>NC_064618.1:751141524-751770899 GCF_023898315.1 Schistocerca nitens | reverse complement strand
CATCATCAGCAAACAACGGCATATTGCCGTCCGCCAAATCATAAATGTACATAGAAAACAACAGAGGTCCTACCACGCTTCCCTGGGGCGCTCATGACGATATCATTGCTTCTGATGAACACTCGCTGTCGAATACAACATACTGGGTTCTATTACTTAAGAGGTCTTGGAGCCACTCACATATTTGTGAACTCGTACCTTCCTTAACAGCCTGCAATGGGGAACCGTGTCAAATGCTTTCCAGAAATGTAGAAATATGGAATCTGCCTGTTCCCCTTCATAATCCCATGCCTTTTGTCACGTTAGTGTGACAGCACGCAAGTGGAATGTAATCATCACATCCCTGAACCTATCCTTCAAAGCGGAAAAAAGAGATTGGAACGTAAATTGTGATCACAGAAACAATCATGAATACAGGTCAAGTAAAAGAAATTAATATAAGCTGAAACTCTTCCAAAATTATGGAAATTATTAGGATTTAACTTAGAGAGAGAAAGACATTGCGGAAAAGATACGCAAGTGATACTCTCACAAGGGCGCTGGCCCTTGTGTGATGTTTAGGGTCATGCTTATGTTCATAACCTATAGTTCTGCAAATAATTGTTCTTTGTGTCAATTTTACTTTTCTTTTCAAAACAATAGACGTTTTCAAACGCACAGAGTAAGAGATCTAGAGTACAGTTGTTTTGTTTTGGGAGAGTGATATGAGTTCAGTAACAAACGGGCATGCAGCTTTACTGTATGATTAAATGATGATGGCGTCCTCTTGGGTAAAATATTCCGGAGGTAAAATAGTCCCCCATTCGGATCCCCGGGCGGGGACTACTCAAGAGGACATCGTTATCAGGAGAAAGAAAACTGGCATTCTACGGATCGGAGCGTGGAATGTCAGATCCCTTAATCGGGCAGGTAGGTTAGAAAACTTAAAAAGGGAAATGGATAGGTTAACGTTAGATATAGTGGGAATTAGTGAAGTTCGGTGGCAGGAGGAACAAGACTTTTGGTCAGGTGATTACAGGGTTATAATTACAAAATAAAATAGGGGGAATGTAGGAGTAGGTTTAATAATAAATAAAAAAATAGGAGTGCGGGTTAGCTTCTACAAACAGCATAGTGAACGCATTATTGTGGCCAAGATAGACACAAAGCCCATGCCTACTACAGTAGTACAAGTTTATATGCCAACTAGCTCTACAGATGATGAAGAAATTGATGAAATGTATGACGAGACAAAAGAAATTATTCAGATAGTGAAGGGAGACGAAAATTTAATAGTCATGGGTGACTGGAATTCGTCAGTAGGAAAAGGGAGAGAAAGGAAACATAGTAGGTGAATATGGATTGGGGGGAAGAAATGAAAGAGGAAGCCGCCGTGTAGAATTTTGCACAGAGCATAACTTAATCATAGCTAACACTTGGTCCAAGAATCATAAACGAAGGTTGTATACCTGGAAGAATCCTGGAGATACTAAAAAGTATCAGATAGATTATATAATGGTAAGACAGAGATTTAGGAACCAGGTTTTAAATTGTAAGACATTTCCAGGGGCAGATGTGGATTCTGACCACAATCTATTGGTTATGAACTGCAGATTGAAACTGAAGAAACTGCAAAAAGGTGGGAATTTAAGGAGATGGGACCTGGATAAACTGAAAGAACCAGAGGTTGTAGAGAGTTTCAAGGAGAGCATAAGGGAACAATTGACGGGAATGGGGGAAAGAAATACAGTAGAAGAAGAATGGGTAGCTCTGAGGGATGAAGTAGTGAAGGCAGCAGAGGATCAAGTAGGTAAAAAGACGAGGGCTAATAGAAATCCTTGGGTAACAGAAGAAATATTGAATTTAATTGATGAAAGGAGAAAATATAAAAATGCAGTAAATGAAACAGGCAAAAAGGAATACAAACGTCTCAAAAATGAGATCGACAGGAAGTGCAAAATGGCTAAGCAGGGATGGCTAGAGGACAAATGTAAGGATGTAGAGGCTTGTCTCACTAGGGGTAAGATAGATACTGCCTACAGGAAAATTAAAGAGACCTTTCGAGAGAAGAGAACCACTTGTATGAATATCAGGAGCTCAGATGGCAGCCCAGTTCTAAGCAAAGAAGGGAAGGCAGAAAGGTGGAAGGAGTATATAGAGGGTTTATACAAGGGCGATGTACTTGAGGACAATATTATGGAAATGGAAGAGGATGTAGATGAAGATGAAATGGGAGATAAGATACTGCGTGAAGAGTTTGACAGAGCACTGAAAGACCTGATTCGAAACAAGGCCCCGGGAGTAGACAACATTCCATTAGAACTACTGATGGCCTTGGGAGAGCCAGTTATGACAAAACTCTACCATCTGGTGAGCAAGATGTATGAGACAGGCGAAATACCCACAGACTTCAAGAAGAATATAATAATTCCAATCCCAAAGAAAGCAGGTGTTGACAGATGTGAAAATTACCGCACTATCAGTTTAATAAGTCACAGCTGCAAAATACTAACACGAATTCTTTACAGACGAATGGAAAAACTGGTAGAAGCGGACCTCGGGGAAGATCACTTTGGATTACGTAGAAATGTTGGAACACGTGAGGCAATACTAACCTTACGACTTATCTTAGAAGAAAGATTAAGAAAAGGCAAACCTACGTTTCTAGCATTTGTAGACTTAGAGAAAGCTTTTGACAACGTTAACTGGAATACCCTCTTTCAAATTCTGAAGGTGGCAGGGGTAAAATACAAGGAGCGAAAGGCTATTTACAATTTGTACAGAAACCAGATGGCAGTTATAAGAGTCGAGGGCCATGAAAGGGAAGCAGTGGTTGGGAAAGGAGTGAGACAGGGTTGTAGCCTCTTCCCGATGTTATTCAAACTGCATATTGAGCAAGCAGTAAAGGAAACAAAAGAAAAATTCGGAGTAGGTATTAAAATTCATGGAGAAGAAGTAAAAACTTTGAGGTTCGCCGATGACATTGTAATTCTGTCAGAGACAGCAAAGGACTTGGAAGAGCATTTGAACGGAATGGACAGTGTCTTGAAAGGAGGATATAAGATGAACATCAACAAAAGCAAAATGAGGATAATGGAATGTAGTCAAATTAAATCGGGTGATGCTGAGGGGATTAGATTAGGAAATGAGACACTTAAAGTAGTAAAGGAGTTTTGCTATTTAGGGAATAAAATAACTGATGTTGGTCGAAGTAGAGAGGATATAACACGTAGACTGGCAATGGCAAGGAAATCGTTTCTGAAGAAGAGAAATTTGTTAACATCGAGTATAGATGTAAGTGTCAGGAAGTCGTTTCTGAAAGTATTTATATGGAGTGTAGCCATGTCTGGAAGTGAAACAGGGACGATAACCAGTTTGGACAAGAAGAGAATAGAAGCTTTCGAAATGTGGTGCTACAGAAGAATGCTGAAGATAAGGTGGGTAGATCACGTAACTAATGAGGAGGTACTGAATAGGATTGGGGAGAAGAGAAGTTTGTGGCACAACTTGACTAGAAGAAGGGATCGGTTGGTAGGACATGTTTTGAGGCATCAAGGGATCACAAATTTAGCATTGGAGGGCAGCGTGGAGGGTAAAAATCGTAGAGGGAGACCAAGAGATCAATACACTAAGCAGATTCAGAAGGATGTGGGTTGCAGTAGGTACTGGGAGATGAAGAAGCTTGCACAGGATAGAGTAGCATGGAGAGCTGCATCAAACCAGTCTCAGGACTGAAGACCACAACAACAACAACAAACGGGAGGTTTCCAAATAATAATATTGAGTCTAAAATACCGTGTTTTTGTGATTAATTGCATAAGAAGACCTACAACTGGTGACACCGACATGATCTAAACTAGAAACAAATGTGATGGTAGAGAGAGGGAACAGTAACACCCCAGATAGTGATACGAAAATTGAAGTGGACAGAGAGAGTGCGAAACTTCCTCCGTTCTCAACTGAAAAGCCTGATACACGTGTGTGTCGGGCTGAAGCACAATTGGCAGTCGCGAGGATATAGAGTGACGCAACCAAATACAATTATTTGTTAACACAGTTACAGCCCCGATTTATCGAAAATATACGGAATCTCGCGAACAGTGAAGAAAGCGGCAAATATTCTTTAGTTAAAGCAAGACTGTTAATGACTTTTAAGGAAAATGAAGAACATCGAGTTAAGAAATTGGCGAATTAGGAATTGGTGATATGAAACCAAGTCAACTGCTTCGGAAAATGAAAAGCTATGGAGAAACGAACGTTTCAGATCAAATAAATGCCGGGAGGCTAGGGCGTCCCTCCTAGTGCAAGTCTTTCAAGTTGACGCCACTTCGGCGACTTGCGTGTCGGTGGGGATGATATGATGATGCTTAGGACAACACAACAGTCCCTGAGAAGAGAAAATCTCCGACCCAGCCGGGAAACGAACCCGGGCCCGTTGATACGACAGTCCGTCGCCCTGACCACTCAGCTATCGGGGGCGGACGCGTTTCAGATAAAATTTTAAAGACTCTGTAGCTAGACAAACTTCCTGGTATCGTCCAAAATATTTTAATAATCCTCAAAGGACATGTGGACAAACTAGAGCAAATGGCTGATGGGACGATGGACCCATTTTCGGTACAGCTCAAAATGGAGACTGAGAAGTGAGGCCAACCTTGCCAATGGAATAGTGAGGGAAACTCCAATCGGTAGAGTAGCGACTGAGTGTTCTGCCACAATGATTTTACCAGGCCGCCAATATTGACTGATTGTGAGAGATAAAACTTCAGGGCTGCGATTTCTGGTTGGCTGCGGTGCTGATACTTCCGTTGTACAAGCGTGTCCCTAGGATAAGGCTAAAGAAGCAGGCTACAAACATTATGTTACAAATGCATCCGAAATTAAAACTTATTGAATCTTGATTTAGGTTTACAATGCAGTTTTGAGTGGCCTTTCATTGTAGCTAAAACAACAAAAGGTATAATCGGCAAAGGCTTTCTTCATCAGTTTGGCATATTGATTAGTTGAGAGCAATACTCGACTACATGCCAACTGTAAATACTCTGAACTTAAAAATATTCCTAAACTAACAAAACGAGCAGTGGCCCGCCATTGTACCCAAAAGCCGGCAGGGCAGATCCACATAAACTAAAGTTAACTAAAAAAGAATTCCAGTTCCTAACTAATCATAATATAATTCTCCCGTCTAAGTTCCAGTGGGCTAGTCGGCTGCACATGGTAGAAAATCCGGGCGGTCAGTGGCGTGTTTGTGTAGACTACCGATGTATTAATGACTGTACCATTCCTGACCGCTATCAATTCCTTACATAAATGATGTAAATTCCATCCTTGTCGGCAAGAAATTAATTTCTAAAATCGATCTCATCAGAGCATATTACCATTCCCCTCTAGCTGAAAGTGATAAGGAAACGTGTGCTGCCATCACACCTTTTGGACTTTATGAATTCTATTTTATGCCGTTTCGCCTCAGGAATGCACCTAGTATTATTATTGACATTTTGAGAGATTTAGATTTTTTTGCATATTGCGATAATGTACTGGTAGTTTACAAATCTGCAGAAGAACATACTCTACATTTAACCATCCTGTTTGAACAATTGAACAAATCTGATTTGAGGATTAATGTTGGAAAATCTGTGTTTAGAGTTCAAGAAATTAACTGTTTAGGTCATGTGATGACTCCGGAATGCACCAAACCTGACCAAAACGGGTACAAGTGATAACTAATTTCAAACTTACAGAAACGGTGTCACGATTACGTCGTTTTCCTGGCCTACTCAACTTTTATCGAATGCATTTGGTACATGCTGCAGAACATCAAGCTACACTGATTACGTGAAGAATATAAAGATAAATGGCGAAAGAAGCATACAGCGGACAGAAGACGCAATAAAGCAGTTTCAGAAGTGCAAAACAGGCCTTGCAAACGCAGATCCTTTAACGTTGCCGAACGTAAACAACGATATTGCGTTATTTGTAGTTCTTCAGATTTTGCATCCAGTGCAACGCTGCAACAGAAAGAAAAAGGAATATGGAAACCGACTGTTTCTACTCCAAAAAGTTCTCCCATTCCAGACGAAATATCCAGCATACGGTAGGGAACTTCTCAGCATGTACGTACAAGGCAATACGGTATTTTAAGTACCTCCTTGAAGGATATTAATTTTCAGTGTATACTGACCATGCTCCACTGACACAAACTTTTAAACAACGAAACGAGAAAGCAACCCCCACGCGTTTGTGTCACCAACAACTAATATCAAAATTTACGACAGATAGCAGACACATTTCTGGAAAAGAAAATAGTGTGGCTGATAACCTGTCCAGATTGGAAGAAGTGTACCAATTTATTACGAGAAGATAACAGATGCTCAATTGACTGATGAAGAACTTGAGAAACTTCTCTATAGTCCTTGTGCCTCATTGAAATTTAAAGAGCATGAAACCCCTGGTGAATGATTATTATGGTGTGATGTATCAAGAAGTAACATTCGTCTTCATATTCCTCAGTAGTTGAGATATCCAGTTTATCAGCATTACCACAGATGGCTCATCCTGGTATTAAATTTTCTGTGAAATTAACCACATGCAGATTTATTTGGTCAAACATAAAACGAGATATCCAAAACTGGGCGAAATCGTGCATAGCATGCCAGAAGAACCAAGTGACTAGACACATTAAATCCGCTATTGTCCAGTTTCAAAGCACAAATGGAAGATTAGAGGTGGTACACATCAATCCAATCGGCCCCGTACCTCCCTCAGATGCCGGCCGCGGTGGTCGAGCGGTTATAGGCGCTACAGTCTGGAACCGCGCGACCGCTAAGGTCGCAGGTTCGAATCCTGCGTCGGGCATGGATGTGTGTGACGTCCTTAGGTTAGTTAGGTTTAAGTAGTTCTAAGTCTAGGGGACTGATGACCTCAGATGTTAAGTCCCATAGTGCTCAGAGCCATTTGAACCTCCCTCAGATGAATTCATATGCTGTTAAACGTGCAGCCTTCGGTTCACTAACTGGACAGAAGTCATTCCATTACGTGATATTCAAAAAGAAACCGTCGAATGAACATTTTATAACGCTTGGATCACTAGATTTGGAGCACCTAACCATATAAAGAGTGACCTAGGAGCACTGTTCCAGTCAGAGCTATTTCATGCATTACCTAAGTTTTGTGGTTCTGAATGAACTCAGATTATGACATACCACCAACAATCAAATGATAAAAGAGAGACATTACATCGAACATTGAAGGCAGCCGTCAGAGAACATCGCAAAAATAAATGTAGTAACATAATTCCAACAGTTCTCCTAGGACTGCATTGCTGTGTGAGAGAAGGAAATAACAGCTACGAAGGTCCTGTGTGGCACAACTCTGACATTCCAGAATGAGATTTTCGCTCTGCAGCGGAGTGTGCGCTGATGTGAATCTTCCTGGCAGACTAAAACTGTGTGCCGGACACAGACTCGAACTCGGGACCTTTGCCTTTCGCGGGCAAGTGCTCTACCATCTGAGCTACCGAAGCACGACACACGCCCCGTTCTCACAGCTTTACATCTGCCAGTACCTCGTCTCCTACCTTCCAAACTTTACAGAAGTTCTCCTGGTACAGCACTTGCCCACGAAAGGTAAAGGTCCCGAGTTCGAGTCTCGTTCCGACACACAGTTTTAATCTGCCAGTAAGTTTTAACTCTGATATTGCCTGGTGATTTCATTGTGAGGTCGGAAAACGAACTAGAAGTAGATCTACCAGGATTCAGTTCTAAGTAAGCCAACATATGGCTAAACTACGCCTTCATAATGTTCACTGTACAGGATGGCGGGTATGGGCAGGCGGTGGGCGTTATGGAATAATAGAGTAATTTTTAGAGAAAGGCCATTTATTGGCTAAAGTATGTTGAACGGGGCTACATAGGCCTAGGGAGGTGAGGGTGAGCCAGAGCTTACAATTTGGCGAACATTGTTTGCGAAGCTACCGAAAGTGGTTGTCTGTAAAAACTAAGTCCTCAGTGCCGCAGCACCGTGAGAAGCGGGAGATGTTCAATGCTACAGGGCGCGCATCCGACTCGCGGGTGAGCAAGAATACAAGAGAGCGGGCCAGGCGACGGGCGGCCGGGTATATTCGACGCACCACGCGGCTTCCTCCACCCTGATTGGTCAGGACCTAGCAAACCGTGCGGGCGGCATGGAACATTCCAGAGCGTTGCCTGCTAAGCGACGCCTGGGGCGGCGTTACCTCATAAGCACATGAGAGAAGCGCGTGATCAAGGCGCCCTTCCTCGGTGCTGACTTCCTGTTACTAGACCGTGGGACGAAAGAATTTACAGGCAGCTAACACTGCCGGCCGTGGCTTGGCCGTAATGGAAAAATGAAGTTACCTGTTGGAGGCTCATATAATAAAGTAAAATCCCTTATTGTCTGGCTCATCCTTTACATTCCTCCCCCTTCCGTGGGAGTGGAGAACGTATGTGAAATCACTCAATGTAATTATTATTTGAATGTAAACAAATTTAGCTTGCAAAACAAAGTAAACATTACTTGATTAAGAATGGCCCTCACGGAAGACGGCAGGGGTCTTAATCTATGGGAGGGTATAGAGACTCTAAAGACCTCCTAAGGGTCGCAAGGGGACTTACACATGTCAACAATATTGTGTGTATACAAGAATCATCATAAAACATCAAAACATCATAAAATATCAAAACAAAATTAGAACAAAACATAACAGTGTGAATTAGGTAAACATGCCAAGTGTTCTTGTTGCTAAGTTGAAGTAAAAATGTCTTTTTTGCTTTTGTTAAAATAAGTTGAAAATTTAAACATATCACCACTGATGAGTCACGGCGAGGGCGACAGACGCGAGGCGCCGTGGTGTGTTGTCCTCAGCGGGCAGCGCGCAGGCTGCCGGCGGGAAGGAGGCGTGGCCGTGGCCAGGTCCGTGCACTGGAACTCAGCGCAGGGGGGGGGGGGGGGGGGGTATGAGGGGAGGTCCACATGTTTCAAAACACAGTTGAAAAGGGAGTTATCACTAAGGGAACACTTCACTACACTACACTAGTTCTTCCACATTAATTGATATCTCAGTTTCACTCTTAAAACTAAGGAAGGGCACATGCCTGATAGGTTTTTGTTTTCTCTTTTTTTTTGGGTTTAGTTTGTGGCTGTTTGTCATTCATTCAAGTGTGCCAACAGGCGAACGTAAGAAATTTGTCCTTTTTCATGTTTTAGCAAGTCATCAATTGACGATAGGTGATCATTTGATTTATTAGATAAAGCTGGCTAGTTACCTGACAGAGGAATGATGAATAGGCTTTCAGGTATAAAAAACATAATTAAAGGGATGTGAATACTAAGTAAGCCGTAGTGGCATGAAAGGTTGTTAATGGTGTTCCAACACGGCATGGTGCAGTGGGTGCGGCGGGCCGCCATCGCCGACCGGCCGAGCCAGCGCCGTCCGCCGCCAACACATTTGCCGCCGCCCACCGCCGCCCGCCGCTGTCACCGACGAGCCAGGGGCCTGCCGCCCGCCGACCACCGCCCGCCACAGCCACTGCACCATGCCGTCGCCGCCACCAATGCGTCGCACCGCCGCCATCACCATGTAAGTCGCCGCGATGCTTACAACTATAGCTTCGACGGTCTTCCGCCGCTGGATTGAGAATCTTTGTGGCCGTCCTTTTTTTGTAACAATCATTACTTTTTTCTGGTCACTAGCGTCCCATAAAATTGTAAACATGCCGATAGGGACACGAGCGACGGAACGGGATACCCCCGTAGAGGCACCCGCCTCGCAAGACCCGCTCGAGGCCATAAATGCGCAAATGCGCCAGTTATTCGCACAAATTCAAGAGCTACTTGAGCAAAACCGCGTCTTGAAACAGACGCTGGAAGCTAGTGCGCGAACTTCCATACCTGTGGCTAGCTCCACCCCTGTAACAAATGCTCAAACAGAGGCAACTAACACTAATTCTGTCTCTAATACAAACGCCACAATTTCTGCTAACATGGCGACTGTATGCAATTTTCCTGCGGCTGATTTCATTCCCACGTTTTCTGGGAAGTCCCACGAAAATGTGGCTATGTTCTTACAAAATATTCGTGATGTGGGTCGCACGTGTGCCTGGCCGGATCATCTACTGGTCAATGTAGCCAGACTGAAGTTGACAGGGGAAGCCCGAATGTTTATAGAAACGGTGGACGAATTGCGTGACACGCACGATTTTGAAGTATTGGCCCGCGGATTGAATACGCGTTATTCCGATGCCAGAGGTACCGGATATTACAGAGATCAATTATCAACCCTTAGGCAGAAGCCTAATGAGGATTTTGATGCCTTTGCAGATCGAATACGAGCAGTATCTTGTCGTACCTACAAGCTAGGTCAAAATGCCAGTGAAAACCGAATTTTGCGCTCAGAAGCCGAAGCGCGTGCAATTGATGCATTTGTTCGCGGTATTGACCCCCGCATCGGAGGAGAAGTCAAACAGCTTCCCCCACTTCTCTGTTTGAAGCTGTTCGTTTGGCAATGTTACGCGAAGAGGTATTGCGTTTTTGCGCTGCCGCCCCGCGCCCATCGGACCCAGTACCGGTCCCAGCAAAAGAAGTATTTTGTCAGCGTTGTGGGAAGCCCAACCATACGGCAATGCGCTGTCGCGCGCCGTATTGCACTAATTGCCAGACAGTAGGTCATGCTAATAATGTTTGCTCCACAAAGTCACCATTTTCAAATCAGATGCGCGGCCACCGCCAGAACGCGGGGTCGAATCAGGGAAACGCTTGGGGGGCAGGTTCCGCCACCCACCCGCGCCCCCGACAAAAATAATACACCCGGTTAGGACCGAAAAATGTAAAGAGGTGGAACACGTTAGTCTAGTTGGCGTACTCGGGAACAAACCAGTTAGAATTTTAGTTGATACTGGTGCTCAAGTTAGTGTACTGTTTGTGGAGAAAAATGACCGAAGGGCGTTACAGCCACCCCGGTACCATATCAGTGGCCTTGGAGAGGAAGTAATTGTCCCTGCAGGTTCGTGTGTAGTGAATCTGCAAATAGACGATGGTAAATACAGTCAGAGGATGGAAGTAGTAAGGCTAAAGAAGGGTTAATTTGATATACTAGGGAATGACTTCCTGCACCGTTATCAGGGGATAGTGGATTATCGAACGCGAACTGTGCAGGGAGCTGCGAAAGGCGCCGTTCACAGTCTCCCATAAAACCGCAGATGTGGGCGATAAAAACCACTGACCCTGTGAGGATAAAAGGCGGAAGTGGAAAGATTCTCTGGATAGATGTCAAAAATCAAGAACAGCCCAAGACAGACATTCTGGTTGATCCGCTCACCCAGAATGATGTTTTAGATCGTCACTCAGACATATAAAGAGAAGTATCTGCCGACCGGAAAGGAGACAGAAGGGTTTTGCGATACCAGTAAGTATAGATAATTTTGGTGTAAAAGATGTTGTGATACCGAAAAGTCAGAGTGATCGTAGCTAATGACGTTTCTATTGAAGAATTAATGGAAGCACAGCAAAGAGACGTCGAATGTCAGAAATATGTGGTTTTGCCTGAATTTTCCGTTGAAGATGGAATTTTATATCGAAAGACCCACTTGGGTAAACAGGCAGTAATCCCGAAAGAATTACGTTCCAAGATTATCGCACAGTGTCACGATAGCCTGCAGGCCGCCCTATGAATTCGCCTTTTGAAATTGACAAACTGCCCCCTGGAATTAAATCCAAAGATGTGAAAGGTCTAGCCTTCGCGCCACAAATTGCCGAATAGCCGCCCGTTATTTCTGGGCAGGAAGACGGAAAGACGTGCAAAAGTATATACAAAATTGTCTAACTTGCGTTAAGAGGTCATTACCACCTCGAACGAAAGTGCCTTTACAGCAGGTACCAGAAGCCACTTATCCCTGGGCAGTAGTAGCAGCAGATATTGTCGGTCCTTTCCCTGTGAGCCCCCAAAATAATCGGTATATTCTGTCCCTTATAGATCATTTCTCTAGGTTCTTGATTCTCATTCCTATACCAGATATGTCCGCTGAAACAGTAGCGCGTGCTTTTGTCACCCATTTGGTGTTACCATACGGAAGCCCTGAAGCTGTACTCACAGACCAGGGTACGAATTTCATGTCTGCGGTATTTACCGAAGTTTGTCGGTTATTGCGAATAAAAAAGTGGCGAACGACGCCCTTCCACCCAAAAGCTAACGGTCGCCTGGAGCGAGTCCACCGCACCGTTATGCGCATGCTGTCTTACTATGTTAATAAACATCACTCTGACTGGGACAAGTATGTTCAACACGTCACGTCAGCATATAACACCCGTGTCCATGAAGCTACAGGGTACTCACCTTATGAAGCAGTATATGGCCGCCCTATGAATTCGCCTTTTGAAATTGACAAACTGCCCCCTGGAATTAAATCCAAAGATGTGAAAGGTCTAGCTCGACGTCTAAAAGCCATCTCGAAAAAAGTAAGAGGGAACAATGCCCGAGCCACCGCCCAACAGTTAAAGAGAAGTAATCAAAAAGCAAAAATGCCAGAGTACAAGGTAGGAGACCTAGTTATGTTGAGCAATCCAGTCGTAAAAAAGGGAAGAACCAAAAAGTTTACACCTACTTATGAAGGACCGTACCGTATCATCCGGCTTACATCAACAGTAAATGCGGAAATTCAGTTAGCGGAACGCACAGTGATCGTTCATTTTGACAGATTGAAACTGTATAAAGGACCCGAGCCACCCCCACCTAACAGTGAAACCGGGCCTATTACGCCAGTAGTTCCACCCAAAAAGCAAGAAAAAAGGTAATACAACCGCCTAGACAGAAACGTAGATATGCTCTAAGGTCAAACCCCTACGATTTACGTTCCAGAGAGTAGATCTGAAATGGTATGTAAACAGTTGGAAAAGTCCTGCATGCAGCAAGAGAATCAATTGACGGAAAACACCGTCGTTACTATACATTTAATTAAGTTATGCATGTTAGTTCTAAGTAGACATAAGAATTGGCAACCATTGGTAACTGATAATAGAGTTTATGACTCACATGTTAATGGAAGTGATTGAAGTTATGTAATCATTTTGTAAGATTTCAAGTATGCTACAGGAAGTTCCCTAGTACTGCCAATTATTTGTTTAATAATAATGATGTCTTAGGTGATAAATTGTTTTGGAAGAGTAATTTAGGATGTAACCGTGCTTTATTTTGATTTGTATTTGAAAAAAATGGCTCTGAGCACTATGGGACTCAACTGCTGAGGTCATTAGTCCCCTAGAACTTAGAACTAGTTAAACCTAACTAACCTAAGGACATCACAAACATCCATGCCCGAGGCAGGATTCGAACCTGCGACCGTAGCGGTCTTGCGGTTCCAGAGTGCAGCGCCTTTAACCGCACGGCCACTTTGGCCGGCGATTTGTATTTGAATGTTCACCTGGAGGGACATATCACATGCCTACCCCCGTGATAGATAACGTAAACAGAGTGAATCGCACCCACAGAACGAGCAAGCTTTGGCTATATACCTAGTCTGTTGGATGAACAAGAGAACCACCCACAAGGGCACGTACCTTACGTGACGCGGCTGGCACCCGCGCGGTCCCTTAGCTGTCTGTGTCGTTTCTTCACTTTTCCGTTCCGCGACATAGTCTGTTCTACCCGCTTTCATCTTTCCACTATCAACAGAACAACCCTTGAAGAGTCATGCACCACCCGCAGGGGCACGTACCTTACGTGACGCGACTGGCAATCGCGCGGAAACCCTAGCCGTCTGTGCCGTTTCTTCACTTTTCAATTTCGCGGCATAGTCCATTCTTTAATCTTTCATGTCAAGAACAGTGTTCCGTGCTCTCTGACGACAGCTGATCAGGCAACATCAGACGCGAACCGCGTCTAGCCCGCAGCTAAACCGCCAGTAAGCGGAAATCTCTGTTCAAAACCTTCAGCCTTCTTTGACACTGCTTTTCCGTTGTATTTTCCGAAGGAATACCGACTATTGAAGTAGTAGCATTTAACTGTATGGTGCGTCCCAGGAAACTGCGAGATAACCAATGATAGACGGAGTTTTAAGCAACCAGCTGGGCCCAATGAGGCCAGCACCATGGAGTTATATAGACGGCGAGTTTAGTCGCAAAATGTTGAGAGGATGAAGACGGCGAATTTGGTCGCAAAGTAAAGTTTTGTTGCAAGATGTTGAGAGGATGAAGGTGAATTTTGTCGCGCAGTCAAGTTTTGTTTTAGGTGAGAGAAGTCGAGTTCGAAGAAGAAGTATGAAGTAAATATCTTGGAGTCGCAGAACTGTCATTTACACAGTTAAGAAGGCGATAACGTCGTGTCAACGATGCGCCGCGCACTATACCTTCATGGAGGAAAAGTCCTTCAGAAATTACGCTCAACTTAGTTGATTCTAATTTAACTCCCTGCGCTTTCTGCTTCTACTGTGGAAATCTATAGGTTCTTGTCGAGTTTTGCTTTTCCCTACCAACGGCGTTGAATTACTCCAAGGCCGTGTACCTTACACGTTGCGGTTAGCGCCCGCAGAGAGCCCAGCTGATCGATGTATTCCTTCAGTTTTCGGTTTCGTAAATCGATCGCCTACCTATCACTTTCGTCTACGCGTCAGTGGCTCTTGTCTCCATATGACTACTATAGTCTAGCAGCGTTCATCCTGCGCCCAGCCTACTCTCAGGCTGATTTACTACTAAGGTTTAAACAGTGTCACGCCCTTAGGCGATCCACCCGTCCTTGGGTCATTGCCATTCATCTCATTTTTCCCTGTGTTATTTCCTCTTCCTGTGAGCACTTTTGACAAGTGACACAGCAGACAGTCCGCCAATTTGTCAGATGTCTGTTTTCTGATATTCTGTCCAATACCATGGTCCTCCAAGCTATGGCTGAGCCTCCACAGATTACAGCATGGCAACTGCTCTACCAAGTACCACACCTCGTCCGGTACCTATGTCGTCTACCAACGATTCCATTACTTTGTGTTGCGGACTGCTAATTGTTACCCTTCGTTGGTCAGTTAATAGGGAGTGTTGGGGTTAACTTCCGGCGCCACAGTGAAGAACTGGAACAGTAGGGGGGTTTCCCTGTCTTTGGGGTCTGTCTTCCTTTTTTTTTTCTTTTTTTTCCGATCCGAGCACCCCGAATCTTCTATTTCCTATCCTCCTTCTCGTCAGAGTACCCAGCTATCCGTCCCTCTGTCCACTATGGACATCGTCGTGTTTTGTTTCTCTCCTTTCGTTAGCAACAGCGTTGACATCATACGACACAATCTATGTCCCACCTACACCAAACTGGTGTCACTTTTCTTCGTCACTCTCACTTAATGGTGTTCAGCAAATATACTGAGTGACGAGAAAATTCTTCTCAAAATGTGAATGTTATTACACGTAGAGGGTCAGCCCAAAGAGGCACTTAACTTTCTTTGTTTACCGATTTGGAATATGCAGTAAATTTAATATGATATTTGTGTACTTCACTTTTATATTTTCATGTTTTTATCACAATTATGTTTGGGCTAAAATGGATTTCATAGGAACTTGGTTACGAACCAACTTACTAATGCATAATGTAATTTTAAACAGGACCCACTGTAACAGCTCATCTAGCTTTATGTCACGCGTAATCCCACTTCTGACACCAGTTGTACAGGATGGCGGGTATGGGCAGGCGGTGGGCGTTATGAAATAATAGAGTAATTTTTAGAGAAAGGCCATTTATTGGCTAAAGCATGTTGAACGGGGCTACATAGGCCTAGGGAGGTGAGGGTGAGCCACAGCTTACAATTTGGCGAACATTGTTCGCGAAGCTACCGAAAGTGGTTGTCTGCCAAAACTAAGTCCTCAGTGCCGCAGCACCGGGAGAAGCGGGAGATGTTCAATGCTACAGGGCGCGCATCCAACTCGCGGGTGAGCAAGAATACAAGAGAGCGGGCCCGGCGACGGGCGGCCGGGTATATTCGACGCACCACGCGGCTTTCCTCCACCCTGATTGGTCAGGACCGAGCAAACCGTGCGGGCGGCATGGAACTTTCCAGAGCGTTGCCTGCTAAGCGACGCCTGGGGCGGCGTTACCTCGTAAGCACATGAGAGAAGCGCGTGTTCAAGGTGCCCTTCCTCGGTGCTGACTTCCTGTTACTAGACCGTGGGACGAAAGAATTTACAGGCAGCTAACACTGCCGGCCGTGGCTTGGCCGTAATGGAAAAATGAAATTACCGGTTTGGGACTCATATAATAAAGTAAAATCCCTTATTGTCTGGCTCATCCTTTACATCACACAAGATAAGGGAAACATCATCTGTTAGTGAAGATCTACATAATACAACTCATGTATTTTGAGGAATGACAAAAGTGAAATCGAAAATAATACCTCTCTATGAAGATTCCTATGTAGCCCCGGAGCGAAAAGCAAAATATTTCACTCTAGAAATTAAGGATGTGCCAACGGACATCTTACTTGACAGACTGAAACTCTCCTACATTCTTGTGAACGCAAACATCAGTGGTCTACTGGATAACCTACAGAGCACCCCTCCAGTGAATAATTTACCCACACCTCCAACAGTTTCACCAAAAAAAGTTACATGATTTGGTAGAGTTGTGAAACTCCCGAACAGTTCAAGTTATTGACTTTCAAAACCCACAGGATGATGACGTAGGGTCATGTTTATGTTCATAACTTACAGTTCGGTAAATAATTGTTCTTTGAGTTAATTTTATTTTTCTTTTCAAAACAAATGACAGCCTGTGTAGTCAGTTGTCAATGCAGGGCACAACACTGCCTAGTTCTCCTTACCTGGAGGCTCTAGAAGACAGTACGCACGAACATATACGGAGAAGCGTTGTTTTATTACTGCTGCAATACACTGGAGCGCCAAAGAAAATGGTATACGCATACGTATTCAAATACAGAGATACGTAAACAGGCGGAATAAGATATTGCAGTCGGCAACGCCTATACAAGACAACAAATGTGGCGCACTTGTTAGATCGGTTCTGCGGCTACTATGGTGGATTATCAAGATTTAAATGAGTTTGAACGTTGTGTTATAGTCGGCGGACGAGCGATGGGACACACCATCTCCGAGGTAGCGATGAAATAGGGATTTTCCCGTACGACCATTTCACGAGTGTACCGTGAATATCAGGAATCTGGTAAAACATCAAATGTCCGACATCGCTGCGGCAGGAAAACGATCCCGCAAGAACGGGACCAACGAAGGCTGAAAATCGTTCAAAGTGACAGAAGTGCAACCCTTCCGCAGATTGCTACAGATTTCAACGCTGGGCTTTCAACAAGTGTCAGAGTGCGAACTATTCAACGAAACATCATCCATATGGGCTTTCGAAGCACGATGCCCTCTCGTGTAACCTTGATCACTGCACGACACAAAGCTTTATGCCTCGCCTGCGCCCGTCAATACCGAAATTGGACTGTTGATTATTGGAAACATGTTGCCTGGTCGGACGAGTCTCGTTTCAAATTGTATGGAGCGGATGGACGTGTGCGGGTATGGAGATAACCTCAAGAATCCATGGACTGTTCAAGTTGGTGGAGGCTCTCTAATGGTGTGGGGCGTGTGCAGTTTGATATGGGACCCCTGATACGTCTAGATACGACTGACAGGTTACACGCACGTAAGCATACTATCTGATCACCTGCATCCATTCATGTCCATTGTGCATTCCGGCGGACTTGGACGATTCCGGCAGGACAATGCGACACCCCACACTTCCGAATTTGCTACATAGTGGATACAGAAACACTCTTCTGAGTTTAAACACTTCGGCTGGACCCCAAATTCCCCAGGCTTTAGTGACGTAAGACCCACTCGTGTACGCTTGATGACTGCACGACACGAAGCTTTACGTCTCGCATGGGCCCTTCAACTCCGACATTGAACTGTTGATGTCTGGAGACAAGTAGCCTGGTCGGACAAATCTCGTTTCAAGTTGTATCGGGCCGATGGACGTGTACGATAATGAGACAACCTCATGAATCAATGGACCCTGCATGTCAGCAGGGGACTGTTCAAGCTGGTGGAGGCTCTGTATTAGTGTTGGGCCTGTGCAGTTGGATTGATATGGGACTCCTGATTCTTCTAGAAACGACTGACAGGTAACACGTAACGTCAGCATCCTGTCTGATCACCTGCATCCATTCGTGTCCATTGTGGATTCCGACTGACTTGCGCAATTCCAGCAGGACAATGCTACGCCCCATACGTCCAGAATTGCTACAAAGTGGTTCCAGGAACACTCGTCTGAGTTTAAACACTTCCGCTGGCCACGAGAAACTGCCGCAATGAACATTATTGAGCATATCTGGAATGCCTTGCAAAAGAGACCTCCATCCCCTCGTAATTTTACTGATTTATGGACAGCCATACAGGAATTATGGTGTCAATTGCCTCCAGCACTACTTCAGACATTAGTCGAGTCCATGCCACGTCGTGTTGTGGCACTTCTGCGTCATCGCGGGGTCCCTACACGATATTAGTACTAAGAGTGTGGTTTAGTTGCGATTATTACGCGACAGATACTTCGCACAGTGAATACAGCCAATGGCGGGTGCGAGTGTGTTTTGAATACAAAGTGTTCGTTACAAGTTCCGACATCAGAAGGTGTGGCCGTGGGGCAGCAAGAATGTGCATTTTATATTTGTCTTATGTCCACGCTGAGGATGTGTTCCACCACTGTTCTACAGAGCGTTCTATACTGAGTTTGTAAACACTCTGAAGACGTGTTACACTGCTGTGTGTTGTATTCTACAATAATAATTGATGTAATCTGAAGCTATTTCCTGACTGTGTATGTAATTGAAAATGGAACTCTGGAAAGTCTTTAAATTATGTGAAATATTGTGACTGAATGAAATCTGTGTGCTATTAATTTTATCACTTCAGTTCAATAAAATACCACTGAAACTTCGTTCTTTCAATTGAAATCCAATTTGAACACGTTTTCAACGTGAATGTGATTTCATACAGTGAGGGAAGATATGCTGCATCAGTGATGAAATGCGCTAATCATAGTACATCAACAAAAGCGTTTACTCTTCGTTCTGCGTTGTGACTACAATTAGAAACATGGTCCGCATTTGTGCCACTGCGGCGCTCTGCGTGGAGAATTAACGGGTAATTAACTAGTTGTATTTATGAACTTACGTAAACCCAATGAATTTCTCAAAAGGCAACGACCGCTCTGCAGGCTCTAATTAAACCGTGAACCTTCACAAATCCCCACAACGTGCCTAGAAATAAATCATTAAACATGACAACTGAGATTCAGAAACCTGCAAGGAAAACGTTGGACACGTACCTGATAATACCATTTATTCTTAAAATCAGTCTTAACAATGCCTAATATTTGTTAGTCACAATCACAGTTCAAAACTCGTTCTCTATCGGACGTATTTCTGTCGGTCACAAATTTATCAATATGGCCGCCCAAATAATATATCGTTACAATTACATTCATTATCTCCACAAAATCTCGGGCCATATTAGTTCCAATTCATTACAATTCTCTCTCTCCTAATATGAACAAATTCAAAATAGCTAATTCTTCTCCGTTGTCCAGAGAGAGTAACGCTCTGTTGCAATCATGGTTGCAAGAGTATGTGGTATGTTATCTCTGGTTTTGCGCTGTATCGCAGCGTATCTTTACGAAAAGCTAAATGTTTTCATATTTTCAACGGAGTTCATAGTTTTCTTATACACAGAACAAAGCACGAAATTAAATATAGTGGAAAACAGGTCACATAAAATGGGATAGCATTTGTACGTAATTATAAGTTTTTAGAATTTAACGTTGCTGTTGTCTGTAGACTACATAGCCTTGGTAGCCCTGAGGATTTTTGGCAACAGTAAACTGGCTGAGCTCCTTGGTACCTAGAGGTAGATTTGTTGTGATTTTATTCTGTTATTGGATTGTATTTATATGGTTCCCAGTTGGAACATACTAAGGGCGAAGAGGGTGAATACTGTGCTTTCTGTTTTTGTTGTTCTTGTTTGGTACCCGCTTGGGTGTCACAGAGGTTGACACGCATTTGTGTTACGTATGTGTACTGTATATCTTACACAATTTTTTATCTGTTTTATTATTGTGCTACGCCCGTTTTTACATAACGGTTAGCTAAGGGTAGAAATTGTTGATTTATTATTAATTTCCAGTTATTCTATTGACGTCATAGTACTGGTGTGAATATACTTGTGTTGTCAAAAAACGGTTTTCAAAAATGGCTCTGAGCAATATAGGTCTTAACTGCTGAGGTCATCAGTCCGTTAGAACTTAGAACTACTTAAACCTAACTAACC
The DNA here is from genome assembly GCF_023898315.1 of Schistocerca nitens. Taxonomy (NCBI): domain Eukaryota; kingdom Metazoa; phylum Arthropoda; class Insecta; order Orthoptera; family Acrididae; genus Schistocerca; species Schistocerca nitens. The sequence continues at coordinate 751,750,598 of NC_064618.1, read as the reverse complement.
TAAGGACATCACACACATCCACACCCGAGACAGGATTCGAAACTGCGACCGTAGCGGACGCGCGATTCCAGGCTGTAGCGCCTAGAACCGCTCGGCCACTCCGGCCGGTAAAAACGGTTTTATAAAATAAGTCTGCACCTGCACAGGTTTAACCCAAATCCCATTCCAAAGATAAACCTACGTGCGGATCTTGCTGCTTCGACAACATATCACACTGCAATTTAACGAAATGTCTTCGAACTTCGAAGAACTGTCGTACAATTAAATTTAAATCTCCAGGCCAATGGGTGTAGCCCAGCAAATTGAATGACATTTAGAAGAATATTTATTGTTATTTAAATATAGTATTGCATCTCCAGCAATGCTGCACCAACAACATATTCGAGACTTTCGGTATTTCTTGTTATTTCACACATGTATTGAGCTTAGTCAATACTCTCTGTCGGCAAGGCAAGCGTTTTACGAAACAGTAACCTTCACTGCTAATTCCACGGAGACAAAGCAAGCGACGGAAAACATCGTGACTGCGAATCACCCAGAGAGGACAGGAGATAACGACTTAAGTTGATAAAACAACAAGCTCGACAGTCATCTCTCTGTTATGCCTTACGGTCAGTCTGCGCAAAAGAAGAATGGAATATTTTCGGGATAAGAACAGTAAACACATTCCTTGCTTATCCGCGCAGCAAGGGGAATGACTACCACCTAATTCTTTGGAATTTGCGCGAGTCTCCACGACTTGTTCTAACTGCTGCGTATATCCGGTAAGTACAGTGCTCGGTTATCACAACAACTAAACCTGTTTCATCCTCGTTACTGCGTCGCAGGTGTCTGATACCTAGATGGGTATAAATGTGTCTAAGATGTGTGCATTGTATCAGACTTCCGGAAGACAGTCGTCGCTGAGAGCTGAATTTGCGCTACTTTGCTCACACATCGACTTGCTACGCACTACACTTTCAGGTAAGCAACGCGTGTAAGCAACGCCACATATCTTTTGAAATCACTTGCTAGCCTCTCTCCTTGCGCTGACGGTCTTGAATATTGTCTAGGCATCCTCTTCTTTTTCTTGTGCCTTTTGTCCCGCATCTGCCCAGGGTCGGCGTTGTTGTTAACGGATGTGGCATGATTAATTAATGGATGGCCGCATGCCCTTCCTTCTGACACCCCTAATGGGACGGGATGTGTGTTCCCCGTCTATCTGCATGTAGTGTTGTTCATGTGAGAGTGTGCGAACGTTTTCTAAGTCTTTCCGAATCTCCAACTCAGGCGGGACTTTGGAACCAGCCTGGTATTCGACTAACTGGATGTGGAAACCCGCCTAAAAACCACGTATAGGCTGCTCAGCACACCGACCCTCGTCGTTAATCAGCCGGGGAGATTCGTTCTCCAGTACCGGAAACGGCCCTTTAACATGCACGGCTATCAGGAGGTTGGGTGAAATACTGATCGTAAATTATACCAGCATAAAACCACTGGGTACAACTTTTTGTCAAAAAGGCGACCATGATAGCGCCTAAAACACATTACTAAGATTTTCGTTTACCGGACGATTATCTCGGCTAAATCTCCGCTGTCTGAGTAACGCATGAAACGCGGTACCAAAGCTCGGTTTTTGCAAATACCAGTAACACACACAGGTCACTTTATGATAATTAGGAATCTTAACGATAGAAGAAAATTTCATGTTGGATTATTCCTAAATGTATTACACGCGAAGCTTGATTTGTATAATAAAGGAAAGGTTAACCAAAATAATCATGAGCTTTTTGATTAATGGCATCAGATTTATTAGGTCTTCTGCGAATTATAGTGATCTTTTCACGAGAAAGTAGCACAATGTTTAGCAAACTGGCCTCATGTTTGGGAAGAGCTGTGTTTAAACTCTTTTTTCCTTTCCTAATTTCTCGCCGTAACCCAGGAACCAGCAACAGAAAGCAACAAGCCACTATTAATCAAATACTTTCATTAAATGGCTGATGATACACGGTTGTGTCTTCTTTCTATTTAATTCCAGGGTTTGGATACCATGTAGATCTACTGACAACGTAGTTTTCTCAAAGTGCTTGGGAATGACCTACTGCTTCCTCCCTATGATACTAATATGGCCAGTGACGACCGAAACTAGTAATTCCTTAAAAACTGCTGAGAAGTGTTTGGTGATATGGAATGGCCCTCCTTGTTTTAACCCCCCATATCTCACTATTCGGTTGTAGTCTCATGTGAGCTAATGCGTTGGTGAATATATCCTTCAGAATACTAACATACACTGCGTTAATGACTTGTTTGTCATCCACTGTTAGCATGGATTTTTGTTGATGCTGTATGAGAGCGTTTTATCAGTTTATGAACAACTGTTTTCTCCTTTCTGTAAGTTGGCTCAATGCTCGGAAATTGACTATTTTGCTCTATTCACTTCTAAGCCAGCTTATTACTTTATTTGATTACACTCCAACGTAGCTTATGTGTGGTCGAATATAATGTTAGTAGAAATCATTCACATTATAGAGATAATTTCTTATTTATGCTTTTACTATTGTACTTATGTAGGAATATTTGGCAGTTTAAAACAAGCAATTGAAAATGAAGAGGGCACAGATATAGACGGAAGGAGTCAGCAGAAGATGTAGAATGTATCAGGAAGACACATGTTCAAAAGATTTTTAAAAAAATATTCAGGCAGCTATTACAGAAATGGCAAGAGTTTGAAACGATAAAAGGACTTGATACAAAAAATAGCAGAAATCTTGTAGCAGAAACAATTGAAAACAAGAACAGTATGACGAGAACAAAGCAGATGTTTAAATTGGTTGGATTTCACATTTAGATAGAAGATTCCAGAAGCTACGGAGAAAAAACTGTAGTAATACTCTAGTTTTTAAAAGTACATAAGATTCAATAAATGAATAAGAAAAGATACTTAATTAAGAAGGTAATTAAAATCAAATGTTTTATGGCATTGTCGCCTGGGAAACTCCAAGTGGTAGGTGCAACCGCCTAGAAGAATGGGTGCCCTTCCTCTGAGCACGTTGGTCCTTTTCCTTGCACACACCTGAGAGTTCCTTCCCTATGAACTCTGGATATTAATGTGACGAGATGGTGGTAGAAGTACAGTAGGTTCTATTACAATGGATGGGTATCTGTTGTGAAGATAAACAGCAAGCTTTTCAGTAGTTTCAGGGGCAACTGTCTGGAGGATTGACTGATTTACCTTTGTAAGACCAGCCAACATGGCCTTACTGTGCTGGCACTGCGAACGGCTGAAAGCAGCGGTGACTACAGCCGTTATTTTTCCCGAGGGCATGTAGTTCTCCTGTATTATTAAATAATTGCACCCTCTCGAGTAAAATATTCCGAGACAATGTAGTTTCTCATACGAATATCCGGCCGGGGGCTACTCGGGAGACTGCTATCATTAGGAAAAACAAGACAAACGTTTTACAGGCCAGAGTTTGGAATGTTAATGCCTTAACCGGGCAGTTAGGTAAGAAAATTTGAAAAGAGAAATGGATTCGTCGAAGTGAGATGTAATGGAAATTAGTGAAGTTTAGTGGCAGGAAAACCAAGACTTCTGTTCATATGCGAATAGAGTTGAGATTACAAAATCAAAAAGATGTAGTGAGTAGGTCGAAAACGAATAAGGAAATAGGAGCGTTAGTAAGATACTATGCATAGCATACTGAACCCATTATTATAGCCAAGGTAGACACAAAGCCAACACTCACCAGAGTAGTACACGTTTACAAGTCAACTAGCCTCGTAGATGTAGAGATAGAATATATGATGAGATATAAGAAATTAGTCACATCGTAAAGGGAGAGGAAAATTTGGGAACTGGAATTCGACAGAAGGAAAAGGAAGGGAAGGAAAAATAATAAGAGGATATGGAATAGGGGAAAGAAATGAAATACGAAGCCGCTTTGTAGAATTGCACAGAGCATAGATGAAAATTGGTTTAAGACCACGAATGAATGTTGTACACTTGGTATACGTGGAACAGACCTGGAGACACGGAATATTTCAGGTTGATTACATAATGATAAGCTAAGATTTCCGAAACAGATCTAAAACAGCAAAATATTTCCAGGAGCAGATAGTTATTTAATTGGTTATTTAGTGTAGATTAAAACGGAATAAATTGCAAAAAAGGTAGAAATTAAAGAGATGGGACCTGGATAACTTTAATGAACCAGAGCTTGTTGAGAGTGTCAGAGGAAGCGTTAGATAACGATTGAATGGAGCAGGCGAAAGGAATACAGTAGAAGACGAATGGGTAGCTTTGAGAGATGAAATACTGAAAGCATCAGAGAATCAAATAGGTAAGAAGCAAGGCGTACAGAAATTCTCGGGTGTCACAGGTGATATTGAGGTCAACTGATGAAGTGAGAGCATACAAAAATGCAACAAATGAAGTGACCAAAAGGCAATACAGATGCCAAAAGAAGATTAGGCTGGCAGAAAGAGCAAAATAGCCAAGCAGGAATGCTAAGAACGGCTAAAAAACAAATGCAGGGCAACTAGGGAAAAGATAGATACCACCTCCACCAAAGTTTAAGAGATTGTTGGAGAAAACAGAAGCACTACTATGAAATAAAAAGAGTTTGCTACGACAATCAGTACTAAGCAAAGAACGAAATGCTCAAGTGTGGAAGGAAGACTATACAAGGGAAATGAACTTGAAGGCAATATTCTAGAAAGGGAAGAAGACGTACATGTAGACGCGCAGGGAGATGTACGATGGGACTTTGACACAGCACTGAGAGACCTAGTCGGAACAAGGCCCCTGGAGTAGATGACATTCCGTCAGAACCACTTATATCTTTGTGAGAGCCAGCCAGGACAAAAATATTCCATCTGGTGTGCAAGATGTATGAGAGAGGCTAAATACCTTCAGAGAATGGAATAATTCACATTCCAAACAACGTATATGCTGACGTGTGTGAATACTACCGAACTGTTAGTACAATAAGCCACAATGCGAAGTACTGACACGAATTATTTACAGAAGAATGAAAAAAAAAACTAGTAGAGGTCGACCTGGGAAATGATCAGTTTGGATTCTGGAAAAATGTAGAAACATACGAGGCAATACTAACCCTACGCGTTTTCTTAGAATACAGGTTAGGGAAAGCCAAAGCTACGTTTACACCATTTGTAAACTTAGAAAAAGCATTTAACAGTCTTAACTGGAATACACTCTGAAATTCTGAAGGCAGGAAGCATAAAATATGGGGAAAGGTTATTTACAGGTTTTACAGAAAGCAGAGGGAAATTAGAGTGGAAGGGCATCAAAGAGAAGCAATGGTTGAGAAAGGATTGAGAAAACGTTGCAGCCTACCCCCAATGTTACTCAGTCTTCACACTGAGCACGCTGTGGAGCAGAACAAGGAGAAATGTGAAGAAGGAAATAAAGTTCATGGCGAAGAAATAAAAAGATATACAGTGGTAATGGAATGTAGTCAAATTAGAATTAGGTTAGGAAATGAGACAGTAAAAATAGTAGATGAGTTTTTCTGGGCAGTAAAATAACTGACGATGCTCAAAGTAGAAAAGATATAAAATGTAGACCGACAATGGGAAGAAAAGCCTTTCTAAAGAAGAGAAATTTATTAAAACTGAATACAGATATAAGTGTTAGGAAATCTTTTCTGAAGATATTTGTCTTGAATGTAGCCTTGTATGGATGTGAAACGTGACGATAAACAATTCAGACAAGAAGAGAATAGCAGCTTTTGAAATGTGGTGCTACAGAAAAATGTTGAACATCAGATGGATGCACCATGAAGCTAACGAGGTGGTACCGAACAGACACAACTGGGGGAATAAAGGAATTTGTGACTAAAAGAAGGTGGCGGCTGACAGGCCGCATTTTGAGAAGTAAAGGGAATATCAGTTTAGTACTGGAGGAAAGTGTGTGTGTGTGTGGGGGGGGGGGGGGGAGGAGGAGAGGGGGGCGAGGTAGAAATAGTAGACCGAGTAGAGGGACACCAAAAGGTGAATGCAGTAGGCAGGTTCAAATGGCTGTATGTTCCAATAATTATTCGTATGTCAAGCAGGGCTGGAATTTAATCCAGGAACTTTATGCCACAATCATTTCACCTCTTGCCTGCTAAATATTGACAGTGAAAATTTCATCCTCCATCGGGTTTCGAACCAGCTTTCTTCCGAGTCGAACGTCATCGCACAGCCAGACATTACCGACGTAGCTACGAAAACGGGCAGACACTTTGCCGGAAAGCATGAGGTATATGGTAACCGCGAGACGAAATTGTATATCGTGCGGTCTTTACTCGATAGTGAACTTTATTTTTAGTACTGGGCCGCCTAATATCCGAAATTTGGTATTCACGTGTTTCTTTTTACATGACCTAACGAATGCCCTTCACAATAAACAGACATCTTAATTTTAAATTAACAACAGCCTCAGTTGCAATGTTTTCCTAGATTTACCTAGGTTTCAGTTGAGATAACCCAACCTTCTTCAGAATAAAAGGAACTACGATTTGTCCATAATGGACAACGTCAAAAACTACAAATTATAATATATTAATACATCGTCATATTGCAATAACTTATCTGGGAAACAGCCTCGGCCCCACTTCGCGACCGAAGTACGGCAGCAACGGATGTTGTACTGGAACTGGCTCGAGAGCGCATGCGCGATAGTGTGTCATGTGCACTTGTTAACACTGGTACTCCTGAACTTAAAATTTTATGAATAACCAGGTGTGGCTAACGAAATTGACGTTTACGTTATCCTGTAAGGAACAAAGATATATCGACTGTCTTAACATTTGTAATAATTTGTTGGACGTCAAAAGTGAAGGGAGCAATGCGTTTACTGTTTTAAGCCAACCTAGCGTATTCGGGCTAATCATCGAACTTGACCGCATGAGTATAACTACGGGTTTGAAATACCAGATAATCCCAGCTATTCAGCTAATGGGAGTGCTAAAAACATGTTGGCAAAGGGTATAATGATTACTCCCTAAAATTATGGCCGATGAAAACGTTTTTGCTTCGCAGCTGCAGCTGATCGTTAAGAAGGATATTTTTGTCATATAGTAAGTGGTTAAAAAGTTGCATTTCTTCCAAAATACCGAACCTCGCACCCTTCACTTCGCAATGCAAGAGCTGGGTATTATCCGGAGGGTTGGGTGCGTGAGCCGTTTGCACTAAGTGTTCAGCGAATGTCGAACCACGTGTGCCATTGCCAACTGTAGTAGGGATATGTTCCTTGTAGCTTGTTAGTAAGGCTCTTCCTGTTTGGCCGATGTAAAATTTCGGGCATCTGCTACATGTAATCTTGCAACTGAGGCTGTTGTTAATTTAAAATTCATATTTATACAGTTGCTGACAGGGCAGCGAAATGTTGAAAATATTAAACAGACACCTGTTTATCAAGGCAGATAAATTACTACTGTGAACCACACAGTAAAATAATCGCATTGAATACTAAAGTTCGTCGAAATTTGTTTTTGACCGTTTCGGTCTGTTTGAGATACACACTTTAAACGTGGCATCACATATCTCTAGAGCAGATTTTACAATGACTGTCGTGAGGCCTCATCCCAGCGGCATGTATTCAGAACCAGGCCACAATTCACATTTTCTGTGTTGGTGATTATCGTCTGTTTTCATTTTGCACTTGTCTTCTTTTGCTTAACACAGAACAAATGAGTGCTGTCTACAGAACCATGATTTTCGAAATGTATCATTACCATTTCCAAGATCGCATACAAACATACGCGCAGCTGTTTGGCTAAGCAGCACCTTTCCTTTGATTTTCAGAGAACAATGAGGGCACCGCAGATGCTGCTTCTGGCTGCAGTTTTTCTGCTGCTCCACCAAGGCACCCAGGCCGCATCACTGGGTAGGCAGCGCCCGGGTTACCAGGGATACAATCCAGGGGCAGCCGCCAACCCGCTGTACACCCAACAACAAGGTGGCGGGTATAACGTGGGGCAGGACCCGTCTCTCATCCGCCCGCCGGGCTCCTACGGCTCCCATGGCAACGGTATAGGGGCTGTGCCCTACACCACTCGACCTCGGCAGGTTCGACCATCCCGCACAATCCAGCACACATCCAATCAATAAATTTTTAGACCTGTTTCCCATCTGAGAAACCTGTCTCCATGGTACTAAAAACGTCTGTAACCTTTCACATAAATAGTTCGTATATTAATAAGTATCTCTGCGTAAGCGTACCGAAAAACTTTGTTTCTGTTACTCGAATAACAATGTGTGATCTCACAAATAATATGAAGATTTATCGTGTTATCCAATAATTTGTTTACTTTCATCAAAGGTTTTGTTGTCGTTACAAAAATGAAGCTGGATGCACAGTATTATTTTAAATAAAGTTATTTCAGGCTGATGTTTAAATTGTAGAAAGAGGTACTTTTTTTAAGTTCAGATGTTGTATATACATTTACTTAGATATAGCGTAACTTTCAGTATGTGTGTAAGTGCAGTATTCATTTCTCGTATCTGTAGTGCTAAAGTCCTGGCAACCACATTCATTGTTTTCAAGTAATGGGTGAAATCTTTTGTATTATTGACTCATTATAAATAACTAATTTTTATCTTTGTTTACAAACTGTAATTCTCTCATATATAACTTTTGTATTCTATGTTTACATTTGATGATGATGATCCTTTCCCTGTACTGTGGACGTGTAATCCAGGAAGAGTTACTTGCAAATGAATGAATACAAATATTTTTAGAAATTAATTAAGTTTTTGTAAATATACTTTTATGTACAATAAAACTTCTCGTATTTTAAATATTTCGAGACAGAGTCTATACATTCTCACACATGTATCAGACTATCAATAACGCTAGAAATGAATAATCATGACATCTGTTGCGTCTTTCCTTGTCTTTCATGGCTCAAAAAGTTTTACCGTCTTGTTTCTATAGGCCTATCTTGCCCGTTATGTATCTTATCCGTACCTTAATTACAATTACCCAAAAAAAGACTATCTCGTTTTATTACACAGAACTTTGGCGCGTTGGCTAAGAAAATTCAGGAGGATCAGAATTCTAAGTGTGTTGGATTCTCATTCAGATCATTCGACGTCACATCATATTATTTCTTGTACTGAAGCCTAAATATAACTATGTCTCCGCAACTCCGGTTAAGACGAAATCTGAACTCTAGAGGAAGTTAACCTTTAAAAAGATAACGAAATAACGCATCTTGATCTCTCACAAACCAACAAACATCATGCAAGATATCATTGCTACACAGCTATTACGTACAGGTAAGTAAACGAGCGAAACGGTCAACAATGCATAATTATTGTTTGAATGTTCGGCTGATTACGTTGCATTCTTAGCTTTCCGTGTTTCGATTTCACCATCAGTACCTGAAGAGTGATGGACCATGACCGATGAAAACCGTGAACTGAAATATCTGTTTCAACGATCAATTCTAAAGTTGCTTTGATTCTGAGCACTCAGAATCCTTCACTTTTCAGGAATCCTCACCATTTCAGCGTAACTGCTACATCTGTGATCAGCCTTGTGTTCCTATATACATTGAAGAGCCAAAGAAACTAGTACACCTGTCTAATATCGTGTAGTGCCCCCGCTAGCACGAAGAACTACCGCAACACGACGTGGCATGGAGTCGGCTAATGTGTGAAGTACTGCTGGAGGGAACTGAAACCATGAATTCTGCAGGGCTGTCCATAAATCCGTAAGAGTACGAGGGGGCGGAGATCTCTTCTGAACAGCACGTTGCAAGGCATCCCACATATGCTCAATAATGTTCATGTCTGGGGAGTTTGGTGGCCGGTGGAAGTTTTTAAACTCAGAAGAGTGTTCCTGGAGCCAATGTGTAGCAATTATGGATGTGTGGGGTGTCACATTGTTCTGCTGGAACTGCCCAAGTCCGCCAGAGTGCACGATGGACATGAATGGATGCAGGTGATCAGACAGGATGCTTTTTTGGTGCTTCTGTGTATAACGGGCTGTTAAATGGAAACGAAATGGTAAAAAAGGAAGTAAACTGTTCATTATCAACTGATATTTTTAGATGTTAAAATATTTATCCCACTGTGAGGCAAGACGGTCAGTGCCTCCATGGGAAAATGTTTGCGGCTACCTACGAAACCGTCGTTGTACCCGGAGATGCACCTCTTCGTCTAAAGCAAATCGACGCCGAAAGTTCAGCACCGTAATCGAAACAGCGTCATTTGGTTGCAGGATAATGCCCACCAACATGTTAGCAAGTTTGTTCTGGATACACTGCAGCAATTTCGCTGGGGAACCCTTACACATCATCCTCCGTATAGTCCCCACCTCTCTCCACGCGATTTCCATGTTTTTGTAGCTCTGGAGAAAGACATTAGTGGCCGTCGATTTGCCTCAGACTAAGAGTAGAATTCCTCAGTACAATTATACTACCGTAGGCAACCGCAAACATTTTACCATGACGACACTGACCGACTTGTCTAACAGTGGGATAAATTTATTAGCAGATGTGGCTATCACTTGTAAAATAATGAACAGTTTACGTACCTTTTCTAGATTTGTCTCGTTTTTATTTGGCTACTCCTTATACATAGACTTGCACCTGCGACTGTTTACCTTCAGTATCCCCACAGCTATGTTTTCAGCCATTCCATGTCTTAGATTCATTACACTCTTCATTAGCCATTTTTTCTCCTAAACTCGTTATAGAACATTCTTATTCCTTGTATGATAAATCCATCTGATCATCAACAGGCCGTATAACATCATGAAAAGGTTCTAAGGGTTTCGTTCTTACATTCCTCACTGTCCACATTTCGTACCCGCACGGAGTTGTGCTCCACACACATCTTTCCATTTATCTCTTTATGCACTCAAGATTCATCAATTTTTACGTTAGATCTGATAGTGTAACGCATAAAATATAATGCTGAAACCTCACCGGCCTTATTCCTTAACCCCCTCCTCTTCTCCACAATGGCCCAGTCGCAAAGAAATAATTGTTCGAAAATATTCCATCTTCTTGCACTGATAGTTATGTCTAGAGAGGTGAAAAGTTTGGTTTATTTATTTTAATGTTCCGTTAGTTTCTGCAGATGTAAATAAATAGCTATAAACATATAATTGGAACTTCTTCGTCACTCTTCTGATTCGTTTCATGCGGACTGTGATGAGTTCCTCTCCTGTGCGAAACTCATCATCTCAGAGCAGTTCTTACACGCTGCATCCTCAATTACTTGATGGATATTTTCCAATCTCTGTCTTCACTTACATTATTTCCCCTCTAGGGCTCCCACCAGTAGCATGAAACTTATTCCCTGATATCTTACCATGTGTCCTATCATTCTATCCCTTCTTCTACTCAATATTTTCCACATATCTCTGATCTCACAGACCCTGCGGACGATCTTATTTCTTTCATCCTCGTTTTTTGACAACATATTTTAAGTGCTTCAGTTGTCTTATTTTCCAGCTTTCCTATAGTCTACGTCTGACATCCAATAATTCTCCCAGCCAGATTTCATTATCAGAAGTTTCTTCCACGTTTTAAGGCTTACAGTTGACACTCAAAACTTATTTTAGCGAGTAATGTTCTCTTTGCTAGTGCTAGTCTGTTTCTATATCCTCCCCTCCATGTTTAGTCCGTCACGTGTTATTTTGCTTCCAAGGTAACAAAATTCTTTTATTTCTTCTGCTACAGGGTCCCCTGCTTTGATGTTAAGCTCACCATTAATCTCATTTACGCTTCTCATCCCTGTATTCCCTTCTCCTTCGTTTATTGTCTATCCATATTCTCTGATCACTAGATTGTTCACACCATCATACATTCATATGCTTTCGCATCTAATTTTAACCCCATTCCTGTGAACCTTCCCTTTATTCCCGTCAGTCCTTCTTCGCTTCTTCGATAAGCAGATTGTACAGCAGAAGGGGGGTTGGGGAGGGTGGACGACGGGGGCGGGGGAGGGAGGGAGGGGGAAAGCACTGTCAAAGCTGAGCGAGTATTCGCAAAGAGCTCTACATGTAAAGTCATTAAAGCCACGTATCGTTGAAGATATTCCCTCACATCGAAGTACTTACTGTTCGTTACTGGAAATATATCGTTGACTTTCACCACTTAGTAACTCTTGTACTGTTCTTAGCTTTCAGGTTTATCAACGCACGCGCGAAATATATTTGTTTAATTTCGTCTGTGAGAATGCTTCTACATAAATAATTTATTTCGCTGGGTAAAAGGAAAAACTCTTTCTACTAACGGGTCATCTTAAAATATAACTGCTTGCTGTGCTCTGAACCGATATAACTCTCACAAATTCCTTTGTTAACAACTCTGATTGCTGTTGCTATTTTTCGCTGATCAAAGATGTGTGAAAAGACACTGCTCCTAACAGCAAACTGGAATAGTACCTGGTGCCGCAATCTCTGTCTTAGCTGTAGCTCTGTTTCTTGAATTTAGAGAAATATTGCAGTTGTAACTATTGATTATACTATCAGATGATAAGCTGCTGCAGTACAGCCCTTTCTGTCAAATATGTGCAGAGCATTTTGTGGAAGGAATGATGCTAAATGAACACAAACGCTGATTTAATTCGTGTAAGATCGCACACACAGTTTATATTTGAACAAAAGGGCCATCATTTACTGATTATTGCCACCAGCAATTAGACGTGGTACGTCCTCACAATTTTCTCGAATATTCTGCTAAGCAGGCTTACACGATATGCAGATGAAATTCTGGGGAGTTATCAAGCCGGCTTTCGGAGGAACAGATCAACTATAGACCAAATATTCACCCTGCGTCAAATTTTGTCAAAGAAATTGGAATACAATCATTTTCATAGATTTTACAAAAGCATATGATTCAGTATTGCAATCAAAATTGTACAGAATTCTTTTGGTACTTGGAATACCAAAGAAGTATGTTAGACATATAGAAGCGAGTTTGAAAAACACAAAAGTAGAGTACGCGTGGGGAAATTGGAGTCAGAAGAATTTGTAATAAAGAACGGACTTCAGCAGGGAGATGCCCTGTCTCCGCTACTTTTTAATTTAGTCCTAGAACATATCGTACGAATGGCAGCAGATAATTCAGAGGGTGTGGAGTTAAATGGAAATATTAAGATATTAGGGTATGCACATGATCTAAACATCATTAGCGATAGGAAAGAATCTGTAACAGCGAATGCGTTAAACAAGGCTAGTGAAGTTGTAGGTCTAAGGATAAGTGAAGACAAAACTAAATACCTGGTTACTCCTAGAATGCCAACAGCAGTAGATCAGGAAATGTTAAGAGTTGGAGACATGCAGTTTGAAAAAGTGAACACATTTAAGTATCTAGGCATGGACATCACTTCGAGAAATGAGATTGAATCCGAACTGAAGAAGAGATTACGGGCGGGAAATGCGTGCTACTTCTCACTGAATAGATTACTTTCATCACGGATATTGTCTAGGAATTTAAAGATTAGAATATACAAAACTATTACTCTACCAGTTATGCTGTACGGGTGTGAGACTTGGTCTCTCACTATGCAAAATGAAAAGCCGTTTCGAGTATTTGAAAACAAAATTTTGAGGAAAATTTTCGGAACAAAAAGGGATGACATTAGTGGTAAGTGGCGAAAACTGTATAACGAAGAGGTTCACGAACTCTATTCAAGCCCTGACATAATCAGTATTATTAAATCATGTAGGTTGCGATGGCCGGGTAACGTAGCTCGAATGGATGAGGGCAGGGCAGCGCTGAGTACTGGTAGGGCACTTAGAGGGAAAACGTCGTGTGGGGAGACCGAGGTGTAGATCGGGGGACAATGTGAAGGCTGGTTTGAGGAGCCTAGGTATTGAAGGTGAATGGAAGGAAATAGTCCAAGACAGGGACAGACGGCGAAAATACGTTGCTGCGGTAATGGACTCTCGAGTTCGGTATGACCAGTGAGTAAGTAAGTAAGTATGTCCTCACAATGCTGCTATTTGTATATTCTTCCTTCCCCATTCTATGAAGGACCTTCCAAATCGTAAAGTCTTTCTCTGAACATGTGTAGAACGCCATACGCACTCTGTGATGCACTTCCTTTCAAATCTCAGCACTTGTCTTCCGACAGCCTGCGCTCACTTTGCAACACCTTCCACATCGATAATTAATTGTTAGTGTCCTCTACTGTAATCTTTCGTGCCACTTGTCTATCGTGCAGCCACCAGGCCAACAAGTGCCATTACTTGACCCTCTTTCACTGTTTTCATCTCCCTCTTCCTCTTAGTTTACACAGCAATTGATTCCTCAAGACACAGCAATTAATTCCTCTTGGCGTAGCACTCATATGTCTGAAAGTGTACGTGTAACGTATTTTATACAAAAATTTACTTATACGATACATATGACGTCAATGAAAGCAAGAGGAAGAAAGGGAATGTAGCCAAATAAAAATATGCCACAAACCGAATTGGTTATTGTATCATTTGGTATGACAACTATTTATTTTCGTGATTGAAATTGATGATTTAAGTGGAACTGATTAACAGCGAAGTTTATAAAGCCTCTGACTGTAACTGACTATTTAATCGCAATGGAAGAGAACAGTATCTATAAAAAGATTGATCTACAACTGTTTTTATTTAAGGAATGTATTCAGAAGTAGAATGAATAACATAAGAAATTATATGACGTTTGAGAGATAGATAACTCCAAAAAATCCAAGTAATTGCGAGTAGGACTCGCACACCGAGAGTTTCATATCGACTTAATTATTTATACAGCTAGTTCTTCCTTCCCGAGAATCGAGAATCTGCGCCATTTTTGCCTGTTAGTTATATCGATACTGACAAGATAGGTGTTATATAACTACAAATTAACAATTTTGAGAATTTTTCCTTTGCTTGTGCAGTGAGACGTTACTACTTCCCTATTTCATGATTTTAGGTCAACTGGAAGCATCTTATAGGTTTCGACGAGTGAGTCTGCGAGTATCAAAATGCGTGACATAAATGGCCGTATCTTTTGACTGCCTTAACATTGAAGCTTAAAATTTTTACCGTGTTATATGACACTGTTTGGACTAGATACGTCTAGCCGTTCCGGAAAAAATGTGTTTTTAATATTTGGACAAACAAAGAGACGGACCACAAGGTGACCCCTCATGGGTTCCGTTTTTACATATTAATGTGCAGAACCATGAAAACTAGCCTCCAGATGCTGCGTCGTATCCTACACATGTACGTGGTAAAAGGGCTCCAATTTACCATAGGTGATAAAAAATATCGAGAAATTACCTCTTTCATGAAAATAGCACATATTTAGGCCTCGAGAACCACAATCCGGTAAGAGAAAGTCATTAGTGGTCACTACACACCATAAGGTGTACCAAATGACAAACTTACAAAGACAACTTACTCTTTATAATATTACAGGCCTACCACATATTTCAACATAATAAATTCATAATCGCTTGAAATATATATAACGGTAATATGACCACAGTAATAACATAAAAATACACACAGCAACGTAAGAAACATGGCACTCTAGTTCATAAAGCATTTCACAATAAACTATATTAACATATTGTATTAACATATTGCCAAGCAAAGCAGTATGTGATGAGTAAGCAGAGTACTTGTCTGGAAGTACTGGAGAGGCTAAGAAAAGCCATTTCATATAAGACTCAATGAACAGAAATTTTTCCTGTCCATCATTTCCACGTGGTGGGGAAAGGACAACGCCTTTGTCATAAGCGGCTAACGACGCAGGGACTAAATCTTTCCCGGGATAAGGTGACCTCTTCTACCAAGTGCCAACAGCCTCCTTCATACGGTAAACAACGGGAAGCCACCGTATTAAGGGCCCATGTAGTGTCACTATTTCCACTGGACTGTGCTCTTAAGTGCGGTTGTTCCTGAGAAGAAATATTCCAGGATACGCCCAAAATTGGACAACGGCACACTGAATTAAATCTAGATAAGAAGAGAGAAAGGGAAACATGCTGCTTGGAATATGAAGACAATGAATGAGAAATGAAAATCAGAAAACGTGGAAAGAGAAATGGAGGGACATACGGACGTCACTAGAAGTGGGTGTACTTAGAAACATATGAAGGGGGATGCTAAGAACAGGACACGATGGAGAGATTCCTTTTGAAACAAGTCCTAAGACAAATGAAAAAATATTTCTTTATTGAGGACAACTAGTTTCAACAGACTTTGCGGTCATCTTTAGATCTTAAAAAAACTTGTAGTTGTGAAACGTTTTCGTTTTATGTTGAACCTCACGGCAAGTTGTCATGTGGATAAAAATCAGCGCATTATAAAAGAACATATATATATATATATATATATATATATATATATATATATATATATATATATATATATATCACAGCTATCCTGGTACCATGAAAGAGTTGACTGGAGCATTCAATGTACTCTTCTGTCTTTAGTGGTGATATATATATATATATATATATATATATATATATATATATATATATATCGCTCAAAGATGCTTGTTAAATAAAAAAAACACAGTACAAAGTAGCACATCTGTCTACATAAGCTGGACGAATTCTGACCAGTAAAATACCACTTCAAACGGCGTATAAAGTACCTTATAACGAAGTCTTTTTATTGACAAGTGAGGTGGCAGGTACTTAATCATTGTATGAATATTTGAGTAAAAATTCAGACCAAATGAAACACACGTATCACAGCGAAAGGTAACCAGACAGTCACACCAAACCATAGTGTAAACACTCTGGCGGCAACGCAGGAGTGTATCCTTGCTTCAGTCCATCATAGAGGTGCCGAATAGAATCCTGCAGTATATTGTCCCATACATCTTGCGCTTTTTCTCACAATGTGGCAACGGTTCTTCCAGGCTCTGGAGAACATGTATGTTCTCGCTCCATTACATCCCATACGTGTTCAATCGGCGAGAGATCTGGTTACCTTGCTGATCAGGGCAGTTGTTGTACATGACGAAGAGCAAATTGCATCGCAAAAGCCATACGTAGACGTGCACTGTCCTGCCGTAAAAATGCATCGACTTCCTGTCGAAGACACGGTGCTATTAATGGGATAATAGGCTGTGCAATATAGCGCGCACTGGTTACTTTATCTTGCAGTAACACCAGATCATCAAATGTGACCGCCTCTCCCCGACCCACAACATGAAGCTTGGGACGGGGCGTGTGTGTCGTGGGCGAATGCATTCTGGAGTAGGCAGCTCATCGCACACTCGTGTACTTCCATCACTCGCATACACACAGAACCTTCTCTCAAAGACAGAAGAGTGCATTGAATTCTCCAGTCAACTCTTTCATGATACCAGGATAGCTGTGACTGGCGATGTCGTGGTGCCAGTGGAAGCCTGGCAGTGGCACATGTGATATTATCCCAGCTGCAAGCAGACTGTTCCCATTGGACTCTGATGACGCGAAGTGTAACAAATGCCATGATTTCGTCCCTGGATAATGTTCGGTCGGCCACCGGTGCTCGAAAATTCTATCGATCTTGACGTGCGTCGTTACCACGTGGACCTCCAGAGACAGTCTACAGGTATGGGAATGTTCCATTGATAACTCCTAAAAGACTGCGTCACGCCACCGATACACTGTACGTAACATATGCGACAATCCGTCGGTACAATATCCAGATTTTTGCAGGCCCGCAATGACACCCAGTTCAAATGGCTGAAGCCGTTCATCAGGAGTCCGTACAAAATACTGAATATCTAATAAAATCCCAGTGAATAGAAGGACGAAGGGAAAGGTGTTGAACACAGGAAACAAAATCGTTGTTTCGTGCAAACGTAAACATTCTTCACTATCTTTAGTTTAAAAAATAAAAGACTGCTATTGACGACAAGATTTTGGCAGCCTACAAAATACTAACAGCTGATTTTTCGGAAATCCGGTGTGGAAGTTCGCTCTACGAATAGGCGTTGTCGCATCGAGTTTCGGCACGTGCGCTGTAACACATGGGAGGTTTAACGGGACAGACAATGCACACAAATGGTGGAGACCCGCCGTGGGTTGCACGGGACCCCATGGGGTGACTTCCTGCGAGGAAGTGGAAGCCCCTGCTGGGACGTGCTCTAGATCACGCCGGGCAGTAGCATTGTGTACTGACCGACAGGTGTTCTGAAATACTATACACTGTAAAGAAAGACACACACCCATTCAATAAAAAGCATCAAACTGTTAGAAAATTATTTCTGTCAGGAAGGGGAGCAATCAACATCGCTAGATACAGTAAAATGTGATTTGATCATTTGTCTATACTTTCAAAGGTTTCACATAAATTTTAACGCTAAATTTTAATATCTATTTGCTTACACTGAGATTTCCAGCTCTCAGCACTGTAAAAAACTAATATCGTTCTTCCTAATAATTGCGTACATTACTCAAATGTATACGAGGCACGAGAAATAACCTTACAAGGAACCCTTGGAATGCGACGTCGCAAGTTCAGTTTTTAGTAACGTTCATTTGAAGGCGTTGTTTTAGGAATTATGAAGAGAAAAATATTAGCTGCTAATGACTCATCACGTGCATCAGGACGCAGACAGAATCTGAGTGTCCGGGAGGGGCAGATATCAACCTTCTATGGGATGTATGTATTACACTTCACAAAATGGACATCGTCGACATTCAAGAAATGTTCAGAACAAACCAATATCTTGCACCATGACGCGCCGCAGTGACCAAAACGGTTCGCACCATCACTCTCGAAATAAAACTCCTTGGGAGTTACAACAGTCCAGGACGTTTAGCTACGTACTCACTCTTAAAGAATGTGTACAATATCATATTGGTGTAACGGGATGATGGGAGCTGATGAAATGTGGTTGCGTGCAAGCGAATGCGAATCAATCTGTCTTGGAGATTATCGTGAAACTGGCTATTATTTAAGGCGTAGCTGCAGACACCGCGTTAATATGTTTCATAGGCACGGAAGAAACAAACACCAGAGACAAAATTTCTCTAGCTGTTCCAGGTGCTATGAATTGCAGCCAAATGCAGCGTTCATATCATTGATGTAATTCTTTTACGCCCATTTTCCCACTTTTGCTTCCTGTGACGTAAATATTCCCTAATGTACTCGCAATATCACTCCAAGTGAAAGAATCTTAGGCGGACGGAGCACCTCCAACTTCTCGCAGGACAATAAATATCTTTTCAGCCAATTTACCATGCATACTGTCGTCATGATTGTATACGAATACGTTAAGGCATTGATGTTAGTTAATCTTGATACAACTCTCTTAGTATCTTTAATTTCCAGGATACTTTTCATATGCCTTTCATTAGAAAATCCCGATTGGCCAGAGACGAAAACAAATTGCTTACTGAACGACGGGGTAAGTTTATCTCACCCACAAATTTTCGGGACTATTGCGCAGTTTGCTGTGCATCGCCAAGGTGACGCTTTGTTTGAAATTTCCTTATCTCATGTCTTCCAATTCTGTAGCATTGTTTGAAGTTATACATTATACAACCATCGACTGGTTATCTTAAAATCTCTGTAATCTACGCCACGTGCAGTTCGATGTGCAGAACGTAATAGGGCGCTATCCTATCGAGCATCCTAGAAAAAAAAACACCAGTTTTTCTATCACGTACGCCTTGTCCTCCCTTGAATACCAATAGCTTTCCTAAAGTCATTGGGAGAAGTGGCAACAAAACGACTATTCACGCTGGTGTGTAGACTATATCAGTCTGGCGACTTACCATCTGACTTTCGGAAAAATATCATTCGCACAAATCCGAAGACTGAAAAGTGCGTAAATTGTCGCACAATCAGCTTAACAGATCATGCATCCAAGTCGCTGACAAGAATAATATACAGAAGAACGGAAAAGAAAATTGAGGATGTGTTAGATGACGATGGGTTTGGCTTTAGAAAAGGTAAAGGCACCAGAGGAGCAACACTGACGTTGCGGTTGATAGCAAAAGCAAGACTAAAGAAAAATCAAGATACGTTCATAGGATTTGTCGATATGGAAAAAGTGTTTGGCAACGTAAAATAGTGCAAGATGTTCGAAATTCTGAGAAAAATAGGGTTAAGCTATAGGGAGAGAAACGTAATATACAATATGTACAAGAACCAAGAGGGAATAATAGGAGTGGACGTCCAAGAACGAAGTGCTCGGATCAAAAAGGGTGTAAGACATGGATGTAGTCTTTCACCCCTACTGTTCAATCTCTGCATCGAAGAAACAATTATGGAACCAAAAGAAAGGTTTAGAAGTGGAATTAAAATTCTAGACGAAAAATATAAATGATACGATTCGCTGGTGACATTGTTATGCTGAGTGAAAGTGAAGAAGAGTTACATGACCTGCTGAATGGAATAAAAAGTATAATGAACACATAGTATGGATTGAGAGTACATCGAAGAAAGACGAAAGTAATGAGAAGTAACAGAAATGAGAACAGTGCGAAATATAACATCAGGACAGAAGGTCACAAAATAGATGAAGTTAAGGAATTCTACTGCCTAGGCAGTAAAATAACCAACGGCGGACGGAGCAAGAGGACATCAAAAGCAGACTGGCACTGACAAAAACGGCATTCCTGGCGAAAAGAGTTCTACTAGTATCAAACATAGGTCTTAACACGAAGCAGAAATTTCTGTGAATGTAAGTTTGGAGCACAGCATCGTGTGGTAGTGAAACTTGGACTGTGGCAAAACCGGAACAGAAAAGAATCAAAGCATTTGAGAAGTGGTGCTATAGACGAATGTTGCAAATTAGGTGGACTTAAAAGTAAGGAATGAGTAGGATCTGCTCAGAATCACGCAGTTCTCAGGCCTGAGCAGTGTGTTTACATTTTGCGACATGCGGTTGCAACTGTAATGTCTCTAAAGATAAATACTGTCAAATGTGTTAAATTAAGCAGTTGTCAATCGTTCATCCAGCTATTTAAAGCCGACAGCGAGCAGTCGCAGTGGTAGCAGTTCCTAAGTTCTGACAAAGTTGTTTGTGCAGTTACACAGTTATTAAATTTAGTAGTTTTCAATGGTGTCTCGTGCTGTTTATGGCGAAATAACGGTTTAATAAACTTTTGGAAATGTTCGACCCCTGTGTTTTTTAGAGCTGTCTGTGCGTTGAAGTAAATTTCGCGCGATAGTTTTCAGCTGACGTTCCTTTTTGTATCTAGTGAAATATTTCAGTAAACTTTTCATTCTCTGTTTTAATTTCGTTTAGTGTTATAGCGGCTGGTTGAACTTTTGGTTTTAGCTCAGAAATTGAGTGAAGTTTTGGTGATATTGGTATTAGTTGTGGTTTAGTAGTATTAATAAAAGTTGTTGTTTTCTTAGTAGAGAGATAATTTAGAAACCACTAGTTTTACTGTTTTAATTGAACTTAGGTTACGTAGACGTTTAGTTTTTTCAGTAAATGTTAAAATCTTACCATGAGTGAGAAGTGTGGTCGTTGTTGTAGGTTTGTAAGTAGTGGGTTACTGTCTGAGATTTGTTCTAAGTATTTTCATTGGGGGGAATGCAGAGGGGAAGCCAGTATTCTTGCGAGATTCTCTCCTGGGAATGCAAAATCTGTAATAGAAATAAATTGATAGAGGAGCAGCAGTCTAAGATCTGTGCCCTTCAGATGCAGTTACAAGACATAAAGGAGGAACTAGATACGTTGAGGAGGTTGAAGGGTGCTGGTTAATGGGAACTGGCAGTTCGTAAGAGGGCAGCAAGGAGGAGGAGATTTTACGAAAGTTGCACTTTGTGTATATGCAATAGATTTGACGAACTGTTAGAGTTGAATGGAGAGATTAGGTTTAGGAACATGCAGTTAGGAAGCCTAAGTCAGTTGCAAATTCTAACAGAAAGAAGAAGGTTCCACTGCTAAGTAGTTTGCACAGTACAGGTGTGGGACAGCAGTTGCAGGAAGTGTTGGGGAGTGAGTACCAGGTCACCAGCATTGTGAAGCCTCGACCCAGGTGACTTACAGCATAGGGGAGTTACGTAGGAATTTAACGAAAGAGGGTCAGGTAGTGATTGTGGGTCGAAAAGGGAGTAGTCTTGATAGGGACGAGGAAATGATGTAGGAGGTGACCTGGTGAAGATAGCTGATCAAACTGGTGGAAGTAATGTGCACTTCGTGCAACTGTTTCAACGTCATAATCGTCCTCATCTTAATGTTGGTTAGGCGTGTGAACATGGGGCTGGAGAAGGCACTGATGGCGGAGGACATGACACATACTTGCAGTGGTGTCAGCTGAGTCTGTCAATAGATCGGGTTTCATTAGATATGGGATGATATGCAATTTAGAGCCCACGTTTTTTGGACATTTTTTCTCGTTTTTGTCCACACTACCACCACTGAAACTCACCAGCCCTACACTCTTCGCAACACAAGAACCGGTACAGGTATTCAACTGTCAAAGGTATCAGAACGGTTTTCGTTTATAACTTTCGACTCTTTCGTTTCCGGTACAGGGATCCTTAATTCAAATTGATACATTTATCGTTCTCCATCATCCTAGAAAGTTTGTAACATCACCACGGAATCACCCCGTGTATACGTACATTTACAGACTCCCGCACCTATAACTTTGACGCTCTGTAGTCTCGTTGAATGACGTTTCCGGACGTGGGTTCCTATTCAAAATACGATGTACTCACTCCCCTATGCAAGTCCTACAAGTCTGTAACGGGAATTTCCGACCACCCTGTACAATTACAAACTATGTAGGAAAGCTAATCCAACGGCAATAATATTTTAAATCTCGTGAAGGAACAGCAGTGGCAGGACGTTCATAGTGTAGATAACATAGACGACAAATATAATGCTTTCCTTAATTCATTTCACTTGCTTCTTGCGAGTCGTTTTTCTTAGAACATTCTAAACAGGGTACTAGTGGGTGGCTGACTAGTGGGATAAGGATATCATGTAGAACAAAGTGAGAAATATATCAAAATGTTAGAAGTACTCATAATCAAGCTTCAGTAACCCATTACAAACAATATTGTAAGGTGCTTAAAAATGTTATTAGGAAGGCAAAGACTATGTGGTACGAAAATAGAACAGCAAATTCACAGGATAAAATTAAATCCAAACGGTCAGTTGTGAAGGAAGTGTCTGGTCAACAGCACAAGGTCGACGATATAAAGTGTGTTCGTAGTAAAATTATTTCTGTTACTTCTAAGTCAGATATATGTACAGTGTTCAAAAATCAATTTATGAGCATTGTTGGTGAATTAAATAGAAACTTAGTTTCGACAGGGAATCATATATCATTCTTTTGGAAAATACCTCCCCGAGATTGACAACTGAAATACTCCTCCGTGATACTGACAAGGGGAAGATTGAGCAATAATTAAATCCCTTAACACTAAGGACTCTCGTGGATATGATGGAGTGCCTAGCAGAATATTAAAATACTATCTTGCGCATGTTAGTCCAGTACTTAGCCATATTTATTATTTTCCTTGAAGAATAGCCAGTTTCCTGAACGATTAAAGTACTCAGTAGTAAAGCAGCTTTATAAAAAGGGAGAAAGGGATAATGTAGACAATTTTAGACCTATTTCTATGACATCTCTGTTTGCTAAAGTTATTGAAAAGGCTGTGTGTAAAACGATAATTGATCATTTTATGTCACATAATTTGCTATCAAATGTATAGTTCGGCTTTAGAAGTGGTTTAACAACTGAAAATGCTATATTCTCTTTTCTCTGTGAGGCACTGGATGGATTTAACAAAAGGTTTCTAACGCTAGGCACTTTTTTTTTATTTAACTAAATTGTTTGATTGTGTTGGTCGCAAAATATTTCCATAAAGTTGGACCTTTATGGAAGACGGGGAGCAGCTCACAATTGGTTCACCTCTCACTTTAACAACAGATAGCGAAAGGCTGTGATGTGGGGTCTCAGTGGGGCATAGTCAAATGGGGGGGAGGGGGGGAGATGACCCAGTGACCAGTGTTGGAGCCATTCCTGTTCCTTCTTTGTATGAATGACATGCCTTCTAGTATCTCAGGTGATTCTAAAATATTTCATTTTCCTGATGACACTAGCTTGGTAGTAAATGATTTTGTATGCAACACTGACTCTGTTTCAAATACTGCACTTCATGTCATAGGTTCATGGCTTGTAGAAAATGGCCAAACAGCAAGAGTCAGATTTACAGATTCTAACACACAATTCAACAAAAGCCCACGTTTTAATTTCACAAAATGAGTATATGATTAGTAAAACTGAACAGTTCAAATTTCTAGGTGTTCAGATAGATAGTAAACAGTTGTGGCAAGTCCACGTTCAGGATCTTGTTGAAAGACTTAATGCTGCCATTTTTGCTATTTTAACTGTATCTGAAGTAGGTGATCGTACGACGCGAAAATCATTCTACTTTGATTATTTTCCTTCGCTTATTTCGTATGGTATTATATTTTGGTTTAACTGTTCCCATTCTCTAAGGATATTTTTGGCTCAGAAACGGGTGATTCGGACAATAAGTGGTATAAGTTCGCGAACCTCTTGACCCCCGTTCACTAGTATGGGCATTCCTCGGCCTCTCAATATATATATATATATATATATATATATATATATATATATATATATATATATATATATATATATATATATATTCTTTACCGTCGTTACTTGTTAACTGTATCGGCTTATTCCCAAGAATTAGCAGTTTTCACTCTGTTAATACTAGCCAGAAATCCAATCTGCGTTTGGATCGCACGTCCTTGACTCATGTGCAGAAAGGTGTGCAGTATATTGCTGCAGCCATTTTCAGTAAGCTACCACCAGAATTCAAAAATTTTAGCAGTAATCCACGCGCTTTCAAATCGTGACTGAAGAGTTTCGTCATAGGTCACTCCTTCTATTTTGTCGAGGAGTTTCTTCCAAAATTAAGGTCATTCCTATGTTATACTGTTGATTGCGTTACCTTAAAGTTATGGCTTGATTTTTTTTGGGTTCATAAACATTTTATTATATCTGTTATTACTTTTATGTTCAAAATTTCATGTACTGACACATTCCATGACCTTGGAGATTTGCTCCTCAGTTTGGTCCTACGGAGCGAGACATGTAAATTAAACAAATAAAAAAATCGGGGAGGAAAGGTATATGTGGAAAACACTGACAAGGAGAAGGGACAGGACGATAGGACATCTGTTAAGACGCCAGGGAATGACTTCCATGGTACTAGAAGGTTCTGTACAGGGCGAAACTGTAGAGGAAGACAGAGACTAGAATACATCCAGCCAATAATTGAGGACGTATGTTGCAAGTACTATTCTGAGATGAAGAGGTAACAAAAAAAAACATGTGCTACACTGTAATATTGCTGTGCACTTATTCTAAATCTGTCCATAAGTGGTCTTTTTACTCTGCAACGGATGTTCTTCCATGTAATTATGTTTGGTACCCACTCGTGGACAACGGTTTTCCTATACTACGTTTCACTGGAGGCGGGATTTGAGACTCCCTGTCCGACAAGTATGATGAACTATTTGTCTTGATACATGCTATAATATCACTTTCACCTGTTAACCATCTATCTCATCTTGCAGAAACGCTAACATTTCATCTGCCACTTCCTCCTCACTGTGTGAAATTCCTTTGGGCTTTCAGCAACTGTTGTTGTAGGTATAATACAACGTTTGCCTTGTTTATCGCTGTCATTGCTCTGCTTTGTTTAAACACCACAAGCATTGTAGCATTGTTGTGAGTACTCGTCGACTAAGCAGTTCGACCACGCTTCGTAGCCTCATGCAGTGGATACCTCCAGTCCGGCCCCCTATCGCCACTAGCGCCCAATATTGTGGTCGCATGGTAGACAATATATGGGCAGTTGAACGCCGTAAACGTTATTGGCCTTTTGTGACGCTGCACTCAAGGGGTTCCTTGTTAGACTTCAAGAAGAAATTTATTTTAGTTCCAGAGAAAGCATGTATTAACGAGGGGGTACTACAGTACCATCAGTTTAATAAACTCTGATTGCAAAATACTGATACTGTTTATTTACAGAAGAATGGAACAACTGGTAGAAGCCGACCTAAGGGAAGAGCAGTTTGTATTCCCTAGAAATGTGGGAACACGCGAGGTATTACTGAACCTCCGATTCGTCGTAAACGATAGATTGAAAATTAGCAAAAGCACCTTTATAGCATTACTATATTTAGAGAAAGCTTTTAATAATGTTGACTGGAGTACACTCTATAAAATTCTCGAGGTAGCAGTGATAAAATACAAGGAACGAGAAGTTATTTATAACTTGTATAGAAACCAGACTGCAGTTACTAGTGCCCAAGGTAATGAAAGATGGGCAAAGAAGGGGAAAGTGAAACAAGGTTGCTACCAGTTCACAGTGTTATTCAGTCTGTACGTCAAGGAAGCAATAAAGAAAACAAAAGAGAAATTTGGAAAGGGAATTAAAATTTAGGGAGAAGAAATAAGACTACGCGGTTTGCCATTGCCTTTGTAATTTTGTTAGGGACAGGAAGCGATTTGGAAAAGCAGTTCAATGTGATTCATAAGGCTTTCATAATAAATTAGAATATGAGCACCAACAAAAGTGAAAAAAGGGTAATGGAATATATTATAGTTAAATTAGGCGGTGATGAGGAAATTCGATTACGAAATGAGACACAAAAGGCAGTGGATGAGCTTTGGTATTTGAGTAGCAAAATAATGGATGATGGCCGAAGAAAACTGGATATGAAATGTAAACGAAGACAGTAAAAAGAAAGGGGTTTTCGAAATGATAAATCTGTTAAAATCAAACATAAATTTAAAAATTAGGAAGCCTTTTCTGAAGTGTCTAGTTTGTAGTCTTGTGTCAAAGTGAAACATTGACGAGAAACAGCTCAGGCAAGAAGAGACTAGAATCTCTTGACATATGGTGCAAAGAATAATGCTGAAATTAGATGGGTACACCGAATAATTAATGAGGAGATACTAAATCGAACTGTGGGAAAAAGAAATTTGTGACCCAACGTGGCTAAAAGAAAGATTAAATTGATAGGTCACATCTTGAGGCATCAAGAAATTGTCAGTTTCATAATGAATTGATGTGTGTGTGATGGGGAGAAGGGGGGATAAAAATTGTAGGAGGAGACCAAGGCATGAATACAGAAAGTAGGTTCAAATAGGTTTAGGTTATAGTATTTATTTAAAGACGGAGAGGAATGCACACTATAGACTAGCATGAAAACCTGCACCCAACCAGCCTTAGGACCGAAAATGACAGCAACAACATTGACTACACTTGTAGAGTGATAGTGTTGCATAGCCTTCGTCATTGATGCTAAGTCAGTGAATGTTCATCTGTGCTAAACGAAACTACCTTCTAGCGTTATGAGATATAGATGATTTTCGTGATACCTCCAATAACTGTCCATTGAAATGTGTTCCATTTTTTATTTCAAAACTATTTTCAGTGGAGAGTTATTGGAGGTAGCACGAAAGTTATTGAACTGCCTCCGCTTAGCTTCATATCCTCAGTTTTTCTGGCCAAAGCCTCTGGCAGCTTTTTTGGTTCACAATCACGTCTCCATCTCGAAACCTGGAAAATATGGGTTCATATTCTACATCTTGTGCGGTTGTTTTAGACATGCAGTTCCTCTACGCTAACAGATTTCATTAAAAACGAGAGAAATCATTTACATTCCATCACCATTAGCATCAGCCATGTGGCATCCACTGTTGCATAAAGGTCGCAATATTAGACTTTTCGAAGCAATTCCAATCTTCCCGGTTCATGATATTACGAGGGAATGTTGGAAAGTAACGTCCCCGAATTCGTTATGAGAAAACTCGTGCACCTTTTTAAATAATACAATCGTTATTAACATTCTACATCTTTCTTCTTCATATGTACACATTTATTTCTCAACATAGTCACCCTGGCGACGAACACATTTCTCCCAACGAGAGACCACTTTGTTGATACCGCCACTGTAGAATGTTTGACATTGTTGATGGAGCCACAACCCCATCTACTCATGCAACGCTCTTCACTATCATTGTGAAGTCCTCGAATGCGTTCTTTAAGTTTTGGAAATATGTAAAAATCATATGGGCCATGCCGAGATTGTGTGGAGGACGATCGACGACAGCGAACCTAAGGCGTCGGACTGTTGCAGATGTAGCAGCGTACGTGTGTGGTCTGACATTGTCATGGTGAAGGAGAGGGTGCCTGAGCCCTGTAGTGGCAGGGGGTTGCTACTTGTATCAACGGAGCGGGAAGGTCGACAGAGTAATATGCATGACGATTTATACCTCAAGCAATTATGAGTACAGAATAAAAAATTTCAAAGGCATTGCTTTTCAGCACGCCCTCGTATTTTGCTATACATGAATTCGTTGAATATAACTGCCCTAAATGCAAAACTCATCAGCTCGTTGGTTCTATATCTTCATTTTTAATGAGGTGAATTATCATTTTGATGTGTTTATTGTACATTGTTTTAGATTTATTATAGCAGTTGGTGGCTCTGAAGACTACCTCCAGGCTATGGTGGCACAGAATCTCCTCGCCTAACTCCTCTTTCGATTCGAAATTTCCTACTGTTCTCGCCAGCCTAATGGTAGCTATAGCATATAAAGCATACAGATTGCACATACCAAATACGAAATAAAGAGATAGGAAAACAGTCGTTCATATCAAAGTAGAGGACAGGTTAATTGGGTGCCGTACAAGTCAGTAAAGGGGCAACAGTGGGGCGACAGGCGGAGTTTAAGAAACGTGTAATAGACTACAGTGAAATTATAGCGATAGGAAGCAATGGTCGAGTTAAAAAAAATAATCGACGTACACTGATACTTGAAAGAAATACTGTCCAATGGCATTTATACATCGAGATAATTACTTTTATAACACAGAAAGATGTATACCATTATTCCGTCATTTACATATTGGCATTCTTAATTTATTACTGATACGAGACGCTAGAGAGTTCAATCCCTTGCAATAGTCTCATTGTCAACTGCCTCGACTTTTGTGTCCTGATCATCTTTCTGAACGAAAAACTTCATTTCAAAAGAATGTTCAGAAATTATGAATGATATTTTTGTGGAAGATGAAGGTGAGCTACGTAAAAGCTAAACAAAGGCCTTGCATTTTTAAGATAATAATGGAAATTCAGATGAGAACAAGTTTCGGTAAAATAACAAACAGTAGGAGGTGTTATCGTATCTAGTTCGCGGTCACGCGCTGAGTGCACGGAAAATATTCTGAGCAAACAGTAAACAACCGCGTTCCAACGCAGGACAAGGCGAGGGACATATTTTAAAGCCACCACTCAGCGACGAGAAAATTTTCCTCCATTGATAACTGTGGCATCTGAGTCACTTACTTCGAAGCTGTTTTAAAAATGACGTCGTAACTATTCTCGAGTCAGTACAAAAGACGACCTGTTTCATGTCTCTCTTCACTGCTCCAGAAGACTCGAAAGCAACATTTCCGCTAAAGTGGTGAGTTTCGTTCCAAATATAAACAGTTCATCTTTTTTCCCATAAGTCTGC
The DNA here is from genome assembly GCF_023898315.1 of Schistocerca nitens. NCBI lineage: Eukaryota > Metazoa > Arthropoda > Insecta > Orthoptera > Acrididae > Schistocerca > Schistocerca nitens. The sequence continues at coordinate 751,721,132 of NC_064618.1, read as the reverse complement.
ATGTTGTCTCATCCATTAAAACACACCGAAATTAATAACAATTAACATATTGTATTTAATCGTTCTCCGGAAGCCTCAGAACTTCCCACTGAAAGCACTCTGCGTGACGCAAAGCTATGGAATTGAGAGCTCTAGCAGTCACGCATTTTTTTTCACAATGAGTCAATGAAGTGAAGTAAGCTGGAAAGTATGATTATTTCAGGAAACCGTTCTGACATCCGGAGAGGAAGATTTGACTTTTACATCTAAATACATACTCCATACGCCACCAAGAAGTGTCCATGGTGGAACCATTTCCTTTCTTATTCTGCTCATAAATGAAGGAAGGGGGGGGGGGCGGGACAACTCTTTACATACTACCTTGAGAGCCGTATTTATCTTGTCTTCAGGGTCATTACGTGATAATAGATTCGGTTCTCTAAACTTCCTCAATAACGCTTCGCATAAACAAGTGGTGGTGGTTGTTGGGATGTTTAAGGGGGACTAAACAGCGAAGGTCATCAGTCCCATAAACTTCTTCTCTCTAGTGATTACCATTTGAATCCACATAGCAGTACCATAACACTCATTTGTTTATATTAACAATATGGCGTTTTTCCGATATTTTCGTTGTCCCAGGTAGTTCTTAAAAATTTTATTTTTATTTCTGTTTTATTAGTTATGATTTCAAAATTCCTGAAGTCATGGCGGAATAAAACAACTTTTCCTTATTTTTTTTTTAATAAGTTGTTGCATCTACGTACCAGGGTTCTCAAAGTGTTCCGTCAAACCTGTAATTCGTCTTCACCGTCACTGAGGATAGCGACGTCATCAGCGAATCTTATCATTTATACGGTTCCATCCTGAACGTTCCGTCTTGAACGTTTCCTTCATTTGTGTCATTTATTCTTCGACAACTAGACAGCAGGGCTGAAAGTCTACATGCCTGTCTTACTTCCATCTTATTCATAACACTTCGTTCTTGGTCTTCCATTCTTTTTATTCCGTCTTTGTTTTTGTCGATATTGTATATTATTTGTCTTTCGCCAGAGCTTACTCCTACTTTTCTCAGAATTTCGAGCATCTTGCAACAATTTTATATTGTAAAACGAATTTTTCAGGTCGAAAAATCCTATGAACGTGTCTTGATTTGATTTCGTTATCACTCGCAACTTAAGAACGGCCTCTCTGGTGCGCTTATCTGTCCGAACTGCAGAGTTATCGTCACCTAGCAGATACTCAGTTTTCTTTTCCATTCTTCTGAATACTGTTCTTGTCAAGAACACGTATGCCTGAGTCGCTAAGCTGATTATGTGATACTCCTATCAGGTAACTACTGTTTCTGTATTCGGGATTGTGTGGTTGATATTTTTCCAAAAGTCTAATGATACGTCTCCAGCCTCCTGGAATCCGCACACCAGCTTTAATAGCCGTTCACTTGGCAGTTCTACAATGATTTCAGAAAACCAGGAGAAATATTAAACTTCCTGGCAGATTAAAACTGTGTTCTGGCCCGAGACTCGAACTCGGAACCTTTGCCTTTCGCGGGCAAGGGCTCTACTCACTGGGCTACCCAAGTACGAAAATTGCAATTCGTACGTTCAACTGTCGTACAGATGCAATAATGGATACAAAAATAGGTGAGGACATAATTGGGTGACAGCACAGATCGCTCGATAGAGATCCCAGGACAAGATACCCGTAGACATAGATTCTCTACTAAATATGCTAACTGGCCCTCTTTTAGCATTAGTTTAGCTTTGGCCTTCGGGATTTCGGACCGTGCCACGTGAGAGGAAGAAGGTGCAGGTTCCTCCAGACTGTAAGGAAGGTACTAACAACAATTCCGAAAACAATAGACCCATCTCACTGACGTCAATTTCTTGAATTATGGAACGTTAACTGTACTCATACATCTCTCTTTTAAAAGCTGAATAACTCCCATATGGGAATCAACGCAGTTTCTGCGAGTACCAAATCGTGCAAATCGGCTTTATCTGTTGGATCATAAGATTCAGAATTGAAACGATAAATGAGGCCCCGTTAATACACTTCAGGACGCCTTCGACACAGTTCCGCACCGTCGCATGTGTATACGGAATATCCGAAAACAAGTACGATTGGGTTACATTCCTTTCAAACGGAACGTATTAGGAAGGCACAGCCAGGGGAGAGGTAGCATCGGGCGTACCTCAAGGGCCCGTGCTGTTTGTCCTGGATACAGATGTGCGGATGGACAAAGTCTGTAGTCCTATGAGACTATTCTAAGACGACGCATTTATGTACTGTAGAGCTCAAAAGTATCCGAACGACCGGAATTGCATTTCACCTGATTCGCATGCAACCCGCATAACGCAGATGTCTAGCATCTCCTTTAATCGCTCCTTGGTACAGTCGTTCGACTATTGAAAATGGTTCCAACAAGCCACCACTAGAAAACACTGCTCTGTATCGCAATAATTCAAGGTGTAAAGTTATACCACGATACTAGAAATATCAGGGAACACCTTATCACAGATAAGACTGTCCTTAAGGCTTGTAAGCTCACATTTATTGAAATAAATGACATACCTGAAATGTTACCACTCTCAGTATTACGTCAGATAGTTAATGCACGTAGTAAGTTCGTCGTATTCATGATTTCCTCTTCAAAGTAACATATCGTACTTGTTATTTAACACAAAATGACATTAAAAATTTAAGTTATTCATGAGCAGCTAGCTGAGAATACGTATGTATGAACTTCAAATGACACGACGAACCGTCTCGTTATGCATATGGATTCAAACCCAGGTCATGCAGACTAAGATTTCGCGACTGACGGAAACTAACAATCATTCCTGACTAGGCATGCAGAGAGTGATATACCTCGATTTTAGACAGTATCAGTTAGCAAATATCAACTTTAAATTACATAACGTAAACATTTTTAATGGACGCGAATTCCTATCCAGCATCAATTGTTCCTGTTAACGAACTGTGAGAGATGTCAAATATTGCTTATTCACAAGTAACTTATTTGAAAAGCCGTGAGGTAAAGCTTTGTGTTGGGCAGGGATTCGAACCCAGAACCTAATCGAATTGTTATCGAAGCACAATCAACTGTGACATATCCGATTTTCTCGGCATTAGGTAGAAGTTTTAACTGAACTCCAACACGGCCCTATCGCTGTTATATTCTAGAGAAAACGAACGTTAGATATGGGTTTGTTACACCAGAAGCGATATGTGAGCATGTTTGAACTAGAAATAATATGACAAAGAATTCAGTGTTCACTGGGAATCGAACCCCACACATATCGTTGTTGACTACAAACAAAGAGACGACAGAAACCGAATTTTTCTCCGCCAGCAGCTCGGAATAACTTCCTTGAACTTTCAGTTATCTCTCAAATAGTTATGTGTCGCACTGGGAGTCAAAAACGACAGATTTTGTTAGTGTTGACAGCGAATGAAAGTGCATTAAAATCAAAATTATTATCCACCAGCAGATAAGTGTTCTCATGCTAGAGCTTGATAATACATAATGAAAACTTTAGTGCCGGGCCAGGATTCGAACCCATTCATGCGCAATACGTGGAGATGTTGAGTAATCTGCAGTTGTTAACACACAACAAATAGTAGTCGAGCTGTATTGTCACGAAGGGATCAAATTCCACGTTAAGGGCGGTCTGAGTTGCATTCCAAGTTGAGAACCAATTTAATCGACATACAGAAGCTCAAATAAAAGATGGAATTAGTCTCCTGTTACCCTACATAGCGTTTGTTTCGTCGCTAGAAATAAATAACTGGTATAAGAAAGGTTACTGGTGACAGAGTTCCCGCATTTCGCCACTGTTGACTTTATTGTGGTTCAACCTAACGTCTACTCGGTACAGAAGGAGTATCATGTTTAATGTGAATTTCAGACCACAATGACGTTATACCTTATTCACTTGGCGTTGCCAGAAGAGATTAGAATCTTCTGTGTGACACATTTTTCTATCATAACACCGTTGCGGCACACTTAATAAGAATTCTGACATACAAGCTCCCTGTAGTGGTTTGCAGCATGTTCAGTACATTCATTTACTTGGTTGACCGAATCGTCATGAACTAGCTGCCTCGGCTACCCAGTGCATACATTCGAATCTATCTTACAATTGCCGGAATAAAATCACGTAACTGCCACCTACACAGAACTGCCAAGAGTGTAGGATGAAGAAATTTAAATAGGAAGCGTTCCTTTCCATTTGAGCTACTCTATTGGGCTATCTGTTTGTTGAAAACGTCGTGCATTGGAAAAGAAAAGCTGTAACTGTCTGTCTCTCAGAAGTCTAGTTCCGGCCATACACATTATCTCACAGCACTGTGGAATTCGGAAGTTCTGGAGGACCTGTTGTTGACTTCTGACGCTCCTGTAGCTATATGATAGGTAGTAGTGTAACGGTAAGCGTTGCGCACCCTAGATCAGATTAACTAGTTCTGTTACATTCGCTGCTACATTTTTTAAAACGCAATTCTGCTGTCTGCTGAAGTTACCAACTTAATGGAACTTTGAACATAATTCCCTTCACTTCTCAACCCAAAATAGCCGCATGTGGAAAAAGGGCTAACTTCTGCGACATTTTGTTCTTTTCAGGTTTAATAGACGGCCAGGTAGCACATGCATCTCGAAGCTTTTGTAGTATGTACGGGGAGAGCGCATCGTGCCAAAATAGAAAAGTATTTTCTACATTAGCTGTCTTCTGATAGTGGCATTTTATTTTTCTTCAAACCTCGTGTAACAGCTTTAACTCAGATCAAGTTTTCTACATGGATGTAATCAATAAACTGCATGTGCATTGTCAGGCTATTATAGATAACATCAGAGAATTCGCATATGTCGTTGATGATTACTTTCTCTCTCATTTTTAGTATTGTTTCAACAACATGAAAGAAACCTTACGAAAATTGTGCACTGTATTATAAGAAATGAAATAAAACTACCCACGATAGCCATAAGACGAAAGTCTGTTTTAATAAAGCTGGGTATCTGTAAACAAACGTGCCTCAATCGGCACGAAATAGTAAAATACTACTCACTTAGACTTCGATTGGGTCTGTGTTTAATTGGTATGCTGTGTCATACTCAACAATTATGCAAATGTGGCATTTCATAAATAAAGTTATGTCTTCCTAGAAATGCAAAATTTGCTTGTCAACAGCGGAAAGAGGCGTCACCTGTTGTGCAGCACTGTAAGTTTTTCACCATTGCACTATGAGTTGAAAATATTTTCTTGCGATTTTCTTATCGATGTTTGATCTGAGTGCTTGTACCTCTTTCGCAGAAGGGATAAAAACATTACAGTCTGCGAGACAGGAACCGCGAACCATGTCAGACGCTTTTCTACGGCTCAACACGTCACCACACAGCTAACGAAAAGGTACGCATTCTGACATCCTCTTATGAGGCGAATATGTGCTAGAACTTGTAAAGCGCTATTTAAAGGACGAGATTAGTAGCGATTTCCACGTACAACGGCTTTCCTGGGCTGAAAAACCGTAAATTTACAATCTTTTATTACACCTCAAGCGATTACAAGTCAGATTATTCAATGGAAATGACAGGAAATATCAAGTGAACTTTGACGCTTAATTCCGTGCACACCAGGAAGTAACTCGTCGATCACAGAGTTGCCAACCATACCTTGCCTTGTTGCCAAATCTCAGTTACAGTACCAGCGGGAAGAAGACGAACCGATGTGATCCTACAGCGGTCTGGGAAGTGACCATAGCTGGCGTCTCAAAGACGCGGCTGCTATGGCCTGGAATATGTAATGCATCTGATTCGCATTTCTGTAACTAGGTTTAGGGACTGGAGCGTAGTTACTAATAATACTCAGAACTTACTGCAAACTAAGCATCATAAATCAGTACCTATCATAGTTGTTTTTATATTTCTTTCGTAACTGTGCTCAAAACTAAGAAACTTATTCACGGACGTCTTCGTGCCTCGCCGATAGTCGAGCACACCAAACAAATAAAAATAAAAAAAAGAATGTGTGTGTGTGTGTGTGTCGGCGGTCAGTTTCTTTTTTTTCTAAGACTGTGTCTACAACACATATTGCATGCTTAAGAACCAGAAGAATTAAAAAAAAAGAAATTAGTTTATGAGAGCAACGTTAACTATAGCATTCGAAGTATTCATTGTATTGTATACGTGTGTGTCAACGCATTCCAATGCCCACTCAAGGAAGACAACGATACACAGTCTAGCTTCAATATTATAAATGCACCTCAGTTTGTGGATGATCTCAGGTTGATAGTCATTTTGAATATTTAGCAGAGCTGTACCCACTGTTGTTAAACTCGTTTTCAACCAATGACTCCCACAGCTACAGGGACACTGTTTGTGATACCTCTTAGACAAAATGCTTGTGCAGTGCTATCAGACGGAAAGATCAACCTGACACAAACTGTGGGAAGTTTGTTTTACAACCTTCGTACCTGGATAAAGAGCTTATCCTATTTGAAATATCTGTGAACATTGCTGCATAAGACGATTTAAGAAGAAATTAAATTCCTTCAGCTACGCCAATGTTTAATGAAATCGTCTTAACGGTACTAGCTCGTGGTTTGTGAATCGTGTACAGGCCGTACTCTACCGCATTTCGCTGGTTGGAAGGCAAAAAGATTACTGACAAATTTCACTCAAGCAAAAGGGGGACGAAATGTCTCCCACTGGAAGGTCATATTGTTTTATTTAAATGATTACAAAATCGGGTAAAACGAACATTGAGGTTGTCAGTATAAGCACATTACTGTTGACAGTATGATGTTCCACCGCCCAGGGCCTGTAATGATAAAGGGCCTTTTAGGTCAGGCATATTGTATACAGACGTGGAAGAGAGAGCACCACTAAATTCTACAATCCGTATGCATTGCATACACACAGATATTACTGTTACAGTGTACTTATGGAGCCCAATGATTGAATTGCATATTTTCCCGTGTGAAAGAGTACTGGCAAACAGTCTTCGCTACATTAGGTTACTTAAACTGGTGTCACTCTGAGCTAGAATTTATGGTCAACGACTAAGTGTAAGGACAATTAGTCGGATGTGGGTTTGGCAACAGTGAAATACTTTCCTACATTATAGAAGCGAATATTAAAATTGAACTAATATTGCGAAAATTTTCAACTTGGGTAGCTTAGAATGAAAATCTTTCTGTTTATTGCAAAGGAAAACAATTGATTTTCTAAAACATTCTCTGTCATACACAACTCGAAACAGGTCACGTCGACCAAATCATATGAAAGAACTCACAGTGACGTATATCGGAAGGCAGTGTGATCCCTTGGCTTTTGGTTTGGCAGTATTCGACAGCCATTTCGAGGCGCAAGTAAATGAAGACAGGCAGCGCGATTTTGTTATCAAGTAACGTCTTCATCAATTACTTTAGTTTTAATGTAATTTACGAGTTATTACTGATGTTTGATATTAACATGAAAAGGATTCCGTAGACAGGGAAAGAACCTGTTCTTCGGCAACTACTTCTGTAATGACCCAAAAGGCCTTAAATGATCTTCAAGCACATGTGTTCCAGCAGCGGTATGAAGAAAATGATAGTAATAATGACTGTAATAATCGAATTATCCGGTAACTTCACACTTCATAGTGGATATTCACGGACTAAGAAATTTCTTTCATTAGTGAAAATTTCATAATGGCTTCACATGGAGGCTATGATGCCTAGAAGAGTCTTTACATCCTGCTGGCGTGAGAATAGCATAATCTCCACGTCAGAAGCTTACTTCTACTTAACCATTTCATAGATTCGCATTTTTCCACCGTGACTAATTTTGTAAGCTAAGCACATCATCTGTTACAGCACACTCCTGGGGCTGGGAAATGTGGCCACAATGGTCTGGTGGAACGAACTATCACAAGTGCAATGCGTGGGTTCAGGCATTTACTTTTAAGAGGCACAAACAGATTTACTTTACCTCTGATACGCTCAAGAGAAAGACGTTACAATCCAGAATACGCATTAAACATCACGTTCCTTCATTCCCAACTGGACAGAGCCGCTTTACTTTGGGAAATGACATTGGTGGAGGTCATGGTACACAGAAATACTGTCACCAGTAAACCTACTTACATTAGAAAATTTTATTTTATTTGATGAACCGATAGCCATTTAAAGGAACAGGGCTCTTCTTTTACTTGATTGAACTAGAGACGTTGACAAATTTGGTACTGGACTGTGATTCGAATTCGTACCTCCTCTTTCGAGGATCTGAATCTCTCGGAACAGTATAGTTCAATCATTTGGTTCCTTTTTCCAAGACTGCAATCTTCTCTAGGTCTCCTCCAAAGCTAAATATGTGGGTCCGATTTCTGATCCAGTACAAAAATATTCATAATTTCATTTCAAGTCTTATCACGTGCACATCGGCTTGCTAGTGAAAATTAACGTGCATTTTTAATGTCTGTTCATGTGTTGCCAGAAATTTCTGGTCAAACACGCACATATCTTATTGATGGTAAGTAAGCAATTGATACTTAAGCTATATTCGTGGATGATAAAGAAGAACGACAGGAGTGCGGTTCGATTGTCGCTCAGGCACAAAAATTTGTATCCTTATTTTAGATTCAAACACCTAGCAGCTGGTAAGAAGAACCGATACGTTACATTGGTTTTTACTTAGTTAACAATCCGATTATGTGTTGGGTTTGTATCTCCGTCACAGAACTTCACATCCTGTGATTCATCTTTAACTACATACACACTTTGTTACTTCTGAATGGAGGCATATCACACTTCTTTCGTGATAGGAGTCCCGGTTTATTACAAAAACTGTCGTCTTTTATTTTCAAGTTTAGATTTGGTTACTGACACTGTCGAAATTTTCGGTAATTCATGACTGTTCACGGCTAGACAGCAATATGATATGATGAGATAAGGTCAGATTAATACTTGTTCCATAGATCACGAATACGACATTTCGTAAAGATGTGGAACATGTCATTTTAAAGAAAGATTTCTGTACATAGCGGTATTCAATTTCTTTACAACAATTTTTTACCCTCTCTCTCATTCTTTTTTACTTTGATCTCTCTCTCTCTCTCTCTCTCTCTCTCTCTCTCTCTCACACACACACACATTCTTTTTTTTGTTTTTATTTGTTTGGTGTGCTCGACTATCGGCGAGGCACGAAGACGTCCGTGAATGAGTTTCTTAGTTTTGAGTACAGTTACGAAAGAAATATAAAACAACTATGAGAGGGACTGATTTATGATGCTTGGTTTGCAGTAAGTTCTGAGTATTATTGGTAACTACGCTCCAGTCCCTAAACCTAGTTACAGAAATGCGAATCAGATGCATTACGTATTCCAGGCCATAGCAGCCGCGTCTTTGAGACGCCAGCTATGGTCACTTCCCAGACCGCTGTAGGATCACATCGGTTCGTCTTCTTCCCGCTGGTACTGTAACTGAGATTTGGCAACAAGGCAAGGTATGGTTGGCAACTCTGTGATCGACGAGTTACTTCCTGGTGTGCACGGAATTAAGCCTCAAAGTTCACTTGATATTTCCTGTCATTTTTATTGAATAATCTGACTTGTAATCGCTTGAGGCGTAATAAAAGATTTTAAATTTACGGTTTTTCAGCCCAGGAAAGCCATTGCACGTGGAAATCGCTACTAATCTCGTCCTTTAAAGAGCGCTTTACAAGTTCTACCACATATTCGCCTCGTAAGAGGAAGTCAGAATGCGTACCTCTTCGCTAGCTGTGTGGTGACGTGTTGAGCTGTAAAAAAGCGTCTGATATGGTTCGCGGTTCCTGTCTCGCAGACTGTAACGATTTTATCCCTTCTGCAAAAGAGGTACAAGCAGTCAGATCAAACATCGATAAGGAAATCGCAAGAAAATACTTTCAACTCATTGTGAAATTGTGAAAAACTTACAATGCTGCACAACAGGTGACGCCTCTTTCCGCTGCTGACAAGAAAATTTTGCATTTCTGGGAATACGTAACTTTCTTTCATGTTGTTAAAACAATACTAAAAATGAGAGAGATATTAATCATCAACGATATATTCGAAGTCTCTGATGTTATATATAACAGTCTCACAATGCACATGCAGTTTATAGATTACATCCATGTAGAAAACTTATTGCGAGTTAAGGCTGTTACGCAAGGTTTGAAAAAGAATGAAATGCCACTACCAGACGACAGTTACTGTAGAAAATACTGTTCTATTATGGCTCGATGCGTTCTCCCCGTTCATAATACAAAAGCTTCGAGATGCATCTGCTGCCTGGCCGTCTGTTAAACCTAAAAAGAACAAAATGTAGCAGAAGTTAGCCCTTTTTCCATATGCGGCTATTTTGGGTTGAGAAGTGAAGGGAATTATGTTCATAGTTCCATTAAGTTGGTAACTTCAGCAGAATTGCGTTTTAAAAAATGTAGGAGCGAATGTAATAGAACTTGTAAATCTGATCTGGGGTGCGCAACGCTTACCGTTACACTACTACCTATCATATAGCTACAGCAGCTTCAGAAGTCAACAACATGATATCCATCTGTACCGAGTAGACGTTAGGTTGAACCACAATTAAATCAGGAGTGGCGAAATGTGGGAACTCTATCACTGGTAACCTTTCTTATATTAGTTATTTATTTCTAGCGACGAATCAATCGCTATGTAGGGTCAGAGGACGCTAATTCCATCTTTTATTTGCGCTTTTGTGTGTCGATTAAATTGGTTCTGAACTTGGAATGCAACTCAGACCGCCCTTAACGCGGAATTTGATTCCTTCGTGACAATACCGCTCGACTACTATTTGTTGTTTGGTCAAAACTGCAGATCTGCACATATTGGGTGTGAATGGGTGCGAATCCTGGCCCAGCACTTAAGTTTTCATTATGTATTATCAAGGTCTAGCATGAGAACACTTATCTGATGGTGGATAATAATTTTGATTTTTTGTGCATATTCATTCGCTGTCAACACTAACGTAATCTGTCGTTTTTCACGCCCAGTGGGACACTGAACTATTTGAGAGATAACGGAAAGTTCAAGGATGTTATTCCGAGCTGCTGGCGGAGAAAAATTCGGTTTCTGACGTCTCTTTGTGTGTAGTCAACAACGATATGTGTGATTCGATTCCCAGTCAGCACTGAACTCTTCGTCATATTATTTCTAGTTCAAACATGCTCAGATATCGCTTCTGGTGTAACAAACCCATATTTAACGTTCGTTTTCTCTCGAATATAACAGCGATAGGAGCCGGGTTGGATTTCTGGGAAGGAAAAAATTAATGTTTCGTCTCGTTATTTCAGTTAAAACTTTTACCTACTGCCGAGAAAATCGGATATGTCACAGTTGATTGTGCTTCGATAACAATCCTTTAGGTTCTGGGTTCGAATCCCTGTCCAACACAAAGCTTTATCTCACGGCTTTTCAAATAAGTTACTTGTGAATAAGCAATATTTGACATCTCTCGTAGTTCGTTAACAGGAACAATAGATGCTGAATAGGAATTCGCGTCCATTAAAAATTTTTACGTTATGTAATTTAAAGTTGATATTTGCTAACTGATACTGTCTAAAATCGAGGTATATCAATCTCTGTATGCGTAGATAGGAATGATTGTTAGTTTCCGTCAGTCGCGAAATCTTAGTCTGCATGACCTGGGTTTGAATCCACATGCAGAACGAGACGGTTCGTCGTGTCATTTGAAGCTCATACATATTCTCAGCTAGCTGCTCATGAATAACTTAAATTTTTAATGTCATTTTGTGTTAAATAACAAGTACGATATGTTACTTTGAAGAGGAAATCGTGAATACGACGAACTTACTACGTGCATTGCCTATCTGACGTAATAATGAGAGTGGTAACATTTCAGGTATGTCATTTATTGCAATAAATGTGAGCTTACAAGCCTTAAGGACAGTCTTATCTGTGATAAGGTGTTCCCTGGTATTTCTAGTATCGTGGTATAACTTTACATCTTGAGTTATTGCGATACAGAGCAGTGTTTTCTAATGGTGACTTGTAACCATTTTCAATAGTCAAACGACTGTACCAAGGGGCGAGTAGAGGACCTGCTACAGAGCTGCGTTATGTGGGTTGCATGTGAACCAGGTGAAATGCAATTCAGGTCGTTCGAATACTTTTGAGCATGAGTGTACATGGAAGTGACATCCTTACAAACGTATTACAAAGTCGCAGTCGTCTTTCGATAGTGTGAGTGCTTATTTCAATTACACCCCTTTGTGAGTTATTGCTACAGCCAAACACTTGTACATGATCATCGCCAGGTGCAAAGATACGAAGCATTATTAAATGAATATAATGCTCGTGAATAGACGAAATGATCAAACGTAGTTTGACTGGGATGTCGGAGATCAGTTACTGCAGTTGTAAATTCCAGGCCTCTAAAGGTATATATCCAGGATAATTTAAGATATACGACCACATAAATTTAGGCGTGGTGAACACCCATGGCAGGTCAGCGTTATTGGAAGAATACTAAGCAAGTAAGTAGACGGTTACGAAATCCTCGTTCGGCCATTTCTTGACTACTGTTCGACCGTCTAGGACCGTAAGCTGGATTAAGAAAGGAAATGGATTCAAAGAAGGGTTGGAAGCTTCAAATGTCTGTTGAGAGTGTCACAGAGATGTTCAACCAGCAATGGTGCGAAACGCTACGAGAATTACTCACGAAATTCTGAAATCCTATGTTCCATAACGAGCCACGGTAAATATTATTTCTTCCGACGTATCTCTAATGTACTGACCACTCAACAGTTACGGAAATTCTGGTTCATACTTGAAGAAACAGAGAGTCTATGTTTCCGCGAATAATCTGCAGACAGAACAGATAGGAGCGGAAAATGGTACTCGTGTGTAATGTATCATCTGCCACTCACGGCACGGTCACTTGTGGAGTTGTACATGTCGTTATTCTCAGCACCAGATTCATTTATGATTAAATGGAAGATTTTAATCTGTACTGGAGAATCTTTCGCCAAGATCTGACGGATGCCAACAAATTTTCTCTAATCGTTTCCCCTTTTCTCTCTTTAAGCGAATGTACTACAAACAATTTGGTTATAAGAATTTCCGGACGGTACAATTAAAGCAATTTACCATCCTTAATTGCCTTAGTTCGTATGCATTTATGTACAACGTGACGACAAGTGTTTTATCTGTGACGAAAGTTTGTTCACATTTGAGTTAAATGTTTTTAATTCGTTTTTTAAGTAGAGCGTAAGTGACTATCAGTTACAAGAAATACGTATACTTCCTACTGTTCTCGATAAACTTACTGAGTTCATGGAACAAGGTTTTCTGAGGCCATATAATGAGACTGGTTACTACCCACCCTCCTACCCCATTCCCACCCCACCACCACAACTTCAGCGCCTTAGCAAACGTTAAAATGAAAAATAATTTCCTTTGAGCACTTCTAATTTCAAAATGACAACAGATTAATTATTATTTAGCTTTTGTAAGTGTTTTAACAAACCACGAACAAATTAGTCAATGTGTTTTACCAAACCACGAACTAATGAGTCAGTTAGATGCTGTGTACTGCTGGGTGCTAACAATCTTTCCATACTGAGTGATGAGTGGCATTTTCTTCATCCACACCCCACACAGCCATTTGAAAGTAAGAAAGTTGAAATGCGTGCATTGCACTTATTGTTTGTATGTCACGTGATTACTCTACTCCTTACTTCTGAACTGAGAGAAATTGGAGGCCCTCAGTCTGCCAACACTTAGTCTGACCCTCCAACTAACAGCAATAATAATCATAATTACTAATAATACAGTCTAGGCGCTACAGTATCGTAGTAGCTATTACATATACCGACGGAAAAGAATCGGAACACCAAAAAATTATTAATGTTGGTTAATGGAATTTCGGGACTACATTTGTCTAGGTAACATATTCAAGTGATAAACACTGCAAGACCACATGTTAATAAACGCAACATAAGAAATTGCAGATGTGAAATGCTGTTACGTTAATAACCAGGGTAACTGTCAGAATGCTGAATGCAAACATGTGAACATGCATGCACTGTGTTGTACAGGTACCGGATGTCAGTTTGTGAGACGGAGTTCCATACTTTTTGCACTGGGTCGGCCGGCCGTGGTGGTCTCGCGGTTCTAGGCGCGCAGTCCGGAACCGTGCGACTGTTGCGGTTGCAGGTTCGAATCCTGCCTCGGGCATGGATGTGTGTGATGTCCTTAGGTTAGTTAGGTTTAAGTAGTTCTAAGTTCTAGGGGACTTATGACCACAGCAGTTGAGTCCCATAGTGCTCAGAGCCATTTGAACCATTTTGCACTGGGTCGATCAATACAGGGACGATTAATGCTGTTTGTAGATGACGCTGTAGTTGTCGTCCGATGATGTCCCATATGTGCTCGACTGGAGACAGATCTGGTGAACGAGAAGGCCAAGACAATATGTCGACACTCTGTAGAGCATGCTGCCTTACAACAGCGGTGTGTGGCCGAGTGTTATCCTATTGGAAAACACGTCCTGGAATTCTGTTCGTGAAAGGTAGCTCAACAGATCGAATCACCCGACTGACGTACAAATTTGCAGTCAGGGCACTTGCGATAACCACGAGAGAGCTCTGTTGTCATATAAAATTTGAGATCAAGACTGTTGTTAAACAGGGAGATGGATTGTCACCATTGTTGTTCAATATAGCACTGGACGATCAGGCAGTGGAGAGCAATAAGCGAGGAAATGGGAACACCAAAGACCCATGTGGGGGACAAAAAGGACAACAGGGTTCAAGTGGACTGCCTAGCCTTTGCAGATGACATAGCAATAGTGAGACGGAAGAAGACGCAAAGACACAACTCGACAACTTAAGTAAGGTAGCCAGGAAGGTGGGACTGAGGATAGCCTCTGACAAGACAAAGACATTAAACACCACAGCACACTGGCACTGTGCAAATGGTGGACAAATTTAAATACCTGGGAGAATTTATAACAGGAAGGAACAGGAGCAAGGAGGGAATAACAGAGAGGATAAAGAAGATGAGGTCAGTTTTCTGCATGACGAGAGACATATACAATAAAAAGAATATATCCACAGAGGCAAATATAAGCCACTACAAGGCAACAATGAGGAATGCAGTATTATATGCTGCTGAGACGCTGACACTAGGAAGAAATGGGGCAGAACAACTAGAGAAAGGAGAGAGAAAAATATTGAGAAAAATACTAGGTCCAGAAAGAGGTGGAGAGAGGTGGATGCGAAGACCTAGGGAAGAATTGTACCGGAACATGAGAACAACATCCGGGGAAATCAGACTCAAAAGGGCAAGGTTTGCTGGGCATGTAGTTAGGATGAGTACGGACAGAATGACGAATAGAGTGTGGGAAACAACAGGAAGGACAAGGGGAAAGGTAGGAACCAAGTGGATTGTTGAACTTTGGAAGGATTGGTTGGAACTGGGGATCAAGGTCGAAGGAAAGGAAAATTGGAGGAACAAATATACACCGACAAATATGCCGGAGATCAATGACAAAGAAGAATACAGGAAAAGATTAGAATGTCACCAGTGGAGCCGCTAGGAGAAACGGAAACTGAAGATCTCGGAAGAAGAGCGGGAGAGAAGAAGAGAAAGAGCGAAGAGGTTCGGGGAGAAGAACAGGAAAATGCAGTCCACGAAGGGGCTACTCGTGGTCCTACAGAGGCCGTAACGCAAGAAGAAGAAGAAGAAGAAAATCTCACCTCAGATCGCAAATCCAAGTGATGGTCGAGAGTGTCTAGCATGCAGACAGGTCGGTTGCGGGCCCTCACCTGGCCTCCTTCTAAACAATACACAACCATCACAGGCCCCGAGGCAGTTCTAGCTTTCATCAGAACACACAACAGCCTTCCACTCTGCCCTCCAATGATCTCTCACTTGACACCACAGAAGTCACAAACGGTAGCGATTTAGGGTCAGTGGCTACAGGGCGCCTGGCTCGGAACAGTTCTTGAAGTAACCGATTTGTTGCAGTTCGTTGACTCACTGTGGTGCCAACTACTGCTCAAACTGCTGCTGCAGATGCAGTACAACGCATGCAGCGAACACGATGGCCTTCCATTTGGTAGAGTCACGTGGCCGTCCAGAGCCCGGTGGTTCATGGCCACAGCTCCCAGCAGTTACGCACAGTGGCTCCATTCCTGCCAAGTCGTTCTGCAACATCGCTGGAAGAACACCCAGTTTCTCGTAGCCCTATTACTCGACCTCATTCAAACTCAGGGAAGTGATGACAATGACGTCTTTGTCGCGTTAAAGACATTCTTGACTAACAGCAATTCATCACATCCAGTCTCAAAGGAAAGTCAAGCCCACGACCGTTATAGCGTGTATTTAAAGAAGTCTGATATGGTCCTGACAGTGGTGCTACAAGCGCCATGCTTATAAGACTAGTTAAAATTTGAATAGAAGTCATCTTTCAAATGGAGAAACACGTCTGAAATCTACAATTATGGTTAAATGGATGCAAGGAGAAAGCTTAGGGCTCATGTACAATCACGTGTCATTTCCTTTTACTACCTTATTGACATAAACACCTCTGAAATGGATAGGCCATTGGCAATCACAATTTCAGTTAATTACAACAGAGAATGAGTACGACTTCGGGCCTCAATAATACAGCAATATAAACAGGTAGGCCTTGATTAATAAGAGTTTCAGATAACCCAAATTATAAAACAACACTTAATTTAATTAAAAGGGATAAGCCAGGCCGTCAATAGCAACAGCTCCAGTTAAGTAAAATTACTAAATAGAAAACAGGCAGGCCTTAAATAACAACAGCTTCAGTTAAGTGAAATTACCAAACAGAAAACAAGCAGGCTTTATGTAATACGAGTTTCAGTTAAGTAAGGCAACCAAATAGAAAACAAGCAGGCCTTCCTAAGTAACTGCTTCAGTTAAGTAACCAAGAGTTTGAATTGCGTCTTGACAGGGGGTGCACGAGAAGGCTTATACGCAAGGAGCACAAGATTCACCAAAACAATGTTCAAATGTGTGTGAAATCTTATGGGACTTAACTACTAAGGTCATCAGGCCCTAAGCTTACTCACTACTTAACCTAAATTATCCTAAGGAAAAACACACACACCCATGCCCGAGGGAGGACTCGAACCTCCGCCGGGACCAGCCGCACAGTCCATGACTGCAGGGCCTCAGACCGCTCTGCTAATCCCCGCGGCAAGATTCACCAAATAGGAAGGCCAAGAAACGTTACAATGCGATGACTGGCCTTCCAAGGCCCTTTTCGTTGGGTACAGACTGCAAAAGATGTATTATCACAGCGAGCCTAGTTACGTGAAAGCAAGAATAACTAGCCAAATCGTATACCAGTGTCACTGCAATGTGCCGCCTCTACAACGACAACGAAATGTCAGAAAGAAAACTAGGCTGCCAAACCCAATTATGTAACCGCAGCAGTTGCAAAGTTTGAGACCCAGGCGACTCGTAAGCCAATATAATTAACAGAACGATGACGTCTGCAACGCTCGAAGGTATGACGAAACTGGCACCCGGCCGTATAACAAGAGAAAGGTACCTATCCGGTATTCGAAGACATTTAGCAGGGAGGTCGGCTAAAACCGAACCATCTACATACTGCGTAATGAAAGGTGGGAGAGGGGTGGGGGTCTTGCCACAGCATAGAAGAAACACATTATCGCTCCAGCTCAGGAAACACCATCGACTCACACATTTTAAATATTCTGTTAACAAACATTCGAGGCTTGTATGGACTCAGGAAAAGCAAACAACAGCCACAGTTCAAGGAACCAATCGATGGTGGTGAAACAGATCAGCTAAGAAATCACAACAGACCTATAGATATCAATAAGAAAACGACAGTTAAGACCTTAAAATCCAAAACTTAACTGTAGTTCATGAATCGAAACTGAAGCTTCCCGGTTCCAAAGTGGGCCCAGAATTCAGCACAGGGAAACTGGTTTCAACTCTCTGATCTCTATGCCACGTCCAGAGTTGCCTGGCCAGGTTACACACAAAGAAAGCTTTCGAAGTCAGCCACAGGTTAAAATTGGCCCACAAATATGCCCAGCAACCACTTGCCGGACTCTGTGCCCAAAACGATTGCGCAAGTGCTCGCCTTACTCACCAGGCGGACTTCTCACACCATCCTCCACACCGCTTTACCATTCCCCAACACACCATACCGCAACACGCCAAGCCTTCATCAACAATCTCGAATGAAAACCTCAATGGCCTCAAATCAGAGGGACCTCACACGACAGATCGAGTTAGTGACGCCAAGAATTTGAAAGTTGACACCTGCAACGCTGTCACGGCTCAACCTACCCTCTTAAACCAAAGGACCATTGTCCAGTCTATAGTAGAAAAAGGGGAAGGTTAATTAACAGGTTGATTAAGGTGCACCCTAAGGACAATACCAATGGCCAGATGCCTGATAACCAGACCCAGAATTTTCGCGATAGAGCGTGGGGTTAGGTTACATGGAATGGACTTCCTGAGCTTGGCACCACCCCTCACCTTACCAGCACAGTTCTTCAGAAAAGCTCATGTTCTACCTTGCCCTGAAAGGGGTGTCTGTTCCTGTTATATCGCCCGGCAGCAATGGGCTAAAATAATGTTATTCCTGGCCCATTTCCAATTTTCCCTGAGGTCTTCCGGTGTAACAGACGAAGGCATGAGGTCACTGATATACCACAAGTTGGATGGAGGAGAATTGATGGGATACTCAAACAAGAGAGCGACAGAAACTGTCTTGGATGCTTCGCGCTGCGCAGTAGTAAATGAGAAACTGAGCCAAGGCAAGGAGGTGTCCCACGTACTCGAAGAGTTATGATGATAAATGATCAAAGCTGACTTAAGGTTGCGATTCACTCCGTTGGCAAATGATGCCTGATGCCTAGGAATAATATGGCGTGATGGTTAGGTTCAAAATGAATCGAATGGCTCTGAGCACTATGGGACTAGAACTTAGAACTACTTAAACCTAACTAACCTAAGGACATCACACACATCCGTGCCCGAGGCAGGATTCGAACCTGCGACCGTAGCGGTCGCACGGTTCCAGACTATAGCACCTAGAACCGCTCGGCCATCCCGGCCGGCGTTAGTTAGGTGCTTAACAGAGTTACAAATGCAAAACTGCTTAAACTGTTCGGAAACAAACGCTGGAGGATAATCGCTAACAACAACATTAGAGGGTCCAAACCAGATGAATATGTTGGTCAGATATGCAACGATATTGGCCACCGTGACTCACGACTAGGGATTAAGCATACAAATCTGGAAAACGCGTCAACAACCACTAGAAAATATCTGTTCCCCTTCTTGGTACGAGAAAGAGGCCCTAAGCAATAAACAAAGCGTTTGTCCATAGGGTTCTCCTCGCGCTCCGATTGTAACAACCCCCTCGGAGAACTGTTACTGGGTTTAAGCTTCTTACAGGCTTCACACTCATCCAGTAATCGCCTGTATCCTTATACAATTTGGGCCAAGTGAGGTGAGACTTAACCTTTTCCATGGTTTTGTGGAGGCCCAGATATCCTCCCACTAGAGAATTATGAAAATAATGTAAAACGGGAAGCATCAGCCATGGCTTCGTTAGCTTGTTTACGTAGTATGCCATTCCTGATGGAGTAGTCGCTAACGTCAACACCTGATGAGTAGCTCTCTCAATAGATCCCACAACAGATCTTGATTGTTTGGTTTTAAGGTCAAAAAATAACTGGGTAACTTCAGCTAAACCGATACACACAGCTGGGTGAGACTCACTGACGCCCATCCCCCTGAAACATGCGACAGAGGGCGTCGGCGACTTGGTTGTCAAGATTCCTTTATGTGTCACACCTTGAAGTGAAATTCCGAGATGCAGACCGCCCACTTCGCCATCTTGCCAGTTTTCCTGTGTTGAGCGAACACCCAAGATAGGGCCTGATTGTCCGTCTCGAGATCAAACTCCCTATGCTCAAGATAGAACTGAAACTTCTGTAAGGCGAAAAGCGCAAATAGCGCCTCGCACTCGTAAACGGAGTAATTCATCTCGGGACCAGACAGCCTCCTAGATGCGAAAGCTAATGAGCGTCTTATACCTAGATCCTCCTGCAACAACACTGAAGCAATACCGGCACTGTAGGCATCAGTTTGAACGATAAATCATTCGCCGAAATCCGGCACGGCTAAGACTCGGATTGGTGATAACGGTCTTGATAGCTTCAAAAGACGCTTGTTGCCTCTCACCCTAGACAAAATTCTTCCCCTTCCTAAGTAGTTTATACAGGAAGCGGCGCCGGCCGCGGTGGTCTAGCGGTTCTAGGCGCTCAGTCCGGAACCGCGCGACTGCTACGGTCGCAGGTTCGAATCCTGCCTCGGGCATGGATGTGTGTGATGTCCTTAGGTTAGTTAGGTTTGAGTAGTTCTAAGTTCTAGGGGACTGGTGACCACAGCTGTTAAGTCCCATAGTGCTCAGAGCCATTTGAACCATTTGAGCCTGGAAGCGGCCGTCTGGGCAAAATCAGGGACAAACAGAAGAAAATAATTCGCCATCTCAATAACTCTGGCTACCTCCTACATATTTCGAAGCTGAGGAAATTTCTTCAACACCTTAGTTCGTTCCTGATCAGTCATAATGCTGTCCCCGGAAATTAAATGGCCCAGAAAGAACATCTATTTCCTAGCAAGTGTAATCTTGGACGACTTAACGGTAAACCCCACATAACGAAACGTGGAGATGATTTCCCGAAGATGGGAAAAACAATCCTCGAACGACTGACTATAAATGACATCATCAAGGTAATTAAAGACACAAGAAAACTTCAAGTTCCCCGGAATATGATCTAAAAGACGACACAAACCGTCGCCCCACTGGACCAGCTGAACGGCACCTCGTTGAACTCATAAAGTGCAGTGCAGAACACGGTGACATGTTGAGACCACTCGGTAAGAGGAATCTGATAATAAACGTGGCTGAATCATGCACCGTGAACCACTTAGCCCCCAAAAACCAGGTAAAGCAATTGTGAAGATCCGACAGGGAGAGAGATTCTAAGATAACGGTTTTAAATGAGTCTATAAGCAACCGCCAGTCTGTAGCCCTGACCCTGAGCTTTAGGAACGAGAAAAATTGATGACACGTAGGGAGATGTAGACGCCTAATGACCCCCTCATTCAACATACTCACCAATTTCTGTCTCTAGATTTTCATTTTGGCTGGCGAGATGCGGTAAGGAGACTGTAACACCGGAATATCGTCAGTCAGGTATATATAGTACAGTACAGTATGACGTTAGTGACCCCCAACTTAGTAGAGAAAACCTCGCGAAAATCCCCTAATAAATTCAACAACTGCCCTGCCTGGCCCAGCTCAATATGGGCCATATCAAATTCACCAGGGTTACAGTTTATCAAATCCCCCACACTTGCGCAATGGCAAGAGCAAAAAAGGCTACGTTGTCACTGGACAAAGACCTGAAAGAAAAGGTGCAGTTCACAAAGTCGAGACCTAATCCATTTTTCTAAATAAAATCACACCCGAATAACAAACTGAGCACTAGGTCATTAACAAGCAAGAGGAAAATCTACCATGAGAAATTAAAAATGGACAAACTATTGCGTACCTCGCCGAACAGAGGCAACTCTTGCCCATTGGCCACATGACATCTCTGAGGACGGGGGCGCACAGAAGATAATTTACAAATGCCCAAGCTCCAAATACCAATTACAGCTCAACAAGGACACAGAGCTACCAGAATACAACAGCGTACAGAATGGTACTTGTCCTAGACGGCCACAGATAAAAGGGAGGGAGCTCGAATACGCGCGCAACGTGGCACGCGCCTAAGATGGAAAAAATCCCCCGCTCCCTTCATCACCTGACGTCATTTGCCGAGTCAAAGAGTTCATGTTATGGAACACTCGCACACCAAGTAATCGCGTGCGCTGCACCAAAAACAACCTTTCCAGCAAATGTGTGCTTGAGGAGCCGCATAACTTTCGAGGCGGACGGATGAGTTTGCAAGTGCTCTCCATGCCTCCACTCCTCATCGGCAAATGACAAGGATTCAATGGAATCAACCAATGTTTACATTTCCCGTAAGTTAGTGGGGCTGGAAGAAAAGGCCAAGTGTGACCTATCCTCGGGACACATGCCCTCCAAAATGGTTGATACAGTATTGAGTTCCGAAAGCGACATACTAGGCGCACTCGCTCGACATACTGGCTCAGTAGTTCAAATGATACCCACACCTGCCAGTCATATTTGCGTTCAAGCTCGTTTCGCATCCACGGCGAGAGCTTTCTATCGACATTCAGTCCCTATAGTTGTCCTATTGACCCCACCCGCTTCGGGACTTCAGATATAAAATCATCATGAGTAGCTTTCACCAAGGGGTAAAGTAATGCTAATATCACGTGGTGGGAATCCCCAAGGCATCTGCACGAAATTCACATCGCACCAGCAGCCACAAAAACTGCTGGACACTACCCAAGGTATCGAGCGAAAGCTCTGAAATATTGTTGAGCAGGCACATAATTGCGTTGAGTAGTCTAGGAACATGGTTGGCAAGAGGGCTACCTAAACCTTTGGCCCAGACACCAGATCAAAGGCCGGCCGTAGTGGCCGGTTAAAGGCGCTGCAGTCTGGAACCGCAAGACCGCTACGGTCGCAGGTTCGAATCCTGCCTCGGGCATGGATGTTTGTGATGTCCTTAGGTTAGTTAAGTTTAACTAGTTCTAAGTTCTAGGGGACTAATGACCTCGGCAGTTGAGTCCCATAGTGCTCAGAGCCATTTGAACCATTTGAACCAGATCAAAGAACTGATTTGTAGAGGGAAGCTGATAGACTTCCTCCTGCTTCTGACTTTCCAGGCTTAAGGAAGCTGCTTGGACCTGCAAATCCCTCGCTCTATCATTCAGCTGCCCCACCCTGGTAACTTCAGGGGGCTAAGTTGCAAGGAGGTAATTTCCCTCTCACGATTCCCCAGATGTGCTACGTGGGTCTGAATTCGACGAATTTGCCTAACAGTAAGTTGACTGTCATGCAGAAAGGACCAGTTCCTCTGCACGTCATCCAACGCACCGGAAATATTATCGAGAGAAACACCTACATCCCCAATGGCGCTCGCCGAAACGAAAAGTGGGTAGCCCAGCTCCGCATGCAACGTTGCTGCCATCTCTGGAGCACTACACTCGATTTTAAGCTCCCGAATTCTAATTTAGTACTGGAAGTACTCCTTCTTTAAATGCCCGATTCCATGACAGCCCCATGAATTCATAGAAAGCTATATCCCTGTGAACAAAGGAATGCATTAATCCAGTGTTAGCCAGACAGAAAGAGATCTCTACACACCCAGCAAACGATCACGGGAAATGACAAATGCCCAGAGAAAGGGTAGACAAATATTTAAAAAAACCTGCAATCAGAAAGCAACCACGCTCTGTGAACACCAGTTTGAACCTACGATTATGGATAAAGGGATATAAGGCAAAAGGTTAGGGCTCATGTATTATCATGTGTCATTTCCTGTTACTACCTTACTGACATAAATACCAATGAAGTAGGTAGACCTCTGACAATCACAATTTCAGTTAACTGTAACACAGATTAAGACATCGGATCTCATTAATAGGGCATTAAAACAGGCAGGCTGTAATTAATAACAGTTTCATCTAACCCAGATAATGAAATATCTCTTAAATCGATTAAAAGGGAACAGGCAGGCCTTCAGAAATAACAGTTTCAGTTAAGTAAAGTTACCAAATAGAAAGCAGGCAGGCCTTAAATAATAACAGCTTCAGTTAAGTGAAATTACCAAATGGAAAACAAACAGGCCTTCTTTATAACAGCTTCAGTTGAATATACCAAATAGAAAACAAGCAAACCTTCCTGAGTAGCTGCTTCAGTTAAGTAACAAAGAGTTTGAATTGCCTCTTTACAAAGGGGTTCTCCAGAAGGCTTACATGCAAGGAGCACAAGACTACGCCAAATAGGAAGACCAAGAAAGCTTACAACGAGAGGACCGGCCTTCCAACGCCCTTTTATTTGGGTACAGACAAGCAGAAGATGTATTAATACAGCAAGTTTAATTAGGAAAGCAACAATAACTAGCCAAATGTATAGCCGTGTCACAGCAAGACGCCGCCTCGACAACGACGGCGAAACGTCCGAAGGAAAACTAAGCTGCCAAACCCAATTCGTAGCCTCAGCAATTGCAAAGTTTGAGACCCATGCACCTCGTAAGCCAATATAATTAACAGAACGATGACGTCTGCAGTGCCTAAAGGTATGTCTAAACTGGCACCCGGCCGTATAACAAGAGAAAGGTACCTATCTGGTGATCGAAGACATTTGACAGGGGGGTACTGCATAACGAACGGCGGTGGACAGGGAGGGGGGGGGGGGGGTCCGTCCACAGCATAGAAGAAACACATTATCGCACCAGCTCAGGAGTCGGCTCGCACAGGCTGAGGAAAAGTAAACAACAGCTACAATCCAAGGAACCAACTGGTGGTAAAATAGATGAGCTAAGAAATCGCAACAAAACTACAGGCGTCAATATTTACTTATTTATTTGCTGCCATTTACAAGTGACCCGCCACCTTGTTACTAAGACAGGTTGTACTTTCACAATACGAAATTTTACAAGTACAGAATATGATACTTATTTGTTATTTCTTACTTTCAAAAAGGATTAATAGTATGCCAGCTTTAAATATTTACAAACTTAAAAGTAATGAAGAAACGAAAGCTTTAAAATTAGCGATTTATGAATGGAAGATGTGAATTTACGAAGACAGAGAAGAGGTTATGACATTTTATAACTTTCACACATATTATGAATTCGGAAAATTTTTTTCTAAGCTAAACAACTTTCCTACGTTTAACATGGATAGATAAAAGGTACTAAACAATCATGAAATTAACAAAATTTTGGAAAATCTAATTATAAACCACAACGATACTTTTTGGAAGAATGAAAACAGATAATAGGTAAGATGATAGTGGAAGAATGTCCCTTCACCAAGTGTGCCTGACGGTGAGTGTCTTGTCCATCAAGCCACCGACCGCCAATCACAGCTTTTCATCTAAATCTAACATCTATTCTTGATTTCCTAATAACTAAACCTGAACCTCAATTTATTTAATTACTTTTTTTAGGCTGTTGTGTTGCTTATTTAAGGTATTCCTTCATTTTCATTTACGGTCATGTCTGGATCAATGTCATCACTTGATTCTATGTCGGAATCAGTGCTGTTTTCCAATCTGTGGATTTCTTCCTGTGTATGCTTATAGGCTCGTTGTCTAGCTCGGACATACGCTCTATAGATCGCTTTGGATACATCGTCAGTGAGTGTGTTTAACATGGTCCATTGGTCTTCGTCTCTGAGCACTGCGTGTATGGTGTCTTGAATATTATTGTGGTTCAAGTGTATTGTGTGTCTGATGTTGGTATATCGTCCGCAGAAAAAAGCGATGTGTTCTGAAGAGCCATCTTCCCCACATGTGCATATTGGTGTCCGCCTGAGGCTCACGCGGTGTGAGAGATCAGGGCCGTGTCCTGTTAAGAAGTGAGCATACCACGGCTGGGATTGGTATGTTTGAGTTTTAGTCTCTCCCTTACATCGGGAAAGAACTGGTGTAGCCCGCGGCCCTTATCACTTGTGTTTCACTCACGTTGCCAGGTATCCATCCTCCAATTTTATAGTATTCATTTTGTGTCAGTTGGTGTTCCAGTGATCTTTCGAACCCGGTAGTTCCTGCCCACCTTAAGACAGCTTATAGCAGCTATATATCTTATAGTAATGTTTATCGGATAGATTCGGAGCACCACACAGAGTGATTCCACTGAGGTGGTGCTGAAAACTCCCGATAGTCTATGTAGGCCTCTCCTTTGTCTTCATGCGTTGAGGATCCAGTTTATTGATAGGCTCAAACTATGAGCCCATGTGCTGACATCGAAGTTAAGTCTCGACTAGAAGAGAGCACAATGGTATGTCCGTGTAACTGACAAGGGGAGTTTAAATTGTACTGAATTCAGTATTGCCAATTTGTGTAGTACTTTTTCTCCCTTTTTTGACAATGCGCATGTGTTTTTGGAAATTTTCCTTTTCGTCGAAGTGTACCTCAAGATAGCCTGTAGTGATCGCTTGTTTAATGTTTGTGTTCCCTATTTTTACACTAGGGTTACACTGGTGTTTTCGTCGCACGAAAATTTTTGATTCCACAGATAGATTAATATGACCAAGATGGGATGATGTGCTACCAGCAAGACGGTGCACCACCTCACTTCCTCAAGGAAGTTCAAGGTTTCCTCGATAATCGCTTCCCGCATTGGTCTGAAGAGACAATCGCATGGCCACATCGCTCCCCGTACTTGACACCACTTGATTTCCGTCTCTCAGGTTTCATTGAAGACCTCGTGTATGTTCCTCCCCTACCAAACTTTTCTAACGACCTGAAAAATCGAATATACGCTGTCGTTACCTAAGTTACATCCGATTTGCTGCAACAACTGTGGGAAGAAACTCACTGCCGGTGGGATGTTTGCAGCATCGGAAATGGCAGTCGCAACGATCCAGGTAACACTCGATACTTTTATGTGAAACTTGAAGTTTTTTGCAACAATACGACACGTCTACGAATTTTGTATACTATATCAGCAACTTTCTATGTAATTCCAAAGTTGTAATAGTCCTTTTTGACTCACCCTGTATATCTTACCACATGTAGTACTCCCAATCACATTTCCCGAAGTCTAATTTGCTGTGTTATCGAACGTTGTTCGCTTACTCGAAATCAGAGTTCAAGCATTGTGTTTCAATGAAATAGAACTAAGAGGAAATTAACACTTGTCAAATGCGACGTGTCGACATTCTCGGTGTAATCACCTTAGAGTACTCCAACATCAAAAACTGCAGTGAGCACACTAGGCAGATCTTTTGCGCGAGTTGTTACATCCCACAGTGGCGTGAGCCAAATCTGTCCCAGTGCCGTATGGATGAATGTGGCCACACACATACCAAAACAGTTTGGAACCATCGACAGTCCACCTAGAATAATATCTCACTAACTGAGAAGGAACTCAAACCCTCTCGCAAATGAGATAATAACCATAACTGCCCATTAGTGTACTAAACATTTTCCGAATCTTGGTTCTTAATGTTAATGTGTATTAAATCTTATCGGACTTAACTGCTAAGGTCATCAGTCCCTAAGCTTACACACTACTTAACCTAGATTATCCTAAGGACACACACACACACACACACACACACACACACACACACACACACACACACACACACACCCATGGCCGTGGGAGGACTCGAACCTCCGCCGAGACCAGCCGCACAGTCCATGACGGCAGCGCCTTAGACCGCTCGGCTAATCCTGCGCGGCCGGAATCTTGGTGCTTTAATATTTCTTACTATGACGGCAGTTCAATAAGTAATGCAACACATTTTTTTTCTCGGCCAATGTTGGTTGAAAAAACCGGAAATTTCTTGTGGAATATTTTCAAACATTCCCACTTCGTCTCGTATAGTTTCATTGACTTCCGACAGGTGGCAGCGCTGTACGGAGCTGTTAAAATGGCGTCTGTAACGGATGTGCGTTGCAACCAATGGGCAGTGATCGAGTTTCTTTTGGCGGAAAACCAGGGCATCTCAGATATTCATAGGCGCTTGCAGAATGTCTACGGTGATCTGGCAGTGGACAAAAGCACGGTGAGTCGTTGGGCAAAGCGTGTGTCATCATCGCCGCAAGGTCAAGCAAGACTGTCTGATCTCCCGCGTGCGGGCCGGCCGTGCACAGCTGTGACTCCTGCAATGGCGGAGCGTGCGAACACACTCGTTCGAGATGATCGACGGATCAGCAGTGCTCAACTTGACATCTCTGTTGGTAGTGCTGTCACAATTGTTCATCAGTTGGGATATTCAAAGGTTTGTTCCCACTGGATCCCTTGTTGTCTAACCGAACACCATAAAGAGCAAAGGAGAACAATCTGTGCGGAATTGCTTGCTCGTCATGTGGCTGAGGGTGACAATTTCTTGTCAAAGATTGTTACAGGCGATGAAACATGGGTTCATCACTTCGAACCTGAAACAAACGGCAATCAATGGAGTGGCGCCACACCCACTCCCCTACCAAGAAAAAGTTTAAAGCCATACCCTCAGCCGGTAAAGTCATGGTTACAGTCTTCTGGGACGCTGAAGGGGTTATTCTGTTCGATGTCCTTCCCCGTGGTCAAACGATCAACTCTGAAGTGTATTGTGCTACTCTTCAGAAATTGAAGAAACGACTTCAGCGTGTTCGTAGGCACAAAAATCAGAACGAACTTCTCCTTCTTCATGACAACGCAAGACCTCACACAAGTCTTCGCACCCGAGAGGAGCTCACAAAACTTCAGTGGACTGTTATTCCTCATGCACCCTACAGCCCCGATCTCGCACCGTCGGATTTCCATATGTTTGGCCCAATGAAGGACGCAATCCGTGGGACGCACTACGCGGATGATGAAGAAGTTATTGATGCAGTACGACGTTGGCTCCGACATCGACCAGTGGAATGGTACCGTGCAGGCATACAGGCCCTCATTTCAAGGTGGCGTAAGGCCGTAGCACTGAATGGAGATTACGTTGAAAAATAGTGTTGCGTAGCTAAAAGATTGGGGAATAACCTGGTGTGTTTCAATGCTGAATAAAACAACCCCTGTTTCAGAAAAAAAATGTGTTGCATTACTTATTGAACTGCCCTCGTATTTTTACAAGACCAATCTGACAACTGAGTATTACCGAAGCTTACTTAACGTCTTAGGTAAGAGACTGTCACATGAGTAGATATATAAAACACTCATTGTTTATATAAAATATACACTCTTTTCTTTTTCTTTTCAGAATGACTGTGTAATGAAGACAACGGAGTTACTTGTGGTGGCAACTGTCATACTGTCGTTCGACAAAGTTTGTGACACGGTGCCAACAAGAAGGCAACAACAAGGGTCACTACAGCGTCGGCATCAGGGTCAACAGCCCCACCAGCGTGTGGCGCTCGCTCCATGGTACGAGGAATATCCTGACATGACGGCGTACCAGGATGTGCCACCTTACTTGTCTGTATACCCCGTGGTGCTGTATGATGGGTCCATTTACTATCCGCCTCCTATGGACTTGCAAGATCCTTTTTACTACATGGGGCTGGGAGGATATGGACCCTGCCGCAGTGGCCAGAAGAAGCATAGTCATCAGCACCAACCAAGACAATAGATAACATTTCAACAACACGTGGACTGTCACAGCAAAACTGGCGTGTTAACATCACTCACTCAGTTTGTTATTGACACTGTTACAGCGTTCTCCGTGTGAGTTGCTAAAACCACATGTGACAGAGCCCCAAGTACCTGAAAAACGCAGAACTGGATTTACCTGTGTGCTGTGGAACTTCAACTACTCCAATTAAAGTGGAAAAATCAATTCAGAGTGACATTTATTAAAATACAAAAATTACATTTATGTTGTATCTTACCAGTCTCATAGGAACAAAATGTTCATAGAGTAGGTAATACCATTAAGCTACGGAGAAAGAACAGCTTACAAGCAATAAGCCGATACCGAAAGACAAAGTACATGATGCTTCAACTCTACTTAAATTCGAAAGCCGTATCATATATATATATACTTTATTTCCAGATATGTGCTCGGGTTCCCGGGTTCGATTCCCGGCGGGGTCAGGGATTTCCTCTGCCTCGTGATGGCTGGGTGTTGTGTGCTGTCCTTAGGTTAGTTAGGTTTAAGTAGTTCTAAGTTCTAGGGGACTGATGACCATAGATGTTAAGTCCCATAGTGCTCAGAGCCATCTGAACCATTTTTCCAGATATGTGTGTCATCTCAAATTTCACAGCGATAACAACTCCATAACACTAACAGAACATACATAGCTGCAAAACGGGCACAGCTCAGAATTATTCAAATATAGATTTTAGTGTGAACTTATCACATACTTCCAAACGTTCTACATCTTCACATCTCTATACTATAATTTCCTACAGAGGGCTCCCTGAACTCTTATTTGAAAGCTTTCACTTAATATGAGTAACAGCATTACTAAATTCTGAAAGCAACAATAGTATTACTGAAATCCAAAACTGTAATCTAATTCATTCATTAATAAATTTAAAAGTACATTAATATAGGACATAATGTCCATTTAGATACAAAGCAAACAGTTATGTAACTTGCAAACAGCGCACTACAGCATACGCACAACTTCGATAGGCAAACAACCACCATAACGTCTTTTCTGTTACCTGAGTTCTATATTCCCTGAAATACCGCAAGGCGAAGACCAACTATACCGCCCATGAGTTTACGGCAAAACACGGTCACAACAAGCAATGAATTATGTGAGTTCAGAGCAGCAAATTCCCTCTCATAGCTGCCGCTGTGGCCGAGCGCTTCTAGGCGCTTCAGTCGGGAACCGCGCTGCTGCTACGGTAGCAGGTTCGACTCCTGCCTCGGGCGTGAATATGTGTGATGTCCTTAGGTTAGTTAGGTTTAAGTAGTTCTAAGTCTAGGGGACTGATGACCTCAGATGTTAAGTTCCATTGTGCTTAGAGCCGTTTGAACCATCCCTCCCACACGGAATTACTCAAAGGGTCTACCATATAACAGTACATTGACTACAGAATAAGGAGCTGCTCCCATCTGCCACGTTTCACGAAACGAAACATACCGTTATGTCCGCGCTATAAGGACCTCCTTCCTATTTCAAGGCAGTGACTCAAAGTCTCCAAAGACTTTGCCCCAGTAATCACTGCAAGTTTCAGCGTCAGTCATAAAACACCGTGTACCGTAGCTCTACTTGTCTCACACACGTCCCATTATGTTCTGGCCCGAATACAGCCCGCACCTCCTTTTTGTCGCTCCGCGCTACGCATGTAACAATCGTTACCCCTCCCAGCGAAACGCGACACGCAATCCACCCACCGCCACAAACCTCTTGTTATTTTCCGAAGACTACTCTATCCTGTGCCAGCCCCTTTATCTGCAAGTAACTACTGTCATCTACATCCCTCTGAAGCTGCTTAGTGTATTCATCTCTTGGTCTGCCGCTACGATTTATACAGTCCACACTTCCCTCCTGTGTTAAATTAGTAGTCCCTTGATGTTATATCGGAACCAAGGCAGCCCCTCAGTGCCGGCAACCCATATAACACCACAGAGGACGAGGTTGTCTATGCCCAAAGGCGTACCCAAAAGCACCATGGTAAACACCGGTTACTTACACAAAAAACAATGGAAACGACATTCCGAGCACTACTTACTGCAGGGAGAGCTTGAGCCACGGCCTGCAGGAAGTATCACTACGCTGAAATCTGATTGGCTGGAAACACCTAGAACCAGGCCCGAAGTTCATTTCGCGCTGGATGCCGACCTCGTGTACTGCCACCGTCGGAGATTACGCCTTCGTCTCGGAATTGGACTGTTACTAGTGTATGAGTGTGTTACCGCGAACGTTTGTGGATAATAAGAAGTGAAGATTTGTTTGCCTAAATTAGGAGACTTTTTTCGTTATTGTTACCTTTCGTTTGTATGTTCAGTCATCAACCTTGTGACTTTACATCAATAAAAGTTGTGTTGTGAAAAATTGCGAATTGTCAGTCACAGCACTTGATGCCACACAACGCGTATTACCAACCGATCCCTTCTTCTAGTCAAGTTGTGCCCCAGTCCTATTCGCTATCTCCTCATTAATTATGTGATATACCCATCTAATTTTCAGCATTCTTCTGTATCATCACATCCTATTCTCTGCTTGCCTAAAGCGTTCGTCGTCGATGTTTCACGTCCATACATGGCTATAATCCATACGAATACTTTCAGAAAAGACTTTCTGATACTTAAATCTACACTCGATGTTAACATACACTCCTGGAAATGGAAAAAAGAACACATTGACACCGGTGTGTCAGACCCACCATACTTGCTCCGGACACAGCGAGAGGGCTGTACAAGCAATGATCACACGCACGGCACAGCGGACACACCAGGACCCGCGGTGTTGGCCGTCGAATGGCGCTAGCTGCGCAGCATTTGTGCACCGCCGCCGTCAGTGTCAGCCAGTTTGCCGTGGCATACGGAGCTCCATCGCAGTCTTTAACACTGGTAGCATGCCGCGACAGCGTGGACGTGAACCGTATGTGCAGTTGACGGACTTTGAGCGAGGGCGTATAGTGGGCATGCGGGAGGCCGGGTGGACGTACCGCCGAATTGCTCAACACGTGGGGCGTGAGGTCTCCACAGTACATCGATGTTGTCGCCAGTGGTCGGCGGAAGGTGCACGTGCCCGTCGACCTGGGACCGGACCGCAGCGACGCACGGATGCACGCCAAGACCGTAGGATCCTACGCAGTGCCGTAGGGGACCGCACCGCCACTTCCCAGCAAATTAGGGACACTGTTGCTCCTGGGGTATCGGCGAGGACCATTCGCAACCGTCTCCATGAAGCTGGGCTACGGTCCCGCACACCGTTAGGCCGTCTTCCGCTCACGCCCCAACATCGTGCAGCCCGCCTCCAGTGGTGTCGCGACAGGCGTGAATGGAGGGACGAATGGAGACGTGTCGTCTTCAGCGATGAGAGTCGCTTCTGCCTTGGTGCCAATGATGGTCGTATGCGTGTTTGGCGCTGTGCAGGTGAGCGCCACAATCAGGACTGCATACGACCGAGGCACACAGGGCCAACACCCGGCATCATGGTGTGGGGAGCGATCTCCTACACTGGCCGTACACCACTGGTGATCGTCGAGGGGACACTGAATAGTGCACGGTACATCCAAACCGTCATCGAATCCATCGTTCTACCATTCCTAGACCGGCAAGGGAACTTGCTGTTCCAACAGGACAATGCACGTCCGCATGTATCCCGTGCCACCCAACGTGCTCTAGAAGGTGTAAGTCAACTACCCTGGCCAGCAAGATCTCCGGATCTGTCCCCCATTGAGCATGTTTGGGACTGGATGAAGCGTCGTCTCACGCGGTCTGCACGTCCAGCACGAACGCTGGTCCAACTGAGGCGCCAGGTGGAAATGGCATGGCAAGCCGTTCCACAGGACTACATCCAGCATCTCTACGATCGTCTCCATGGGAGAATAGCAGCCTGCATTGCTGCGAAAGGTGGATATACACTGTACTAGTGCCGACATTGTGCATGCTCTGTTGCCTGTGTCTATGTTCCTGTGGTTCTGTCAGTGTGATCATGTGATGTATCTGACCCCAGGAATGTGTCAATAAAGTTTCCCCTTCCTGGGACAATGAATTCACGGTGTTCTTATTTCAATTTCCAGGAGTGTATTTCCCTTCTTCAGAACCGCTTTCCTTGCCATCGCCTGTCTACATTTTAAATCCTCTTTACATCCAGTTATTTTGCTGCCCAAATAGCGAAATTCATCTACTGCTTTAGTCGTCTCATTTCCCAATCTAATTCCCTCAGCCTCACGTGATTTAATTCGACCACATTCCATTATTCTCGTTTTGCAAACATCGATAGGCAAAAATGTGCCCACCGGTACACCTGTAAGCGCAGTTTTTTATTTGGTGTTGTACAGTGTTTGGTGTTTCAGGTCATTTTCAAGTATTTTACAAAAATTCGATAATGGTACGTTATGCCGTATAAATCTTTGCTCCTATTATGTAATTATGACTGCGTCTGTGACTTCTGAAATTTTCCCGGCATATTTCTTCTTCTAATAATTTCCGGGTATACAGCTGGTTCCCGTCGACATTCTGCCACGATATTTCGGCCCAGAGACGTCCGACCATCATCAGGTGAGTTCACAACCACTGAAGAACCCAGGTGCAGTCGTGGTATTTATGCCGAATCTCGCGCATGCGAAATGTATTGGCACACTAAAGTGCATGCGTCAGGTGTTGACATGCGCGTCGTAACGGAGTTGTACGTGCTGCCGTCGGTGGTGAAAATAAAAGATCATCTAGTCATTGAGTATCGAATGACGCTGTCGATTCCGCTGTGATTGTATAATTTTAATAACAGGATTCCAATTTTTATCCAGCTGAAAGCCGTTGTCACGATTTATAAGATTATAGGCAAGACGTATTTCCACTGATTCTTTGACTACGGAATCTCAAAATCCGGAAACCGGAGCTAAGATTTTTGTTCCATTGTATTCCATTGAATGTCCCAATGAAATACAGTGCTCTGCTACTGCCGATTTTGACGGTTGCCGCAGACGCGGCAAAGTTAAGCATTTGAAAGGAGGAGAGAAAGAGCATATGGAAGAATTGTTGTGGGCATTTAAGGCTTTGTTTTTTCCGCAAGGGCCGTTAGCAGCAACTCCATTAGTTCAACATACGATGCCAACAGGGAACGAAGCACCTGTTTACAGTAAACCGCACAGAATACCGAGGCATTTGCAGGCGATTGTGGAGGATTTCATTAATCAGCAGCTTGCAGACGGTATTATAGAGCATAGTAATATTTGCTGGGGGTCGTTGTGCCTAAAAAAACTAAGGATGGAGTCAAGAAATGCAGGTTCTTTTGTGACTATCGATACCTCAATAATAAGACAGTAACGGATACATACCCCATTACAAACATATCGGAGATTTTGGATCACTTCGGACAATGCCAGTACTTTTCTACGACGGATTTGACAGATGATTTTCATCAGTTAGAGGTGGCTCCAGAGCATCGTCCAAAAACTGCTTTCTCTACTCCTGGAGGTTATTACCAGTACATCAGAATGCCATTCGGTTTGAAAAACGCTCCGGCAACGCTTCAGAGGTTGCTAGACAGTGTGTTGAGAGGTTTGAAACCACGGCAGTGTCTTGTCTATTTCGATGACGTCATAGTGTTTTCACGTAGTATGGAGCAGCATAGAAAGCGGTTAAAGGAAGTCTTTACGAGGTTAAGAGCAGCTCGTTTGACGTTGAGCCTGGAGAAGTATAATTTTGCTTTGGAGGAAGTGAAATATTTAGGTCATATCATCAATAAGGACGGAGTGCGAACAGATCTGAGGTTGGTACAGGCTGTAAGAGATTTTCAGGGGCCACAAACAGTTAAGGAAGTGTAACCATTCGTCGGAATTTGGAGTTTCTATCGAAAATTCGTGAAGGGTTTTGCAGATTTAGCACAGCCATTGACACGATTGTTACGGTAGGGTGTGAAATTTGATGGGACATAAGAGTGTCAGAAAGCGTTTGACAAAGTGAAAGAAGTGTTAACATCAAGTCCAGTTCTTGATTTTCCAGATTTTGAAAAGGAATTTATTCTGGAATGTGATCCATCAAAGCAAGCATTGGGGTGTGTTCTTAGTCAGTAAACTGATGGGAAATAACATCCTGTAGCCTATGTGTCTAGGCAATTGAATGTGGCAGAGAGGAATTACTCAATAAAAGAGAGGGAGATTCTTAGCGTAATGTATGGAATCACATATTTTAAATATTATTTATATGTGAGAAGACTTTGGGTAGTGACAGATCATGCTGCATTGAAGTGGTTGTTGGGGTTGAAGGATCTGTCCACTAGACTCGCTAGGTGGGCTATGAGGCTCAGTGAATTCGCCTAGGATATGGTGCACAAGCCTGGGAAGAAGCACAGTAATGCGGATGCACTGAGTAGGAAGATGGCAAAGGTAGAAGTCATAGGTTATGACCTAGCAATATGGCAAGAATTACAGGACGCTGACAACGACTGTAAATTGTATCGGACACTGCCACAATTAAATACGTACAGTGGTCTTCTGTGCAGGGAAACGAAGTTAAGGCCAAGGGTAGTAGTACCAGCGAAGCTGAGAGATGAGGTTTTAAAAGAAGCACATGATCACGTGTTATCTGGTCATGGTGGGGGTAGAGCGACGAATAGGAGAGCGGCGGAGAGGTATTGGTGGAGAGGTAGGAAAGTAGATGCGGATCAGAAAGTCAAGAATTGTATACCATGTGCGCGGAGAGCAGATTTGAGTCGGAAACTGTAGGGAAGCAGCCTACTCACGCCGTAATAAATTCACATCAGTCTTTCAATTGTGTGCCAGCCTAGTCCGCTGTAACTAGCTCTGACATCATAAATGTTGCACTATACTTTAATAATCAAGTAAATAACCTGAAACGTTTCTAGCATGTCAGGAGTAATACTAAATTAATATGTGTTGAATATCAGTTCAATAACTTTCATCATTTTCGAAATTTGGACGTTTTTTCTGTAAAAATCATTGACGCAACAGAAAAGAGCTAGAAACTTAAAAATTTATATATAGATTCCTTTTTCATAATAATTTAGTAGAAACAGTATTTTGGATCTCACAAATTAAAATTTTTGTTGAAATTCATGATTTTCTGGTTTTTGTCTTAAAAATTAAGGAAGCAAGATCGATTAAGTAGGCAAATAAATAAGGCTAGGATGTTAAAATTTAAGTAGAAGGTAGATCCGCTTTAATCATAAAGATGTGAGAAGTTTCAATTGAATAACTGTAAAACTATAGCGATAACGTATCTCCAAAGGGCAAGTTCAGAGCTCGTCTACTGCGTGTAGTGTAATTAAATTAATTCTCTCGCCCAAAATAATTGACTTAGCCACGTCAGATTTTTATTATGATTACTTACCTGTGTGCTGAATGCACATTTAAATTGAGAGCTTCATCGGCCATCAGCAAAGGAAGCAATGATTTATTCAATAACTTGAAGTGGTGCATTACTAGCCCAGCGGCTAGTCGGGAGAGCCGATTTGATCAGGCGTTCCCTTAGCCGTCCGCACCGCGGCTTTATATGTAAGAACGCTGCGCGAGGAAGAAGGCCCCAGTTCTCTCCAGACGCTGAATAGCACGCCACCTGTGCCGGGAGTCGCGTCGCGTCGGTATCATTGCTATAAACAGCCTCGGATGCCGTATTAAGTTACTCGGGATACGCGTAACCATGAAATCATTTTCGAGTCAAGTGTTAATTCTGGGATGACTTTAATGATCTACTTCAGTTTGCGTATGTCGTATTTTCACGTGCCGCCGCGAGACAGACATTCTACCATTATTTATCGTGGCGTTTGATGAACATTATCATCAAATTATGGCGAGCATTCCCTTAAACACTTAATTTGGACAGTTATAGTTGCATCAGCGCATTACACTCTGAACTGCTCTGTTAGTTGGATTGTGTGGATTCTTTTGGTCTGTGACTTTCAGAATATACTGAACAATTTTTAGAAAATCGTTTTTGATTATGAATCCCAGACAATCTCCTAATTCCTCAGAGCTATAAGCTGTAGCTATAAGTGTGTTTCTCAGATGAAGTGGGCACTAGGAATACAGGCTTCACGTTTTGCTAATCACTTTCTGTTTGCCAATATTGTAGTTAGAGAGCCAGTGTTGACAACGGCAAACAACATTAAATAAATAATAGGAACATTTAAATAATAATAATTCCACCCGCCGCCCCACATATGGTTAATCGGCCGGGAAATGCATGTTTTCTATATTACATTCTACATTTATATAGCAACATAAATTCCACCAGCCGCCCCACAAAACGGACACAGTTACAACGATTGCTGGAAGCGACATGTCTAATTTCCGTGTTAGGAATTAATGTCTTGGGACCTTTTAGTCAAACACCTTCGGGGAACAGATTCGTTCTGACAATAACAGACCATTTTTTGAGGTATATGGAGATGGTGGCTATGCTAAATCAACAGGCAGCAATGGTCAAGCATGTGTTTGTAAACACTGGATTTTGAAGTCTGGTGTACCGGAGACAATAATTACTGACGAAGAGACCAAAGAGACCAACTTCATGTCGAATTTAATGAAGGAACTATGTAAATTGTTGAATGTAAAGAAGTTGAGGACGAGCGTGTAGCATTCACAGGCAAATGGAAGGACCGAACGGAAGATGCTGAGTTTTTATGTGGATTCTCATCACCATCAGTGGCACGAGTATTTGAAGCATATTGAATGCACAAACAGTGTAAAAATTCATACCAATACCGGTTTGTTTCCGCTTGAGGTAGTGTATGGGTGAAAAATGCCGTCACCGTTTGATTTAGTGAAGCTAAAGAAAGGAATTACCGGTGAATCTGAATGTCATTTCGCGAGGACAATTTGGAATGTTTGGAAACGGGTACAAAA
Source organism: Schistocerca nitens (assembly GCF_023898315.1). Taxonomy (NCBI): domain Eukaryota; kingdom Metazoa; phylum Arthropoda; class Insecta; order Orthoptera; family Acrididae; genus Schistocerca; species Schistocerca nitens. Next base: position 751,683,022 of record NC_064618.1, on the reverse strand, counting down.
GGCGAATACGAAAGCTTTGGAAAGGCAGGAAGACGCAGCGAAGCGGAAAGGAAGTTTACCGCAGTATAGAGTAGGGGAATGGGTAATGCTATCCAGCCCCTACACGGCAAAAGGAAAAACAAATAAGTTCCTCACGAGGTATCAATGGCCATACCAACTAGTTTGAACTACATCCCCCATTAATTTTAAGCTTCAGATGCCAACTAGAACAACAATAGTACACATTGGGCGGTTGCGGCCATTTAAGGGTTGTCCGTATGTGGTTCCAGGCATGCCACAGGTATGGAAGAGGAAGAAAGAGACAGTGGAGAGAGGTGTGCAGGGAAAACCAGGAAGATAGAGTACAGCATGATGTACCATGTGCTTTTCGATCCAGAAAGTAGTATAGTATTTGTAGTTCTTTTTTTTCTTGTTACGTATCATTGGGTTTGCTTAGATTAATTAGGGACTGTATTTTCTTATGTTGTATGTGTTTTCGAGTATTGTGAGACTGCTGGGGACAGCAGTCTTTTTGAAAAGGAGGGAAGGGCGATGGTGATCCCTGTCCTCAGGTCACTGAAAACGGGAATTTTTATCAATGGAACTGTGTGTAACAAAATAGGACCAAAATTCCATCTGCCATCATCAATTTCAGGAGTCATTCAACTGAATGTTACGCAGCCACAGCTGTACTGGCCAGAACCAACTTTAGAGTTTTTGCCAAGGCAGAATCTGACCTTGTTAAACTCTGAAGTCAGGTCTGTTGATATCCGTAAAGCAGTTCATTTCAGAGCAAGAGGGGCACATATCGGCTGAACAGCTTCTGCAGCATGTTTCTCCCTATAGGGATAGTCAATGACAAGTAACGATCGGTTTGAGCACCTCTGTGCCAAGTGTCATTGCAACCTTAACTTTGATCTGTATTGTTTTCGTTCTGATCAGGCGGAAGCCGATTCCAAGAGGGAACTGGCGGTACTCCAAATCCCAGTGGATTGGATACCGGGGGCATAAGATGGGTAGGTAAGGGGCTGATCGAGCATTAAGTGGAGTGGTCATCCAGTAAGGAATTTTTACGTTTTCTCTCATGTCATGTGTTTTAAGAGGACTAGATCACATCTAAGTTTTCTAATAGTAGTAGTAAATATGTCATATGTATGTGATGACCCAAACAAGTTTAAGAGTTGTTAGAGGTCGACCCAGGGACCGGGTCTTTCTGAAGAGGGGAATAATGTAGCGGCACCACCGTTTAAGATATGAAAAAGTTAGATTTGGTGCTATATTTCTGAGCGCACACGTTATAGCCAAGAACAGGCCTGTTGACAGTGAGTTACGCGTATCAGCGTAGAATGGAGGCCACAGGGCCGTAGAACTACTGAAAAGAGTAAACACAGCAGTCTGCATGGCGCAAGTTACAGGCAGAAGGGGGCCACTGGCCCAAACTAGGTGTTATGAGTACGTGATTCAGAGCGGCACATTAGCAAAGCAGAGGCGCACAGCTGGGTATAAATAGGTGCCGGTTTTCTAACGAGGGGGTTCAATTGTGGCAGCTCTCCTGGACGGCGGGGCGTGTCACACCACCGGCTACATGCAGCATCAGATGGGGCACCAGCGTTCCAGTCCACGGCAGGTCGCTGGTTCGACCCTCTGAGGCAAACACTGGGTCCGTAGCCAGCCAGCAGCAGGCCACTCGACAGCTCGCTACTGTGGGCAGCCTTGTTGGTTCCCAGCACACGCCAGATGCATCCCAAGGCGAGGGCCACAGATTTGGCTGTCAGACTGCAGGCGCTTGTTGTCGCCCACGGTCTTAACCATGACGGCGAAGAAGCACGCAACGGTCTGCCCTGCTGCTCCCAGCGAGTGGTGCTGAGGCAACGGGGACGAATGCCGCTGAGTCGGCTGCGGCACATCCTGATGTCGTCAAGACACCGCAGCTGTAAAGGGCCGGCACGCTGCACTACATTGCACGGGTTGCTGAGGTAGCCCTTCCATGCCAAGCTGTTCTGCAGTCAGCGAAGTGGCGTCATCGGCATTGTGGGACCCTGTGATGCAGACAGAGAGGATCGTGGCACTGGAGCTGGGAATAATAAAACACTTGAATATCACGGCCAAGTTTTAATACGGCGCATTCTGCCAGTATCCATCTCCACTGTATGCCAACATCTATATTTGCCAGTTACAGCTACAGGTTGAAGGCATATGTGACATTCATCGGTGAAGATAACATGATACCAATCCTGAGCGGTCCATTCGGCATGTTGTTGGGTCCATCTGTACCATGGTATCGTGTTTGCAAAGATGGACCTTGGCACGGACGTCGGGAGCGAAGTTGCGCATCATGCAGCCTAATGCACACTGTTTGAGTCGTAACACGACGTCCAGTGGCTGCAGGAAAAGCATTATTCAACATGGTGGCGTTGCTGTCAGGGTTCTCCCGAGCCATAATTCGTAGGTAGCAGTCATCCACTGCAGCAGTAGCCTGTGGGCGGCCTGAGCCAGGCATGTAATCGACATGTCCTGTCTCTCTGTATCTCCTCCATGCCCGAACATCATCACTTTGGTTCACTCCGAAACACCTGGACACTTCCCTTGTTGAGAGCCCTTCCTGGCACAAAGTAACAATGTGGACGAGATCTAATCGCAGTATTGACCGTCTAGGCATGGCTGAACTACAGACAACACGAGCCGTGTACCTTCTTCCTGGTGGAATAACTGGAACTGAAAGGCTGTCGGACGTCCTCCGTCTAATAGGCGCTGCTCATGCATGGTTGTTTACATCTTTGGGCAGATTTAGTGACATCTCTGAACAGTCAAAGTGACTGTGTCTGTGATACAATATCTACGGTCAACGTCTATCTTCAGCAGTTCTGGGACCCAGGGTAATGGAAATCTTTTTTTGATGTTTGTAAAATATTAAAGAGAATAAATGTAACTGGTGTCAGTAATACCGGTGTCACCAGCAGTCTGTCTTCAACATTAATGAATTTAGGCAGAATATTATCTAAATTCGCGTAAAATTTTCGTATTGTTTTGGATTTTCCTTCGCATGCTCTACAATAAGATTCTCGAGTGCTCAGAAACTTCCTACCGACTGTTCCGCTCTCTTATCCAACACGAAAACGATCGTTTACGTTTTTTCTTTGCTGCAGCTGCAGCCCGACGCTCTCCCATTGCAGCCATTCCTGCAAGCATGGAAAAAGAGAAATATTGCGGAGAGTGATCTCTCAGCTCTCATATACACTCTCACCCTGCTGAGCATAAACGCTTGCGACATTTGCTCTCGCAAAACTCTGATTCACTCGCAACGATCTATCGGACAGCAACTACAACAGCCACACCCTTTCTGCACAACACCCAAACGCCATTTTTAGCAATACAATGCACGACCACACGTAGCTGCAAGCACAGGAGCCTTCTTGGTGTCACAGGATGTCAGCCAATTGCCCTGGCCCGCCAGATCAGTACACTTGTCACCAATCGAAAGTGTGTGGGATGTGATGAGACGACTGTGACCCAATGCCAGCCGCCACAGATGACCTTCGGAACCAGGTCAATACAGCATGGGCCGCTATACCACAGGACGCCATTCGCGCCTTATGCACATCGATGCCATCAGGCATGGAACAAGTTATCGTGGCCCATGGTGTACCTTGTACCTACTAGGCACCATGACACGCTCTGAAACGAGGTGACTGAAATGCCAATACTATCTGAGAGTTCAACCGTGGATTTATTTTCAAAGAATATTCTTAAGTATTTATTTTATTTTCTAGCGATTCATCAATAACATTAACACATTTAATCACTCTATGTAAGCATGAAGTAGTTGCCAGATAATAACTGTTGAAATCATAAGCAAATTCCTTTTAACAAATGAGAATTTTATTCACTTTAATAGTGGCTAAAAGCATTTTTTAAAAGGAACAAATGGTTCAAATGGCTCTGAGCGCTATGGGACTTAACATCTCAGGTCATCAGTCCCCTAGACCTTAGAACTACTTAAACCTAACTAACCTAAGGACATCACACACATCCATGCCCGAGGCAGGATTCGAACCTGCGACCGTAGCAGACGCGCGGTTCCGGACTGAAGCGCCTAGAACCGCTCTAAAAGAAACAGATTTAAAATTATAATCAGAAAGTACCCTCTAAACATCAAGTTACAATTTATTCAGAGGCAGAAAGAGACAAGTTTTGACTGTATGAGCTTTCGGCCGAGATCCTTGGCGCTCCCTTTTGTCACGGTCGTAGTTACGACCGCTCACAACAGCCTCTGAAAGACTACACTGGTGCAAATCTGCAACACACCAGATTACTTTAACTGGTTTTAACAACTAACACAAGCACACAAACTATGCACCCCCGTAGGAGGGATGGAAATGGTACAAAACACTAAAAATTAAAATATTAACTTTGCCACCGAAAGTGCAACTTAATTTTAACTTCTAAGAAAAGTCTTACGGTGAAAGAGTGGCAACTTTATATACTAAAATGATCATTTACATAAAAGCCCATGAAATGCAACCTTATATAAAAATCTACAAGGTTGACCAAACAAGTTAAGATGCTCTACAGTACACAGATACCGCATCTCAAGATGATAGGCAAGATCAAAACATATTTCAGGAATTAGGCCGTTACACTCCAAGCAGTAAATTCGTTAACACACCAAATATGACACACATGACAGAGCCAGCTCCGAACGACAGACAGACACTAATTGCCTAACAAATACGGACGAGAGACAGACGAGCAAGCTGGGGACGAGAGACGGACCCAGATGTACCCCAGAATGACTCTGGCGAGCTCATAGCGCCTCTTAAATGCACGTGAACAGGCAACCTTTGCCCCTTCCCACCAGAGGGAGACACCAAAGCTGCGATTGCCACAGCGGCGCACCCGCCAGAAAAGGAGGGCGACTGCTTCACACTACGCGCTGCGGCACGCTGTTCAAAACAGCAATTTTTACCACGGCTCAAGAGTATCAAACTGTATGAGAGTAAACTACTCTCACGTGTATCACCCTTTTGCTTGTGCCCAGATAGCATGCTAGTGAACCTCCACTTGAGAGCACTTACCTTCGCATTACGTATTACGACACTGGCTCAATGATTGGAGTCCTCCAACGCCTACCAGCTTGTCATTTATAAAAAGCACAAGCACACGATTAACTCTCTCCGTAACACAGTGAGACGTGGGACTAAGGGAAAGCAGGAAAGGTGTGGACGGGGCTTAATCAGTTACCGCTGGTTTCACAGAAAACACATACACTTTATTTTCAAAAAAACATAACTCTCAATAATCATTTTTTTAAATTTTACTACACTGGCTGCTGAGAGCTTTATTAGAAGAATTGCAAGTTATTGTCAACTGAAGGCCACAAGCAATGTTATGCACAATCAACGGCTTAAGGCCTGATTAAAAAGGTTCAAAATTATTCGTCGGCTGAAGGCCAGAAGCAATTTCAAAATACAATACCGCTGAAGGCCTGAATTACAACTGAGAAAGACAGTTACACATGTTAAAATACTAAAACCTTTTTAAAACAATATTAACGAATTGTAACAGGCTATAGCGACGGCTGCAGGCCTCATGAAGAGAAAATTGAAAATAATTTGTCTGCTGAAGGCCACAAGCAGTGTTAGAAACAATTAACGGCTGAAGGCCAGAATCACAAGTGGGGAGAGTAATAACATGTTAAATCATTACAGTAAATTTTAAACAATTATGACTTGACGTAGTAATACGGAGTGATACAGAGACAGTGCTCCCTGGATCGACCTGAGTAAAGGTCCGTACAGCTGTGTAACCAGTGAGACATGCAGCCAAGGGTCATGCTCACCTGACAGGATGGCAACTCAAACTAGGGACAGCTTAAACACCAACCAACAATCTCACAAATGCACCTAACGTCTGATCACCGGTACAATGATTGAATATTTCAGGCGAGGGCGAAGTGACAGAGAGAACTGCATATTCAAAAGCCGGAGTTTAGAACGACCAGAGGCAACAAGGAAACTCTACGACAAACATACCAGAACAACACCAACCGACCGACAAATCAAGTACTCAAAAACAACACTCCACTTGCTGTGTGCAGCGACACACCAACAAACGGCGAGATCTCACCATAGTAGCGGTTTCACTCCTGGATAAGGTTCACTCAACTTCAAACGTGCTGGGTTCGGTTGTCGGCTATAGCCCCTCGATCAAACAGTATCTGCACGCTGCCAGTGGTCCCAGCCTGCCCTAGTGCTGTGGATCTCCTCGTTGTTCCGTCTGAAGCCCAACTACCGACACCAGCACGCAGACGGCATTTAACTAACTGCACATTAAAAACCACACAAGATACACACGGATCCGCGAAGACAATTCCACAATGTCTCAAACAATACTAAAACCAGTCACTGTGAAACAACACGGACGAATTATAAGTCGGCACAAACACAGAGAAGCCAGAAGTGGTCGGAGAACCAAATGCACGTCGTCCGCTACGACGACCGACCGAACGACCAACCAACGGTCGTCCGCACTCAAGTCAGGCACGGGAAAGATTGTCGACTGTCAACTTATTGCCATCATGTCACTTCGACGGGCGGACATACACACACAAGTGAAGGTTGTACTACTCGAATATCACGATCCATTCCATTAAAACTCGCTGAATCGGTCCTTGACGTGGTCGCACACTATCGCGACCGCATCCTTCCGTCAGACAGTGGATTTGTGTTGCCAGCGGCCAGGCGAGTACTGGCTGCCCGGCCCTCACTGCGGCTCCGACCGAACTCCACTCCCTGGACACACGACGACCCGGAAATACTAGAGGCCGCTCCAAAGATGGTACCACAGTACGCGCTAACGATAAGCGCTGCTGCTGCCACTCACGGACAGACAAGGCGAGCAAACGTAGTGGCGCCAGTGAACGCACTAAGAAAACGAGATGCCACTATCGCTATTACAAGATGCCAAGCTATGAACAGCATCAACGCTAGCTGGACACGGCTCGCACAGGTAGGAGTAGCTTCTTTGTCATACTTCTGTAGAGTGCCCGATCATAATGCTCTCCCCCGATAGCCATAAGGCATCGGTGTATTGAGGAGGAACTACTATTTAGAGTAGATCTTTTTCTATAAATACATATGGAGTTTACTGAAGTTAATTCATTCGCTTTGTCTCACATACTGCTCTCCAACTCTAAGAAGAGCGCTTGAACGATCTAACAAGCTCCGTACTAATCTTCGTCTTTACCTCGCTTAAATAAAACGGACGATCATATTCTTGCAGGGTGACCTCACAATCCAGTACCCTAAACCAATAACCATCAAGAATCCCACGCAAGTAAATTGTGTGTAAACCTGACAGATCAGTGGCAGTACTATTCCGCCAGTGTGACTGGAAGCTCCCCGACAGCCAGATACACGTTTCTGGTGGTAGCGTACTGTAAAGTCGGTCATGTTATATCCTAATGCTATGGCACATACGCCCCCCCCCCCCCTCTTGCATAACTGGAGCTCACATTAGCTCATGAAATCGCATGTAAAGAAAATATTCTGTTAATGTTTCTAAACACATCCTCTTTTTCTCAAATTAAAATATTAGGGTGCATATTAGGTCATGAAATCAACTGCTCACTAATTATTACCAAGGTTGAATGTGCTGGAATGGTGCGTTGACCGCATCTCGGCGCTACAAAAAATGGTTCAAATGGCTCTGAGCACTATGGGACTTAACTTCTAAGGTCATCAGTCCCCTAGAACCTAGAACTACTTAAACCTAAGGACATCACACACATCCATGCCCGAGGCAGGATTCGAACCTGCGACCGTAGCGGTCACGCGGTTCCAGACTGTAGCGCCTAGAACCGCTCGGCCACCCCGGCCGGCTGGGTGCTACACTACAAGCGTTTGTCACAGTGCACCCGCATACACGTGAAGGTTTGGGTCAATGGTCGAAGGCACTCGGCTATCAAGCAATCACAGAAACAGTAATCAGTAAGGAATACGAGCAACACTACCCGTTCCTCAGCCGCTCGTATTGAAGCTTGCAGCTGCAACTGGCTCCAGCGTTTTGCTGCTCTCGCCCGGTTAATAGTTTGAAGCCCTGGGACTGTGATTACCAGAAGCGTTTGGCTGGCGAGTCAGCTTGGTTCTTCCCCCTGTCTGTGTTGGGGCTTATATAACATCCCTGGTCCTTGATCATGGAAACGTTGCTTTCTATTCAGAACAGTTTTTACGTTATATCGTGTGTCTAAATCTGCGGAGTGAAGGTGATTTTTCGCAGTCCAAGCAATACTTTGTTTTTCATGACGATCGTACAATTACAAAAGGTATTAACACTATTTCGCGACACAGGGTGACCTCGTCCTTCTCGACGGGGTGCACTGGCGCACAAACTACGCAGGATCTTTCTTTCCAACTTCTGTCCTTCTAACTAGAGGACGCTAAATTTACCACTTGGCCTATGTCGTCCCATATTGGGTAATGAAAACTAGTCAATGTATAGCCGCAAGAAATCTTCGCTTTTGCCCCCTAAAACAATTATAATCACGACACCGACTTAAATTTATAATATTTTCAAATTTTTAATTAACGTTCTTCAAAGCTAAACATGTCAAACATCCGATTAGATTTTCAAACTACTTTCGGGAATTCAGGCAGGTAATATTTTCAGCGAACGCCCAGCCATTTTCGAGGCACAAACTGCAACGGACAGGCGAGGTACAGACAAATTTAAAACCTCGTTTCTTGGAGTAACTCAGGAAAGATAACACACACACACACTGAACACAAGTGCCACGAAAGATGACCAAAGTCAGAGGTATCGATAGTGAAAGACTACGAACTAGCAGGTGATGTAACATTGACCCTGTCCCTCTGTTTTTTGACAAGGGAGAGAGCAGGATTCCAAGCAGAGTTTACACAAAAATCCCCATCCTTGTTTACAGGGTTGCTCGCTAATTTAATCTAAACAGCTTCCTTAGTAACACTGTTTCAATAGCTGGACGTACACGCCAATATCTCAGTATTGTTATATAAGATAGGGCGACCAGTACCCAAACAATGTTCGGCAATAGCAGATCTACTTGGGTGCTGTAATCGTATGTGCCGTTCGTGCTCAGTACATCGGTCCCATACGGTACTGATAGTCTGACCAATATTGCCATGCCACAGCTGCAAGGAATACGATATATTTCCGCCTTACGCAAACCAAGATCATCCATAAAAGAACCCAAAACCACTCTAATTTTAGATGGAGGTCGGAAGACACATTTCACATCGTATTTCCGTAAAATAAAACCGATCTTGTTGGCAGTGGTTCCTGTGTGAAACAAAAAGGCTTATTCTTAGGTGTCGACTCAGTATTATCACCAGTCACCCGATGCACAGTTGGTCGAAAGAGCAAAGCACGTTCAATCTGTCTTTCACTATAACCATTCTGACGAAATGTAGCTTCAAGATGGGACAGCTCACCTCTCAAAGTCTCAGTGTCGGAAATAACGTGTGCCCTGTGTACCAAGGTACGAAGTACCCCTTTACGCTGAGCCGGATGGTGACACCTATCAGCCTGTAAATACAAGTCAGTGTGAGTACGTTTCCGGTAAACTGCATGCCCCAATGATCCATCAACCTTCTTCCTAACCAAAACCTCAAGAAGGGGATGGCAACCATCCTCTTCCACCTCCATCGTAAAACGAATGTTTGGGTGAATCGAGCTCATATGTTCCAAAAAGTCATTCAGATTCTCCCTACCATGAGACCAAACAACCAAAAGTATCATCAACGTATCTGAAAAAAAACAGGCGGGTTTCAAAGGTGCCAACTCCAATGCCCCTTCCTCGAAGCCTTCCATAAACAAATTTGCAGTCACTGGAGACAACGGACTACCAATCGCAACTCCATCTGTCTGCTCGTAATACTGGCCCTTGAACGAAAGAGATTAGTTAATTCAACACCAAACCTAACCTCAATTACCCGCAACGAATCAGACAGAGGAAAACGAGTGAAGAGAGAGACAACATCAAAGCTTCCTAAAATTCAACCCATTAACTCCAAACGACGTAAGAAATCAGCTGAGTTCCTGAAATGATGTTCACACCGACCAACTTGTGGGCTTAACAGAGAAACAGAGAAGCAAGCTGCTTGGCTACACGATATGTCGGAGCGCCGAAATTGCTCACTATAGGACAGAAAGGAACCCCTTCCTCGGGTACCTTCGGAAGGCCATATAACCTAGGGAGAACAGCACTATAGGTGTTAAGACTCTTGATAGCGTCCTGCGACAAACTACTTTTCTGCAGGAGGCTGTTGGTATTTCTCTCAACAGTTTTCGTGGGGTCAGCGTCGATCCTACGATGCGCTGAGTCAGACAATAAACATGGCATCTTTTGTAAATAATCCTGTTCTTTTAAAACAACGGTGGCATTGTCCTTGTCCGCAAGAAAAATAACAATGTCAGGATCAAATTTGAGAGAGCGTAAAGCAGCCTTCTCTGCTACTATTACATTACTCTTGGGTGAACGAGCCCTAGTCAACAAACGACATGCATCCCTCCAAACCTCCTCTCCAGGGTCAGGAGGTAGTTTACAAACTGCCTGTTCAATTGCACTAATAAAATCTACTACTGGCAAACTCTTCGGTGTGGGTTCAAAATTTAATCTCTTCCCTAGCACAGATAAGGTTCCGTCGTCAAAAGATTTCTCTGTGACATTTATCACAGACCGTCGAGACATAAAATTAGACTCCGAGCGAGCATAAACGACACACACGATTACAGCAGTCAAGTAGATCTGATAATGCCGAACATTGTTTGGACATTGGTTACCCTATGTTATATAACAATACCGAGATATTGGCATGCACGTCCAGCAATTGGGACAGTGCTATTAAGGAAGCTGTTGAGATTAATTTCGCGAGCAAGCTTGCAAACAGGGATGGAGGTTTTTGTTAAACTCTGCTCGGAATCCTGCTCCCTCCCTTGTCAAAAACCTGCTAGTTCGTAGTCTTTCACTATCGATACCTCTGACTTTGGCCATCTTTGGTGGCACTGGTGTTCAGTGTGTGTGTGTGTGTGTGTGTGTGTGTGTGTGTGTGTGTGTTATCTTTCCTGAATTACTCCAAAAACCAAGGTTTTAAATTTGCTTGTACATCACCTGTTCGTTGTGGTCTGTGCTTTGAAAATGTGGGTGTGTACTCCCGACGAAATATCGGCTGTAAATATTACATGGCTGAATTCCCGTAAGTTCTTTGATAATTGTATACGCCAGGAGAAACTCAGATTCACATCTGATTAAATATGCGACTCTAAACTGTAGAGTATTTGTGCAAATGCATATCGGTTTGGGGCAATACGTAGTGCATTGGTAAGCGAGAAACGTAACAAAGAGTTTAAATATTTGCATTTAAAATTTTCAGTGAAATAATTATGGATAGATTTCAGTAGACAGAAATTTAACTGTTGGTTGGAATGAAATGAGAACTAATTAAATAATCCAACCGGAATCAAAGCTTAACTAATAGGAGAATTTATGATGGTGCTTACCAGTTAGTTATTTGTGACACATTTACGTTATGTCAGCTGAAAATGTAGCCATATGGAAGTGTTATGCAACTGATCGGGCATTGAGAACAAAATATCATGTGGACAGTCGTCTGAAACTTGCCAAACGTATGGTCTCTCCCTCTTGCAGAATGCCTCAGTTATTTACATTGTTCTTGAATACACTGATGCACATTCGCTGCCTGTTGACTCATCTTCCATGTGCATCAATACGAAGTGTTTTATTTTTACCCTGAGAATTTGAGTGTTACGATACTGAAACATTATTTTAGTAACGTGTTCCTTAATGATGAGGAGGCAGTCTCCCTTCAAGGACTACACTAATGTTCTAAAATATTGTACACCCTTGATTGCAGTGATGTTATTTTGTTAGTTATACATATCTAGACGTGGAAATACATATGTAATTTTTTTGGGCAGGGACAATGGTGGGGGGGGGGGGGTGGCTTGCAACAATGCTTGGCAACAATGTGATCTCATACTGCCGACTATTGACTCAGAAAGAGCTCTGTGTTTACTGAGGTTTGGCATTAACTAGCTGTGGCTTGAAATTATTGCTGTTCTTTTTTTTTTTTTTTTCTTCCTACTGTGCCTGTGTTTTTTTAGGTCAGCTGAGAGTCGAAATCTACAGAAGGTGATAACCAAAGGAAATATGGAAAATTTACCACTAAACGGGAGCCGATGAATTTCTTCGCTTTGGGAGGACAGAATTCCTCGCTTCCTCGCCGACTAAGCCGAAAAAACAGAACTGCTTCTTCATTTGAATTGGCAAAAGCATGGCAAGTGGCAACGGGAGTTGATTCCAGCTCATCAGTTGTTAAAAAACACTCTGAGAATTGGAACTAAGGTTAAGAGTTGCCAAGGAGAAGCCATTTTTAGCTACTGCAGTGAGGAAAAGGAGGCTGGCGTGGGCCAGACAGCAAGTAAACTGAACAAAAGATGGGTGGAGAGTTGTATTTTCAGATGAAAGCCAATTTCCCATGGTGAGTGACGGACCGCAGTACGTCAAGTGTGAAGCCAACTAAAGGATGAATCTTGACTACTTTGTGTGAAACATGAAACATGCTCTATCTTTAATGCTGTGGGGAGTACTGACATACCAGCTTGCTGAAAGGCTGTACTTAGTTCAGGGAACAATAAACGGTGACCATTACGAAGTTGTGATTCAGCACCCTCTTGATGTTTACTGCATGTGACGCTTTTGTAGCTATGCAGTGGGTTTTCCAACACATATTGAAAATGTGACTTTCGGTTATTTTATCTTTGTAATACAATTTCCAAGGTTACTGCTGTTACATATCGTCCAAATCTATCATTCCAGATCGGTTCTGTCATATCTGAATTAGGTATCAGAAAACTTAAGTGGTCAGGATATTAGACAGACCTTAATCGAATTGAGAATTTATGGTGACTGGTTGGGAAAGGCGTTCAGAAGAAGAAGCCTGAAACAAAACAGTGATTGCTAGAGGTGATTATAAAAGTGTAGAACCATGAAATTGACATAAGTAGACCTACCAATTACAAAATTGATCGACTCCATGTGTGACACAGTGGAGGCTGATATGAGGACGAAGTGTATCCAACAAAATATTAATATCATTTAAAGTGTGACTGCTGAATAATGCACTTTTGATACACAATATTTTACACTATGACCAAATTAAAAGGAAATTTCATTGAAATATGTAATATTTAACTTCGATATTATCAGTGACAGGCATGCTGTTGTACTGATTTGTATGTACTGTTGACATATTTTTTTGAATTAAAATATTAGTAACAATCTTATCGTTCATTATAATGTTCCTTCTCACTTGTAGGCTAGCTTTCTTTAATAAATATTTGAAATTTCAAGGCAAACGGATTTTTAGAAGTCCTGTACCAAAACTCCATAGAGTCGTGCGATACTCTAGACCAGTAGTGTACGCATTTCGGATGAATAGAAAACATAAATCCATAGCTCAAGCCCAGGTTTCTTCACGTTGAATGATGCTGAAGAGCGTCGAAAACGGTACCGGAATATTGCAAGGATAACACTAGTAACCTGCTAATCTTTCTTTTTAATTTTAATATGTTAGTGAAACTAAGAAACGTAACAGACATTTTTATTTCTGTATATTTTTGTTTGTCATGCCAGCCCACGGAGACTTTCCTTGGATTACCACATTCAATTTGTTTGTGTCTTTCTTATTTAAAGCTCACATCTGTGATCAGGCCCTGAAGACATCGTGATGTCAACAAGACACCGTCTCATCCTCTGCATTTTGTCGACATTTCTACGCAGTGTGGACGAGCATGAGACTAGCACACCGCTCTCCGAGCTGTTATCTACTCCCCAGACCATGGAGCCCCTACTTCACATTATTCAAGTACCTGTTCAAATGGCATCACTCCATTTCATACCTCCCAACAAGGGAAACTGCTATTGTGTGTGGCTTGCATACACTCAGGAACAAGCAAGCATACATCCATGGGCAGAATATCCTCCTCGCCCTCTCCTTAACCTATTGGTATGCTAATTGATTTACAACTCCCTGGGTATAATCTGGATTATGAGGAACACCCCACCTCACCACCTTTCTCTCTACCCAAAACCCTCTGGGAAAAGGGATGCCAATCTTGGGGCATTTCTTTCGCCACTACCTCAGTTTTAACCCTTTTGACCCTCTGAGAAATTCCCCAGCCTACCCCCTCCCCTCCTGGAAACCCTGTGCCATTTTTGATATAAACAAAATTCAGTACCTACACTTTTACATATTGGTGCAGTTGTTTACTACCTCTATCCCACAACCCCTCAGCTCCCTACCCCTTTTGAAAATATTGACATAGTTTTACAATGAAATGAATACCCCTAGCTGCATGCAGATGTTGATATACGTCAACAGGGACAGTTGAAAATGTGTGCCCCATCTAGGACTCGAACCTGGGACCTCCTGCTTACATGGCAGATGCTCTATCTATCTGAGCCACCGACGACACAGAGGATAGCGCGGCTGCAGAGACTTATCTCTGGCACACCTCGTGGGAGACCCGACTTATTGTCCCACACTATATTCACAGAGCCCCTGCTCATCATACTCATTACTTGCGGCTTTACTGCTGATTCCCGTAAGAGTTCAGGCACTGTTTGTGCATCTGCACAGAAGAAGATGGCCAAATAGCCGGTCTGCCTTAGCTATATATATATATATATATATATATATATATATATATATATATATATATATATATGACATACTTTTGATTGATAGACTCGACTAGATTAGTCACTACTGCTCATTTGCATGTTTTGCTCAAAATATCAGATTCATTGACTATTCTGCAGTGAAAAAAGCTCACTTAAAACACTCACTACCATTAAACATATCTGGCGAATAAAAAATCACACTTGCATATTCGTGCACGCTCTCTGCCAATGGGACGAATGCTGGGAAAATCATTTGAAAGTACATAGACGACTTCCTTCCACCTTCTTCCCAGTTCGACATTCTACTTCACGTCTAATCTCATTTTCGATGAGACGTTGTACCGTAATCCTATTTCCTTTCTTCTGACTTCACTATGACTACTGAAGGGAAGTGTCGCTCGAAGGTTAATTGGTCATCACGCTTGCGTGTTATCGGATATACTGCCATTGACCATAGCAGTAAACCACAGAAACGTAATTCATTAAAGCATGTTTGTCTTTCTGAATCTGGTGATTGGTTATCTCAAAACAATCGTATTTGAATCTATAAAACTTGTCTTCCTCGATAGTACTCACTCCATACAGGGCCAAGATGTAAAGAATTGCCTCCATTGCTTTCACCCTTTTGTTAAAGACAAAAAGAACACAATGTCACAAATGTTAGACTTTACTCCGTTTTATAATGCATAAACGACGCTTCTCATAAAGTCAAAAATGAGAAATATTCAATTTGTCATAGCACGAGCTATACTACAGTCTTGAACAAAATAAGACCATAGTTAAATATGCTTATAGCAACATGCCACAGAAAATCACCATGGAGCATGCTGAAACACGGTATTACACCCTACACAACTTTGCATAATGTTATACTTGCTAATTCAAGCGCAGAAAAGTCCGCTCGTAGAGACCATAGGCTCTATGCCTGATGCATCGCTACGACTTGTGCAGACGCCAGTCTGTATGAAGAGTCCATTGGCTGATGGCGCTGAAATTGGTCTTACCATCACAGACACACACGAGCCCTTACATAAACATGTTCCCACAAGACTTTTCTACTACTGGCTGGTTATAAAATGAACGAAACTGTCTTTGACCTGTCAGACTGATGCTCTTAGCAAACAGATGCAATACGGTTTAAAGAAGAAAGGAAAAGCAAGGGTTAGATATCACGGCTTTGCACTGGCGTTGCATGATGTTGCCTTATAGACCACGAATAGGCTATTCACAACAACTGCTCAAGTGGAAGTCAACACTTCCCATACCACGTGCTGTGTACCTCTTTACAACAACCCCTTGAAGCTAACACATGTGAAATTCGGTGGTTGGTTGGACTAAGACTAGCTTGTGTAAGACCCCAAGAAACCCAAAAACCCAAATAAGAATGCCATGATAATTTAAAGTAGGGAACAGTGTTATCCTGAGAGGTACGACAACTTTGACAATAATATAACGCCTTAAAGATTTGATGAACACCAATTTCAATAATTACTGAGTATGTCATGATATAAAGCTAGAAAGAAAGAAAGGTTATTTTTATTAGTTATCAAACATCTTAGTAATAACTGCAAATCAGTACGACGAAAGTTAAGTCCAAAGTAATATGTCGATCAGAGATAACATTTATTGTGAAAGAGTGCTGTAAACGCGGTGAAAAGGAAATTCAATGCATGTACAATGCTCGATCATGGGAAAGTTAGTCGCTTGCTAGCTTGCTTGCTATTAAGTCAAAAGAGAGCACCGTTTGTTATAGTACTACGAACGGAACGCTACGAGATTGTTTCTATTAAAAAAAAAGTGATATTGTGTGATAGAGATGCGCGGACTTTGTTCTCAGTTATTCTGACTTGAGAACTTGAACTGAAGTGATATTCTGATAGTGTACGACAAGGTAATGAACTTTAATTATTGGAGATATTATTGTTGGACTCAATCTTCATCAAAGTGAACAGTTACAACGAAGAATGGACATAGTATCGAAGACTGCAATACCTGATTAGCCTGGAGTAGGAAACATTAATACGGCCACACGAAGATAATACAAATACGCCGATTGTAAAAGTTGTCGTAATCGTCCCGATCACCGAACTGAAAAGAATCGTAATTGAACTGATCCATCGGTGTGCGTGTGGTGTGATGATTATAAACTAACTGCTAAGAAGTAACAATAAAATTGTTCCTCAGTAATGGAAATCTCACGTGTTGGCTCCTTCATTAATTGAACTGTGTGATAGTTGATGATCAAAATTAATTAACTATGAACATTTTAATTGAAAGAGTGACTTGATGAACATTGAGCATTGAAAGGAGTGTTTTGCCGAAATAACATCACGACCCACTAAAGCAAGATAGCATTATAGATTATCTCTGGATTTGCGTCCTACTGTAGTGAACAATTCTGCCTAGCAACGTAACAACAACTACCGATACTGAACCGCAAATGAATTTTTCCTCGCTTCAGTGGTGTGAAACTCAATACTGCAATAACTAACTAACCGGGCGTAGCAAATCATCATAAAACCATAACAGACAGTTAAAATCAGCAGTTTGCATCGCTGAGAAGACTGATTGGACTCGCAAACGGACTTTCATACAATATGCGGGGAACAATTTTCTTTAGAGATTTTCAGATTCTGTTCCACGTTATCCAACGGGGACAACCATCTCTGCGAGTCGCGTCTCCATTCCACCGACCGAGCTGTAGCAGTAGCGGCTCAACATCAACAGCGACAACAAAAAGAGGAGAGGGGACGTCACACTTGTAATGGCTAAGGTTTGGGTTCGATTGCCGCTAACAGCCACAAACGTACCCTCTTCACCGTCAGTAACGCAAGGTAAAGAAAGCAGGACTGTGCCATGGTTCCGAGTCAACATGAAACATGTCCATTCGCTACTGACTGGAACAAAGTTGGCTTAGTTTTGGCTGCCAGAGGCGGATGTCGCTACTTGCAGAAACTCTGTCTCTAGGCAGCTTTCTTACACTAGCAATGCTACTTTAGTTTATGAACCAATCATCATGTAAGGCCATAGGACCTTCATTTCTTATCTTAATTGACGTTTGCAATGTCTCCATGCATTCCTTTTACGAGTTTATGCCAAGTGTTGCGCACATTTATTCGATCGGGAATGCTCAGTAGCAGATAGGCTACATGTACATATGACAATTATGCGTCACCAAGGAGCATCAACGATAATATCATAGGAGGCAATGTTGTGCAACCTTAGTAGGGACAAGATCCGACTATTAGGGAGTAGGATCTTACAATCTGAGAAAGTGTTCCAAGACAAACTTCCGTCACAATGTCCGCAAACGTGACGTCAGATCCACCTGGCAACAGCAATCTAAACGCCTATTGGCTAAAAGTTTGGATATATATGTGTAGGAGACGAGTGAAGTGTCCCTATTGGCTGAGGGAGAAAGGTGGGGTCTATCTTGTACGTCGGGTTGACAGGGCGAGTTAGCAGCGAGGCGCCACTCAAAACGCACGTTTTAATAACTGGGGGCAGCTCCAAAAGAACGGTCGCGAGTAAATATTCCAGGTGTTAAACAAGATATAAAGTGAAGGTATTAGTTATCAGTGAACGCCACGAGTCGTAGGCAGTCTCTATCACGAGTATGGAAAGCGGGAAATGTGTTAATGTGTGGTAAAGGGCTGAAGATAACGGCGTAGCGAAGAGCCGCCATATTAGAAATTCTGTGATGTGTGTTTCAAAGTATTCTTTATTAAAACGAGTGTAGTACAAAACGTTGTTAACATTTAACAACAGGCATCCCGACACACCCCACTTCAGCAGGATCACAAACCTACGTTGAATCTGGCGCCTGAGCGCTGCTGCTGTGCGATGAGGGACTACCGAAGCAGCAAGACACCAGGTTAGTAATACAGAAACCAGAGAAGTAAGGCAGAGTCGCTTCCTTCTCGCTACAATGCCACAGAGGGCATTGTACCTTGAGATTTTGAAAATATTGGCTATGGACTGGGATTCGAACTCCTATTTCAAATTATCTCTGGATTTGAACCCTTCGAGATGACACTGTCGCATCGTTTCGCTGTTTCCTCACAATGCCAAACTTCTCTAGGTCACTCGAACGGCGCGATGCTAACTACTAGTGAAAGGAAATTAGATAGCTGACACCTATTTGTCTGGCATCAACAACGACGATGAGCTTCGATTTGGAATCCCAGGCAGCACAAAACTATTCGTTGCGTTATCTCTTGCCTAAAATGTGCACATCTCGTTACTGGTGAGGCAACGAAAAATATTTCATGTCTGGTCGTAGCTATAAGACTGTAGCGAAAGGTGCCGAGTTCGAATCCCTGCCAGGAAAAAAATCATTTGTATCGTCGTTTCGTTTTCCAGTGTCGCGCTATTGGTGAACATATTTCATATCTGACATCTTCTTGTGCGTAGTTCATATAGGTACTTGGTTCTACTCCCCGTCTGTCACCACAACTTTACTTCATGGCGTTTCATGCTTGTGCATGCACTTCATTACATACCTTTCGTGGTTACTTCACAGGGGCAATACACGTGTCATGACGTTCCCGGTGCATTGCTAAATGTATTGCCATTTATTTCCAGGTTTAGACTTTCGACCTAGTAAACTGTTACTGATGAACACGTCGATATTTTAAGTCTCTTTTGCCTAATCGAGTCTCGATGAGACATGCTAGCTTTGTTTGGTTAACTGTAGGTTCAAATTCGGTCACGGCCAACAACTCGTCATTAGGGCGGTAAGCCATCTACATCATCACTTATTGTAATGAAGTTTGATTTACAAGCGTTAAGAACTGTCTCATCTCTAATAACGTATGTTCTAATATTTTTTGTATGGTGTTATTGGCTTGCATCGGGACTGATTCTCATAAAGAGCAGTCGTCTCTACGTCTCTTGTGGTACCCATTGTATAATCTTCAAACGACTACAGCTGTGCTATGTGGGTTGCATAGAGTCAGGCGCAGCCTACACATGGAATTCAGAGGTGGCCTTCTTCTTGTGCTCTTGAGTGGAGAGTCGTAAGAAGGCTGGGCTCTGGACGCTCACGTGACTCCGCGGAGAGGGCGTACCATCGAGTTCGGCACATGACTATGGTGCGTCGTACCGCATCTCCGACAGAAATATGAGCATTAGTTGGCACCACAGTGACAAATGTTCAAAATGTGTGTGAATTCCTAAGGGAGCTAACTGCTGAGGTCATCGGTCCCTAGACTTACACACTACTTAAACTAACTTAACGCTAAGGACAACACCCACAAACATGCCTGAGGGAGGACTCGAACCTCCGGCGGGAGACCACAGTAATACAACGAACTGTTATAAATTGCTTACACAAGGACATTTCCGAACCAGCCGTCTTGTAGCCTGTATTGCACCGACACTAAACCACCCCCATGTGCGACGGCAATGGTATCAAGCGAGAGCTCATTGGAAGTCAAAACGGAGGTCTGTTGTGTCTTCTGACGAAAGATGGTTCTGCCTCTTCTGTGCCAGTGGTGGTTGTGAGTTGGTTAATTGGAAGCCAATTGAGGGCCTGCAATCAACCAGTTAGCGTGCTAGACACACTGGACGTACACCTGGAGCTATGGTCGGTGTCGCAATTTCATACGCAGCAGGGGCACTCTCATCACTGTTGCGGTTATCCCATACACCCTGACAGCAAATTTTTAAGTGAATCTGGCGACTTGACTTTTTGCGCTGCCATTGATGAACAGCACTGCAGGACGAGCTTTCCAACAGGATAATGCTCGCCCACTTAGCACTGTTGTAACCCAAAAAGCTCGAAAGACCGTCGACACTTCGACTTGCTCAGTCACTAGATCTATCTCCACTCGAGCTCCTACGGAACATTATCGGATGACAGCTATAGCGGCATCCACAACCAGCAAAAACCTCACCTGTATTGACCGACTAAGTGCAACAGACACAGAACTTCATCCTATCAACTGATATCTGGCACAATACATTTACGTTTGCATGCTGCATTCAACATTCTGGTGGTTACACCGGCCATTAATGTACTAGCATTTCACATTTGTAATGGCTCTCGTGCTTAAACAACTTAGGTTACGTTCTGAAATACGATATATGCACACTGCAGCTGATAGCTACAAGCAGTATTTCACGATTTTCTACCTTTCTAAATATAAGCATTTTATGGTTTAAATCATTTCTGCGTACCTTAATAATTTCCAGACATTGTATAAATTAAGTAACCGGCGTAGAAACACACTTTCTGGACACCCGTTTTTGTAAACAACACGCCTGGCTGTCCTACGACGCAGCTGTGCGAAATATCGATTGGGCCAACCTTATGGTGACACCTGTGGCTGTCTTCTTGCACTACGTGCCGGATTAAGAATATATACGAATGGAGACAGCACATATTATTAGCAAAAAGGAAACTTGTGAGCTATCAATCGAAGAGGAATGCTATGTAGCTGATTATCTACACCATGCATTTAAGGGGTAAGTGATTTAAGCTGCTTCGCTACACCGATGATACCTGTTCTAAGTGAGTCACGTAGCCAGTTGTTTCGACTCTGGAATATTTGGTTCAAATGGCTCTGAGCACTATGGGACTTAACTTCTGAGGTCATCAGTCCCCTAGAACTTAGAACTACTTAAACCTAACTAACCTAAGGACATCACACACATCCATGCCCGAGGCAGGATTCGAACCTGTGAGCGTAGCGGTCGCGCGGTTCCAGACTGTAGCGCCTAGAACCGCCCGGCGACTCAAGTCGGCGCTGGAATATTTACTTTGTCTTGTTTGGAGAAGGAGTTTTCGAAAAATTTACAAACCTACATTGAAATTTTTGTAGGGTTCTTATTACATTAAGATGTAAGTCATTTCGCAAGGAAAAGCGTCTAATGTATTTAGTAATTCTGCTTTAGTGGCATTGTCATCTGTAACATTACCGTTGAAGATACTGATTGCGTTTTGCTGCTGGTGCATTTCTGGACAATGTAACTCTGAAGACAGATGAAACCACATGGCTAAGCAAGAGAGACGTTCAAGTAGCAATGCCAATCAAGATTTCTATCTGAGTTGCAATGTCACAACTGCAATGATATTTTCCATGATAAGTGGACAGGTAAGGACGGAGCAGTTCAATGTCCAACACGATCGCCAGACCAACAGATTTCTATCAGTGGGGTTGTAATAGCCCTCCCGTATACGACAGCGAGTGACTGTTAAAGGAACTTCAGGACTGATCCTAGCAGCGTCCGAAATCATTCGCGAAAGTCCTGCGTGTTTTGATGTCACGGTACTCATACACAATTAGCGTATCTTTCAATAATACTAAAACCTCACTTCACTGAACTAATCAAACATGAAAAAGGAAAAGGCTGATATTAGAGCACCAATAATATAAACTGTACAGAAATCCATTTCATTAAAACTCCACACAAGAAGCTAAATGTGCCTGTAGTGCCGCTAGACACTGAAATCCCTGCACCTCAAACTCATAGCTACAGGAGCTAAAAAATAAAATGGTGCAACCCATTGATACTGTGGAGCATCATGCGGTAATTGTTTTCTGCAATTGAAGGCGAAAAACGCCGTAACAGTTGATGCTGATCTGGGGAAAGTATACGGCATCAGCTCACCATCGTTATGACACAGTGGTCACCCTTTCAGTGTGATCAAACAAGTCTGAATGACAAAGAGCCAAATGGAGAACGGAGAATTGCGAGAGGTGTGGTGGAGTTGTTACTCGACGACCGGCGTATCGCAGACGAAGCGATAATGGAAAAAAGTAAAAATTCAGTCACTGACCCTCTTGTCTAAAAGTGGGATAAATTTATTAACAGATATGACGGTTAATTTCGTAATACTAATCAGTTTACTTACTTCTCTCCATTTCCTTAGTTTTCGTTTGACTGCACCTCACATATTTTGCAGAAGGACCACGAAGATTAGAGAAATTAAGTCTCGTAAGGAGGCATGTAGACATATAGACACATATATTTCCCTCGCTCTGTTTGCGAGAGGAACAGGAAACGAAATGTGGCTACTAGTAGGCGTACAGTGGTGATGGTAAAAGGTCACCGGATGCCATAACAGGAGAATACGAAGAGTGACGCAAAATTTGGTAGTGCAGAGAAACACCAAGTACAGGATGACAAGGGTCTGGCAGTCATCGAATCCAGCTGGATGCAACCTCTGTTATTTTCAAAATGCCGTGTAAGAATTTGACAACTAATCCATGACCGAACTTCCACTTTTTCCATTATCGCTTCAATTGCGATACGCTGGTCTTTGAGTACCAGGGCCAAACACTCCGATGCGGTTCTCAGTTCTTGACAGAAGACTTTTCTGATCACAATGAAACGGTCTGTGCACCTGACCACTGCTTCATAATGATGGTGAACTGTTCCCGCATATTTCCAAATCGGGATGGACCGTTGAGGCGCTTTTCCCATTCAGCTACAGAAAAAGAATTACCGCACAGTTCTCCACTTTATCAATGGGTTGCTACATGTTTTAGCTCCTTTAAGCACGGGATTGTGTAGCGGGTATTTCAGTGTATAGCGGGACTGCAGACGTGTAACAGCAAACTAACAAATAAAGTACTTTATTTTTTCGGAATGATAATCAAAATTTTATGGCTCTCCCTCCTAGGTACTTTTGTGGTGCTTTAATAAAATTCCTGTTTACAAATTTGCACCTGTATTCAAATAAGGATTTACGTAACAGTGATATCTCGTTGTCGACTGCAAAACATGCACCACATTAAATTTTTATATGGTTCGTATTACATTAAGATGTAAGTCATTTCGCAAGGAAAGGTATCTAATTTATTACAAAGATAACACAAAGCAATCAGCATAATAGTCTGCAACCAATCGTCTATTTTTTCATGAATTGATTAAGAGCAGCTGCGAGGTAGTCGAATTAATAAAAAGTACAGACCCCAAACACGCAGACGTGGAAGTCAGCTAACCGCTCTCAAATCTCTTTTGCGGACATAACCTGAAGATGTGATAACAACGTAAGTGCGTGCTTTCTGGTTCACGCTTCCTATTATCTGGCACATATAAGTTCTTCGCTGGAATCAACTCGAACTAAGATAGCTGTAGTAACAAGAGGCTGATGTCTGTGCCCTGGAAATTGATACGTTTCATACGCTATCTGAGCCGCAGCTAATCAGTGAAGAAACGTCGCAAATGATTTCTTGTTGTTTCCGAACAGACTTCATCCAATTATAAGCTGCTTTAGGAAGCGTACTATAGTACAATGATGAAGACAAACAGTGATATGCTAGGGGAACAGCACGAACACCTTCAAAGCGACCCACTACTGTTGTAGTGTCACGCAAGAGTACCAAAAACCTCATCTCTGCCATCTGGATGTAGACTGCGGCCAGAGCAAAGTAAATCCGACTCTACTTAGGCAACACAACCGTCTGTATGGCTACGCGCTTTCCATAATCTACAGTGAAGCGCTTTTTCCCAGAATTACTGCCTTCTTTGAAATCTGGACTTCTTTCCATTAGGTCCTATGATCATTTTCATGCTTGTCAGTCATTAAAATGACACTTGGGTTCCATCCCTGCTGACCTGTTCAGGTATCG
Organism: Schistocerca nitens; assembly: GCF_023898315.1. Classification (NCBI taxonomy): domain Eukaryota; kingdom Metazoa; phylum Arthropoda; class Insecta; order Orthoptera; family Acrididae; genus Schistocerca; species Schistocerca nitens. Next base: position 751,658,722 of record NC_064618.1, on the reverse strand, counting down.
GCTTCTCTTTATTCCTATATGGGGTCCTCAATGATCGCGCGTGTGACTCTGACACTGTCGCATTGTTCCGTGTTGATTGTTTCCGTGCACTCTAGGAGTCGTGCTGTTGGCCTTAGTTTTTCGACTTTATCAAGACGTTTCCTGGTACATGGCTTGATCACGTCACTGATGGTGACTATGTTCAGGTCTTCATGTAAGCCTATGGTTCTGCTCCATCATGGCGCTCTAGATATTAGCCTCAATCATCTGTTTTGGCTTACATAGAGTATTTTATTGTTTGTCACGCTGTGCCACAGGAAGAACTTCCGTATATTGTAGCTGGTAGTACAAGTGCCTTTCATAGTCCAAGCTTCGTGTTGACGTTCATGTTTACATTTGACAGTAAGGGAAAACAGATCGCAGATCAGTCGAATCAGCTTGTCCTTCGTTCGGATATGTGTCTTTCACACCAGTTTCTTATAAAGTATCAGTCCTAGGTATCCGACCTAGTTCATCTACTAGATATTTATGTTGTTAATTAACAGCTTTTCCTTTAAGTCTGCTGCTCTGCGGGTAAAAATGACTGGGAGTGTTTCGTCTACGTGTAACCTCATCATGCTGGTCTTTGCCTAATGTTCCGTGACTGTCAGCTGCCTCTGGAGGCGGGTTATCGCCACTTTTACTCGACGACTGCTGGTGAACAACGCAGAGACGTCAGCGAATTAGGCTGCTACTGTTTGTGGTAATTCAGGCGGGTCATTAACGAATAAAATGAGAAAGACTCTCTGGCTGTCATTCCTCATCGCTGCTTTACTTCATTTATTAGACACTGGTTATCGTGTCAACAGGCGGTGGATTGTAAACTAATAGCACGGATACGTCGGTTCTGGAAACGACTTGTAGTCTCCTGAAGCACTTCATTCCTGAGGAGCTGTAGCTGCGGTTTGGGAACGTTACTTGGCAGAGGTGTGTAATTCGCCATAATACAGTGGCGACCTCCAGGGCCGACAGGCGCAGCGGCTTGTACAGGTAGGCGCTGAGGGGTTCAAATGGTTCAAATGGCTCTGAGCACTATGGGACTTAACATCTGAGGTCATCAGTCCCCTAGAACTTAGAACTACTTAAGTCTTACTAACCTAAGGACATCACACACGTCCATGCCCGAGGCAGGATTCGAACCTACGACCGTAGCGGTCGCGCGGTTCCAGACTGAAGTGCCTAGAACCGCTCGGCCACATCGGCCGGCCCCGCTGAGAGGTTCTGCTAACCTTGGTATGGGGTTCGACAACAAAAAGAGTCGGTTCACTCGATCCATCGCTTTCCCCCACAATTCCAGAACGTAATGGAGCCACGTACCTAACTTGACGTCGAGGTATTGCGAAGTTTATGGTATGGCAGTGGACTTCTACGAAAGTGAACGGGCTGTATATTGGCCGGTATGTTCCCCACTGCATGGCAGCGGTGCTTTTGTCTGTGTAGAAAGCCAGGTGCCCCTTCAGGACCAGCGTATTGTGGCGATCAGTCGTGGCCATGGGTACCGATGACGCCGATGATTCAAATGATAAAGGACGATGACACCAGTTTAGAACCGTTAAAGGCTTGATTACGTAGTGACCAAAGAGACCTTTCGTCAAAAGTAACGTTTCAGTGGTGAAGAGCGATGGAAATAAGTCGAAAGTTTTGTGATTTTATGTGATAATACCACTTTTTAGCAGGGCTCTAATGGTACGGAAGACGCCAACCACTGACGAAACTGGTCCAGTTACTAATGTCTACGGTTAAAAACTATACTGAAAGACTGACCATAAATCGCATAAAATGTTGCTTTCCAAATAATTAAAATTATTATTTCTGAAGAAACTTCCATTCTAGAGTGTACCAAGAGAGCCGTAGAGAGGTAGAACAAGGGGACTAATGGAAACAGGGCTGTGAGGGCGGGTCGTGAGTCGTGCTGAAGAAAGGCGGACGCTTTATGTTGCAGTTCTGGTCAGGTACAGAGTTGTAACCTATAAGTAAAGTTCAAAATTACTTGTAATGGCTTTATTTTGAACAAAACTATTAGTAATAGTATGAATCATTGTATTCGTGACACCTCAGAAGCTCGAACACGTCCTCAAATCTAATTGTGCCATTATTACTTACAGAAACGAAAAGTATTTGGACACAACCAGCAAAACTTCCCCAGGTGTGGCTACTTGGCTTTAACGACTGTTAGATCACGTTTTAGGGGATCTTAAGTTCGTTTGCGTATATAATTACCTTAATGACGTTATTCATAGTCGGTCATTCAATGGACACGTTTCTCATCTTGAGCAGGTACTGGTGAAACTATCTAATGTTACTCCCGCTAGGCAGCAGATTACTGTTCTAGGTCACTTGGTCTCCAGGGACGGTATTAGGACTGATCAAGAGCGTACTTCCGATTTAAGACAGTTCCCTCCTCCAAAGAATAAGAAAAAGCTGGTAAGATTGATTGGTTTGGGAAATTACTTTAAGAAGTTCGTCCTATTTTGCTTAACGTGCTGCCCCTCTTAAAATTTTTCGCAAGAAGTAGAAAATTTTATTTGGAGAAAGAGTAAGCAATCTGCTTTTGAAGCTATCAAGACCGGTCTCACTAAAAACTCTCCTTTATTGGCCATTCCAGAATTTCGGAACACGATCGTAGTTCAGACTGATGCTTCCAGTGCCGGAGTTGCCGCTGTTGTTTTACAGGAAGATTCTGGAGAGAGTCATCCTCTAGCTTCTGTCTCCAGTACGTTAGTGGTCCCGAGCTTAAATATTCGGTTTAAGAGCGTGAAGCCTCATCTTGCACTTGACAAATTTAACTTTAATCTCGAGCACAGAGAATTTAATTTAGAGAGCGTCAACTAAGCCTTGAGATGGGTCTTAGCACTGTAAGCTCCCCCTCACTTATCGACCTTAATGACAGTGAAAAATTAAACTGCCTGTACCTAATGGAAATTTGGGAAAAGCAATCGTCACCGAAGTCAATTTGTCGGTAAAGAGGGGGGAAAGGGTTACTTCTAAATGAAAGGAAAAATGCAAATGAAACTGGTTGAAATTAATTTTGAAAAGAGGTAAAGTTAACAAAGAAAGTAAATGTGCGGCCGTTACGTTAACAATTAACTAGCGGTAATTAGATATTTGAGATTTGGGGGAAATTACGGTCGCCGGTCCTGAGGACAATTACTATAGTAACTGAAAAAGAAAGGTTATTACACATATAATTAGCACTAGAAGCGTGACAACTGAAGGTTGACACGTGTAGTGTGAAAACTTAAAGTTTGTCAGAAATAATAAATTTCGCTACACTCTGACTTAATTTAGCAAAAGAATTAATAAAACCGGAAAATCGAAAGTTAATTTAGTGACTGAAGTTAATAGTGAGCTTTATTTCTGAAGCACATCGAAATACAGTTAGTCTTGGACTACCTCAACAATCATTTCAAAAGCTACTTGAATCTACGCAATTTAGAAATAAGAGATTTAACTTTGAACTTGAATTAAATGATTCTGAACAATTAACAATAGTAAAATTTAGTACGTACCAAGCTGAGCTGCAGTCACAGGTAAGCTAAAATGTGCTAACAAAACTCGCACTCTTTATTTGTGCTTGTGTAATCTAAATATTGTAGCCAGCTATGAATACCTTAACTGAACTTTGAAATTAAAGCAGTGAAATCTAATGATGCTGGTGTTTGAATTACAACGACACTCGGGTTCATTCCGGAAAAGGAAGGGACCCTGCTTGGTAATGCAATTGGGACAATGAGCAACAAAGGTTCATGCTAAGTTGCTGTAATTTTGTGATGCAACAATTTTAAAAGCTGAGGTCTGCCATACAGTTCTAAAACTTTACGTGCTTCCAGTCTTCCTTGTTGGTTGATTGAAGGTTTGAAGCCGTCGATCGAGGAGGTGGCGACAGTCACTCATTGTCGGCCGTCGCTGTTGCAGAAGCTGGATGTTGGCGCGCTTTCTTCTCGACACGGTCACCAGACGAAACGGGCTCTTGATGTGCGCCAGCTGATGCTTCCCGTCCGCGGCACCATGTCAGAAACTATCATCGCAAATCGAGCGCAATTACATGCTGTCAAACCCTGAAGGCGCGGCAACTCGCGGGAGCTTCACACAACACACCTGCTCCACTGCACCACCCCAGCCAGACTCTCCCTCTCCTCTGCCCGCGCTCCACGCGGCAGATTTAACACTACCAAAGATCCTAAACACTTTGCTTCTCCACACGACCTATCGATGTATTCGTTCGATAGCGTAGTTTTCCCTAGGCCAGACCCAGCGTATAAGTACAAATAATATTCACAAAACAAAAAAAATGGTTCAAATGGCTCTGAGCACTATGGGACTCACCCGCTGAGGTCATAAGTCCCCTAGAACTTAGAACTACTTAAACCTAACTAACCTAAGGACAACACACTCATCCATGCCCGAGGCAGGATTCGAATCTGCGACCGTAGCGGTCGCGCGGTTCCAGACTGTAGCGCCAGAACCGCTCGGCCACCAGCAGCCGGCTTCACAAAACAAACCAATTATAAATCGACATAAATGCATATAGATAAAAATAGTAAAACAATTACAATATACAAAGACACAGAAATGTATATCTTGAGGCAACAAAACAAGGAAAAAAAATTGTAGTACAATAGATGGAAATACGAGGATATGCATTTCCGGCGTTACAGCACGTCCTTGGGAGACTGGGTAGGACTGCAAGGTGTGTCTGTACATATCTGCCTTCCGTTTCAGAGTTCGTCATACTCGTATTAAACACGCCGACAATCTAGTTCCTAATGCACTTAGCCCAGGGCTTCACAACATACGTGCTCGCGGAGCAAGCTGTGAGCAGCAAGGCGCGAGCACCGAGCAGCGCGAGCACGCTGCCCCCCACTACTGGACCAGAGCAGAGAGAGGGGAGAGTCACGTGGGGCACACAATAGCTGCCGCCAGTCAATGTAAATCGGCGGCCACCTGCAGGCATATCACTCTCGAATTATTACTGCGACAAATGAAACAAATAAAGGAGAATCTACACGTGCCATATAATTTTATTAGCTTTGTGTATGCCTCTACATTCGTATTATTGTGAACTGTTACACAATAAAAGGTGCCACTGAAGTGTGGGATTCTCGGTTATCTTGTACTGTTTGCCAGTTACAATTGCGTCTATGTTTGGAGTAATTGTTCTCGTGCATTGTAGGCGCAGCGTGCAGTTTAAATTTCGATCAGACAATGTGTTTCTCAGGCGCGTCTTGTTACATTTCATTGCAGAGAACAGTTGTTCACAAACATACGTGGAACCGAACATTGATATTATTGTAGCCGCTAGTTTGTGCAAACGAGAAAATCTATTCTGAGGGAGGTGTCTATAGAATTCCAAAACGTTTTTCTTGTTCTGAAATTTGTCTCTGTATTTTCTGTCACACTGCAGGTCAATAATTTCTAGTAGCAGTTCAGGACGAATTTCTTCTATATTCGCTGAATATGGAGAGGAGAACAGATGAAAATCACTGTCTAGTGCTGTAAGATCTTGAAAGCGTTGATCAAATTCTTCCTTAAGGACAACTAAACTATGTGAATAATGTTCACAGTCTTTGTGAACATCTTGCATGGATGATAATTTAGGAAAATGAGCTAGATTTCCTGTTTCCAGCTGACTCACCCAATTTCATTTTAAAAGTTCGTATTCGATTTATGAAATGAGTAATTAGCAGATCTTTACCTTGTAGTGATATGTTCAAAGCGTTCAGATGGCTAGTTAAATCTGCTAAGAACGCGAGATCACATTTCGATGAAGGCTCTTCCAATTCAGGAATACACATGTTATTTATTTCCATGAACATATTTATCTCATCTAATAGGCAAAAAAATCCATTTAATAATTCGCCACGACTAAGCCAGCGGACCTCGCTGTAATAAGGCAGGCTGCCATATTGGCTCTCTACATCCTCAAGAAAGCTTTTAAATTGCCTGTGTTGTAGCCCATGCTTCCTTATGTAATTGGTTGTACGAACAACAACATTCAACACATTTTTTAGTGATACTCTTTGCACATACATTTTCCTGGTGGATCACACAGTGAACGCCCCTTATTTCATTCGGCATGGTCAGTTTTTGCATTTTCTCCTTCAACAGCGCAACGAAACCTGATTTTTTCCCAGTCATCGCTGGTGCACCCTCTGTAGACACTGAAACTAAAGAATTCCACGACAATCCTATATTGTCCACACTACTTAAAATATCACCTCCGGTTGTAGTGTTCTTCATGGCTACTATATCGAGGAACTCCTCCCTCACCTGAAGATCTCTATTAACACCTCTAATAAATATGGCAAGCTCCTCTGTTCCAGTGATATCAATACTTTCGTCCAGAGCTAGAGAATACGCCATAAAATCTTTACGGATATTTGCAAGCTGACTCTGGACGTCGTCTGCCATGTCCTGTATGCGACGCATAATGGTCATGTTAGATAATGGCACAATCCGAAATTGTTCAACTTGAGATGGACACAAATGTTCCGCTGCAACCACCAAACATTCTCTTATTAAATCGACATCAGTGAAGAGGCGCAGGGATTTTGCTAAAAGCAAAGCAATTTTGTAACTCACTCTGAGAGCTGCCTCAGTTTATTATTCTTCGAAGTCCAGATCTTCTTCGGATAACTTCCTTTTAAGTTTAATGACTTCCTGTGCACGATCTGGTCCATCATATTTTCCACTTCCGTAGTCTTTCGCGTGGTACGACATATAATGTCGGTGCAAATTAAATTTCCTGAAAGAATTCAGCGTTTTGTGACATACTAAACATTTTGCAAAACCATCTTTTTCTGTAAACAGATACAATTCCTCCCAATGGAGGTTGAACTACGAAAGCATGATTGGGGTTACACAACGGCGACTTCACATGATTCTTAACCAGCGAATTGACTGTTAGAGCTGATCGTAGTACTTTAAACGTTACACATTCGGCGCGAATTCAATAGGCACGCTGCGGTCCTATTCAAACGTGCGCGCGCATTTCCCCTCCCTCCCCTCCCTCCCTACTCCGCGACCATGCACCTGTTCGCGAGCACGTGCCTGAGCAGACGCAAGTACTCGCGCTCAAAACCGGCCAGTTGTTAAGCCCTGACTTAGCCGCATGTTTGATGAAGAGACACAGGAACTGTAGGGTTGTTGTTGCCGGCCGAAGTGGCCGTGCGGTTAAAGGCGCTGCAGTCTGGAACCGCAAGACCGCTACGGTCGCAGGTTCGAATCCTGCCTCGGGCGTGGATGTTTGTGATGTCCTTAGGTTAGTTAGGTTTAACTAGTTCTAAGTTCTAGGGGACTAATGACCTCAGCAGTTGAGTCCCATAATGCTCAGAGGCATTTGAACCATTTGTAGGGTTGTTGTTTATCAGGGGGTTCTCCTGTTTGTAGTGTCTTAACAGAGATACTTCTGCTCTTCACCGACCTCAAGCTTAAACAAGATCAGGATCCTTTGTTAGGACTTTTTAGGTAGCGTTGTTTAGTTGGCTGACTTGTTCCTTGTTATTTATTAAGAAAAGGGATACTGTGTCGTGAAGTTGGCAGACTGGGTGAATCTAAAATTTATCTATCGAGTTTGTGGGCATCATTTTTTATTGATTCCATAATTCATTGTTCTGTGGACACTCACTTGGCCTTCTTTGTACAAAGGCATTCGTCGTTTAATAGGCGAGTGCGAACAATGTAAGACGAGTAAACCCAGTACCATCTCACTACCTTGTATCAATTTCGCCTTTAATTCTGCACAGTCTGAGGCTTCTAGAGCATTTCTGGCTTTGCTTACGTTTGCTTACTCTTAATTCTCCTCTTGCCACCTTGAGAAGTTTAAATGATCTGAGTTTATTACCTCGGAAGTTATCAAACAGCAGTGGGACGTGAGTTAGCCCACCGTCATCACGAGAGACGCTATAACCAAGGGAGCAGCCCTTCCGACGGGCCATGGGGGATAAGGTTTTCGTTCGAAATTTCAACGAGGGTGGGAGACAGCATAGTGGAATTACAGGTAAACTTGCTCCGCGATTTATTGGACCCTTCCTGTTGTTAGGGTCGTGAGTCCAATTAATTTACTGGTTCGTACTCTCACTACCGGCAAAATACTTAAGGTTCACGGTAGCCAGGTGCAGCAGGCTGATTATTTTCTCCCTTAGTAAGAAGAAATTAGGGTTCTTTCCGTTTTAGTGGGGGATGCTGAACCGTGGCGGCTTCATTTCATCTCTTCTTTCCCCTTCACTTGCTGGCGCTTCGCTAGGTGACAGGAAATACCCTTAGCTTCATGTGTGTTGTCGCTGGTGAGGAGTCTGGTAAACAGACCGCAGCGTGTCGAAAGAGATGTGTCTGGGTACGTGGCGAGAGGGCAACATGGACAGAGGTCGGCCCATCGGCTGTGTGGACAGTGGGCTCTGTTTGTGCGGAGACAGGTTTGTTGTGGGTGTACCATCAGTGGCTGCATGGAAGTTTCCAGCACGCCCTTCAGTGTGTGTCAGCTGATTTGTCTTCCCTTATGTCTATGCTGTGCGCTTTTGAATACCGGTGTGTTACATTGAACTGAAATTTTGAAATAACAACTTCTTGATGTATCAATGGTTAGTATCTTTCGCGCTGTGACGTACCCGCCTAAGTGACTGTCGTTTTATGGATCTCAAAAAGTTATTTCAAGTGTTGTAATTATTGTTAATAAAATCGTCTCTCTGAATTCGATCTATTTAATGGTCTGTGCATGTTCCGTACATGTAACGGTGGCTGCTTGCCGTTATAAGCGGTTCTTGATGTTCTTCCTTCCTGTTCCTTGTTTCCGCCACAAACTGCCTGGTACCTCAAATCTAGTGATTTTCAAATCAGTATTATTTTCCTGTGAGCCGTGAGGGCATTTGTCGTTTCCCTAGTGTTAAACAAAGTTAGGTATTTAGAGCTGTTATATTGTTCACAAGCTCTGTCGTAAATCTGGTTTATCAAGAGTTTGGTTTAACTCCTTGAGACACTTTCTTGGATTTATTAATCAATCTTTTACTTAAGGAAATTTGACGAACTAATGTGTATTGTTAAAATTGTGTTTTACATCGTTTTGAAGTCTAAGTGCTGCGGAAAAGAACCTTACTTGTAAATGCTAGCATTTAAGTACCACCTCTACAGATAAGCTCCTGTTTCTCATAACAATTTCAGTTTGGTGCAACAAGTTTCTGGCTATGTAGCCTAGGTGGCTTATTGTTTTTGCGTCTCATGTAACTTTCTGAGGTTAATTATTTCAGCCTACACTTTCTTGTTCTTTTGTCTCATGTTTCACCTGAGTAGTGTTTGTTAACAGCTCATACTTTTACGAGTTGCGGGTCCAATGCCTGGGGCGGCGGTTGGCCGCGGGGACCTCTTGCTGTTACACATCTGCATGGTGATTTCCGGGAAGATTTGTGGCTACCCGACATTAGGTTAGGGGAGCCGTTCGCGCTAGAAGCGTATTTGTTAAATTTTTTTTATTCTGTGCTCTTATTTAGAAACTTTTACGTTAATATTTTCCTCCAAATACTTTACGTCTGTCCAGAAATGGGTAATATGTAATTTGTGATTAACTTTCAGATATACTATTTTATGCAGATTATTTCAGCATGTACTTATTGTTCTAATATTTGGAAACTCTTTCTCTATTGGTCAATGTTTCGGATGATTTTCTAATTACTATGCTGTCACTTCCGTACTGTATTCATTCCATGCACGCAAAGAAAACCTTGCTGGATCGTAACTGTTGGCACTTAACTTTCACGGTTGGTCTGTTCCTGAGACTGAATGTTTGGATTTGAGATATAGTAATCGCAGCTTCAGAAGTCCCTTTCAAGGGCTAGCGTGATTAATATTGAAACTAATTTAAATTTCTTTTTAAAACTCTTGGAAGAGCCGTAAGTGCGATTTGTTCTTAAAATTTTCTGAGAGTAATATCTTTAATTACTCCAATGCAAAATTTCTTTAAGAAATGTTACCTTATTAGTTTGCCATTTGTATTTATTGTTGATTTGTTTGTAGCTTGGCTCCTCTGATCTATAGTTTAAGACGATTATGTGGAAAAAGTATAGTCTTGTTGCTCATTCTTCGACATGGTTAATATTGTATTCCATTCTTTAGTGTAATGTCTTCTGTAAATATATGTGAACTGTGAAAGGAAAAATGATGTGATTATCGGGGGTCCACTCTTTCATGTGTCCTTTCCCTTTCCCATCTTATATAGCGGGTTTTCAGTATATGGATCGTGGACTGCCCGGCCCATACCCGAAATGATACTCAACGTGAGGTGCTCCGTTTGCATGTCCTCGTTTTTGTGAGAACTTGTGCGTCCCAGAATCACAACATCCAGGCACTTGGCCACCGTAGTGCCAATAACGAAATCTGCTGACACGGTGGTCGGAGTCTGATGAATGAAAGAGTTATAGGAATACTGAAAAGAAAACCTAATATAGAGCACAAATCACTAACTAAATGGGAGAAATGATTGGCAGGTTGCAGGCTTCTACACGACCAGGGTATACCGACGAGGTCTCTACATGGATTAAGGGAGGGTAAACATAAAATTTTATCACTTCAAAACATCTGTTAAACTGCAGATGGGCAGCACTATTTTCTTTCTCTATTCTAGTGTCGCACCACGGTAGTGTCATTCAGGAATTTCAAAGCCAATCAGAAAAGTAAATCAGACTATGTACGTAAAAAAGATTAAAAAATTGCTTTATAACTGTCACTCGTGCTCTGCCTGCTTACCTGATTGCAGTTGTCACCGTTGTCTACGCAAGTATTACCTCTCACCCCGTTCTGAGCCCGCCAACAGGAGGTTGGTTCGTTAGTAACTGAAAGTTCCTGGCATGTTAAAACTGTGTGCCGGACCGAGACTCGAACACGGTACCTTTGCCTTTCGCGGGCAAGTTCTCTACCAACTGAGCTACCCAAGCATGACTCACGGCCCGTCCTCACAGCTTTACATCTGGCAGTACCTCGTCTCCCATTCTGGTTAGTAACTATTTAGAATGTTGATATTTGCGTCTTTGATTAGTCCCCAGTACGGGGTACGCCACTGAAGAGAGCTACTATGTAGCATGAAGCTTCCTGCGGCGGGTGGTTTTGATACTGGTCAGTCGGTCACGTCCTGCAGATACGCCTACTAGATACGCCTTCAAAGTATTCTGGACTAACGGGGTCGATCCCATCTCCTACCCTTAGCCAATACATTCGTTTGTAGATGGATGCACGTAGCTTAACACTTCACAGAGTCTAGTACTATTACATGGCAGCATACAATATAAGCGCCAGTTTATGGTTTCAAGGCTTTGGACGGAGTGGCTGTTCTGAACGTTTATGCTAAGCTCAACGTGAGGTAGATTCTACGTGATGCTATCTCTATATAAGCCTCGTAACTTGTGAAACTCCCTTGCTGTAAACTCCCTGTTATTAGAAAACTCGACTCAGTACTCAGCTTTCACACACTCACAGCATGAGATAAATCTGCAATGCGAACAGTTAATAGATTCAGTTCTCAGTTTTATTGCATATAGTTGATAAGTAACATGGTAACATCAGGTTTATTGCAGCTGCAGCGAAGACTCCATTAGCAACGACAGCGCCTCCAACAGTTTTGGGCAGAGGGTCCTCTGGTGCTGAAGTGCCCTCGTTCACGAGCAACACGCATAGTACGGGCCCAGGATGCGTTCTCGGTGACCCTGCCTGTCCACGTCGGACGAAGCTGCAGCGTCTTCCACCAGCACGACTTGACGCCACCAGTTCCGCTCAGCTTTCACGCTCTAATCGGCGAATACAAGGCGATGGCGTCGCTGCCGAAACCTGCAGACAGGTAATCATATGAGAACCCGATCGTAGCTGGCCTGGTACACTACTACGTGCTAACGATGCAATCCCATCTTGGCTGTACGTTTCTACAAGCTATGCTTCCATCTAAGTGCCATCGAGACTCTAGTGTAAAACATCCAGTGCGTTCTCTTTTATAGCTGTACGACAATACATTAAGTGATTTCCCTGGAAACGACTCGTGACGTTATTGCTTCAGCCATTGCCTATGATTGTTTCAGCTACATGCTACAATACTGTACTCTATTTCACTGTTTACCAAATGATGAAAGACACATTACTTCTTTGACTAGCCTTTCAATTTTCTATTCACACTGAACAATTTCATATTATATTCGTCACATTAATTTTACACAGGTTGTAAACACGTTCGCAGATGACGTTTATTAATCTTTTCCGACACTCCAGTATTTCCCTCACTTCCAACAAGAATTTCAACTGGCACATCATCACTGTATATACCGTTTTAACATTAATGAGAGAAGTGTGTCAGCAGCTGAACCAGTAGCATCGTAACCAGGAGGAATCAGATTTGCATTCGTATTTTGTTATTTAATGACTTGCCCTAATCACAATGATGTGAGTTTCGAAATTATTCCTCTAAAAGATCTCGTTTGAAAATCTCTAAGGGCCCATAGCCCCTGTTATTTCCCGTTTTAGGCTGTGCTCTGATAACTTGCATGACTAACCTCCCTTCTTAATTTCCACCACGCATGACGAAGGTAACCCATAATCTTGACTCAACGGATTGGTGTTGGACTGCCAATTGATGGGTCCGCATTTTTGTCCTGTTATTTTTCAGCCATTCGCCTTGGTCGCAGAGAAGTTGAGAAGCTGCGTAAAGGACACAAGTGACAACTTTTCCCTCAGTACTACTGCCTCCGAACTGCGTAAAAGAAAGACGACGCAGTACGGCAGTACCATCAAGGACGCCAATACTACTTTGGTTTCAGTTGATGGAGCTACCATTTCCTATGTTTCTCAGCGTCCACCCCTTCGTGACTTAGAGAACTGCAAGGTGTGAAAGGTGAAGCTACATTAAATTTATGTTGCACGGTCAGTAATGTTAGTCTGGGGAATATGGTAGCCAGTGGAAGCGTTTAAACTCAGAAGTGTGTTCCTGGAGCCTCTCTGTAGCAATTCTGGACGAGTGGAGTGTCGCATTGTCCTGCTTGAACTGCCCAAGTCCGTTGGAATGCACAATGGACATGAATGGATTCACGTGATAAGACAGGATACTTACGTACGTGTCACCTGTCAGAGTCGTGTCCAGACATATCAGGGATTCCATATCACTCAAACTGCACACGCCCTACACTACTACATAGCCTACACCAGCTTGAGCAGTCCCCTGCTGCCATGGGGTTCCACGGATTCATGAGGTTGGGTCTCCATACCCGCACACATCCATCCACTCGATACAATTTAAAACGAGATTCGTTCGATCAGGCAACATGTTTCCTGTCGTCAACAGCCCAATGCCTCTGTTGATGGGCCCAGGCGAGGCGTAAAACTTTGTGTCGTGCAGTCATCAAGGGTACACGAGTAGGCCTTCGGCTGTGAAAGACCATATCGATGATGTTTCGTTGAATGGTTCACCCGCTGACACTTGTTCATGGCCCAGCACTGAAATCTGCACCAATTTGTGGAAGGACTGTATTTCTCTCACATTGAACGATTCCCTTCAGTCGTCGTTGGTCCAGTTCTAGAAGGATCTTTTTCCAGGCGCTACAATGTCAGAGATTTGATGTTTTACTGGATATTGATATTGACGGTGCACTTGTGAAATGGTCGTACGGGAAAATCCCAACTTCATCGCTACCTTGGAGACACTGTGTCCCATCGCTCTTGCGCCAACTGTAATGTCACGTTTCAACCCACTCAATTCTTTATAACCTGCCATTGTAGCAGCAGTAACCAATCTAACAACTGCACCCGACACTTGTTATCTTATATAGGTGTTGCTAACAGCAGCACCATATTCTGCCTGTTTACAAAGCTCTGTATTTGAATATGCATGCCTATACCAGTTTCCTTGGCACTTCAGTGTGTATGTTCGCTTGTACAAAAGATAATATTTTTCAATTCATAGATGATTGCTTCTCGGTTTCTGGGGTGTTGATAAAAATTCAAGTGTAGTCATCCGTAATAAACAATGTTATATGAAGCAACAAGGATATCCTTTGATGCAATAACACATTTCAGAGACTTGTTAAGCAAAGACAGCAGTTCAAGGACTGCTGAACAATAGTAAAGATGTGGGCCACATAATCATCAAAGCCTTGCTCTATTACCTGCCACCTGTCTCCATAAATCCATGGCTCTTCAGCTCTAAATTCAGTTGATTGTTAGGATTGATGGTATTCACAACGAAGCACTTTATTCAATGATATCCATACATTAGATGTTACAGCACTTCTCATTAACATGCTGCTTGGCATTTAGGAGATGATAACATCCAACTATCCGTGGCGCTCCAGTTGTGCAACTTTGTGTTGGCCAACATCTACCACACTGCTGATGAGAAATTTTGGAGTCTTCGAACATCAATAAATTTCATGGTACTTATCATGATATAATCATTGTCACTGCTAGATGAGAGTGCCATCCAGTGCCTCTGTTCCTTATCACTACTGCAGACACTTCCAGGTGCCAGTGGGGTCAGAGTCAGCTACTTACAAGGCTTCTGAGAGTGCCATACACTCCAGTGAGTCATCACGGGTCGCCAACATCCTTCGGAGCAGGACTGAAGACGCTTAACTGTGTAGAGCATCATCACATGCTACGAATCCGCCTGAAGACTGTCAGCTGGCAGCCCACAAGACTTCAGGTCCAGACCTGACCACCACCGTGCCGACAGCAGGAGTCAGTGGAATTCCACCATGTCACTAGCACGAGGCTTCAGGCAAGGCTGGTGAAAAGACACTGAACTGTGAATCGAGATCAATAAATTTTGACTTTCTAATCACGACTGCAATACGATGAGTCCAAAGGATATTTTCTACTGCTCTGTATATTTTTGTTGCTTTATATGGCTGAGACTGGACACAGAGATTGGCATTCAATTTGGAAAGTGACTTCTGTCAAACTTGAAGAACCCGTAGATCTGTCACAATTTAAAGGCAATTTTAGGATACTTACATGGTATCCGGGAGGTGTACGAGCTGTAATTTAACTGGTCATTGAGCACCATATAATAGAGCGGTACATGCAACTTGCACCTCTTGAAGGAGTTACCGTCTTGCAGCACCCTGTCGTCCCAAGTGTCGCTGGGTAACGATCAGACATAGGTCTTAGTTAAAACTGAGTGTATGAGGCTTTGGTGAAATTATGTTTCTTGAATTGTCTGTTACTTTTAAAAGAGTGTTCCTTTCGGATTAGTCTTGTGAGTGTAAAAGTAGTAAGCTACACAAAGATATCGGAAACATAGTCAGCTAACACAACTAATATTTTAGTCGCTCTGATGGAGCAGGTATCGAAGTTGTTAGACGATATAACTCAGCAGAAGTTGTATGACGAGTTAAGTACGCAACTAGAAGCTTGGCGAGCTGTGCAAAAGTAACCACTGCGTTCAGTTGATCTTAAAACAGCAGTGAGTGAACGCTCGTCCCCATAGATCCTTCACCAGAAAAGCAACAGAGGACATGAAAATATTCATAAAATATAGTTTAACCCCAATAAAACTGAGTAATTGGTCGAACGAAACGAGTCTGTGGAAGGAAACTCTACAGCTAATGGGTGAGGCTAAAATATGTGATGTACCACGAGGTGCTTAGCAAAGCTCACACATTTCAACAATTGGCAAAAGGTTTGTAGCAGAGGTGCAGTAAACAGAACAGTAATAGAGTTTTTGGAGGGAAGTTTGCTGGATTAGTGAAGAAAGCCAATGAAGCTGTCATAGTTTTTTCTGATAGAATTCGTAAATTAACATGCACACATATGAGTTGACAAATAATCCAGAAGTGGATCAAATCATGCTAAGATAAGAGGAAAACTGGACGGTTGATCTCTTTTCATGCAGAATTCCTGCTAAATTTTCACGAGTAGTCCGTTAGGGAAACCGAATGATTTAGCATTACTGCTTCGAATTGTCATGCAGTTGCAGGAAATAGACAAAATGGCTCTGAGCACTATGGGACTCAACTGCTGAGGTCATTAGTCCCCTAGAACTTAGAACTAGTTAAACCTAACTAACCTAAGGACATCACAAACATCCATACCCGACGCAGGATTCGAACCTGCGACCGTAGCGGTCTTGTGGTTCCAGACTGCAGCGCCTTTAACCGCACGGCCACTTCGGCCGGCTGGAAATAGACATTCCTTTGAAAGTACACAATTACTGACGGCTCCTTGCTTCTCAAAAACAATATTATCGTTACGCCAAGATAGGACAATAGAAGTCACAGTGTCACCAGACATAGTACTATGGTTGTGACGCTTTGCCCATAAGGCACCAAATCTAGAAGCAAGAAACAGGTTAAACGAAACAAACAGAAACAATCATTAAATGTAAACGGGAATGTTTCGCTGGTCAGGAAACATTCCCTGTAACGATAATACTACAATGAAATATGCAGAAACATATTGTTCCATGATCGACTTAGTACAGGACAGTGAATATAAATTCCAGGTAGAAACTAGTTCACATGTGTTGGTCCTTAGTCTGAACCTCTTGGAGAGGAGACTAAAAACTCCAATATACACATTACGTAAAGTTGAAAATAATGGCTTGGAGTCATCGGGGACAACACAGCTCATCTTTAAGACAGGAACTAAACTGCCAAAGTTTATCTTTAGCGGTGTACAGTTCAACTTAGCAGCAATTCATTTCCCATGGATTCAACAGCTGCAAATGTTTCAAACTCATCCGTGAACATTTGCATAAAAGATAGTTTGTCATGACAATGTACTGGTCGGAACTGGAAAGTTCATTTAGGTGACTGTGGATTTCCAAGTAACATAACGAATATTAGGTGTGGTTGAGCTACTGACAAACAGTAAAGCTTTAGATGGATTTCATTGTTTCATGCAAAGACATGTAGCATGCGATGACGTTAATGGCGAATTTGATTCTGGTAGACCTCTACAAAATGGCTCTGAGCACTATGGGACTCAACATCTTAGGTCATAAGTCCCCTAGAACTTAGAACTACTTAAACCCAACTAACCTAAGGACATCACACACACCCATACCCGAGGCAGGATTCGAACCAGCGACCGTAGCAGTCCCGCGGTTCCGGACTGCAGCGCCAGAACCGCTAGACCACCGCGGCCGGCAGACCTCTACAGTTTTGGGAAGGACAAAGTGAGTCTTCCCAAGAGATTAATATTAGCAACATTAGAGATGCTTGGTAAGGACGGTATCGATAGGTCAAGAGATAATAGCAGCCACACGCCGTCAATGAATCTGCATTACATGCTAAGATGCGTCGCTTGGAAAACAGCGAATGGGAAGCCCCAGAAATAATTCTTTAGAATACTCAGTCTTGTTTGACTTAGATGGTCTGCTGCTAGCTACATCCATAATACCTCATGTTCCAATAGACAAAACTACACAAGTCCTCAGGAAGGCATACAGAATACCAAAGCACATACCCCTACTGACAGATGAATTTACAAATCAACTGCAAACTGAGAGTACTATGAAATATAGCAGTAGCCCCTTCTCAATTTGATTCATCGTTGCTTTTCCTGTCTGGTTTGCGAATATCGAAGGACAAACAAACAACAATAAGTAATGATAATAGTATGTGATCAGTTTATACAAACTTTGGGCGCTTGACATGGCTTTTTGCGTAAGGTCCGTTCATTGTAAGTTTGACCGTGAGTGATTTTTCTGGAAATATCTGACTTCGTATATTGAATAATTCGAAAGCTTTGGTTCGTACTGGACCTTTGATACAATTTGTAACACGGAACCTTTAGCGTTACTAAGACGCCGTTTAATTGGAACAATAACTTGCAACATAAATGAAACACAAGATGAAATAATATCACTGTATTCACAAAATATTATACTAAATTGAATTACTTAAACACTTACATTAATTTTGTTGCTCTGTGCCAAATAATTATCTGCAGCGATGGCAGATATGCGTCCGATCAGGACGGCATCCAGAACAAAAAAGGTGCCGTCTTCTCGGCAAGGCAACTGAACTGCGTAATTATTCTAAGGTTTCAGCGATTGCACGCCACAATCGATACAACCGCTTATACTAATTAATGTCTTATGTAATTATTAATTTATATTCTGAGCTTTTATCTACATTTTTGCTAAATATCCACACCCATCCTCCAAATGCGCCTTTAAATTGCCCCCTGAATTGCGAGGCCAAAGGACGCATCTGCAGGCGAACAATTCACCCTAACGCGCATTCGGTACAAAATTTACATACATATTCAAATACAGTTGATGGTATACAATGTTTAAACGAGGCACGTGCGCCCAAAAAATTTCAGTGTTGCTATCGCGTCTGCCGCGCATGCGCAGTCGCGTGTATTTCAATGTGGCAGAGCCGTTAGTTGAACTCGCGACGCGGTGATCACAGTTTATATACAGTTCGTATGTGCGTGTGTGCAAGACATCACTGTGATAGGACACTCCGAGAAGCTTTTACAAAAAATATGCACTAACATCTAAAACAGGTACAATAATCTTAAAACTACTACATTTGTTAAATCAAAATACGTTTCATTGTTGGTCATTGTCTCTCATGGAAAGTATAGCATTTACAATGCCTTTCTGTTTCAGGTTAGCTGTCCTCGTACGACGTGTCATCCTTTACAGTTCATATACATAATACACACGATAATGACGCAAATGTGAGCATTGGTTTGGCAGTTTGCCTAACGTAAATCTTATTGCATATCGACGTCAGTGTTCACAGATTTGACAAACGATATGTGGGCATGTTCACTCGTTGCACTGTTTATTTTCACTGATTACACTGTTCTTCCTAGGTCATGCGTCGGGTGATTGAAGACCAGTGGATTTCCATTCCACAACATAAGTTTCGTGAAGGTATGGATGCAAGACTTCGGAAGGCAAAAAGCTGGCATCAATCCTCGATTTGTCGAGGTGAGAGTGGCCGTCGTATACCGAGAACATTACATTCCCTGAAATCCCATCCAAAATTCCTCCACAGGTGGAGTTGTCTTCAAAGCTTTTATGCGTCGCGACTGTAGGTCCAGTGTTTTCCAGAATTTGCACAGTTGCATCGCGGTAAATGTCGTCAGGTGATGCACTACAAATGTTATTGCACTTCACATGCACATTTCCATCACGCATACAGTTTATCTGGTGATGTACAAAGAATGTTTGTTAAGAAGTTTCTACATAAATATTTCATCGCGAACATTCTCACAGCGATAAATAAAGAATAGTTTTTAACAATTTTGCACACATACTTTGAAACTTCTTTATTAAAATGAGTGTGTCTGTACTTAAATTGCTGAATGACTGATATCCAAAATATCCTAGCGCAACGCAATCTGACTGCTCAAAAAAAGGATAACCTGACTTCAAATAAATAATTCAAAAGAATGTCCCTGACTAAAGTGAAATCCTAGCAATAACCTATACATTTCATTAAGCACTTACCTCACAATTATCTTCATTACGCGAGCTACTGCAATACAGCGAGCGTCAATACTGCTAGCTAAATAAAAGATTCCAACTACTAAAGCCATAAACTACTAATAGGCATGTGGTTAGCAAATGAAAGATTTTGTTGTAAACCAAATAATGTATTTTTTACCTTAATAATGTGACATCCAGTTGAAAGACGAATATAAATCGTCATTGACATCTAGTACAAAGGTATATAATCATGAATAATATTCAATCTCCAAGTCGAAGATGTACAGAGCGTTACCCTGCGCTAACACTTCAGACCTCTACCCTCCATCAATGCTAACTGCTCACAGCTAACATCCATCACTGCTGGCTGTTCACCTCCAACTGCCCAACAGTACTTCCATCACTGCTGGCGACTAAATTCCAACTGCCCAACACTACTGGCGACTAACTTACAACCAGCCACAGAGTCTGCCAGCCACAAAGAAAGCGCAGTCAGAGATCCAATGCAAAGCGCTACACAGCGCTGCCAACACAGAAGCAACGCACTTACAGCTTCATCGAGGTTACAGCCATTGCGATGTATGTAGAATGGGTTTAAAGCAGTCTCTCTCACATAAATCTCGTGGTTTTACCCATTTTTACATACTAAAAATTCTGATCACATTTACGTACCAACATATTACGTTCTGAGAATGAGATTTTTCACTCTGCAGCGGAGTGTGCGCTGATATGAAACTTCCTGACAGATTAAAACTGTGTGCCCGTCCGAGACTCGAACTCGGGACCTTTGCCTTTCGCGGGTTTATGTTAAAATGACCAGTGCAGAGGTCTGCGCGACAGTGGTTTCTAAATACTCGAACTCTCTCAGATTCAAACATTCTGACGGGCATATCGGTGCAGTGACGGTGGATCATGCAGGCATGGGCCTAAGGACTGTAAGGGTTTTTGAGCTCCCCTTGAGGTCCCAGAGGAAGTTGTCAAGGACGCCTTCCGACCATATGGCAATGTTATCAGCCACGTTGCAGAAAAGTGGCAAACTTTCTCGAAGTATAAGGTCTACAATGGTGGGCGCCAAATTAAACTTGAGCTCAAGAAACATGTGCCGTCCTATTTGAACATCGGTGGATGTCGTGCAATCATCATGTACGATGGTCAACCGCGTACCTGTTCCGGATGTGGGCAGGAAGGCCATGTTCGATCGAGCTGCTTACAACGTAGAATTACGCAGATACCAGTGGGAGACTCCGTTTCCCCGACGGGGACGACAATCCTGCCCCTCACGTACGCTCAGACGACGATTCGCACTGTAGTTGAGGACGAAACGGGCGAGCAGACACATCCATCGACGCCAGAAGTACCAAGGGAGGAAGAGGAAGGACCCTTGGTGCCAACCCATATGTCACCCCCTCCACAGCAACAACAGCAGCAACAGTCTCACGGACTCCAGACGCAACATGACATTCAGTACGCGATGGACGTGGACGCGAACATTGTCCCGACCGCGGCTTTCCTAGCGGAAGGTGATACGACGCTGGATTGCCTCCCACATTCGGATACGGATGTCCACCTTCGAAAGCAACGTTCGCCTCGACGACGCAAGCGACTTCGGCGGACCCCTTCTGACGATTGCCTCCTACACACGGCCGGTCAAAAGGTGACATCTCATCAGACGGCATGGATGCTGCGCCTGCTGAGGATCTAAGTGGTGTAGACGGTTCACTTGCCCATACTACGAGTGCCCAGTTAATTCTTGCACCACAGACGCAGAAGGTCGCGTTAATGGATGGCGCTCAGTCTACCTCTACCAAAGACGACGTACGTGAGAGAGATTTAGGTGCCGATCAGCTACACAGCATCGTGTTGCACCCACTGTGGTCGGACGATGTTGAGGAACTTCCTGAAGAGGGCACGGGTGACAGGGGAGGGGGTGGCATTGGGGATGCCACTCCTAGCGTGAAAGACTCATAATTTGTGACGGGTTTGGTGGGCCCGGCATCTCTTGCGGTTAGCTTTGATTGCCATGGCTACAACGCATGCTTGATGCGGCGGACATCGACGTGGCCCTCTTACAGGAAGTATGTGTCGCTAGTTTCCCTGGCTTCTACGGATATACCGCCCACATCTCCCACGTCGGTTTGGCGGCTACGGACGTACTGTACTTACCGAGTGCAAGAGCCATGGCAGTAACTGTCAAGGGTGTACGACTCATCAATGTATATGCCCCTTCAGGATCAGGGAGACGGAGAGATCGGGCCCGCTTTTTTTCGGCAGATATTACGCGTCTATTTATGGGCCGCATAGACGATATGGTGATCGGAGGAGATTTTAACTGTACATTATCTCCGTCTGATCAGCAGCCACATCACGTCCCGTGTGCGGAATTGGAAATGCTAGTGCGTGACCTCCACCTGATTGACACGTGGCGCCACATCCATGGCCCAGCATCTGGTTACACCCATTATACAAGCCATTCATCAAGTCGGTTGGACAGGATTTACGTCACAAGCACCCTTTCGACGGCGACGAGAGGAGCAGAGCTCTGGCCCACTGCATTCACCGACCACACAGCCTATATTTGCACCATTGCCCTCCAACCTGCACGTGTGTGGCGCAGTAGGCCCCCCTGGAAACTGAACGTCGCCCATCTGGACGAGCCGGCATGTAAAGATGCTGTCGAAGAGTCGTGGAACGCGTCCTTACAGCGTTACCGATCGACCCTCAGTTGGTGGATTGAATGAGCGAAGCCTGCTCTTAGGCGCACCTTCATGGCTTACGGCCGGGAAGCAGCGGCATGGAGGAGGAGCACGGAAAACTTTTACTACACCGTCCTACGGGAATGTCTCGCTATGGAGCCCTCGCCTGACAGGCAGATCACAGTCAATCGCGCGAAAGCGCAGCTCGTCTCCTTAGCACGCCATCATTTACAAGGCGCTGTTATACGGTCGCGTGCTCCAGACATGATACAATCAGAAAGGCCATCTATGCACCACGTGCTCCTAGAACGCAGGAGGCGCCGTAGGGTACTGGTAACCGACATGATAACCGACGACGGTCGACACGTGGTAAAACAAGCAGATATAGCAGAAGCCTTCTATGGGCATTACGCTCAACTTTATTCAGCAGTGTTCCCTGATATGGCAACGGTAGACACCGTTTCAACACATGTCCACGGTACAGTTCCACCAGACATGGTACCGACTTTACTGGGAGAAGTGACAGAAGAGGAAGTGCTCGACGCCATTGGTAAAGGTGCTCCCCATAAATCACCAGGAATCGATGGATTACCATTAGAGTTCTATCGAGCCTTTAAACAACTGTTGCTACCGTGTTTGATTGAAATTTGCCAGGAATTGATGTCCCCGGGTATAACATTGCCTGCACCATTCTTGGAAGATCTGATTGTTCCCATCCATAAGCCGAAGGGACGGAATCATGTCCGTGATTATCGTCCCTTAACGTTATTGAACAGCGACTTCAAGATCTTTTCGAGGCTGCTATCAGAACGTATTCGCAGCACACTATTGCACGTCTTGTCCGGTGATCAGACGTCCTTGGGGGGACCCAACAACATCAGAACTGCGTTATGTCGTTACAGAGATCTCATCTCCCCTGCACGGGTGAGACGTTTGCCGGCAGCCCTCGCGTCTATCGACTTTAGCCAGGCTTTTGACCGTGTGGGCCACACTTTCCTAACGGCCGTTCTACGGCGCATGGAATACCCCGACCCATTTATCACAGTGTTGACACGCCTACTACATGGTGCAACTTCTCGAGTTCTTGTTAATGGAAGACTGACGGCACCCATGCCGATCCGCCGATCAGTACGACAGGGATGTCCATTATCAACATTGTTATTTGCATTGGCCTTAGAACCTTTGTTGTGTGGTCTCCGAGACAGACTCACTGGGATACAGTTCGGCGGCTCCATCTACCGTTGCACCGCATATGCGGATGATTTGATGATTGTCATACGTGGAGCTGACGACATGGCCGCGGCTTTGGACTGGATTGCAACCTACGGTACAGCTTCTGGTAGCCAAATCAACGTTGACAAGTCCGTCGCCTTGAGCATCGGGATTGGGCTACCGCAGGAACACATTGCCCCCTTACGCTTCAGTGATACTGTACGCTGCTTGGGCTTAGATTTCATGAACGACATGCGACGCGTGACGACGCTCAATTATCGACGCCTTCTTAACCAAATTAGGGCCGGAATTGCAAATCAGCGCTTGCGATCCCTCAACTTCGTTCAGCGGGCGTATTATGCCAATGTATACCTTGCGTCCC
This sequence comes from Schistocerca nitens, assembly GCF_023898315.1. NCBI lineage: Eukaryota > Metazoa > Arthropoda > Insecta > Orthoptera > Acrididae > Schistocerca > Schistocerca nitens. The sequence continues at coordinate 751,635,006 of NC_064618.1, read as the reverse complement.
GCATACCGCATGTCGCCCAAACGCTACCCGTTCCGAAGCCCTTGGCTCGTAGCATTATGGCAGCGCTGGGATACTTCGTCACCGCTGGTATGTTACTGAAGATCAGATACGTATCTCTTACCTTCCCCAAGGAAAAAGGTGGTCTCGGCCTAGTTAACGTCCATGATAGGGCCATTGCCCTCTATGTTAGCTCACATTTATGTCTGCTGCGCCGTTGTCCTACGAGCCTCACGAGTTTGCTTCTGACGGCGCTACGACCTGCTTCACTAAGAGCGCCGGTGCCACTACAGGACATCCCAGCGTCCCTCTTTTATATAGGACGTTTCTACTTAGAACAACGTTATTGCAGTGTCGCGCTCACGACACCACAAATGGCCACAACTCGACGCCTCTATCATGACATGCTGCAACGCCGCCCCCTTAATGTGGTCGAACTAAAATATCCTGACGTACGGTGGCGCGTGGTGTGGAAGACTGTACACGATGCCATGCTTGATTCCGATGTTGTTTCCCAATGGTACGTAGTCGTTAATGGGAAGCTGGTGACGCAAGAACGTCTCTACAATATCCACATGGCAGAATCTCCCAATTGTGTGGGTTGTAATACAGTAGATTCTGACGAGCACCGCCTCAGCTGTGGAGAGGCGGAACCGGTTTGGCACCTAGTGCGGCAGATGCTGGCTTATCTCTTGCGAGATAGGCCGGAGCATATATCTGCATGCACGGTATTGTTTCCGGATGAGACATTTTACCCCAACACTCGAACCAACTCTGTCCCCTGGATACGTGGACATGCAGTCCATTACCTCTGTCGTGACGGACACAAGGATTTACTTGACTTCTGGCTCTATTTGCAAGAAAGACATCATGCTATTTCCGGGCATACCAGATATCGACAGTGCTTCGCAAACTACCTATGGAGTGCCTTTCACAGCCCGCCGTGCAGCTGGAATGTTCCAGGCAGTGGTAGATGAGGTCAGAACGAACCGCAAACGAGCATATATTGAACAATCCTTATCAGTGGGCGCAGTCGCTGGGAAGCCTCACTACGACGTGGTAGCTTTCTTTTCATGTTATTTATGTTTCATATCTTCGATGGCGTCTTCATTCCGTTTTATTTTTCCAGGCTTGATTAACTATGACTGTTCGCACATTGATATCTATATAAATAAAACAAGATTAAAAAAAGTGGGCAGGAGACCTACGTTCGTACCCAAATAAATACACTAGAACAAAATAAGAACAAAATGAATAACAATTAAAATATAATAAAGTATTATACCCTTTCGTTTTCCTTTTATTTTATTTTTTATACAAAGTTCAGAGGCATATTTAATTTTTGTTCGTTGGCGGAACCTGAAGTGGTGGCGAACGACCGTCCTAGTTAGCTTTAGGATGAAAGTGGCGGTGGCACTAGCTTTGTTTCTGTTTTTAGGCTAGATAGGTATGTGGGGGAAAAAAAAAACGTAACGGTTAAGGTGTTCGGCTGTTACGCGAAAGGTTCTGAGTTCAAACCTTGTGCGGTGCGTAATATTTTCATTATTTAAAAACAATATCGAAAAAAAAGAAAAAAAGAGTGAGCCCGTGGTCTTTCGGTTAAAAAAAAGTGAAAAGTTCAATTTTTTTTTATTTTCAGTTTATGTGACAAATTCTTTTGTTTTCATCACTTGTTTGGGAGTAATCATCACATCCAAAAAAAAAAGTGGTAGAGCACTTGCCCGCGAAAGGCAAAGGTCCCGAGTTAAAGTCTCGGACGGGCACACAGTTTTAATCTGTCAGGAAGTTTCATATTACGTTCTGCTTTACATCAATATAGATAATTACACATAAATACATTTCATTTTGGCTTTATATGGAATAGAAGTATTCACCTAATCTTACATACATTACAGATTTTTGAACAAATTTTGCATTCGCGCAATGACGTCACCTGAAAATGGAAGTATTATACACATCATCTGGATACATCAGCAAACAAGCTCTAAGGGACAAACATCTAAAGCAACACACTAAAAACCTACAGAATTCTCGCGTTACGAGTGTGTGTAGAGTGTGTATATGGCCTTGGCTTCACATAAAATTGTTCCTAGGTGATTGTATTTGGTTATCGTGTTGTTTTGTATACAATTCAATCAGTTATGAATAGTCCTTGACCGACGATACAGTTAGTCAATTATGTTGTCTGAAAAATATTTGCATCACACTTGCGTAAATGTCATCATAACATATGCGTTAAAATTTAGACTGATGTAATAATTCGGCGAAATCGAAATCTCTTCTTCCTTCTTCTGCTGCTGGCTGGATCATCTGAAATAAAATTTCTCATGCTACCTTGTTTCCTTGCAGTAGTACTGAGAGGTACACGTGTTTAATAAATATACAGTTTACTTACTCATTACTAATAGATACAAATTTACTGTTTACAATGAAGTACCCTTAAGTCTCAATGAGAGTAAAGCCCAATGATTCTATTTGTTTTTTGGTTCTGCACCAGGATGTGGTATGTTGGCAGTTACATATGGACCATCGTACAGCAGACTCCACTTCGCGTTGCGCCGCTTTGGTGCAGAAGATTTGTGGTGAATCCGCAATAGTACTTGCATACCTACCTTGAGTTCCTGATTTCGCTTAACAGTACTAGAGTAGTACCTGATTCTGCATTAGCTTGCTGCGTCAGCATGGCTAGTACTTCTCTTACCTTTTCATCAAGTGACAGCTGCTGAGCTGAAACCTTTGGCAGCGGATCGCTCCTCTCATTTGACTCTTTGCGATCGAACATAAGCTCGTTAGGTGTATAGGTTGTGTCATGTATATATCAGGTTGTTTTGAACTTCTTCAGACAGTGGCAAATAACTTACCCAATTAGAATGCTGTGTAGGTATACATGTCCTCAGGAATCTGTTCAATTCTCTGAAAATTCGTCAATAGGATTAGGTTGTGGGCTAAACTTCGAGATAATGCTCTTAATGCTATTGTCCTTTAAGAATTTACGCCATTTCTACCCTGTGTAGTACGTGATGCTGTCAGATAAAATTACTTTGGCTTTTCCCACGTGAGGGACGTAGTCACGTGAGAATCATTTGATGACTGAGCCAGCAGTTGCAGATTTTACGGCGTACAGTTTAACATGTTTAGAAAGTACGTCATAAAATGCTAAAATATACTTCACACCACCACTACTTGTTGGATGAGGACCACTTATGTCTGTACTTAAAGTCTCCAGAGATTTGTTGGGTAGTATGGAATGTAGATCAGTCTTTGAAGGTAGGTTCTGAGGTTAAGTTTTCTGACAAGATATACATGTTATATGTGCAACGTGAATTCTTCGTCTCGTATTAGCGAAATAACAATACTTCCTAAGCTTCGCAAGGCACTTCTTCGTTCCATAATGTCTCCAAACTGTGTGTGCCAGACTAAGTTGTGTTCCGAGTCGTTGGGAATACATACACACCCGCTAGAGCCGTCAGCATGACGACGATGGAATAAAGGTCGTTATATATCAGATAACAGCTAGACAGTGGATGGCCAGGTTGATCACGACTAAAGCTCTTACCTTGTTCCAGTGCGGATCAGATTTTTGTAAAGCTGGCATATTTCTACACAAATCAATGTAATATGTCAGGTAGCTCTTCAGAAATCGAAGGGAACACCGATACCAGATCTTGTGTTAGTATTCCGTGATTTTGACAAAGAATTCATACTTTTCTGCAGTACCAGCAATTGTGCATTAGGCTGTGTTCTGAATCAGAATTTGAACGGAAATAAAAAACCTGATGGCACATGCATCTAGACAGTTGAACAAGGCTGATCGAAATTACTCAACAACCGTAAAAGAGATGTTGGCAGTTACATATGAAATTTATTTTACTTTCTTTGTTATTTGTATGGTTGGAAGCTAAAATTTATAACAGATCAAGCGTACCTGAAGTGGTCGTTAGCCCTAAAGACACTTCAAATCGGTGAACAAGATGGACACTAAAACTAAGTGAGTCTGATTATGAAGTGTTTCGCGAGTCAGGGGTCAAGCACTGAGCACAACTACGCTAAATAGAAATAAAGTGATATTACAGGCGTTAGGGAGAGTCAAGCAGAGTGCAGAAGAGGTACAGGCAGCTGACATTGCCAAATATTTAAAACACATTCTCAGCTCGTACCACATTAGCGATTACTGAGCAGGTCAACAAAGTGCAATCAATGTATCATGTGTGTCAACGCTCAAAACTATTACAATAGGTTGATGACAACGTATTACCAGTCATACGGTAGGAGAACAGCGGATAAATAAGTTGCAAAAATGTTTTTGAGGAAAAGATGGAGTAGCGATGAGCTGTATATGAAAAACTGCGTCCAGTGTGTGCAAACACCTGATTTCAGTCATCAAGAAATATAGCTGCAGAGGTTAGCAGAAGCTGAAAAACCGTTTCAAATGGCGGGGCATTATGTGTTATGGCCTTTCAACATAAGTCCGTTTGGTAGCAAGTACATACTAGTGATGATAGATCAGTTATTTAGATATCTAAGAACAGTTGCAAATTCCAGATCAGAAGGCTAGTACCATCAAACAGAATCGGAAAGTAACTGGTTAGTAAAATAAGATGTGCCAGAGAGATTAATCTCAGATCAAGCGAATAACTTTGTATCCAATCTAACTTAGCCATTTACTGTGAATCAGGGAGTTTTGTACCAGCCCATTCCACCTGCAAGTGAATGGATGAAAGGAAACAGTTCACCGCATAATCTCACTCAATATCGAAAATGCTAAGCCACTACATGAATATCCAGTTTGTGGACTGGGATACCTATTTAAATTTTGTAGTCAGACCACATATCTTTAAAGTTCGCACTGGAGCAGGTCCTTCACCATGCGAAATAGAGTATGGCCAGAAAATGCCATTACCTTTTGTCTTGACTCAACCAATACTAGGGACACAAGATGAACCAGTAAAACAGTTGGCAAAATGCTTAAGACAAGTTTGGCAGAGAGTGTAATGTGTCGGCATTAAGGCTTTGTAAAATCAGGAACCTTTTGGGCAACATGCTGGTAAACCAGGCAAAACAAAAAGTTTTTAACAAATTATCAGGGACAATACCAGATCATCGAAATGATATTGCCAGTAAATGTAAAACTACAACCCAATAACGAAGACATCGCAGTCCATGCCAGTACTGCACACTGTTTGAAGGAGCGATTGGGGTATTACTGCATGTTACTCAACAATTGCAAGCAAAGGAGGAATTGTCTAAGAAAGGAAAAGATTCATTCTAGTTGACTGCCATACGCGTGTAAAACACTGGACACTGGTTGCAGCAGAGCTGTTAGATAACACGACTGCTTTCACGAGTGGCCTGGCCTCTGATATGGTAGAATAAGCCTGTGATGGAAATGGAGTACGTGGTGCGTGGTGGGTGGATTTGGTGGGACTTGCATCTGGCTCTTCCAAATGGGTGTGATCCCTATGGCAGGGGTTTGGGGTGGGAGTGGCATAGGAATGGACTCGGATGTTTTGAAAGTTGGGTGAGCAGAAGAACACCACTTTGGGAAGGATTGGAAGTGTCTTGATTAGGACGTCCCTCATTTCAGGACATGCTAGTAGATAATAAAAACCCTAACAACGGACATAGTTCAGTAGTTCCAATCCAGGGAGGTATTGGGTGATAAGGGGGGGACGCTTATTTGTGGTTGGTTCTTTGGATGGATGAGGATCAGGTGTATGTGTGAGGGTATGGCACAGGAAACCTTTGTGTGAATTAGAGTATTGCCTGTCTGTGAAGGCCTCTGTGAGGCCTTCAGCATACTGGTTGAGGGAGTTCTCGACACTGCATATGTGTCTGCCACTTGTGGCCATGCTGTATGGGAGGTTTCTTTTTGTGTGTGTGTAGAAGGGGTGGCAGCTTTCAAAGTGCAAGTATTGTTGATTATTGGTGAATTTGATGTGGATGGAGGTGTGGATGGAGCCATGTGAGAGGAGGAGATTGGCATCTCAGAAGGTGGCATGATGTGTGGAGGAGGACCAGGTGAAGTGGATGGTAGACAAGGTGTTGAGGTTTTGGACAAGTGAAGATAAGGTGTCCTGACCTTAAGTCCAGTTTATAAAGATTCATCAATGAATGGGGTTTCTGGAAGCAAGGAAAGTTTCCTTTAGGTGACCCATTAAGAGGCTGGCATAGGAGGATGCCATACCGATGGCCACGGCTATGCCACGAATTAGTTTGTATACCTTCCCTTCAAAGATGAAACAGTTATGAGTTAATATGTAGAAGGGTAGGTGTACAAGGAATGTAGTGGTTGGTCTGGAATCTGCAGGGTGTTGGGAGAGTTAGTGTTCAGTCACAGCAAGCCCATGTTTGTGTTTAGGGAGGTTTCATCAACTGTGAAGAGTAGGGATCCAACAGATAAGCGTTTGGGGATGCTGGAGAGCTGGTGCAAGAATCGATTGGTATCTTTAATGCGAAAGATTAGGTTTTGGACCCATAACCACTTCACAAACAAATTCGTGGCACCAGTGTGGCACCCTCCTATGCCAGCCTCTTCATTGGCCTCCTAGAGGAAACATTCCTAGCTTCTCAAAACGTCAAACGCCTGATCTCGTTCACATTTATTGATGACATCTTCATAATCTGGACCTACGGCCAGGACACCTTATTCTCACTCCTCCACAGCCTCAATTCCTTTTCTCCCATCCACTTCACATGGTTCTCCTCCATCTATCGTGCCACCTTCTGAAATATCACTCTCCTCCTCTCAGATGACTTCATCCACACCTCTGTCCACATCAGACCCACCAGTCACTAACAATACCTGCACTTTGACAGCTGCCGCTCCTTCCACACAAAAAAATCCCTCCATGCAACCTGGCCACGCATGGTCGACGTATCTGCAATGATGAGAACTCCCTTAGCCAGTAAGCTGAAGGCTTCATAAATGCCCTTAAGACAGGCAATGCCCTCCAGACCTAATTCACAAGCACATTTCCCATGCTATATCCTCACACACACCTGTTCCTTACACTCATCCCAAGAACCAACCACAAAGAAGGGAACCCTCTTATCACCTAGTACCACCCTGGACTGGAACAACAGAACCACATCCTTCATCAGGGCATTGGTCAACTATTATCTTGCCCCAAAATGATCGCATCCTACCCAATATATTTCTAGTCCCACCAAAGTACAGTTCCACTGCCAACCAGACCTTCAAAACATTCTAGTCCATCCTTATTCCATTCCCACCTGCAATACCTTGAGACATGGATCATCATCCTGTAGAAGACCCAGGGGCAAGACCTGCCCAAAACACTCTGCCAGCACCTCTTATTCCAGTCCCATCAGAGGCTTACCCTACACCATCACAGGCTGGGCTTCATGTGAAGACGTGTTCTATATGAGCTCTGCTGCAACCACTGCACAGAGTTTTACATTGATATGACAACCAACCACCTGTCAGCAAGAATGAATGTCCACTGCCAAACTGTTGCCAGAAACAAGTTGGATCACCCATGCAGCATACCACAACATGTGACATTTCCATGGCTGCTTCGCAACCTGTGCCATCTGGATCTTCCCCACCATACCAACTTCTCTGAGCTGCACAGACAGGAGCTATCCTTACATCCCCCACTCCCATAACCTTCCTGGTCTAAATCTAAGGTAACTCACTGCCAGCTCCCACCCACCACCCAATAACGAGTGTGTGTGTGTGTGTGTGTGTGTGTGTGTGTGTGTGTGTGTGTGTGTGGGTGCGCACCATCCCCTGTTGGAGTACCCCTACCCATTTTGTGTCCCCACATCAGCCAGCTGTGTGCTGTTACGTCATGCCCTTATCTACGAAATCAGGTGCCCACCTGTCTGCCACCTGCCCCCCCCCCTCCCCCTACCTGCATCCCTAGCTATCCCACAGACGGCTCCCCACCCAGCCATGAGCAGCTAGAAGTTTTCCCCCTACCTGTTCCTTTCCTCCCACCTCTTTCCTTCCCTCACCCCACCACCACCCAATAGTGTGTGTGTGTGTGTGTGTGTGTGTAAATCATCCCCTACCCCAATACCCAGGCCTAATTTGTGTCCTGTATCAGCTAGTTGCATGCTCACGAAATCTATCAGTGGACTAAGCAAAATGAAGAGACAGTCATGTGCATGCAAGAGAGTGTGAGTGTGTTTGGGGTGTATGGTTTTCATCCTACAGTTAGAAAAAGAAGTGCATTCTGAAAGCGAGCCAAGCTTCATACCTTTTGTTTGCTTGCCTGTCGACGAGACAACACTTCGGCCTTTCAGTGAGTCATCTCCTTTATTCCTGGTTTTCAACCAGTCCTTTCCATACATTAAAATACCTAACACGTACAGACTAGTTTGATAATGGCTAGAGACAGTTAATTCAGGATGACTTTCTTGATGAAGAGGGGAATGCTTTACCACAGAGCAAAGAAGTGGAAGAAATTTTAGTTCACACAAGTCCAGCTTCAGGTGGCGCCGGCTAGAGATGGTGATATAGCTATGCAGCAGAAGGAAGAAATTAATACAAAGCTGACAACATACATCAGGACACATTGCTACATCAGCACCAATCGCCAAAGTTAAGCCTTCGTTACACATTCACCAAAATGGCAACACACACACACACACAGAGAGAGAGAGAGAGAGAGAGAGAGAGAGAGAGAGAGAGAGAGAGAGAGAGACACTGTTGTGCCAATGAAAACTGTGACACCATTACATTCGTATTTCTAGTGTCATAATCATAGGAGTAGGATAAAGGAGATTAGGAGATGTACAAGCAGTTTTTTACAGCCTGTCAGTCAGAATCGATTAACTGGTGTTATGTTTCTGAATTTCTTTGGGCAAACTGCTTCCACTCTACATGGTTGTGATTTTCCTCCATAAGTTAGTGTGCTACTTTGCTCGTTATGATACCTCTCTACCTGTTCAGCGATGGATGGAGGACTAGACAGCCTTCTAACTATGGAGCACTGCTATCGGAAAGTGATGGGATTTCGAGAGAATTCGCAGGGGTCTGTGACTCGGCTCGGGGTACCACTTCTTCCTGCTGTGGCAAACACTGGCTATCATGCAAGAACGTAAGTAACATAAATAATAGACCCTAGGTATTTTTTATTGTAATCATACCCTTTATTCCTCGACAAATATGTGATAACGACGATGTAGTGGGATGGTCACTGATAATCTGCGGCAGGACATGTGAAACGACGCCCAGCTTGTCTGAATGTGGATATAGTATAATTTTATGGACACTATACACTTATAAATAATAATCACGCTAGTTGAAAGGAATGTTACACTGTTGGAACAGTGCATAACGTTACTGTGGAAAACTAATTGCAGTGCATCGGTATCTGTAAGGGGGATGAAAGGTTTTACGTAGAAAATTGTGTCCAGTCATTGAAAGGATACATATTTACATGGTACATTGATATTTCCAGAGCCACAGTCGTCAGGAGGAGGTACGTCCGATACTTTGCTCATTGTCAAATGTCACCAGATTGGCCCTACGATCGTAATATTTAATTATAATTAGACTGAGAAATATGTGGCCTTTCTAGGAGGGCACTGGCTTGGTGAGGGGGGGGGGGGGGGGGGAGGTATGGTGGAGGTAGCCGGTAGCTGGATTGGAATGGATTGTCTGGGCGAAGAGACCAAACAGCGAGGTCATCTGTCTCGTTGGATAAGGGAAGGACAGGGAAGGAAGTCGGCCGTGCTCTTTCAGAGGAACCATCCTGGCATTTGCCTAGAGCGATTTAGGGAAATCACGGAAAACTTAAATCAGGGTAGCCGGACGCGGGATTGAACCGTCGTCCTCCCGAATGCGAGTTCAGTGTGCTAACCACTGCGCTACCTCACTCGGTCCCGGTAGCTGGAATGAACCACCACCGAATCTCCTGAACTGGTCAGGCAGGATACGAGGGAGCCGTTGACCTCAGTGTCGCCCTCTTGGCGGTTGAATAATGAAATAATACTCAGTATGTGTTTGGCACCCTCCTTGATCACGTGTGTTGTGTGTACTCTTAAATTTTTACTTGGATATTCGAGAAGATTTGATATCAATCACTGACAAATGCTGGTGCCTGACATATTGATAACAACCGAATTACCACCACTCTGGTCATCCTGTGAATGCTCCACACTGGGTGGTCCTCTCTGGTGGGCTGAGTCCAGCTGTAAGCTTGGCACGATCACTGAGATGCGTATTTATGGCAGCATCTAGTGCTGTGCAACCTCTGGCCTGGGGCATTGTGTGGACATCGGAATATGAGGGCATGGTATATACGAGGGCAATCCACAAAGTACATTACGTTTTGGAATTACAAGTAAATAAAGTATTGGACATTATTTTTATTATGTACAGATGAAAGCCACACTTAAATACTACTTTTCTACATAGTTGCCATTTAAATTAAGGCACTTATCGTAGCGATGGACGAGCTTGGAAATTCCTTCGTCGTAAAATTCGGCCGCCTGCGGCTTCAACCACGTGGTTACCTCTTATTGCAGCTGTGCGTCGTCATCAAAACGCTGCATAGCCAACCACTTCTTCATTGCTGGGAATAAGTGGAAGTCGCTCGGTGGCAGGTCGGGACTGTACGGCGGATGAGGAAACAACTCCCACTTAAAAGATTCGAGAACTTCGCGAGTGGCATTTGCCGTGTGGGCCCGGGCGTTGTCGTGAATCAGCAAGATCTTTTAGCCCAACTTTCCCCTGCGCTTGTTTTGTATTGCTCTTCTGTGGTTGTGCAGAGTTTGGCAATACCTTTGAGAGTTTATTGTAGTGCCTCTTTCCAGGAAATCCACAAAAATCACACCTTTTCTGTCCCAAAAGAAGAGGTAACCACGTGGTTGTAGGCGCAGGCGGCCGAATTTTACGACGAAGAAATTTCGTAGCTCGTCCATCTCTACGATAAGTGCCTTAATTTAAATGGCAACTATGCAGAAAAGTAGTATTTAATTGTGGATTTCATCTGTATATAATAAAAAAATTTCCAATACTTTATTTATTTTTAATTCAAAAACATAATGTACTTTGTGGATAGCCCTCGTAAGAATGTTTCATCGAAACTTGACATATAACTGTGACAACGACTACTGTGGAATGTATCGTGGTTTAGGTGTGTGGTGTTTACTGCATCTCAATACATTCCAACGGACCCTTTCTTGCAAGGTGGGAGTGGTATTTGTTGTTGTTACTATCCTGTGACAAGATAGACACTTCCTCCTCCTCTTCCACCTCCTCCTCCTCTTCCTCATTTTTCGTCCTGGTGTAACTGAGAAAACCAGCTTGGTGATTATATATTGCTGTAAAAACTCCACCAAAATATTAAATTCTCGAGTAATCAATTTATTGCTTGTGATAGTGGTATTGCAAGGGTACTCCAGTTAAATCCCCCTGCTCTCCCTTTTCGCAGGATATAGCGCAGTTGAGCTGAAATTTGATATTTTTAGCTATCTCCAATGAGATGGATTTCCTGCCAAATGACCTACCTGTGCCAGTATCCATCAACAGGACGCAAGCAAAGTCGAGAAAAAGGGAAGAGTGCCGTTTGGAAATTGGACAGTTGCGGGATTGAATCCAAGAATTTTCCACCAAACATTCCAATCCTAGTATGGACCAATAGGAAAGAAGGCAAACTGCCATGCACAGATGTCATCGATTTAATTAATCGATCAATCAGTTTGACTGAGTTGGGGTAGTGGGAAGGACTATTGCCACGACATATGTAGCCTGGCCTTTTGGAGAGGATGGGTGTTTACCAGCTATCCACAACTTTGTTCAGGAAAAAAGAGTGGTTGGTGTGGTTTCTGGTGGCATGCAGCACTCTCTCACAGTGCAGGAAATAGTTACTTGTGAGTGTGTGTGTGTGTGTGTGTGTGTGTGTGTGTGTGTGTGTGAGAGAGAGAGAGAGAGAGAGAGACAGACAGACAGACAGACAGAGAGAGAGAGGGGTGGGGGGAGGAAAGGGAGGGAACAAGAGCAAATGTTTTGTCAGGAATTCCTCAGGTACCACTATCAAAGAGTTGCCACCATCTGATGTTAGCCCAACAGGGAATAACTGGTGGGGCAAAGGGGAGGGGAGGAGGAGATTGGAGGGAGAAAGGTTAGGAAGCTTGCTTATCCCAGCAGCCTCTGCTTGTGGTATTGTGAACTAACTCACTCAGCATCTGCATGGCAGGGTGAGCACATAGGCAGCTGCTTCCACTGACCTGGTATGGAAGGCATGAGTTTTTGAGCAAAACAAGAAGTGAGTCTCGATCAAAGGGACGCCAGCACCTAAAGCTTTTTTTGGGGATTAAGTAGCGGGTGAATGGGGGTTGCTACTGATGACATCCTGTCACTCCTGCAGTTGCTGCCCACTGTTCAACACATGTGCGGCCACAGCCCAAACATTGCCTGGTAGTTTGCTGACGGCATTCACAAAGAAACTATTGTGCGCAATCGGAAAGTTGTTTTTTCGTCACATATGTTTAGCGCAATCTGTAACAGTGTAATTACGTGCATTGAGCTATGTTGACGTAGATTTCATTATGGTATTCGTCGAGCGATTGGAAAAAAACATCTATTTATGTATTGTAGCTGAATTTCCTGTCGTGGGATCCTTCCAGTCCACCAACTGAGTGACGTTTCTGGCCAATTTTTTCAGTGTAAGGTGGGTTGGGAGGAGTCGAGTGGTAGGGGCTGGAATGTCATCTGCTGGTGGCATTGTGCACTACCCCAGTCGATCACTGCATGTCAATTTTTCAACAAAACAACACCTCCAATCTGCAGCAGTGTAATTACGTAATTATAACATGTAGTTGCTGGACAATATGATACTTGCATCTTCCAGTCCAACAGATGAGCACATATGGAGAGTTTTCCGCGATTTTTCCAAGAGGGGAGGAGAAGGGGGAGTTTGGAGGGGAGGGTCTGCGATGTTCCCAACAATTTCCAGCGAGGTAGCACCAAAAATAAAGAAAATAAAGTACCCTTGTCATTCTTCTCCACCACAGATTGGGTCTTCTTCCCACCAACATCCAGATGGGGAGGGAATGGGGTGGAGAGTGGGGGAAAGGGGAGGGCTGAGGGATTTCCCAGAGGGGGGGGGGTGTAAGTAATTTATCTGTTCAATTAATTAGTCAAATAATTTGATATAAAACGTGTGTTTGTGTCGGTAAGGGGGAGGGGAGAGACGTTTGGGGACTTCCCAGAAATGTGGGAAGCGGGATAGGGTGGCAGGTTCTCAGAAGGACTAATTATCACCAGGGGTCACAAATCCGATGCCATTAATGATATAGCGTAACAATGGCTTTGCTCCTGAATATATATTTGCCCCTAAATGTATATACAATAAAATATGTGCTCATGCCGCCATTACCTTACTATTCACATGCTGTCACTTTCTTCTATCAAATTTTGCCTCATTCTCCATATTCTCCCAATATCGCACCAAATAGACTTGTACCACCACTCTTGTACCACTACTAGTTATTTCTTTTCCTGGTCCACACGCAAATAGAGCAAGTGAAAAAAAATCCATCTGTGTGCCCTGACATCAGCCGTAATTTCTCTTATCTTCTTGGTATTTACATGAATTATAAAAGGTGCTATCAAATGAGAGCGTGACAGATGGAAAAAAGTGAGTAAACTGTTTATTAACGAGTTTGTTTGCGTGTCCTTCCTCTTCAGCAAGCACCCAAATATATGTTTTGTAAATAATAAACGCCTTCTCCCACTGCACTGCATTTTATTTTCCCAGACGGCATTTCACCTTTTTTTCACTTATAGGCATCATCAGTGTGATCTAACTACTGGCCATTAAAATTGCTACACTAAGGAGAAATGCAGATGATAAACGGGTATTCATTGGACAAATATAATATACTAGAACTGACATGTGATTACATTTTCACGCAATTTGGGCGCATAGATCCAGAGAAATCAGTACCCAGAACAACCACCTCTAGCCGTAATAACGGCCTTGATATGACTGGGCATTGAGTCAAACACAGCTTGGATGGCGTGTACATGTACAGCCGCCCATGCAGCTTCAACACGATACCACAGTTCAGCAAGAGTAGTGACTGGCGTATTGTGACGAGCCAGTTGCTCGGCCACCATTGACCAGACGTTTTAAATTGGTGAGAGATCTGGAGAATGTGCTGGCCAGGGCAGCAGTCTAACATTTTCTGTATCCAGAAAGGCCCGTATAGGACCTGCAACATGCGGTCGTGCATTATCCTGCTGAAGTATTGGGTTTCGCAGGGATTTAATGAAGGGTAGAGCCACGAGTCGCAACACATCTGAAATGTAACGTCCACTGTTCAAAGTGCCGTCAGTGCGAACAAGTGCTGACCGAGACGTGTAACCAGTGGCACCCCATACCATCACGCCGGGTGATACGCCAGTATGGCGATGACGAATACACGCTTCCAATGTGGGTTCAAATGGTTCAAATGGCTCTGAGCACTATGAGACTCAACTGCTGAGGTCATTAGTCCCCTAGAACTTAGAACTAGTTAAACCTAACTAACCTAAGGACATCACAAACATCCATGCCCGAGGCAGGATTCGAACCTGCGACCGTAGCGGTCTTGCGGTTCCAGACTGCAGCGCCTTTAACCGCACGGCCACTTCGGCCGGCAATGTGGGTTCACCGCGATGTCACCAAACGCGGATGCGACCATCATGATGTTGTTAATAGAACCTGCATTCATCCGAAAAAATGACTACACCATCGCAGGCGCTCCTGTCTGTGATGCAACGTCAAGGGTAACGGCAGCCATGGTCTCCGAGCTGATAGTCCATGCTGCTGCAAACGTCGTCGAACTGTTCGTGCAGATTGTTGTTGTCTTGCAAACGTCCCCAGCTGTTGACTCAGGGATCGAGACGTGGCTGCACGATCCGTTACAGGCATGCGGATAAGATGCCTGTCATCTCGACTGCTAATGATACGAGGCCGTTGGGATCCATCAAGGCGTTCCGTATTATCCTCCTGAACCCACCTATTCCATATTCTGCTAACAGTCATTGGATATCGACCAAGGCGAGCAGCAGTGTCGCGATACGATAAACCGCAATTGCGATTGGCTACAATCCGACCTTTATCAAAGTCGGAAACGTGACGGTACGCATTTCTCCTCCTTACACGAGGCATCATAACAACGTTGTGTGAATGCTCTGAAAAACTGATCATTTGCATATCACTGCATCTTCTTCCTGTCGGTTAAATTTCGCGGCTGTAGCACGTCATCTTTGTGGTGTAGCAATTTTAATGGCCAGTAGTGTATACTGATACAGATATGATACACTTTTGTTTTGATATGTATTATTTGTGGATCATAAAACAGTTCATTCTCCCTTTTTATGTAAATAAGTGGTTCTTATGGTTCTTCCTGTTTTTAGTTGGCATTGGTGTTTCCTCTCTTCTGGTCACATAGTGGTTGCACTACCGCCCTATTTAAGAAATATAAGCACGTTTTTGTATTTCGACCATTTTTCTTCTCACTTTTCCTTTTATTTGTCCTCTTTTTGTGATGCACTATCAGTCTTATGCCACTATTACAGACGTAACATTAATACGCACATAACTGCATTGAGTTCTCTGCCTAGCTGATATTGTTTGGTTTGTTTACGTACATGCAAATGTTGCCAACCTAATGGAGTATATGCTGAAAGCTAAAATCTATTCATTTCTGTTAGGTTTATACCTGTGCGCTTTGTGTGTGTGTGTGTGTAGGTGTGTGTGTGTGTGTGTGTGAGAGAGAGAGAGAGAGAGAGAGAGAGAGAGAGAGAGAGAGAGCATACGGTGGATTTTTTTCATTCGATCTGGGTTTTGGTTTAAATATTTTACGTAGAAGTTCATGAACAAGTGACTGGAAAGGGGGTTGGCTGATATTATTATTATTATTATTATTACTATTATATAATAATAGTCCCCTGTTGTAGTTTTTCTCTATTATTTTTTCTATTAGTGTAAACAATGAAATGTTTTGTATAGGTATTTGATCATTCAACAGGTTTTTTTCCTGCTTTGGTTTTCTGTATGTGACAATTTTCTTACTGGGTTACAAGGTGTTTTTTGCTGTTGATTCAATTTATTTTCATATCTTCTTCTCCAGTGGTTGGTTTGAGATTGTATTCTCTTAGTTGTTCTGCAAATGAGGAGTGGTTTGTCCCATACTTCGAGGCTCTCATGTGTACTTTGTATCTGGTATCAAATGTTCTGCATGTCTGTCCTATGTATCTGGTATTACAAGTATTATACTGTAATTAAAATATATCTGCTTTCTGTTTTTGTCAATTTTGGGTTATATTTTTGGATAGAATTATCTGTTGTGTAAGTTTTGAAAATGTTGATTTTATGTGTGAGTTTGTGTTTGTATGTCATTGTGTGCCATCTTGTATTTTCTGTTATGTTTTCCTGATTTTTTTGTGTAGTTGTTATGGTACTGAGTGATTGTGATTGGTTCTGTTGTGATTTTCTCAATGATTTTGTGCTTTCTACTTTTATTTTACTTTTAAGTTTGTTGTTTAGTTTTGTGAGTAAGTTACCATTGCACCCATTGTTTTGGGATATCTGCGTTATTATGTCCAGTTCTTTTTGGTAGTTTACTTTGTTGAGTGGGATTGTGTTGAAGCTGCGGAGCTTGTGTCGAAGCGCTGCTTGCTTGTGTGAGTGGGGGTGGTTTGAGAATTGGAGGAATGCTATGGGTGAATGGTAAATTTAAAATACACGCTTATTGTATTGCTTTGTGATTGTTATATCCCGAAAGTTATGTTGATTATTTCGTTCTCTTTCCATTGTGAATTTTATATTTTTATGTACCTTTTTGAAGTCAGTATGTAATTTTTCTATTTTTGTTTATGGTGGACCTATTAAGCAGATGTTGTCATCCATATACCTGAACCAGTATGATACGTTGTGTTCTTTCGCTACTACATTTGTGAAAATGATCTCTATAATGTGGTTTAAAAAATATTTACTAAGGCTCCTGACACTGGGGATCCCATTGGTAATCCTTCTTCTAAGTAAAATTCGTTATTGAACTGGAAGTAATTTTGTTCTGTTATGGGCTTTATTAATGTGAATATTACCTTAATCTTTTCATCAGGGCGTTGACTATGTGTTTTCGGGTTCTTATCGATGATTTCTATTTTTTCTGGTACTGTTATGCTGGAATTAATGCTTTCTGTATCAAATGAGAGGAGTGTTGCTGTGTCTGGAATTTTTAAATTTTTTGTTTGTTCTATTAAGTGTGTAGTGTTTAATGGTTCTGTCTTCTTGTACTTTGAAATTTTCATGCAGTTATTTTAAGATGTATCCTGTAAAGTTTTAAGTGGGGGATTTTCTGAAATCCAGTATTAGTCTCACAGAAAGGTTTCGTTCATGGATCTTTGGTTGTCTGCGGAGAACAGGTGCAGCGGGATTAATCTGGGACAGCTTTCTTTTATCTGCGTTATCCAGTGTGACGTTTATATTTTTCAGACTGTTTCTTCTTTTGTCTGGAATCAGTTTGTTAAGTCTGCTGTCTGGATGTAAAACGTGAGTGCAGCAGATTGCAAAGGCCTCTATACTTAGGCTACACACCCGGGTGTATAGCTACACACTTTGCATAATCTGCAACAAACAGCTGTTTCCCACAGAAGTGCTGCTTCCTCTAAAGTCTGGACATCTTTAATTAGGGCTCATGATCAGTTTTAACATTTGACAATCGTTAAAGGACATTTGGTCTCTAGCCCTACTGACTTATTCACATGTCGGTATCTCGTTGTTCCCATATGAAATACTCTATGATGGCACTTGGAACTTTTACATAGTGCCATCATTCTAGGTTGACTGTTTCCGTGCACTCTACGTGTCGTGATGTTGCCCTTAAGCTTTTGACTTTCTCAAGAAATTTCCTGTTATGTTGCTTGATCATGTCGCTGATAATGATATGTTCGGTTCTTCGTGTAATTCCCTGACTCTGGTCCATCAGGGTGCTCTCAGTATTACTCTCAAGCATCCGCTTTGGGTTACTTGGAGTATTTTGATGCTTGGCAGGCTGTTGCAGAGGAGAGACATTCGTATACCATAGCTGCTAGTATGAGTTCGTTATTCAGTCGAAGTTTCTTGTTGACATTCATGTATGCACTCGTCAGTAAGGGAACCAGGTCGTTAACTAGTCGGATCATTTTGTCCTCCTCCGTTTGAATACTTGCTCTGAATATGAAAGTCTTGTCGGGTATCATTCCTAATCTAACCTGGTCGGTCCACGGGACATCTGTGTTGCCAATTAACAGCCTGCCACACAAGCCTCGTCTTCTGTGGGTAAACATGATTGGGTGTTTTTTGTCTGCTTTTAACCTTATCAGGTCGTTCTTTGCCCACTGTTGGGTGGCTGTCAACTCTCCCTGGAGGCGGGTTGTTGCCGCGTTTACTCGACAACGGTTGGTGAAAGAAGCAGTGTTGTCCTCGCATTGTGATATTATTTGTGGTAAGGCAGGCAATCGTTAGATACTGATTATGGAGTAATCAGGCCCAGTGGCACTACAGGTAGATCTTGTATCTAATTGCATGGACGAATCAGTTTTGGAAATGCTGCGACTTGTGGTAAAAGAATCGTGCAGTCTTCTGAAAGTGCTGTTCGCAAAGTGTTACTCTAAATTTGCGAAACTGGCGTGCTCCATTACAGTGCGGCTGCGAACACGAGGTCCGACAGGTGCTTCGACTTGTACAGGAAGACGCTGGGGGGGGGCGGTTTACTCACCTTGACACGTTTGACAGAGTCGTTTGACAGTTTGACACGTTCTTGCACCGTCCCACACAGTTCCTGGACTTAATGGAGCCACATAGCTGAGTGTCTGGCGTGGCGTCGAGAGGTCAAGCGCAGATCATTCCATGACAGTGGCAGGGCCGAGAGGAGGTCGTCCACGCCGCTGCGAGAGGCTTAATACGCCGGAGCTTATTCCCTTGAAGCGAGGACCATTGGCGATGCCAAGGGACACCACCTCCTGACAGACGGCAACAATGACATCATCGGAGGGAATATAGGTACTCGCGGGCTGAGGTACAAGGACTGCAGCTTTAGTAGCAGCTTCAGCAGTCTCGTTTTGTGGCAGACCGACATGACCAGGAACCCACAGAAACATCACGCTGGCTCCACCAAGAGTGAGCAAGTGACAGTTCTCCTGGACCTGCGAAGGTCGTGAAACTGAAGGCGATATACCGAGGCTGGAGTAGTGTCCTTAGGAAGCTAATGAACGCCAAGGCTTACATGGGCCGCTTCATGAAGCCAAGGTGGTGAAGGGTTCACACCCACCGGGAAAGTTGCAGGTAGAGTGAAGTTAAGCCGCCATAGCAAATCCCGAAAGCGGACTCCAGGAGGTAACAGAGAAGAAGGATGAGCCCCATACTGACGATCAAAGGAATCGTCAAAGAAGGACGCGTAGGATGGGTAGCCACGCATGGGAGACTGAAGGCACGCATAACTGCTGAGGTGAAAGTCACGGAGGTAGGACAGTGGTAGTTCAGCAGCTTCAGCATAAAGATTCTCAACTGGGCTGGTGTAAAAGGAGCCCGTGGCCAAACAGATGCCACGATGTTGGATAGTGTTGTGATGGCGTAAGAGGGAAGGGCGTGCAGACGCATAAACAAAGTACCCGCAGTCGAGTTTCGAATGGACAAGGGACCGGTACAAACGGAGGAGAGTGGATCGTTCAAAAATAACGTTACAGGCGTGGAGTACGATGGAAATTAGAAATTTAAGTGGCTGTAAGTGGTAGTATCACTTTCTGGGAGGACGCTAATGGCAAAGCAGACGGTGGCAATCACCGAAACTGGCTCAGATGATACTGCCTCCAGTTAAAAACTCTAGTGATCAAGTGAACCCAAACCGCATAAAACTAAATTACTTATCCTGAATAAAGGTTGACTCTGTTGTATTCTAAGAGAGCCTGTAGTGAGGTAGGAGAAGAGATACTGACGGAACACGTCTGTGAGGGCGGGTCGTGAGTCGTACTTGGATAGGTCAGAAGGTAGAGCACTCGCTTGGAAAAGGCAAAGGTCCTAGCTTGGAGTTTGATCAGGTACAGAGTTTAGACCTCCCACAAATGTTCAGAATTAGTTTTAATGCGTTTCTTTTAATCAAAATTGAAGGTTTGCATGATTGTTTGCACGAAATCTCAAAAGCTGAAGAACATGCCCTCACATTTAAAATTGTGGAAGTCTTAACATAAAATTTGTTTGTTGTTGTCTTCAGTCCTGAGACTGGTTTGATGCAGCTCTCCATGCTACTCTATCCTGTGCAAGCTCCTTCATCTCCCAGTACTTACTGCAACCTACATCCTTCTGAATCTGCTTAGTGTATTTATCTCTTGGTCCCTCTCCCATTTTTACTCTCCACGCTGCCCTCCAATGCTAAATTTCTGATATCTTGATGCCTCAGAACATGTCCTAACAACCGGTCCCTTCTTCTAGTCAAGTTGTGCCACAAATTCCTCTTCTCCCCAATTCTATTCGATACCTTCTCATTAATTATGTGATCTACACATCTAATTTTTTGCATTTTTCTGTAACACCACATTCTATTCTCTGCTTGTTTTTTTCAGAAAAGACTTTCTGACACTTAAATATACTCTCGATGTTAACAAATTTCTCTTCTTCAGAAACGCTTTGCTTGCAATCGCCTGTCTACATTTTATATCCTCTCTGCATCCTGTTATTTTGCTGCCGAAGTAGCGAAACTCATCTCCAACTTTAAGTGTCTCATTTCCTAATCTAATTCCCTCAACCTCACGTGATTTAATTCGAACATATTCCATTAGTCTAGTTTTGCAAACCTATCGATAGGCAAAAATGTGCCCACCAACACACCTGTGAGCGCAGTTTTTGACTTGGTGTTCTACAGAGTTTGGTGTTTTAGGTCATTTTCAAGTATTTTACAAAAATTGGATAATGGTACGCTATGCCGTATACATCTTTGGTCCTATGTTGTAATTATGACTGCGTCTAATCGCCATTAAATAAATTACATTAATTTTACATTATTATGGGAGCGCGTTACTTTTTAGCTGAAGCTTTGCAACAGACACTCGAAAGTAAAGTCCTCCCACAACAATGAAAAAGTATCTCCAGTTCATTTTATGACTATTACATACCGCCGTGCTTACAACATAGGAGCAAACGAATCTCTTGCAAGATGGCTGAATATTGCCTAGACTCCGAAATTGTACTATCGTTATTCAAATAAAGAAAATGTCACCTAAGGCGTCGCAAAATCAATTAAAGTCATTGCAGCTGCGGACTCAGTTCCAATGAAGACTTCGGTCACTTCATTGTGTACTAAGGACGAAAGGAGGCTTTGAAGAGGAAATTTCTGTTTGTAAAGACCTTCAAACTTGTGATGGTAGGACTCATTTCTGTGCAAAATACAAACTTACCGCTTTTCGATGTGCCTAAGTAAAATTGATTGTAAGGCAAATTTATCCTTAAACATCTGAGTTCTTTATGTACTTCGATATGATAAACAGACATGGTAAAGCTGGAGTAGGTTAGAAATAGTTGTTCGGTATGTAACATCCCCTTAGAAAATTATGGATGACTGTGCTGGTAAACTACGTTATTTGATTTTCAAACAGCTGAGCAAAACTGAACGTACTCAGACATTTCTCTCTTTACTTTTTCTGATCATCATTAAACTTACCCACAATATTTTTTAGCGCAACGCAATCTGACTTTCAATAATACCTACAAAATAATGGCCCTGACTAACAATAACCTATACCTTTCATGAATCACTTACCTCACAAAAAACTTCGTTACTCGAACTACTGCAATACAGCGAGTGCCATTGCTGCCAGCTAAATAAAAGGTTCTAACTACTGAAGGCACTAACTACTGACAGACATAGTTAGCAAATGAAAGATTTTGATAGAGAACAAACAACTTATTTACCTTAATACTGTTCAAAAGTCATCATATATGTATCTATCAATTCATGACATCCATTTTTACAAATTTCCTTTTTCTGGCGGACACACGTCCAGATCGTCCGCTTATAGCAACCTATCAAAACTCTGGCATCTCTCTCTCTCTACATCCACCACTGCTGGCGGTTCACCTCCAACTGCGCAATGCTACGCGCTGTTCTCATCCAACTGCCCAACACTACAATAGCGAATATTCCAAAAATGCCAACCAGCCACAGACTGCACGCAACACAGTGATTTTCATACAGAGCGCTACGTTGCGTTACCAGCATAAAAACCTAAACAGCCTACTTACGAGTAATAAGGTGTTTCTCCCTCTCCATAGCTGAATAGCTAGCGCAGCTGCCTGCCATATGGTGGACCTGAGCTCTATTCCCGGTACTGCCAGGCACTTTTCTTTGGCTGGAGGACTGATACGGTGTGTGCTGAGCCTCGTGACGCCATATGAGGTGCCACTCGACCGAACAGTAGCGGTTCTAAGGTGAAGAAGCCCGACAACAACGGAGAGAGCGGTGTGCTGACCACACGCCCGAGCTCTACAACGTTCCACGACGCTCTCAGCAGAGAAATGACATGCCGATCGGGGGCCAGAATGTCTATTTACTGTTACACTATACTGTCTATACTTCCCACTGTGCTTTAAAGGAAGACATTAGTGAAAGTAAATTATCTTTACTCGAAAGTCCACCGAAAAAAGACCTTAGACAACCGTGATTACAAAAGAGAGCCTTCTCTCTCTGTCGTCAGAAGGTTCTCTTTCACTTGCTGTCACTCATATTAACGTACGACTGCACGCTCCGCGGAGATATCCAGCAATAAAACATTCTCTAGTTTCAATCAGTGCTAACCTAAAAAACCAGGTGTAGCGGAGCATGCACTGGAAAAAGGACACCGAATTGTTGTTAAACAGACCAACGGCTTCTGAGATAGAGTAATAAATGAAGCAATAGAGATCAAAATATCGGACAACATCCTCAATAAAGACGGTCGATTGCAGCTGAGTACGCCCTGGGATCCTGTGATCAGGGAGTTGGAGCAGACGCGGTGGTGCGCCACAAAAACATTGTCATACATGCTGCGGAACGGAACACCAGTGACGTCACTTAAAGGTGCAGCTGTAGAATCACAGCAGCGGCTTTCACACGACAGTCAACCACTTGACAATGGCAGAGGAGATCTCTGCCGAAAATTCGTGGCCAGTTAACCACTTGATGCGGCTTGAAACACCAGAATGTTTTATTATTATTCGGATTAATTGTCGCACAAGTGGATAAAAGTTGAAAATGCCAGGCTGCACCATAGCGTCCTTCGTCCTGTGACGGAAGCTGAGTAAGTAAAGCACTTAACTGTACAGCTAGGTATAAATGTTACATTTTTTCTCTCTCAGAAAGCTTTGCGTGTAATACGTGTCGTGTAAACAGCGTCGAGATTCAGCTCGCAGGCAGTATCAGATTGTGGGGAAAGATCTCAGATAGTCTCTCTCTGCGTGTTTAGACCTCTGGTGTAGACGGCAACTTCCATCTCTCGTCAGCTGCGGGCCGTGCCTCTCAGACAAGAAAAACTATACAGGCTTTGTCGGGAGAGGTGATAGCACTCAGAGAGTGCTGAGCGGCCATATTGCATTGCAAATTTGTGCCATATTTCACAGTTTGTACAATAACACAACTTGGTAATATTCAATGTGGTACTCATGAACACAGTAAATAAATGTACCTACGAAATTGCGTGTTTTGAGCCACAATAAGTAACCGTGCCATGTTTCTAAGCGAAGAAATAGCTCGCTCTACCTCCTAAACAAACAGCACAAGCAGTTAGCCAATTTTAAAAGTCCTAGACTTAAACAACGCTACGCAGCAAATAATGTATGAACACATCATAGGCACATTGTATAGAATTAACAAACGAAAATAAAGAAATTGTCACTGAAGAGACTCGATCTCATGTTTATATGAAACTATGATTGACAGACTGGCCCAGTACACATTGCGCCACTTCAGTCTTGTAAAAAGTCGCTCTATGAGTATTTACCGGCACCGCCGGTACAGTTTAGACTACTGTCGCTATGGATACGCTCTGTGTGTGAATTCAGCGATGTATCGGCAAAAAAAGTGATGAAGAGAGCTGCTAGGAAGTGGACCTAGGATGAAGTTGTGCATTTAATTAGTTTGTAGGACGAAAGGTCGGGGTTGTGTACAGTCACTGGACCACAGGAACTAAGATAAGAAGCAAAGTTTGTTGGCTGAAGTAACTGCTGCTCTTAAAAACTCCACAGAAGAAATTTATCAGACCAGAGAAATGTGGCAAAGCAGTTTTGTGACACAAATTAATTAAAATAAAGAAACAAGTGAAGTTGTGTTTGAAAGCAATAGTTTTGGAACTCGGGGAAATGTCATTTAAGTTCAAGTAATACAGCTGTATCTATAATTTTATATGACGTGGTATTTATTGATTATATTATTATATTGGTTGTTGAAGAACAGACCTTCAGGAATTTACGAGTGGTGCTTAAGTTAATACATTATTGGCATGAGAGAAAGTGATGCAGCCATCAGGGAAATTGTTGCTGGTGTGGGACGAAGTGTTTCCACAATGCAACGGGTGTGTGCAGAATGGTGCACTAAATTCCGTAGAACACGACGAAATGGGTCAGGTCGCACCACCCACACCACACCTCCGAGAAGATCGACACCTCATCAGAATGGCATTGTAAGACAGATCTGATCCTCCTCGGCTCTGGCGCAAAAGTGGAACGGTGTAACACATCGTTCACTATCAGTGGTGACAGTCCGTCGCCATTTATTATGGCATGGGTTAAGTGCACGTCGTTCACTTCTCCGCTTACCTTTGACGAATGCACAGAAACACGCTAGGCGTAAATGGTGTATGAAACGACGGCACTGGGCACAGAAGTGGTATCAATAGTGTTTTCGGACGAATGCAGGTTCTGTTTGTTTGTAGATGATAGCGGCAATTTCGTTCACCGAGACAGGGGGAGTGGTATCACAGCGACTGCATTCGCACAAGGCATAAAGCGCCAGTTCAAGGCCTTATGGTGTGGGGTGCTATTGGGTACAGCCACAAGTCACAGTTGCTGCGTGTCCAGGGCACTGTGACCTACGTGAGTGACATTCTGCTACCCGTAGCCATATCCTTTCTACACAACACTCAGATGCCATTTTTAGCCGTACAATGCACGACCACATGTTGCTGCACGAACACGTGCCTTCTTGGTGTCACAGGATGTCGGTCAATTACCCTGGCCCATAATATCACTAGACTTGTCACCAATCGAAAGTGTGTAGGATATGGCGAGACGACTGCGACACAATGCCAACCACCACAGATGAACTTCGGAACCAGGTCAATACAGCATGGGCCGCTATTCCACAGGATGGCATTCGCGCCTTATACGCATCGATGCCATCAGGCATGGAACAAGTTATCGTGGGCAATGGTGGACCTTATAACTACTAGGCAACAGGACACATTCTGAAACTAGGTGACTAAAATGCTGCCGGCCGAAGTGGCCGTGCGGTTAAAGGCGCTGCAGTCTGGAACCGCAAGACCGCTACGGTCGCAGGTTCGAATCCTGCCTCGGGCATGGATGTTTGTGATGTCCTTAGGTTAGTTAGGTTTAACTAGTTCTAAGTTCTAGGGGACTAATGACCTCAGCAGTTGAGTCCCATAGTGCTCAGAGCCATTTGAACCATTTGACTAAAATGCTAGTCATTTCTGCACAAAATACTAATGCACATCTCCTGTGAACATGAGCGCCGTATATCTAGTAAAAACCGTTCTGTCTTTTTTTTTTTTAACATGAGCGTATCAGCGAAAATTCGCCCCTAGTATAAGCAGTTCTGCCAATACTATCTGAGAGTAGCAAACTGTATGAGAGTAAACTATTCTCACGTGCATAACATCCCGGACCCTTTTGCTTGCGTCCATATAGTATGCTAGTGAACCTCCATTTAAGAGCACTTACCATCGCATTAGGTATTACGCTACTAACTCAATGGTTGGAGTCCTCCAACGCCTACCGGCTTGTCATTTATAAAAGCACAGCACACGACGAACTCTCTCAGTAACACAGTGAGACGTGGGACTTAGGGAAACCAGGAAAGGCGTGGACGGGGTCTAATCAATTACCATTGGTTGCACAGAAAACACATACACTTCATTTTCAAAAAACAAAACCCTCAACAATTATTTTTAAAAATTTTAATACACTGGCGGCTGAAAGCCTTATTAGAATAGTTGCAAGTTATTGTCGGCTGAAGGCCACAATCAACAGCTGAAGGCCTGATTAAGAAGGTTCAAAATTAGTCGTCGGCTGAAGGCCAGAAACAATTTCAAAATACACAATGGCTGAAGGTCTGGATTACTAGTGAGGAAGATAGTTACACATGTTAAAATAGTAAAACCTTTTTAAAACAATCTTAACGAACTGCAACAGGCTATAGTGACGGCTGCAGGCCTTATTAATAGAAAATTGAGAATTATAATTTGTCAGCTGAAGGCCACAACTAGTGTTACAAACAATTAACGGCTGAAGGCTGGAATTAAAAGTGGGGAAGGCAATAACATGTTAAAACATTAGTGTAAATTTTAAACAATTATGACAACTTGACCAAGTAAGACGGAGTGATACAGAGACAGTGCTCCCTGGATCGACCTGAGTAAAGGTCCGTACAGCTGTGTAACCAGTGAGACATGCAGCCAAGAGTCATGCTCACCTGACAGGATGGCAACTCAAACTAGGGACAGCTTAAACACCAACCAACAATCTCACAAATGCACCTAACGTCTGATCACCGGTACAATGATTGAATATTTCAGGCGAGGGCGAAGTGACAGAGAGAACTGCATATTAGAAAGCCGGAGTTTAGAACGACCGGAAGTAACAAGGAAACTCTACGACAAACATACCAGAACAACACCAACAGACCGACAAATCAAGTACTCAAAAACAACACTCCACTTGCTGCGTGCAGCGACACACCAACAAACGGCGAGATCTCACCATAGTAGTGGTTTCACTCCTGGATAAGGTCCACTCAACTTAAAACGTGCTGGGTTCGGTTGTCGGCTATAGCCCCTCGATCAGACAGTATCTGCACGCTGCCAGTGGTCCCAGCCTGCCCTGGCGCTGCGGATCTCCTCGTTGTTCCGTCTGAAGCCCAACTACCGAAACCAGAACGCAGACAGCATTTAACTAACTGCACATTAAAAACCACACAAGATACACACGGATCCGCGAAGACAATTCCACAATGTCTCAAACAATACTAAAACCAGTCACTGCGAAACAACACGGACGAATTATAAGTCGGCACAAACACAGAGAAGCCAGAAGCGGTCGGAGAACCAAATGCACGTCGTCCGGTACGACGACCGACCGAACGACCAACCAACGGTCGTCCGCACTCAAGTCAGGCACGGGAAAGATTGTCGACTGTCAACTTATTGCCATCATGTCACTTCGACGGGCGGACATACACACACAAGTGAAGGTTGTACTACTCGAATATCACGGTCCACTCCACTAAAACTCACTGAATCGGCCCTTGATGTGGTCGTGCACTCTCGCGACCACATCATTCCATCGGGCAGTGCGTGTGTGTCGCTAGCGGTCGGGCGAGTACTGGCTGCCCGGCCCTCACTGCGGCTCCGTCCCAACTCCACTCCCTGCACACACGACGACCCGGAAATACTAGAGGCCGCTCCAAAGATGGTACCACAGTACGCGCTAATGATAAGCGCTGCTGCTGCCACTCACGGACAGACAAGGCGAGCAAACGTAGTGGCGCCAGTGAACGCACTAAGAAAACGAGATGCCACTATCGCTATTACAAGATGCCAAGCTATGAACGGCATCAACGCTAGCTGGACACGGCTCGCACAGGTAGGAGTAGCTTCTTTGTCATACTTCTGTAGCGTGCCCGATCATAATGCTCTCCCACGATAGCCATAAGGCATCGGTGTATTGAGGAGGAACTACTATTTAGACTAGATCTTTTTCTTTAAATTCATATGGAGTTTACGGAAGTTAATTCATTCGCTTTGTCTCACATACTGCTCTCCAACTCTAAGAAGAGCGCTTGAACGATCTAACAAGCTATGTACTAATCTTCGTCTTTACCTCGCTTAAATAAAACGGACGATCATATTCTTGCAGGGTGACCTCACAATCCAGTACCGTAAACCAATAACCATCAAGAATCCCACGCAAGTAAATTGTGTGTAAACCTGACGGATCAGTGGCAGTACTACTCCGCCAGTGCGTCTGGAAGCTCCCCGACAGCCAGATACACGTTTCTGTGGTGGTAGCGTACTGTAAAGTCGGTCATGCTATATCCTAATGCTATGGCACATACGCACCTCCCCCCTCCCCCGCCCCTCTTGCATAATTAGAGCTCACATTAGCTCATGAAATCGCATGTAAAGAAAATATTCTGTTAATGTTTCTAAACACATCCTCTATTAGGGTGCATATTAGGTCATGAAATCAACTGCTCACTAATTATTACCAAGGTTGAATGTGCTGGAATGGTGCGTTGACCGCATCTCGGCGGTACAAAAAATGGTTCAAATGGCTCTGAGCACTATGGGACTTAACTTCTAAGGTCATCAGTCCCCTAGAACCTAGAACTACTTAAACCTAAGGACATCACACACATCCACGCCCGAGGCAGGATTCAAACCTGCGACCGTAGCGGTCACGCGGTTCCAGACTGTAGCGCCTAGAACCGCTCGGCCACCCGACCGGCTCGGTGCTACACTACAAGCGTTTGTCACAGTGCACCCGCATACACGTGCAAGTTTGGGTCAATGGTCGAAGGCACTCGGCTATCAAGCAATCGCAGAAACAGTAATCAGTAAGGAATACGAGCAACACTACCGGTTCCTCAGCCGCTCGTATTGAAGTTTGAAGCTGCAACTGGCTCCAGCGTTTTGCTGCTCTCGCCCGGTTAATAGTTTGAAGCCCTGGGACTGTGATTACCGGAAGCGTTCGGCTGGCGAGTCAGCTTGGTTCTTCCCCCAGTCTTTGTTGGGGCTTATATAACATCCCTGGTCCTTGATCATCTAAACGTTGCTTTCTACTCAGAACAGTTTTTACGTTATATCGTGTGTCTAAATCTGCGCTGTGAAGGTGATTTTTCGCAGTGCAAGCAATACTTTATTTTTCATGACGATCGTACAATTACAAAAAGTATTAACACTCTTTCGCGACACAGGGTGACCTCGTCCTTCTCGACGGGGTGCACTGGCGCACAAACTACGCAGGATCTTTTTTCCAACTTCTGTCCTTCCAACTACAGGACGCTAAATTTACCACTTGGCCTATGTCGTCCCATATTGGGTAATGAAAACTAGTCAATGTATAGCCGCAAGAAATCTTCGCTTTTGCCCCCTAAAACAATTATAATCACGATACCGACTTAAATTTATAATATTTTGAAATTTTTAATTAACATTCTTCAAAGCTAAACACGTCAAACATCCAATTAGATTTTCAAACAACTTTCGGGAATTCAGGCAGGTAATATTTTCAGCGAACGCCCAGCCATTTTCGAGGCACAAACTGCAACGGACAGGCGAGGTACAGACAAATTTAAAACCTCGGTTCTTGGAGTAACTCAGGAAAGATAACACACACACACACACACACACACTGAACACTAGTGCCACGAAAGATGACCAAAGTCAGAGGTATCGATAGTGAAAGACTACGAACTAGCAGGTGATGTAACATTGACTCTGTCCCTCTGTTTTTTGACAAGGGTGAGAGCAGGATTCCAAGCAGAGTTTAAACAAAAATCTCCATCCTTGTTTACAGGGTTGCTCGCTAATTTAATCTAAACAGCTTCCTTAGTAGCACTGTTCCAATAGCTGGACGTACATGCCAATATCTCGGTATTGTTATATAAGGTAGGGTGACCAGTACACAAATAATGTTCGGCAATAGCAGATCTACTTGGGTGCTGTAATCGTATGTGCCGTTTGTGCTCAGTACATCGGTCCCACACTGTACTGATAGTCTGACCAGTATTGCCATGCCACAGCTGCAAGGAATACGATATATTTCCGCCTTACGCAAACCAAGATCATCCGTAAAAGAACCCAAAACCACTCTAATTTTGGATGGAGGTCGGAAGACACATTTCACATCGTATTTCCGTAAAATAAAACCGATCTTGTTGGCAGTGGTT
Organism: Schistocerca nitens; assembly: GCF_023898315.1. Classification (NCBI taxonomy): domain Eukaryota; kingdom Metazoa; phylum Arthropoda; class Insecta; order Orthoptera; family Acrididae; genus Schistocerca; species Schistocerca nitens. The sequence continues at coordinate 751,604,850 of NC_064618.1, read as the reverse complement.
CCTGTGTGAAACAAAAAGGCTTATTCTTAGGTGTCGACTCAGTATCATCACCAGTCACCCGATGCACAGTTGGTCGAAAGAGCAAAGCACGTTCAATCTGTCTTTCACTATAACCATTCTGACGAAATGTAGTTTCAAGAGGGGACAGCTCAGCTGGCAAAGTCTCAGTGTCGGAAATAACGTGTGTCCTGTGAACCAAGGTACGAAGTACCCCTTCACGCTGAGCCGGATGGTGACACCTATCAGCCTGTAAATACAAGTCAGTGTGAGTACGTTTCCTGTAAACTGCATGGCCCAATGATCCATCAACCTTCTTCCTAACCAAAACCTCAAGAAAGGGATGGCAACCATCCTCTTCCACCTCAATCGTAAAACGAATGATTGGGTGAATCGAGCTCATATGTTCTAGAAAGACATTCAGATTCTCCCTACCATGAGACCAAACAACCAAAAGTATCATCAACGTATCTGAAAAAACAGGCGGGTTTCAAAGGTGCCAACTCCAATGCCCCTTCCTCGAAGCCTTCCATAAACAAATTTGCAGTCACTGGAGACAACGGACTACCCATCGCAACTCCATCTGTCTGCTCGCAATACTGTCCCTTGAACGAAAGAGATTAGTTAATTCAACACCAAGCTTAACCTCAATTACCCGCAACGAATCAGACAGAGGAAAACGAGTGAAGAGAGAGACAACATCAAAACTTCCTAAAATATCAGTCATTCAACCGCATTCCCTCCAAACGACGTAAGAAATCAGCTGAGTTCCTGAGATGATGTTCACACCGACCAACTTGTGGGCTTAACAGAGAAACAGAGAAGCAAGCTGCTTGGCTACACGATATGTCGGAGCGCCGATATTGCTCACTATAGGACAGAAAGGAACCCCTTCCTCGGGTACCTTCGGAAGGCCATATAACCTAGGGAGAACAGCACTATAGGTGTTAAGACTCTTGATAGCGTCCTGCGACAAACTACTTTTCTGCAGGAGGCTGTTGGTATTTCTCTCAACAGTTTACGTGGGGTCAGCGTCGATCCTACAATACGCTGAGTCAGACAATAAACATGGCATCTTTTGTACATAATCCTGTTCTTTTAAAACAACGGTGGCATTGCCCTTGTCCGCAAGAAAAATAACAATGTCAGGATCAAATTTGAGAGAGCGTAAAGCAGCCTTCTCTGCTACTATTACATTACTCTTGGGTGGACGAGCCCTAGTCAACAAACGACATGCATCCCTCCAAACCTCCTCTCCAGGGTCAGGAGTTAGTTTACAAACTGCCTGTTCAATTGCACTAATAAAATCTACTACTGGCAAACTCTTCGGTGTGGGTTCAAAATTTAATCTCTTCCCTAGCACAGATAAGGTTCCGTCGTCAAAACTTCTCTGTGACATTTATCACAGACCGTCGAGACATAAAATTAGACTCCGAGCGAGTATAAACGACACACACGATTACGGCAGCCAAGTAGATCTGATATTGCCGAACATTGTTTGGATATTGGTTACCCTATGTTATATAACAATACCGAGATATTGGTATGCACGTCCAGCAATTGGGACAGTGTTATTAAGGAAGCTGTTGAGATTAAATTAGCGAGCAAGCTTGCAAACAGGGATGGAGGTTTTTGTTAAACTCTACTCGGAATCCTGCTCCCTCCCTTGTCATAAACCTGCTAGTTCGTAGTCGTTCACTGTCGATACCTCTGACTTTGGCCATCTTTGGTGGCACTAGTGTTCAGTGTGTGTGTGTGTGTGTGTGTGTGTGTGTGTGTGTGTGTGTGTGTGTGTGTTTGTATCTTTCCTGAATTACTCCAAAAACCAAGGTTTTAAATTTGCTTGTACACACCTGTTCGTTGTAGTCTGTGCTTTGAAAATGAGGGTGTGTACTCCCGCCGAAATATCGGCTGTAAATATTAAATGGCTGAATTCCCGTAAGTTCTTTGATAATTGTATACGCCAGGAGAAACTCAGATTCACATCTGATTAAATATGCGACTCTAAACTATAGAGTATTTGTGCAAATGCATAACGGTTTGGGGCAATACGTAGTGCATTGGTAAGCGATAAATGTAACAAAGAGTTTAAATATTTGCATTTAAAATTTTCAGTGAAATAATTATGGATAGATTTCAGTAGACAGAACATTAACTGTTGGTTGGAATGAAATGAGAACTAATTAAATAATCCAACCGGAATCAAAGCTTAACTAATATTAGAAATTTTGATGGTGCTTACTAGTTAGTTATTTCTGACACATTTACGTTGTGTCAACTGAAAATGTAGCCATATGGAAGTCCTATGCAACTGATCGGGCATTGAGAACAAAGTATCATGTGGGCAGTCGTCTGAAACTTGCCAATGTGTGGTCTCTCCCTCTTGCAGAATGCCACAGTTATTTACATTGTTCTTGAATACACTGATGCACATTCGCTGCCTGTTGACTCATCTTCCATGTGCATCAATACGAAGTGTTTTATTTTTACCCTGAGAATTTGAGTGCTACGATACTGAAATATTATTTTAGTAACGTGTTCCTTCATGATGAGAAGGCAGTCTCCCTTCAAGGACTACACTAATGTTCTAAAATATTGTACGTCCTTGATTGCAGTGATGTTATTTTGTTAGTTATACATATCTTTACGTGGAAATACATATATAATTTTTTGGGCAGGGACAAAGGGGGGGAGGGGGTGGCTTGCAACAATGCTTGGCAACAATGTGATCTCATACTGCCGACTATTGCCTCAGAAAGAGCTCTGTGTTTACTGAGGTTTGGCATTCACTAGCTGTGGCCTGAAATTATTGCTGTTCTTTTTTTTTAATTTTCTTCCTACTGTGCCTGTGTTTTTTACCGTCATGGTGAAAACTCATGAATTAACCTCTAGAAAGGAAAAGTGCATTGAGGCTCTCCACAACGAAAGCGTAAACAACATTGAAATTGTAAAGAGATTGAACTGTTCGAGGTCAGCTGCGAGTCGAAATCTGCAGAAGGTGATAGCGAAAGGAAATATGGAAAATTTACCACAAAGCGGGAACCCATGAAATTCTTCGCTTTGGGAGGACAGAATTCCTCGCCGACTAAGCCGAAAAAACAGAATTGATTCTTCATTTGAATTGGCAAAAGCATGGCAAGTGGCAAAAGGAGTTGATTCCAGCTCGTCAGTTGTTAGAAAAACACTCTGAGAATTGGAACGAAGGTTAAGAGTTGCCAAGGAGAAGCCATTTTTAACTACTGCAGTGAGGAAAAGGAGGCTGGCGTGGGCCAGACAGCACGTAAACTGAACAAAAGAGGGGTGGAGAGTTGTATTTTCAGATGAAAGCCAATTTTCCATGGTGAGTGACAGACCGCAGTACGTCAAGTGTGAAGCCAACTAAAGGATGGATCTTGACTACTTTGTGTGAAACATGAAACATGCTCTATCTTTAATGCTGTGGGGAGTACTGACATACCAGCTTGCTGAAAGGCTGTACTTAGTTCAGGGAACAATAAACGGTGACCATTACGAAGTTGTGATTCAGCACCCTCTTTATGTTTACTGCATGTGACGCTTTTGTAGCTATGCAGTGGGTTTTCCAACACGTTTTGGCCCCATGCCACATATTGAAAATGTGACTTTCGGTTATTTTATCTTTGTAATACAATTTCCAAGGTTACTGCTGTTACATATCGTCCAAATCTATCATTCCAGATCGGTTCTGTCATATCTGAATTAGGTATCAGAAAACTTAAGTGGTCAGGATATTAGACAGACCTTAATCGAATTGAGAATTTATGGCGACAGTGGTTGCTAGAGGTGATTATAAAAGTGTATAACTATGAAATTGACATAAGTAGACCTACCAATTACGAAATTGATCGACTCCATGTTTGACACAGTGGAGGCTGATATGAGGACGATGTGTATCGAACAAAATATTAATATCATTTAAAGTGTGACTGCTGAATAATGCACTTTTGATACACAATATTTTACACTATGACCAAATTAAAAGGAAATTTCATTGAAATATGTAATATTTAACTTCGACATCATCAGTGACAGGCATGCTGTTGTACTGATTTGTATGTACTGTTGACATATTTTTTTGAATTAAAATATTAGTAACAATCTTATCGTTCATTATAATGTTCCTTCTCACTTGTAGGCTAGCTTTCTTTAATAAATATTTGAAATTTCAAGGCAAACGGATTTTTAGAAGTCCTGTACCAAAATTCCATAGAGTCGTGCGATACTCTAGACCAGTAGTGTACGCATTTCGGATGAATAGAAAACATAAATCCATAGCTCAAGCCCAGTTTTCTTCACATCAGCGTTGAATGATGCTGAAGAGTGTCGAAAACGGTACCGGAATATTGCAAGGATAACACTAGTAACCTGCTACTCTTTCTTTTTAATTTTAATATGTTAGTGTAACTAAGAAACGTAACAGACATTTTTATTTCTGTATATTTTTGTTTGTCATGCCAGTCCACAGAGACTTTCCTTGGATTACCACATTCAATTTGTTTGTGTCTTTCTTATTTAAAGCTCACCTCTGTGATCAGGCCCTGAAGACATCGTGATGTCAACCAGACACCGTCTCACCCTCTGCATTCTGTCGACATTTCTACGCAGTGTGGACGAGCATGAGACCAGCACACCGCTCTCCGAGCTGTTATCTACTCCCCAGACCATGGAGCCCCTACTTCACATTATTCAAGTACCTGTTCAAATGGTATCACTCCATTTCATACCTCCCAACAAGGGAAACTGCTAGTAGTGGCCTAAGAAGACTTCTGGCGCAATTTGTGTGTGGCTTGCATACACTCAGGGACAAGCAAGCATACATCCAGGGCCAGAATATCCTCCTCGCCCTCTCCTTAACCTATTGGTATGCTAATTGATTTACAACTCCCTGGGTATAATCTGGCTTATGAGGAACACCCCACCTCACCACCTTTCTCTCTACCCCAAACCCTCTGGGAAAAGGGATGCCAATCTTGGGGGATTTCTTTCGCCACTACCTCAGTTTGAACCCTTTTGTCCCTCTGAGAAATTCCCCAGCCTACCCCCTCCCCTCCTGGAAACCCTGTGCCACTATTGATATAAAGAAAATTCAGTACCTACACTTTTACATATTGGTGCAGTTATTTACTACCTCTATCCCACAACCCCTCAGCTCCCTACCCGTTTTGAAAATATTGACATACTTTTACAATGAAATGAATACCCCTAGCTGCATACAGGCGTTGATATACGTCAACAGGGACAGTTGAAAATTTGTGCCCCATCTGGGACTCGAACCTGGGACCTCCTGCTTACATGGCAGATGCTCTATCTATCTGAGCCACCAACGACACAGAGGATAGCGCGGCTGCAGAGACTTATCTCTGGCACACCTCGTGGGAGACCCGACTTATTGTCCCACACTATATTCACCATGACGGTAAAAACACACAGGCACAGTAGGAAGAAAATTAAAAAAAAAAAAAAAAAGAACAGCAATAATTTGAGGCCACAGCTAGTGAATGCCAAACCTCAGTAAACACAGAGCTCTTTCTGAGGCAATAGTCGGCAGTATGAGATCACATTGTTGCCAAGCATTGTTGCAAGCCACCCCCCCGGCCCCCCTTTGTCCCTGCTCATCATACTCATTACTCGCGGCTTTACTGCTGATTCCCATAAGAGTTCAGCCACTGTTTGTGCATCTGCACAGAAGAAGATGGTCAAATAGCCGGTGAGCCTTAACTATATATATATATATATGACATACTTTTGATTCATAGACTCGACTGGATTAGTCACTACTGCTCATTTGGATGTTTTGCTCAAAATATCAGATTCATTGACTAATCTGCAGTGTAAAAAGCTCACTTAAAACACTCACTACCATTAAACATATCTGGCGAATAAAAAATCACACTTGCATATTCGTGCACGCTTTCTGCCAATGGGACGAATGCTGGGAAAAGCAGCTGAACTGGTCGGGAGAAGCCCCAGGTTCAGCGCCCTATGCTCCGTGTGCTACCGCCGCCACCAGGGAGAGGTTCGATAATGGTGGGAATGCAGCATTTCTCCCTTATCCACTTGGCAGGAAAGCTCACATATCATCAATTAAAAAAATCATGTACCACTGAATACTGGACTGACAACTACGCTACATGCCTGGTGCATCAAACACACACAGATCATGGTTCAATACACGTTACTACAACTGATGGAAAATACCTTATTGCTGTAATTATACATCGAAATTGTTGTAAAAAAACACTACTATAAATGGCAGAGCGTAATGATACACAGAAGTAAGCTAACTCATACATTTTACAATTCGAGTTACTGAATTTAAAAAAAAAACAGAAACATTCAATGTAGTGCCAAATATACATAAGGTCTTATATGCATCAAAGTTTAATTACACAAGCACCTCCTCCACAAGCTGCCTGCAGCCTACTCTACACACGCGACTATGAACACAGTCCAATATATAGAGAGTAGTAGTTCACAATGCAGAGGACACCGAGACAGCAGGTACAAGCTAAATTTTTTGCTACTTCCTGCCCAGCCAGCCTGCGGCGTAATCCCCCAGATGAATGTGTGACACCGCATGTCGGCTTCCTTTGATCTCCTGGCCCCCAACAAGGCCTTGGAGGGTGTCATCCCTTTTATATCCACCACCTGGGACATTCCTGTTGAAACGTATGCTATCTCTCCCCCTATGCCCCCCCTCCACTCTCTCTCTCTCTCTCTCTCTCTCTCTCTCTCTCTCGTTACTTCCTGTTATCGCCCTACACCTCAAACCAGTAAACCAAGGTGTAGTCCCCCAAGAGTAGTGCATTCCTTTAGGCTAATGCTGAATCAGTGAAGCTATATAAAGCCTATCCACAATCCCCAGCAGCTCTCATTCTGCGCCGTCCGCAGTTGTGTGAGGTCACATGTCACCTTGCATGTGCTCTTATCGACAATCTTTAGTTGTTAGTTATTGCAAAATGAAGTGGTTAGCCAACAGCAGAAGCAGTAGCAGTGCCAAACGTCCTAGGCAAACAGAGGAATGGGAATTACAAGGTAAGTACGTCTGATTGATAAGTGTCTCACAAGAATGATACTTTCACAACGTTTCTGAAAGTCAGCGGATTATATTTACTTTCTTACGTATTTATTGTGGTGCTCTGCGCAACTTTCCATTCTTCTTCATCGCCATAAATACTAGAATACTCCTCATGACTTCGTAGAACAAGTAATTAAGCCGCTGCATCGTTGATGCACAAGATGCACTCGTAAATTGTTACTCCACTCAAGAAAGACTTTGCCTGTAGAAATGTAATCGCCCTGCTAAGACTATGAAAGGTTCATTACAACATAGTTGAACATGTCTGATGACGCTGTGATAGTTTTGTTTCTTCCTGGAATGACAGAGGGATTATCTTGCAACGTTCAATTGATATATTCGTGGGATACCAACCAAAGATTCTGAGTGAATTCATCGTTTTATCAAATATATGTTCACAGATAAGGGAGATTACTTTCATACAGCAGCTACAACTAATCTCATTGTCTAAATCGCAAATTATCTGTATCAAATATCACAAGGGCAATGAGGAGGTAATGAACGCTGCAGTTCTTCGCTTGCTCTTTGAAAATGGTGACGCACTGTGAAGGGTAAGAGGCAGTAGCTCTCAGTTTCAAACTTGCGCGAGAGTAATATTTTACCACCTCTGTGGCAAAGCTACAATCAGCTACATCGAAATCAGAACGACACCAAAAGAAATTTTTTCATCATAATACGTCTCGGTACGTTCAGCAACAGCAGATCTAGAGAGAAACATAAAATATTGCTGAACTTCCACCGAAAATACTGAAAGCTGTTAATGAAATCGTATGAATGATAAGTTTGTTAACTGTTTTTCGTTCAGCAACTACTCTGACAGCCAGATTGTCATATTATTTATTTACACGTAAAGTTCCGTAGGACCAAATTGAGGAGCAACTCTCCAAGGTCATGGAACATGTCAGTACATGAAATTACAACATAAAAGTAATAACAGACAAAAATAAATGTTCATGATCCTGAAAAAACTCAGTCCATAAGTTTAAGTAAACGCTATCAGCAATACAATAAGAATCAGCTTAATTTCTCAAGGAACTCCTCGACAGAATAGAAGGAGTGACCCATGAGGAAACTCTTCAGTTTCGATTTCAAAGCACGTGGATTACTGATAAGATTTTTGAATTCGAGGGGCAACTTACTGAAAATGGATGCAGCAGTATACTGCACTCCTTTTTGCACTAGAGTTACGGAAATCCGATCCAAATGCAGGTTTGATTTCTGCCGAGTATTAACCGAGTGAAAACTGCTTGTTCTTGGGAATAAACTAATATTAGTAACAAGAAACGACAATAAGGAATATACATATTGAGAGGCCAATGTCAAAATACCCAGACTCGTGAACAGAGGTCAACAAGAGGTTCGTGAACTCACACCACTTATTGCCCGAACCGCCCGTTTCTGAGCCAAAAGTATCCTTGTAGAATGGGAAGAGTTACCCAAAAATATAATACCATACGACATAAGCGAATGAAAATAAGCAAAGTAGACTAATTTTCGTGTCGAAGAATCACTCACTTCTGATACCGTTCGAATAGTAAAAATGGCAGTATTAAGTCTTTGAACAAGATCCTGAACGTGGGCTTGCCACGACAGCTTACTATCTATCTGAACAACTAGAAATTTAAACTGTTCAGTTTCACTAATCATATGCCCGTTCTGTGAAATTAAAACGTCAGGTTTTGTTGGATTGTGTGTTAGAAACTGTAAAAACTGAGTCTTACCGTGATTTAACGTTGGTTTATTTTCTACAAGCCATGAACTGACGTCATGTACAGCACTATTTGAAACCGAACTAATGTTGCACACAACATCCTTTACTACCAAACTAGTGTCATCAGCAAATAGAAATATTTTAGACTTACCCGTAATACTAGAGGGCATATCATTTATATAAATAAGGAACAGGAGTGGCCCCTGGGGCACCCCCCACTTGACAGTACCCCACTCAGACCCCACATCACAGCTGTTATCAACATTGTGAAAAATGACCTTTTGCTGCCTGTTGCTAAAGTAAGATGTGAACCAATTGTGAGCTACTCCCCGTATTCCGTAACGGTCCAACTTCTGGAGCAATATTTTGTGATCAACACAATCAAATGCCTTAGTTAAATAAAAAAATACGCCAAGCTTTCGAAACTTTTTGTTTAGCTCATCCAGTACCTCACAGAGAAAAGAGAATATAGCAGTTTCAGTTGTTAAACGACTTTTAAAGCCAAACTGCACATTTGATAGCAAATCGTATGATATAAAATTATTAATTATCCTTACACACAGCCTTTTCAATAACTTTCGCAAACACTTATGGCATAGAAATAGGTCTAAAATTACCGCATCTCCAACAGCTATATGAGCATTAGTTCGCACCACAGTGACAAATGTTCAAAATGTGTGCGAATTCCTAAGGGACCTAACTGCTGAGGTCATCGGTTCCTAGACTTACACACTACTTAAACTACCTTAACGCTAAGGACAACACTCACAATCATGCCTGAGGGAGGACTCGAACCTCCGGCGGGAGACCACAGTAATACAACGAACTGTTATAAATTGCTTACACAAGGACATTTCCGAACCAGCCGTCTTGTAGCCTGTATTGCACCGACACTAAACTACCGCCATGTGCGACTGCAATGGTATCAAGCGAGAGCTCATTGGAAGACAAAACGGAGGTCTGTTGTGCCTTCTGACGAAAAATGGTTCTGCCTCTTCTGTGCCAGTGGTGGTTGTGAGTTGGTTAAGAGGAAGCCAGTTGAGGGCCTGCAATCAACCAGTTAGCGTGCTAGACACACTGGACGTACACCTGGAGCTATGGTCGGAGTCGCAATTTCATACGCAGCAGGGGCACTCTCATCACTGTTGCAGTTATCCCATACACCCTGACAGCAAATTTTTAAGTGAATCTGGCGATTTGACTTTTTGCGCTGCCATTGATGAACAGCACTGCAGGGGGAGCTTTCCAACAGGATAATGCTCGCCCACTTAGCACTGTTGTAATCCAAAAAGCTCGAAAGACCGTCGACACTTCGACCTGCTCAGTCACTAGATCTATCTCCACTCGAGCTCCTACGGAACATTATCGGATGACAGCTATAGCGGCATCCACAACCAGCAAAAACCTCCCCTGTATTGACCGACTAAGTGCAACAGACACAGAACTTCATCCTATCAACTGATATCTGGCACAATACATTTACGTTTGCATGCTGCATTCAACATTCTGGTGGTTACACCGGCTATTAATGTACTAGCATTTCACATTTGCAATGGCTCTCGTGCTTAAACAGCTTAGGTTACGTTCTGAAATACGATAAATGCACACTGCAGCTGATAGCTACAAACAGTATTTCACGATTTCCTACCTTCCTAAATTAGAATATACGCATTTTATGGTTTAAATCATTTCTGCGAACCTTAATAATGTTCCAGACATTGTATAAATTAAGTAACTGGTGTAGAAACACACTTTCTGGACACCCGTTTTTGTAAACAACACGCCTGGCTGAGCAACGACGCAGTTGTGCGAAATATCGATTGGGCCAACCTTATGGTGACACCTGTGGCTGTCTTCTTGCACTACGTGCCGGATTAAGAATATATACGAATGGAGACAGCACATATTATTAGCAAAAAGGAAACTTGTGAGCTATCAGTCGAAGAGGAATGCTATGTAGCTGATTAGCTACACCATGCATTTAAGGGGTAAGTGATTTAAGCTGCTTCGCTACACCGATGATACCTGTTCCTAAGTGAGTCACGTAGCCAGTTGTTTCGACTCTGGAATATTTGGTTCAAATGGCTCTGAGCACTATGGGACTTAACTTCTGAGGTCATCAGACCCCTAAAACTTAGAACTACTTAAACCTAACTAACCTAAGGACATCACACACACATCCATGCCCGAGGCAGGATTCGAACCTGTGACCGTAGCGGTCGCGCGGTTCCAGACTGTAGCGCCTAGAACCGCCCGGCCACTCAAGTCGGCTCTGAAATATTTACTTTGTCTTCTTTGGAGAAGGAGTTTTCGAAAAATTTACAAACCTACATTGAAATTTTTGCAGGGTTCTTATTACATTAAGATGTAAGTCATTTCGCAAGGAAAAGCGTCTAATGTATTTAGTAATTCTGCTTTAGTGGCATTGTCATCTGTAAAATTACCGTTGAAGATACGGATTGCGTTTTGCTGCTGGTGCATTTCTGGACAATGTAACTCTGAAGACAGATGAAACCACATGGCTAAGCAAGAGAGACGTTCAAGTAGCAATGCCAATCAAGATTTCTATCTGAGTTGCAATGTCACAACTGCAATGATATTTTCCATGATAAGGGGACAGGTAAGGACGGAGCAGTTCAATGTCCAACACGATCGCCAGACCAACATATTTCTATCAGTGGGGTTGTAATAGCCCTCCCGTATACGAAAGCGAGTGACTGTTAAAGGAACTTCAGGACTGATCCTAGCAGCGTCCGAAATCATTCGCGAAAGTCCTGCGTGTTTTGATATCACGGTACGCATACACAATTAGTGTATCTTTTAATAATACTAAAACCTCACTTCACTGAACTAATCAAACATGAAAAAGGAAAAGGCTGATATTAGAGCACCAGTAATATAAACTGTACAGAAATCCATTTCATTAAAACTCCACACAAGATTCTAAATGTGTCTGTAGTGCCGCTAGACACTGAAATCCCTGCGCCTCAAACTCATAGCTACAGGAGCTAAAAATAAAATGGTGCAAACCATTGATACTGTGGAGCATCATGCGGTAATTGTTTTCTGCAATTGAAGGCGAAAAACGCCGTAACAGTTGATGCTGATCTGGGGAGAGTATACGGCATCAGCTCACCATCGTTATGACATCCATTCAGTGTGATCAAACAAGTCTGAATGACAAAGAGCCAAATGGAGAACGGAGAATTGCGAGAGGTGTGGTGGAGTTGTTACTCGACGACCGGCGTATCGCAGACGAAGCGATAATGGAAAAAAGTAAAAATTCAGTCACTGACCCTCTTGTCTAAAAGTGGGATAAATTTATTAACAGATATGACGGTTAATTTCGAAATACTAATCAGTTTACTTACTTCTCTCCATTTCCTTAGTTTTCGTTTGACTGCACCTCACATATTTTGCAGAAGGACCACGAAGATTAGAGAAATTAAGTCTCGTAAGGAGGCATGTAGGCATATAGACACATATATTTCCCTCGCTCTGTTTGCGAGAGGAACAGGAAACGAAATGTGGCTACTAGTAGGCGTACAGTGGTGATGGTAAAAGGTCACTGGATGCCATAACAGGAGAATACGAAGAGTGACGCAAAATTTGGTATTGCAGAGAAACAGCAAGTACAGGATGACAAGGGTCTGGCAGTCATCGAATCCAGCTGGAGGCAACCTATGCTATTTTCAAAATGCCGTGTAAGAATTTGACAACTAATCCATGACCTAACTTCCACTTTTTCCATTATCGCTTCAATTGCGATACGCTGGTCTTTGAGTACCAGGGCCAAACACTCCGATGCGGTTCTCAGTTCTTGACAGAAGAGTTTTCTCATCACAATGAAACGGTCTGTGCACCTGACAAATGCTTCATAATGATGGTGAACTGTTCCCGCATATTTCCAAATCGGGATGGACCGTTGAGGTGCTTTTCCCATTCAGCTACAGAAAAAGAACTACCGCACAGGTCTCCACTTTATCAATGGGTTGCTACATATTTTGGCTCCTTTAAGCAAGGGGTTGTGTAGCGGGTATTTCAGTGTATAGCGGGACTGCAGACGTGTAACAGCAAACTAAAAAATAAAGTACTTTATTTTTTCGGAATGATAATCAAAATTTTATGGCTCTCCCTCCTAGGTACTTTTGTGGTGCTTTAATAAAATTCCTGTTTGCAAATTGGCACCTGTATTCAAATAAGGATTTACGTAACAGTGATATCTCGTTGTCGACTGCAAAACATGCACCACATTAAATTTTTATATGGTTCGTATTACATTAAGATGTAAGTCATTTCGCAAGGAAAGTTATCTAATTTATTACAAAGATAACACAAAGCAATCGGCATAATAGTCCGCAACCAATCATCTATTTTTTCATGAATTGATTAAGAGCAGCTGCGAGGTAGTCGAATTAATAAAAAGTACAGACCCCAAACACGCAGACGTGAAAGTCAGCTAACCGCTCTTAAACAACGTAAGTGCGTGCTTTCTGGTTCACGCTTCCTATTATCTGGCACATATCAGTTCTTCGCTGGAATCAACTCGAACTAAGATAGCTGTAGTAACAAGAGGCTGATGTCTGTGCCCTGGAAATTGATACGTTTCATACGCTATCTGAGCCGCAGCTAATCAGTGAAGAAATGTCGCAGATGATTTCTTGTTGTTTCCGAACAGACTTCTTCCAATTATAAGCTGCTTTAGGAAGCGTACTATAGTAGAATGATGAAGACAAACAGTGATATGCTAGGGGAACAGCACGAACACCTTCAAAGCGACCCACTACTGTTGTAATGTCACGCAAGAGTACCAAAAACCTCATCTCTGCCGTCTGGATGTAGACTGAGGCCGGAGCAAAGTAAAGCCGACTCTACTTAGGCAACACAACCGTCTGTATGGCTACGCGCTTTCCATAATCTACAGTGAAGCGCTTTTTCCCAGAATTACTGCCTTCTTTGAAATCTGGACTTCTTTCCATTAGGTCCTATGATCATTTTCATGCTTGTCAGTCATTAAAATGACACTTGGGTTCCATCCCTGCTGACCTGTTCAGGTATCGGCTTCTCTTTATTCCTATATGGGGTCCTCAATGATCGCGCGTGTGACTCTCACACTGTCGCATTGTTCCGTATTGATTGTTTCCGTGCACTCTAGGAGTCGTGCTGATGGCCTTAGTTTTTCGACTTTCTCAAGACGTTTCCTGGTATATGGCTTGATCACGTCACTGATGGTGACTATGTTCAGGTCTTCATGTAAGCCTATGGTTCTGCTCCATCATGGCGCTCTAGATATTAGCCTCAATCATCTGTTTTGGCTTATATAGAGTATTTTATTGTTTGTCACGCTGTGCCACAGGAAGAACTTCCGTATATTGTAGCTGGTAGTACAAGTGCCTTACATAGTCCAAGCTTCGTGTTGACGTTCATGTTTACATTTGACAGTAAGGGAAAACAGGGCGCAGATCAGTCGAATCAGCTTGTCCTTCGTTCGGATATGTGTCTTTCACACCAGTTTCTTATAATGTATCAGTCCTAGGTATCCGACCTAGTTCATCTACTGGATATTTGTGTTGTTAATTAACAGCTTTTCCTTTAAGTCTACTCCTCTGCGGGTAAACATGACTGGGAGTGTTTCGTCTACGTGTAACCTCATCATGCTGGTCTTTGCCTAATGTTGCGTGACTGTCAGCTGCCTCTGGAGGCGGGTTATCGCCACTTTTACTCGACGACTGCTGGTGAACAACGCAGAGACGTCAGCGAATTAGGCTGCTACTGTTTGTGGTAATTCAGGCAGGTCATTAACGAATAAAATGAGAAGGACTCTGGCTGTCATTCCTCATCGCTGCTTTACTTCATTTATTAGACACTGGTTATCGTGTGAACAGGTGGTGGATTGTAAACTAATAGCACGGATACGTCGGTTCTGGAAACGACTTGTAGTCTCCTGAAGCACTTCATTCCTGAGGAGCTGTAGCTGCGGTTTTGGAACGTTACTTCGTAGAGGTGTGTAATTCGCCATAATACAGTGGCGACCTCCAGGGCCGACAGGCGCAGCGACTTGTACAGGAAGCCGCTGAGGGGTTCAAATGGTTCAAATGGCTCTGAGCACTATGGGACTTAACATCTGAGGTCATCAGTCCCCTAGAACTTAGAACTACTTAAACCTTACTAACCCAAGGACATCACACACGTCCATGCCCGAGGCAGGATTCGAACCTGCGACTGTAGCGGTCGCGCGGTTCCAGACTGAAGCGCCTAGAACCGCTCGGCCACATCGGCCGGCCCCGCTGAGAGGTTCTGCTAACCTTGGTATGGGGTTCGACAACAAAAAGAGTCGGTTCACTAGATCCATCGCTTTCCCCCACAATTCCAGAACGTAATGGAGCCACGTACCTAACTTGACGTCGAGGTATTGCGAAGTTTATGGTATGGCAGTGGACTTCTACGAAAGTGAACGGGCTGTATATTGGCCGGTATGTTCCCCACTGCATGGCAGCGGTGCTTTTGTCTGTGTAGAAAGCCAGGTGCCCCTTCAGGACCAGCGTATTGTGGCGATCAGTCGTGGCCATGGGTACCGATGACGCCGATGATTCAAATAATAAAGGACGATGACACCAGATTAGAACCGTTAAAGGCTTGATTACGTAGTGAAAAAAGAGACCTTTCGTCAAAAGTAACGTTTCAGTGGTAAAGAGCGGTGGAAATAAGTCGGAAGTTTTGTGATTTTATGTGATAATATCACTTTTTAGCAGGGCTCTAATGGTACGGAAGACGCCAACCACTGACGAAACTGGTCCAGTTACTAATGTCTACGGTTAAAAACTATACTGAAAGACTGACCATAAATCGCATAAAATGTTGATTTCCAAATAATTAAAATTATTTCTTCTGAAGAAACTTCCGTTCTAGAGTGTACCAAGAGAGCCGTAGAGAGGTAGAACGAGGGGACTAATGGAAACAGGGCTGTGAGGGCGGGTCGTGAGTCGTCCTGAAGAAAGGCGGACGCTTTATGTTGCAGTTCTGGTCATGTACAGAGTTTTAACCTACCAGTAAAGTTCAAAATTACTTGTAATGGCTTTATTTTGAACAAAACTAATAGTAATAGTATGAATCATTGTATGCGTGACACCTCAGAAGCTCGAGCACGTCCTCAGTTCTAATTGTGCCATTATTACTTACAGAAACGAAAAGTATTTGGACACAACCAGCAAAACTTCCCCAGGTGTGGCTACTTGGCTTTAACGACTGTTAGATCACGTTTTAGGGGATCTTAAGTTCGTTTGCGTATATAATTACCTTAATGACGTTATTCATAGTCGGTCATTCAATGGACACGTTTCTCATCTTGAGCAGGTACTGGTGAAACTATCTAATGTTACTCCCGCTAGGCAGCAGATTACTGTTCTAGGTCACTTGGTCTCCAGGGACGGTATTAGGACTGATCAAGAGCGTACTTCCGATTTAAGACAGTTCCCTCCTCCAAAGAATAAGAAAAAGCTGCTAAGATTGATTGGTTTGGGAAATTACTTTAAGAAGTTCGTCCTCATTTTGCTTAACGTGCTGCCCCTCTTAAAAATTTTCGCAAGAAGTAGAAAATTTTATTTGGAGAAAGAGTAAGCAATCTGCTTTTGAAGCTATCAAGACCGGTCTCACTAAAAACTCTCCTTTATTGGCCATTCCAGAATTTCGGAACACGCTCGTAGTTCAGACTGACGCTTCCAGTGCCGGAGTTGCCGCTGTTGTTTTACAGGACGATTATGGAGAGAGTCGTCCTCTAGCTTCTGTCTCCAGTACGTTAGTGGTCCCGAGCTTAAATATTCGGTTTAAGAGCGTGAAGCCTCATCTTGCTCTTGACAAATTTAAATTTAATCTCGAGCACAGAGAATTTAATTTAGAGAGCGTCAACTAAGTCTTGAGATGGGTCTTAGCACTGTAACCTCCCCCTCACTTATCGACCTTATTGACAGTGAAAAATTAAACCGCGTGTACCTAATGGAAATTTGGGAAAAGCAATCGTCACCGAAGTCAATTTGTCGGTAAAGAGGGAGGAAAGGGTTACATCTAAATGAAAGGAAAAATGCAAATGAAATTGGTTGAAATTAATTTTGAAAATAGGTAAAGTTAACAAAGAAAGTAAATTTGCGGCCGTTACGTTAACAATTAACTAGCGGTAATTAGATATTTGAGATTTGGGGGAAATTACGATCGCCAGTCCTAAGGAAAATTACTATAGTAACTGAAAAAGAAAGGTTATTACACATATAATTAGCACTAGAAGCGTGGCAACTGAAGGTTGACACGTGTAGTGTGAAAACTGAAAGTTTGTCAGAAGTAATAAATTTCGCTACACTCTGACTTAATTTAGCAAAAGAATTATTAAAACCGGAAAATCGAAAGTTAATTTAGTGACTGAAGTTAATAGTGAGCTTTCTTTCTGAAGCACATCGAAATTCAGTAAAATACGGCTAGTCTTGGACTACCTCAACAATCATTTCAAAAGCTACTTGAATCTACGCAATTTAGAAATAAAAGATTTAACTTTGAACTTGAATTAAATGATTCTGATCAATTAACAATAGTAAAATTTAGTACCTACCAAGCTGAGTTGCAGTCACAGGTAAGCTAAAATACGGTAACAAAACTCGCACTCTTAATTTGTGATTGTGTAATCTAAATATTGTAGCCATCTATGAATACCTTAACTGAACTTTGAAATTAAGGCAGTGAAACCTAATGATGCTGGCGTTTGAATTTCAACGACACTCGGGTTCATTCCGGAAAAGGAAGGGACACTGCTTGGTAATGCAATTGGGACAATGAGCAACAAAGTTTCATGCTAAGTTGCTGTAATTTTGTGATGCAACAATTTTAAAAGCTGAGGTCTGCCATACAGTTCTAAAACTTTACGTGCTTCCAGTCTTCCTTGTTGGTTGATTGAAGGTTTGAAGCCGTCGATCGAGGAGGTGGCGACAGTCACTCATTGTCGGCCGTCGCTGTTGCAGAAGCTGGATGTTGGCGCGCCTTCTTCTCGACACGGTCACCAGACGAAACGGGCTCTTGATGTGCGCCAGCTAATGCTTCCCGTCCGCGACACCATGTCAGAAACTATTATCGCAAGTCGAGCGCAATTACATGCTGCCAAACCCCGAAAGCGCGGCAACTCGCGGGAGCTTCACACAACACACCTGCTCCACTGCACCATCCCAGCCAGACTCTCCCTCTGCTCTGCCCGCGCTCCACGCGACAGAGTTCACACTACCAAAGACCCTAAACACTTTGCTTCTCCACACGACCTATCGATGTATTCGTTCGATAGCGTAGTTTTCCCTAGGCCAGACCCAGCGTATAAATACAAATAATATTCACAAAACAAACCAATTATAAATCGACATAAATGCATATATATAAAAATAGTAAAACAATTACAATATACAAAGACACAGAAATGTCACATCTTGAGATAACAAAACAAGGAAAAAAAATTATTGTACAATAGATGGAAATACGAGGAAATGCATTTCCGGCGTTACACGTGCCCCACATTGTCTGAGGATGTTCGTGTAACCTAAACAGACTGAGAAAATGTCACCCCCCCCACTGACAAAAAAAAAAAAAGCGGAAATGCATATACTCTAAACATCAAGAAATTTTAGCATTAGACTGAGTAACCATAAACCAATTTTTAGACCATAATAATTGAGTGGAGACACTCCTAATCTTATTCCACTCTGTCATCTCACACAAAAGAAAACAGGTTGACAACATATTAAATTTCATAGAAAGCATAGAAAATGGTTTAGCTATTCTAAAATCGTCAAGATTCCTAACAGTATCAAGAAATGGAATTCTATTTACAAAATTAACCAGAGTACATGGTCATAAAAACAGGTATATCAAAATACGCAAATTAATAATTAATTACATAGAATACACATTTTTATGTAACCTTTTCATAATAAATATTCTCGACATGAGAGTCCACTTAACGCTAAACAAGAAAATAATATTCAGCAGATCGAAAAAAACATAAATATTGACAGCAGAATTCTTTCACATCAGCTGTCCGGGAAGAAAAACTATTCCGCCTTTCGTACCCGCAAGTACAAAGAATGCCGACAGCGGCACAAGAGCCGACAGCGACCCGAGAGCCGACAGCCGACCCGAGAGCCGACAGCGGCTCCGCCTCGCCACCCGTCGCTTTCACTGAATTCTTTCGGAAAAACTCACTCCCGAGTAATCTCAAGGAGTCCATTAACACTATCACAGTGGATAACTCAACACTGTCCATTATCACACGCATGTACTAGCCTGAAACTTAAAACAGCGTCTAAGTACATCGGCAATGACTAGTAAAACACACAATTCATGAAATCTTACAGCTAGTTACAAAATCATATTTAGATTCCTTAATCTACTGTGACTCAGCTGAAAACTCAAACTAGCAGCTTGGATTTTTCGATTGATTAATAATCACTCTCTCTTAAATCATTTAGTAAAATTTAATTACTTGTTTATTACAACTTCTTTAATGTCCTCTTGGTCAGGCAAAAGCATGGCAATCTAGCAAACCTTAAATCTTACCCTCTATATTTACATACTGTACAAATTACCCATTCTGTGGTATTAATCAATCCTAGGTTGGTACAATTTCAAGTCTACAATGTTCCGTATACCTAATAGTCTTCCAGAGCTTGGATACTCTAAGCAGTAAGCATTTGTGTGAGGTATACCAATGACTTTATATGGTCCATTATAAACAGACTTAAATTTCGAGATTTCATTGTGTATCTCGCTCGATTTCTCATGAGCTTTTACAAGTACTAAGTCTCCGATTGCAAACTTAGCAAAACGCGCTGTAGCGTCATGACGACGTATGCGAGCATCGGCTTTTAGCTTCATTACTTCTCGCAAACGATCTTTTTTCACACGAATACTAATGTCAATCCGTGGAGGGAATTTGATTATCTCTTCCACTAAACTTTTACTTCTGACAAAAATGGTTCAAATGGCTCTGAGCACTATGGGACTTAACATCTGTGGTCAGCAGTCCCCTAGAACTTAGAACTACTTAAACCTAACTAACCTAAGGACATCACACACATCCATGCCCGAGGCAGGATTCGAACCTGCGACCGTAGCAGTCGCGCGGTTACTTCTGTCATCCAACAGGATTTCCTCTGGAGAAAATCCCGTAGATTCTGTCTCAAGGTGTTCATAATTCTCTCAAATACTGCTACATATTTGCCCCATGCCCTATGGTTGTGATGGCAATAGGTATGGCAAAGTCGGCCTAGCTCGCGCAGGCCTCGTCTTTGTTCGTGTGTTACGTTTGACACACCGTCTACAATACTTTCCAATTCACTTTCCACAATATTGTCAATGCCGAGATTCCTCACGATACAGTAGTTCAAATTCATACCTACGTCAATACCATACGGCCAGTTAACAATGTGTATAGGCTGGCACTGCCTATGCACACAGTCTCCTGCCTCGTCAAAACTAACTACTATTTTTTCATTTTGTGACGTACATGTCAAAGTTTTGCTTTCGCAATTAATCACTGCACGGTACTTTAATAGCCAATCTAACCCGATAATTACTTCCGTACTTAAGTCTGGCACGATGAAAAACTCTTGTTCAAATCGTGCCCCACATATCTCGAAGTTGACAAAAATCTGTTTTGTGACCGGTTTACTGGCCTTCCTAGTAGCACCGATAATTTTCAGTCCTGTTACTGGCATAACTACGATACCAGGTCTGTCTTTCAGTAACTCAAATATTTTCCCAGATACAGCACTTAATTCTGCACCGGTGTCAATCAACACGTTTAGTTGTAGGCCGTGCATATTAACAGACACTACTATCTGTCTACACTTGTCCTCGTCTGTTTCTTTATTTTCCCACAGTAAATCCTCGTCTATATCCAGGTCACTCCAGAAAAAACCATCTGGCTTTCATCCTAAATCCGGCTTATCTGGCGGTTTTTTCAGCCTCTGTTCACATACAGTTTTAATTTCAACACGTTTGTCCTGAGGCTTAGTCTGTAGCTTCGCCTCCAATACCGAAACCTTTTCCTGTAACTCGTCAACTAGTGAGTGTTGCTTCGCTATCAATTCACTAATTGTCACCTTCGTTGTTTCCTCTTTGGCCAGATTGATCTCATCCGCCAATCTCCCTGGCGGAATGTGCCCAGTAGTATCTGCAATTACTTCCTCTGGATCTGCGCAACCCACATTGCTACCGTCTGACCGTATAACGTCAGCTCTAACCTCATACACGCTGTAATCTACGTGATTTTCTACCAATCGTGTCCGGCTATCACTAAAATTCTCGTAATCTTTCTCCTCAATACTTTCGAAATGTTTAAACTGGAGTTTTGCGTCGGATGGGTCGGCCACTTCTACCACTATAAATTTCGGTAAAGTCTGCCGGTCAGGGCCAGAACTTTCCGTTACTACTTCAACATCCAACTCCTGCGGGACGAAACACGACGAATCTTTCTCCTGCTCCCCATTAACATCAACTACTTCTGGTAAAGTCTGCCGGTTAGGGCCAGAACTTTCTATCATTTCACAAACACTATCTTCCTGCGGGACGAGACGCGGAAAATCCTGCACGCGCCCCCCATAAACACTTCTCCCGTACAGGCCCCTATAATCTCTTAGTTCGTCGTATAAGCGACCGAACTGCCTTAACCAGACCTCATCCCTCTCTGCATCCCCTCGCTCGATGACGGTAGTTTTATCCGACATCTGATCTTCTCTCAACACTTGCGAATCATTCTTAAACTCAATCTCCAGTTCCGCTGTGGGTATTACAGCTACCACTTTATAATCGATTTCCGGAACACTACTTAAATTGTTCTCACTGACAGTGAATGTATTTTCTACTGCCGTGTATACAGCTGATCTACTACTTGTGGGCGCACTCCTTTCTCTTAACACTGGCACACTCTCCCGCCGTTGATTATTCCATACGGAATTTTCATAACGACGACACCTGGGTTTTCTCTTGTTATTGGGCCTCCAAAATTTCTCCACGCCCGGTCGGCCCCTCACCGGCGCGGCTAATGGTTTCCCTGTCTCGTCCCAGCAGATAAGCTCCCCGGATGCTGCTGAGGCGGCTGATCACACCCTCTGGCGTAATTACCATTCTGCGAAGCCCGTATCACGCTAGTATGATACTGGTTTCCGTCATTCCTGTTATTATTTGCATTGTACCGATTGTCATTACGTCCCGAACCACTATTGTTATTGCTGCCATGGTTGCGGTATGCATTATTCCCATGGTTATCGTTGTTGTAGTTCCCGTTGTTGTTACCACGGCCTCTACCACTGTCGCGATTATTGTGCCAATTGTCCTCGTCCTCAACTCTTTCCAGGAAATCATTGATTGTCTTGTAACTGCTTCCTATGTAGCGTTTTGTATCATCTGGAAGCTTCTTGTAGAGTTCACAGACTATTTCGGATTCCGTGCGGCAATCACGCAAATATTCCAACTTGCGGATCCAGCCCTCACAAAACTCCTTCATCGAGCCGCGCGAATTCGCATCGAAAGGCCTCGATACGACAAATTCGCGCCAGACACTTTGCTGTTTTTGCTCTGACCAGTATTCAGCCAGAAACAAATTTTTAAACTCGTCAAAAGTCAGGTTCGTAATGTTGAGGTTTAAGCCCCAACGCTTGGCATCACCAGCCAACACATCAATAACCGCATTAATTTTTCTCTCATTAGTCCATGATCTGGGTAAAACTCTTTCACAATTTTTAATGAAATCCGTCGAGTGTATACCGCCTTTTTTCAAGGGGTCGAACCGCTCCTCTTTCGTCAACAATTCCGAACTATGTGCACAGATTGGCACATAGCTCTGCTTTTCGTCAAGTTTCTTTTCTAATTCCGACACTCTCTTAATTACTTGGCAAGTGGTTGTCGCAAGCGTTTCTACTTCCCTTTTTTTCTCTTCGCAAGTATTAGCCTGCTTCGTCGCTTTGGTATCTACGTCGGATACTAAAGCCTTTAAAGTTTCCACCTTCTTTTGATCCTCTTTTTTCACTAATTGAATTTGTTCCGTCACCTTATTCTCGATGATCGGAGCAACTGCTTCTCCTACACTTTTCTCGATTCTACTAATTTCGGAATAAAAACGAGTATTTATGTTCGCAATTTCCGCCTGAACGCCTATCATTTCCTGTTTAAGATTACCGATTTCAGTATTAAACAATATCTTCTTTGATTTTATCAACTTTTGTGTTAACAACTCCAACATTGTTGTTAACAACATTAATAGCTTTGTTCTGATTGTCTAGCTTTCGTTCAATTTTTTCAGACTGAGCTTCTTGCTTGGCAGCCTGAGCTTCTTGCTTGGCAGCCTGAGCTTCTTGCTTGGCAGCCTGATCTTCTTGCTTGGCAGACAGAGCTTTAATTTCTGCCGATTGACTCTTGATTTCGTTAATCAAAAAATTCAATAAATCAGTTAAATTCCCGGAAACTACCGGTTTTACTTCCGTAGCGGCTTCCTCTTTAATTGTCCCCCGTATTCGTCATCAAGGGAGTCAGATTTGATTTTCACATCCGATTCCGAAACATTTTCTAAAGTTTGGAATTCCATTTCTGCTCTATGTTGCGTTTCGGCGGTCGCGGCTTTCATGCTAGCCGCCTGCCCCTGAACAATGGGTACCGCGGTTCGCGTTTCCCACTGTTCGACCGATTGTTCCGTATCCAAGTCTACCAAATTTTGGCAATTGTTGCCCTCACTCATTTTAATAATTTTCAATATAAATAACAAATCTCAAATCTAATTCGGATTCCTCACACTAATATTCTCGCTGACGTATCGACCATTTTGTAACCAGTACTTTGTTAAGAGATTTGCACAATGCAAAATTCGTGTCCAGAACAACCTCAAATCTGAATATTGTCCTGTCACCAGGTCGCCACGTGTAACCTCCCCCTCACTTATCGACCTTAATGACAGTGAAAAATTATACCGCGTGTACCTAATGGAAATTTGGGAAAAGCAATCGTCACCGAAGTCAATTTGTCAGTAAAGAGGGACGAAAGGGTTACATCTAAATGAAAGGAAAAATGCAAATGAAACTGGTTGAAATTAATTTTGAAAAGAGGTAAAGTTAACAAAGAAAGTAAATGAGCGGCCGTTACGTTAACAGTTAACTAGCGATAATTACATATTTGAGATTTGGGGGAAATTACGGTCGCCAGTCCTAAGGACAATTACTATAGTAACTGAAAAAGAAAGGTTATTACACATATAATTAGCACTAGAAGCGTGGCAACTGAAGGTTGACACGTGTAGTGTGAAAACTGAAAGTTTGTCAGAAGTAATAAATTTCGCTACACTCTGACTTAATTTAGCAAAAGAATTAATAAAACCGGAAAATCGAAAGTTAATTTAGTGACTGAAGTTAATAGTGAGCTTTCTTTCTGAAGCACATCGAAATTCAGTAAAATACGGTTAGTCTTGGACTACCTCAACAATCATTTCAAAAGCTACTTGAATCTACGCAATTTAGAAATAAGAGATTTGACTTTGAACTTGAATTAAATGATTCTGAACAATTAACAATAGTAAAATTTAGTACGTACCAACTGAGCAGCAGTCACAGGTAAGCTAAAATACGGTAACAAAACTCGCACTCTTAATTTGTGCTTGTGTAATCTAAATATCGTAGCCAGCTATGAATACCTTAACTGAACTTTGAAATTAAAGCAGTGAAATCTAATGATGCTGGCGTTTGAATTTCAACGACACTCGGGTTCATTCCGGAAAAGGAAGGGACACTGCTTGGTAATGCAATTGGGACAATGAGCAACAAAGGTTCATGCTAAGTTGCTGTAATTTTGTGATGCAACAATTTTAAAAGCTGAGGTCTGCCATACAGTTCTAAAACTTTACGTGCTTCCAGTCTTCCTTGTTGGTTGATTGAAGGTTTGAAGCCGTCGATCGAGGAGGTGGCGACAGTCACTCATTGTCGGCCGTCGCTGTTGCAGAAGCTGGATGTTGGCGCGCCTTCTTCTCGACACGGTCACCAGACGAAACGGGCTCTTGATGTGCGCCAGCTAATGCTTCCCGTCCGCGACACCATATCAGAAACTATCATCGCAAGTCGAACGCAATTACATGCTGCCAACCCCGAACGCGCGGCAACTCGCGGGAGCTTCACACAACACACCTGCTCCACTGCACCATCCCAGCCAGACTCTCCCTCTGCTCTGCCCGCGCTCCACGCGACAGTGTTAACACTACCAAAGATCCTAAACACTTTGCTTCTCCACACGACCTATCGATGTATTCGTTCGATAGCGTAGTTTTCCCTAGGCCAGACCCAGCGTATAAATACAAATAATATTCACAAAACAAAAAAAAAAAGGTTCAAACGGCTCTGAGCACTATGCGACTCACCTGCTGAGGTCACAAGTCCCCTAGAACTTAGAACTAGTTAAACCTAACTAACCTAAGGACAACACACGCATCCATGCCCGAGGCAGGATTCGATCCTGCGACCGTAGCGGTCGCGCGGTTCCAGACTGTAGCGCCAGAACCGCTCGGCCACCAGCGGCCGGCTTCACAAAACAAACCAATTATAAATCGACATAAATGCATATATATAAAAATAGTAAAACAATTACAATATACAAAGACACGGAAATGTCATATCTTGAGGTAACAAAACAAGGAAAAAAATTGTAGTACAATAGATGGAAATACGGGATATGCATTTCCGGCGTTACAGCACGTCCTTGGGAGACCGTGTAGGACTGCAAGGTGTGCTGTCCATATCTGCGTTCCGTTTCAGAGTTCGTCATACTCGTATTAAACACGCCGACAATCTAGTTGCTGATGCACTTAGCCGCATGTTTGATGAAGAGACACAGGAACTGTAGGGTTGTTGTTTATCGGGCGGTTCTCCTGTTTGTAGTGTCCTAACAGAGATACCTCAGCTCTTCACCGACCTCAGGCTTAAACAAGATCAGGATCCTTTGTTAGGACTTTTTAGGTAGCGTTGTTTAGTTGGCTGACTTGTTCCTTGTTATTTATTAAGAAAAGGGATACTGTGTCGTGAAGTTGGCAGACTGGGTGAATCTAAAATTTATTTATCGAGTTTGTGCGCACCATTTTTTATTGTTTCCATAATTCATTGTTCTGTGGACACTCACTTGGCCTTCTTTGTACAAAGACATTCGTCGTTTAATAGGCGAGTGCGAACAATGTAAGACGAGTAAACCCAGTACCATCTCACTACCTTGTATCAATTTCGCCTTTAATTCTGCACAGTCTGAGGCTTCTAGAGCATTTCTGGCTTTACTCACGTTTGCTTACTCTTAATTCTCCTCTTGCCAACTTGAGAAGTTTAAATGATCTGAGTTTATTACCTCGGAAGTTATCAAACAGCAGTGGGACGTGAGTCAGCCCACCGTCATCACGAGAGACGCTATAACCAAGGGAGCAGCCCTTCCGAGGGGCCATGGGGGATAAGGTTTTCGTTCAAAATTTCAACGAGGGTGGGAGACAGCATAGTGGAATTACAGGTAAACTTGCTCCGCGATTTATTACACCCTTCATGTTGTTAGCGTCTTGAGTCCAATTAATTTACTGGTTCGTACTCTCACTACCGGTAAAATACTTAAGGTTCACGGTAGCCAGGTGAAGCAGGCTGATTATTTTCTCCCTTGGTAAGAAGAAATTAGGGTTCTTTACGTTTTAGTGGGGGATTCTGAACCGTGGCGGCTTAATTTCATCTCTTCTTTCCCCTTCACTTGCTGGCGCTTCGCTAGGTGACAGGAAATACCCTTAGCTTCATGTGTGTTGTCGCTGGTGAGGAGACTGGTAAACAGACCGCAGCGTGTCGAAAGAGATGTGTCTGGGACGTGGCGAGAGGGCAACATGGACAGAGGTCAGCCCATCGGCTGTGTGGACAGTGGGCTATGTTTGTGAGGAGACAGGTTTGTTGTGGGTGTACCGTCAGTGGCTGCATGGAAGTTTCCAGCACGCCCTTCAGTGTGTGTCAGCTGATTTGTCTTCCCTTATGTCTATGCTGTGCGCTTTTGAATACCGGTGTGTTACATTGAACTGAAATTGTGAAATAACAACTTCTTGATGTATCAATGGTTAGTATCTTTCGCGCTGTGACGTACCCGCCTACGTGACTGTCGTTTTATGGATCTCAAAAAGTTATTTCAAGTGTTGTAATTATTGTTAACAAATCGTCTCTCTGAATTCGATCTATTTAATGGTTTGTGCATGTTCCGTACATGTAACGGTGGCTGCTTGCCATTATAAGCGGTTCTTGATGTTCTTCCTTCCTGTTCCTTGTTTCCGC
Source organism: Schistocerca nitens (assembly GCF_023898315.1). Classification (NCBI taxonomy): domain Eukaryota; kingdom Metazoa; phylum Arthropoda; class Insecta; order Orthoptera; family Acrididae; genus Schistocerca; species Schistocerca nitens. The sequence goes on along the minus strand of NC_064618.1, from coordinate 751,577,708 downwards.
CACAAACTGCCTGGTACCTCAAATCTAGTGATTTTCAAATCAGTATTATTTTCCTGTGAGCCGTGAGGGCATTTGTCGTTTCCCTAGTGTTAAACAAAGTAAGGTATTTAGAGCTGTTATATTGTTCACAAGCTCTGTGGTAAATCTGGTTTATCAAGAGTTTGGTTTAACTCCTTGAGACACTTTCTTGGATTTATTAATCAATCTTTTACTTAAGGAAATTTGACGAACTAATGTGTAATCGCAGCTTCAGAAGTCCCTTTCAAGGGCTAGCGTGATTAATATTGAAACTAATTTAAATTTCTTTTTAAAACTCTTGTAAGAGCCGTAAGTGCGATTTGTTCTTAAAATTTTCTGAGAGTAATATCTTTAATTACTCCAATGATAAATTTCTTTAAGAAATGTTACCTTATTAGTTTGCCATTTGTATTTATTGTTGATTTGTTTGTAGCTTGGGTCCTCTGATCTATGGTTTAAACCGATTTTGTGGAAAAAGTATAGACTTGTTGCTCATTCTTCGGCATGGTTAATATTATATTCCGTTCTTTAGTGTAGTGTCTTCTGTAAATATATGTGAACTGTGAAAGGAAAAAGATGTGATTATCGCGGGTCCACTCTTTCATGTGTCCTTTCCATCTTATATAAGGGGATTTCAGTATATGCATCGTGGACTGCCCGGCCCATACCCGAAATGATACTCAACGTGAGGTGCTCCGTTTGCATGTCCTCGTTTTTGTGAGAACTTGTGCGTCCCAGAATCACAACATCCAGGCACTTGGCCACCGTAGTACCAATAACGAAATCTGCTGACTCGGTGGTCGGAGTCTGATGAATGAAAGAGTTATAGGAATACTAAAAAGAAAACCTAATGTAGAGCACAAATCACTAACTAAATGGGAGAAATGATTGGCAGGTTGCAGGCTTCTACACGACCAGGGTATACCGACGAGGTCTCTACATGGATTAAGGGAGGGTAAACATAAAATTTTATCACTTCAAAACGTCTGTTAAACTGCAGATGGGCAACACTATTTTCTTTCTCTATTCTAGTGTCGCACCACGGTAGTGTCATTCAGGAATTTCAAAGCCAATCAGAAAAGTCAATCAGACTATGTACGTAAAAAAGATTAAAAAATTGCTTTATAACTGTCCCTCGTGCTCTGCCTGCTTACCTGATTGCAGTTGTCACAGTTGTCTACGCAAGTATTACCTCTCACCCCGTTCTGAGCCCGCCAACAGGAGGTAGGTTCGTTAGTAACTGAAAGTTCCTGGCATGTTAAAACTGTGTGCCGGACCGAGACTCGAACACGGGACCTTTGCCTTTCGCGGGCAAGTTCTCTACCAACTGAGCTACCCAAGCACGACTCACGCCCCGTCCTCACAGCTTCACATCTGGCAGTACCTCGTCTCCCATTCTGGTTAGTAACTATTTAGAATGTTGATATTTGCGTCTTTGGTTAGTCCCCAGTACGGGGTACGCCACTGAAGAGAGCTACTATGTAGCATGAAGCTTCCTGCGGCGGCTGGTTTTGATACTGGTCAGTCGGTCACGTCCTGCAGTCTTCCTACTAGATACGCCTACAAAGTATTCTGGACTAACGGGGTCGATCCCATCTCCTACCCTTAGCCAATACATTCGTTTGTAGATGGATGCACGTAGCTTAACACTTCACAGAGTCTAGTACTATTACATGGCAGCATACAATATAAGCGCGTTTTTAGGTTTCAAGGCTTTGGACGTAGTGCTGTTCTGAACGTTTATGCTAAGTTCAACGTGAGGTAGATTCTACGTGACGCTATCTGTTTATAAGCTCTTTACGTGACGCTAACTGTATATAAGCTTCGTAACTTGTGAAACTCTCTTGCTGTACAGTCCCTGAGGTACATCCCTTGTGACGCTCTTAATAACTCCGTACTCAGCACGGTTATTAGAAAACTCAGTACTCAGCTTTCACACACTCACAGCATGAGATAAATCTGCAATGCGAACAGTTAATAGATTCAGTTCTCAGTTTTATTGCATATAGTTGATAAGTAACATGGTAACATCAGGTTTATTGCAGCTGCAGCGAAGACTCCATTAGCAACGACAGCGCCTTGGTTGTACACTACTACAAGGTAACGATGCGTTGCCTTCTTGGCTTGGTTGTACGCTACTGCAACACGCATAGTACGGGCCCAGGATGCGTTCTCGCTGACCCTGCCTGTCCACGGCGGACGAAGCTGCAGCGTCTTCCACCAGTACGACTTGACGCCACCAGTTCCGCTCAGCTTTCGCGCTCTAATCGGCGAATACAAGGCGATGGCGTCGCTGCCGAAACCTGCAGACAGGTAATCATGTGAGAACCCGTTCGTAGCTGGCCTGGGAGCCCCTTACGTGGCGAAGCAGCATCGCTATTTACTTACCCGAGGGACTTGTGCATACTGCTTCGGCATCGCCATCTGCGTCAGCCTTGCCCTTCTTGCTTCTTTTACACCATCTCTTCTCTTTTCATTGTGAGAATGTGGTGACCTTGTACACTACCAGCTAATGATGCGATGCCCTCTCGCCTTGGTTGTACACTACTACAAGGTAACGATGCGTTGCCTTCTTGGCTTGGTTGTACGCTACTGCAAACTTAACGATCCGATGATCTCTTTCCTTGGTTGTACACTACTACGTGCTAACGATGCAATCCCATCTTGGCTGTACGTTTCTACAAGCTATGCTTCCATCTAAGTGCCATCGAGACTCTAGTGTAAAACATCCAGTGCGTTCTCTTTTATAGCTGTACGACAATACATTAAGTGATTTCCCTGGAAACGACTCGTGACGTTATTGCTTCAGCCATTGTCTATGATTGTTTCAGCTACATGCTACAATACTGTACTTCATTTCACTGTTTACCAAATGATGAAAGACACATTACTTCTTTGACTAGCCTTTAAATTTTCTATTCACACTGAACAATTTCATATTATATTCGTCACATTAATTTTACACAGGTTGTAAACACGTTCGCAGATGACGTTTATTAATCTTTTCCGACACTCCAGTATTTCCCTCACTTCCAACAAGAATTTCAACTGGCACATCATCACTGTATATACCGTTTTAACATTAATGAGAGAAGTGTGTCAGCAGTTGAACCAGTAGCATCGTAACCAGGAGGAGTCAGATTTGCATTCGTATCTTGTTATTTAATGGCTTGCTCTAATCACAATGAGGTGAGTTTCGAAATTATTCCTCTAAAAGATCTCGTTTGAAAATCTCTAAGGGCCCATAGCCCCTGTTATATCCCGTTTTAGGCTGTGCTCTGATAATTTGCATGACTAACCTCCCTTCTTAATTTCCACCACGCATAACGAAGGTAACCCATAATCTTGACTCAACGGACTGGTGTTGGACTGCCAATTGATGGGTCCGCATTTTTGTCCTGTTATTTTTCAGCCATTCGCCTTGGTCGCAGAGAAGTTGAGAAGCTGCGTAAAGGACACAAGTGACAACTTTTCCCTCAGTACTACTGCCTCCGAACCGCGTAAAAGAAAGACGAGGCAGTACGGCAGTACCATCAAGGACGCCAATCCTACTTTGGTTTCAGTTGATGGAGCTACCATTTCCTATGTTTCTCAGCGTCCACCCCTTCGTGACTTAGAGAACTGCAAGGTGTGAAAGGCGAAGCTACATTAAATTTATGTTGCACATATACACTGAAGAGCCAAAGAAACTGGTACACCTGTCTAATATCGTGTAGGACCCTCGAGCACGCACAAGTGCCGCAATACGACGTGGCATGCATTCGACTCAAGTCTGAAGTAGTGCTGGAGGGAATTGACACCATGAATCCTGCCGGGCTGTCCATAAATCCGTAAGAGTTCGAGGGGGTGGACTCTTCTGAACAGCACGTTGCAAGGCATCCCAGATACGCTCAGTAATGTTAGTCTCGGGAATATGGTAGCCAGTGGAAGCGTTTAAACTGAGAAGTGTGTTCCTGGAGCCTCTCTGTAGCAATTCTGGACGAGTGGAGTGTCGCATTGTCCTGCTTGAACTGCCCAAGTCCGTTGGAATGCACAATGGACATGAATGGATTCACGTGATAAGACAGGATGCTTACGTACGTGTCACCTGTCAGAGTCGTGTCTAGACATATCAGGGATTCCATATCACTCAAACTGCACACGCCCTACACTACTACATAGCCTACACCAGCTTGAGCAGTCCCCTGCTGATATGGGGTTCCACGGATTCATGAGGTTGGGTCTCTATACCCGCACACATCCATCCACTCGATACAATTTAAAACGAGATTCGTTCGATCAGGCAACATGTTTCCTGTCGTCAACAGCCCAATGCCTCTGTTGATGGGCCCAGGCGAGGCGTAAAACTTTGTGTCGTGCAGTCATCAAGGGTACACGAGTAGGCCTTCGGCTGTGAAAGACCATATCGATGATGTTTCTTTGAATGGTTCACCCGCTGACACTTGTTCATGGCCCAGCACTGAAATCTGCACCAATTTGTGGAAGGACTGTATTTATCGCACATTGAACGATTCCCTTCAGTCGTCGTTGGTCCAGTTCTAGAAGGATCTTTTTCCAGGCGCTACAATGTCAGAGATTTGATGTTTTACTGGATATTGATATTGACGGTGCACTTGTGAAATGGTCGTACGGGAAAATCCCAACTTCATCGCTACCTTGGAGACACTGTGTCCCATCGCTCTTGCGCCAACTGTAATGTCACGTTTCAACACACTCAATTCTTTATAACCTGCCATTGTAGCAGCAGTAACCAATCTAACAACTGCACCAGACACGTGTTATCTTATATAGGTGTTGCTGACAGCAGCACCATATTCTGCCTGTTTACAAAGCTCTGTATTTGAATATGCATGCCTATACCAGTTTCCTTGGCACTTCAGTGTGTATGTTCGCTTATACAAAAGATAATAGTTTTCAATTCATAGATGATTGCTTCTCGGTTTCTGGGGTGTTGATAAAAATCCAAGTGTAGTCATCCGTAATAAACAATGTTATATGAAGCAACAAGGATATCCTTTGATGCAATAACACATTTCAGAGACTTGTTAAGCAAAGACAGCAGTTCAAGGACTGCTGAACAATAGTAAAGATGTGGGCCACATAATCATCAAAGCCTTGCTCTATTACCTGCCACCTGTCTCCATAAATCCATGGCTCTTCAGCTCTGAATTCAGTTGATTGTTAGGATTGATAGTATTCACAACGAAGCACTTGATTCAATGATATCCATACATTAGATGTTACAGCACTTCTCATTAACATGCTGCTTGGCATTTATGAGATGATAACATGCAACTATCCGTGGCGCTCCAGTTGTGCAATTTTGTTTGGCCAACATCTACCACACTGCTGATGAGAACTTTTGGAGTCTTCGAACATCAATAAATTTCATGGTACTTATCATGATATAATCATTGTCACTGCTAGATGAGAGTGCCATCCAGTGCCTCTGTTCCTTATCACTACTGCAGACACTTCCAGGTGCCAGTGGGGTCACAGTCAGCTACTTACAAGGCTTCTGAGAGTGCCATACACTCCAGTGAGTCACCACGGGTCGCCACCATCCTTCGGAGCAGGACTGAAGACGCTTAACTGTGTAGAGCATCATCACATGCTACGGATCTGCCTGAAGACTGTCAGCTGGCAGCCCACAAGACTTCAGGTCCAGACCTGACCACCACCGTGCCGACAGCAGGAGTCAGTGGAACTCCACCATGTCACTAGCACGAGGCTTCAGGCAAGGCTGGTGAAAAGACGCTGAACTGTGAATCGAGATCAATAAATTTTGACTTTCTAATCACGACTGCAATGCGATGAGTCCAAAGGATATTTTGTACTGCTCTGTGTATTTTTGTTGCTTTATATGGCCGAGACTGGACACAGAGATTGGCATTCAATGTGGGAAGTGACTTCTGTCAAACTTGAAGAACCCGTAGATCTGTCACAATTTAAAGGCAATTTTAGGATACTTACGTGGTATCCGGGAGGTGTACGAGCTGTAATTTAACTGGTCATTGAGCACCATATAATAGAGCGGTACATGCAACTTGCACCTCTTGAAGGAGTTACCGTCTTGCAGCACACTGTCGTCCCAAGTGTCGCTGGGTAACGATCAGACATAGGTCTTGGTTAAAACTGAGTGTATGAGGCTTGGGTGAAATTATGTTTCTTGAATTGTCTGTTACTTTTAAAAGAGTGTTCGTTTCGGATTAGTCTTGTGAGTGTAAAAGTAGTAAGTTACACAAAGATATCGGAAACATAATCAGCTAACACAAGTAATATTTTAGCCGCTCTGATGGAGCAGGTATCGAAGTTGTTAGACGATATAACTCAGCAGAAGTTGTATGACGAGTTAAGTACGCAACCAGAAGTTTGGCGAGCTGTGCAAAAGTAACCACTGCGTTCAGTTGATCTTAAAACAGCAGTGAGTGAACGCTCGTCCCCATAGATCCTTCACCAGAAAAGCAACAGAGGACATGAAAATATTCATAAAATATAGTTTAACCCCAATAAAACTGAGTAATTGGTCGAACGAAACGAGTCTGTGGATGGAAACTCTACAGCTAATGGGTGAGGCTAAAATATGTGATGTACCACGAGGTGCTTAGCAAAGCTCACACATTTCAACAATTGGCAAAAGGTTTGTAGCAGAGGTGCCGTAAACAGAACAGTAATAGAATTTTTGGAGGGAGGTTTGCTGGATTAATGAAGAAAGCCAATGAAGCTGTCATAGTTTTTTCTGATAGAATTCGTAAATTAACATGCACACATATGAGTTGACAAAGAATCCAGAAGTGGATCAAATCATGCTCAGATAAGAGGCAAACTGGACAGTGGATCTCTTTTCATGCAGAATTGCTGCTAAATTTTCAGTGTAGTCCGTTAGGGAAACCCGAATGATTTAGCATTACTGCTTCGAATTGTCATGCAGTTGCAGGAAATACACATTCCTTTGAAAGTACACAATGATTGACGGCTCCTTGCTTCTCAAAAACAATATTATCGTTACGCCAAGATAGGACAATAGAAGTCACAGTGTCACCAGACATAGTACTATGGTTGGGACGCTTTGCCCATAAGGCACCAAATCTAGAAGCAAAAAACAGGTTAAACGAAACAAACAGAAACAAGCATTAAATGTAAACGGGAGTGTTTCGCTGGTCAGGAAACATTCCCTGTAACGATAATACTACAAAGAAATATGCAGAAACATATTGTTCCATGATCGACTTAGTACAGGACAGTGAATATAAATTCCAGGTAGAAACAAGTTCACATGTGTCGGTCCTTAGTCTGAACCTCTTGGAGAGGAGACTAAAAACTCCAATGTACACATTACGTAAAGTTGAAAATAATGGCTTGGAGTCATCGGGGACAACACAGCTCATCTTTAAGACAGGAACTAAACTGCCAAAGTTTATCTTTAGCGGTGTACAGTTCAACTTGGCAGCAATTCATTTCCCATGGATACAACAGCTGCAAATGTTTCAAACTCATCTGTGAACATTTGCATAAAAGATAGTTTGTCATGACAATGTACTGGTCGGAACTGGAAAGTTCATTTAGGTGACTGTGGATTTCCAAGTAACACAACGAATATTAGGTGTGGTTGAGCCACTGAGAAACAGTAAAGTTAGATGAATTTCATTGTTTCATGCATAGACATGTAGCATGCGGTGATGTTAATGGCGAATTTGATTCTGGTAGGCCTCTACAGTTTTTGGAAGGACAAAGTGAGTCTTCTCAAGAGATTAATATTAGCAACATTAGAGATGCTTGGTAAGGATGGTATCGATAGGTCAAGAGATAATAGCAGCCACACGCCGTCAATGAATCTGCATTACATGCTAAGATGCGTCGCTTGGAAAACAGCGAATGGGAAGCCCCAGAAATAATTCTTTAGAATACTCAGTCTTGTTTGACTTAGATGGTCTGCTGCTAGCTACATTCATAAAACCTCATGTTCCGATAGACAAAACTACACAAGTCCTCAGGAAGGCATACAGAATACCAAAGCACATACCCCTACTTATAGATGAATTTACAGATCAACTGCAAACTGAGAGTACTATGAAATATAGCAGTAGCCCCTTCTCAATTTGATTCATCGTTGCTTTTCCTGTCTGGTTTGCGAATATCGAAGGACAAACAAACAATAATAAGTAATGATAATAGTATGTGATCAGTTTATACAAACTTTAGGCGCTTGACATGGCTTTTTGCGTAAGGTCCGTTCATTGTAAGTTTGACCGTGAGTGATTTTTCTGAAAATATCTGACTTCGTATATTGAATAATTCCAAAGCTTTGGTTCGTACTGGACCTTTGATACAATTTGTAACACGGAACCTTTAGCGTTACTAAGACACCGTTTAATTGGAACAATAGCTTGCAACATAAATGAAACACAAGATGAAATAATATCACTGTATTCACAAAATATTATACTAAATTGAATTACTTAAACACTTACATTAATTCTGTTGCTCTGTGCCAAATAATTATCTGCAGCGATGGCAGATATGCGTCCGATCAGGACGGCATCCAGAACAAAAAAGGTGCCGTCTTCTCGGCAAGGCAATTGAACTGAATAATTATTCTAATGTTTCAGCGGTTGCACGCCACAATCGATACAACCGCTTATACTAATTAATGTCTTATGTAATTCTTAATTTATATTCTGAGCTTATATCTACATTTTTGCTAAATATCCACACCCATCCTGCAAATGTGCCTTAAAATTGCCCCCTGAATTGCGAGGCCAAAGGACGCATCTGCAGGCGAACAATTCACCCTAAAGCGCATTCGGTACAATATTTACATACATATTCAAATACAGTTGATGGTATACAATGTTTAAACGAGGCACGTGCGCCCAAAAAATTTCAGTGTTGCTATCGCGTCTGCCGCGCATGCGCAGTCGCGTGTATTTCAATGCGGCAGTAGCCGTTAGTTGAACTCGCGACGCGGTGATCACAGTTTGTATACAGTTCGTATGTGCGTGTGCGCAAGACATCACTGTGACAGGACATTCCAAGAAGTTTTTACAAAAAATATTCACTAACATCTAAAACAGGTACAATAATCTTAAAACTACTACATATGTTAAATCAAAATACGTTTCATTCTTGGTCATTGTCCCTCATGGAAAGTATAGCATTTAAAATGTCTTTCTGTTTCAGGTTAGCTGTCCTCGTACGACGTGTCATCTTTTACAGTTCATATACATAATACATACAATAATGACGCAAATGTGAGCATTGGTTTGGCAGTTTGCCTAACGTAAATCTTATTGCACATCGACGTCACTATTCACAGATTTGACAAACGATATGTGGGCATGTTCACTCGTTGCACTGTTTATTTTCACTGATTACACTGTTCTTCCTAGGTCATGCGTCGGGTGATTGAAGACCAGTGGATTTCCATTCCACAACATAAGTTTCGTGAAGGTATGGATGCAAGACTTCGGAAGGCAAAAAGCTGGCATCAGTCCTCGATTTGTCGAGGTGAGAGTGGCCGTCGTATACCGAGAACATTACATTCCCTGAAATCCCATCCAAAATTCCTCCACAGGTGGAGTTGTCTTCAAAGCTTTTATGCGTCGCGACTGTAGGTCCAGTGTTTTCCAGAATTTGCACAGTTGCATCGCGGTAAATGTCGTTAGGTGATGCACTACAAATGTTATTGCACTTCACATGCACATTCCCATCACGCATTCAGTTTATCTGGTGATGTACAAAGAATGTTTGTTAAGAAGTTTCTACATAAATATTTCATCGCGAACATTCTCACAGCGATAAATAAAGAATAGTTTTTAACAATTTTGCACACATACTTTGAAACTTCTTTATTAAAATGAGTGTGTCTGTACTTAAATTGCTGAATGACTGATGTTCAAAATATCCTAGCGCAACGCAATCTGACTGCTCAAAAAATGATAACTTGACTTCAAATAAATAATTCAAAAGAATGTCCCTGACTAAAGTGAAATCCTAGCAATAACCTATACATTTCATTAAGCACTTACCTCACAAAAATCTTCATTACGCGAACTACTGCAATACAGCGAGCGCCAATACTGCTAGCTAAATAAAAGACTAACTACTAAAGCCATAAACTACTAATAGGCATGTGGTTAGCAAAGGAAAGATTTTGTTGTAAACCAAATAATGTATTTTTTACCTTAATAATGTGACATCCAGTTGAGAGACGAATATAAATCGTCATTGACATCTAGTACAAAGGTATATAATCATGAATAATATTCAATCTCCAAGTGGAAGATGTACAGAGCGTTACCCTGCGCTAACACTTTAGACCTGTACCCTCCGTCAATGCTAACTGCTCGCAGCTAACATCCATCACTGCTGGTTGTTCACCTCCAACTGTCCAACAGTACTTCCATCACTGCTGGCGACTAAATTCCAACTGCCCAACACTACTGGCGATTAACTTACAACCAGCCACAGAGTCTGCCAGCCACAAAGAAAGCGCAGTCAGAGATCCAATGCAAAGCGCTACACAGAGCTGCCAACACAGAAGCAACGCACTCACAGCTTCATCGTGGTTACAGCCGTTGCGATGTATGTAGAATGGGTTTAAAGCAGTCTCTCTCACATAAATCTCGTGGTTTTATCCATTTTTACATACTAAACATTCTGATCACATTTACGTACCAACATATTACGTTCTGAGAATGAGATTTTTCACTCTGCAGCGGAGTGTGCGCTAATATGAAACTTCCTGACAGATTAAAACTGTGTCCCCGTCCGAGACTCGAACTCGGGACCTTTGCCTTTCGCGGGCAAGGCAAAGGTCCCGAGTTCGAGTCTCGGACGGGCACACAGTTTTAATCTGTCAGGAAGTTTCATATCAGCGCACACTCCGCTGCAGACTGAAAATCTCATTCTGGAAACATCCCCCAGGCTGTGGCTAAGCCATGTCTCCGCAATATCCTTTCTTTCAGGAGTGCTAGTTCTGCAAGGTTCGCAGGGGAGCTTCTGTAAAGTTTGGAAGGTAGGAGACGGGATACCGGCTGAAGTAAGGCTGTGAGACGGGGCGTGAGTCGTGCTTCGGTAGCTCAGTGGTAGTTGGCCTTTGGCTGTGCTGCGGTGAGGACGCGCTGTTTGTGTTCCTGCCGCGGAGCGAGCGCTTGTGTTGTTTACATCGTACTCGGCCGTTTCGCGCGTGCCGTACTCAGCATATAGATCACCATGGCGCACCAATACAGAAAATCGACGCTCAAATTTACGTTCCGCAACGAATTCGCACGGCCCAAAGCACTCGAAGTCGAACGATTTCTACGAGAAGAAGTTAAAATCCCGGCGACCGACATTCTCGGCATTCACTTGTCCATTGTGAGTAGTATCGTATATGTCAAGATCATCAACGACGCAACATGTGAACGGATCCTTCGGGACACGAAAGAGGCCTCCGTTTCTGCCATGCTGATGGCAATGTGGGGACTGTACACGTCGATTATTCTGGCATGGGAGTTCGCACGATCAGAATTTTCGAACTTCCTTTCGAATTACCGGCGGAGGACGTCGTGACAGCGCTGCACCCCTACGGCACGGTCCATGATCATATTGCGGAAAAATGGACGCAATTCCAGACGTATCCTGTGCTGAATGGAGTCCGCCAGGTCCGAATAGAACTTAAAAGCCATGTACCTTCATATCTGACTATCGGTGGCTGCCGTGCCATCGTCATCTACGATGGGCAACCAAAGACCTGCTCTGGTTGTGGGAAGGAGGGACATCTTAGATCAGAATGTCTCCAACGTCGAATCACGCAACTGCCGCCGGCTGACGCAGACCCGCCATCGCAGCCGACGCTGCTTCCCGTGACTTATGCAGCAGCCCTCACGACAGCTACCACTTCACCACGACGGCCGACATCCACTGTTGGGTCGCGGCTCCATCCTCCAATACAGGGCGATGACGACACACCCGTTCCACAAGCTCCGGATTCAATTCCGATGCCGCCGCCCCCGTCGACGGATAACAACATACATGACGATAGCATGGCCGTAGACTCACTTATTGTGCCTACAGCTGCCTTTGTGCCGGAACGTCGGGAATCTTTGCCGTCGTCTGACAATGAAGGACACTCCAGGAAGCAACGTTCCCCGAAGCGACGGAAGCGGAGGCGTAGAGCAACTTCCGAACGGGATGCGACGCAGCCTCCAGAGGACGAAGACTCCACCTTCAATGACGACGCTACCACAGAGGCAGCCGCCATTTGCTGCAGTGTGGCACCACCGAACGGAACTGAGGACAAACCACATATACCTACAGTGGCAACATCGGATGCCGATATGCAGGACAGATGCTGCCCACCACCTTCTGGAGTGCAAGCACCCATGCCGAGTCCTGAGGACGCTAGGGAAGCAGATCTTGCATTGAGTTCCCCGACGTGGGCGGATGACCACGACGACGACGGAACCATGCAAGTTACGCCAACAGGGCCCACGCCATTGGCGCCGGCTCTCTAGAACGGACGGCAGGTGCGGTTTGTGGGGATGCGGAGGTGTCAATAGTCAGAAGCGCCATAGGCAATTCCAGTCTTAATGGATAACTTAACACCTGCGGTTCGGCAACAAGCATATCGTATCGCCACGCTTAACCTCAACACGATACGAACGGCAGTGAAGATCCAGTTGCTGCGTGAGATGCTTCGTTCTGCGGATGTTGACATTGCCCTGTTGCAAGAAGTGTATATAGCGGCCCTCCCCGTTTTCTACGGTTACGTGACACATATGTCACCGGCGGACCAGAATGGCAGCGGTACGGCAATATTAGTGCGCGACGGAATTGCCATCGAAGAAGTGACTTACCTTCCGTCAGGAATGGGGCTGGCGATCACAGCACTGGGCACACGCATCATTAACATCTACGCTCCATCAGGAACTGACCAACGCCGCGAACGATCGCTGTTCTACTCGGAGGATATCGCCCCCCTCTTTATCAGCCGCTACGATCAATATATCTTCGGCGGCGACTTTAACTGTGTGCTCCACCCCAAAGACCAAGTCCCACACTTCTTGACTTGTCAAGAACTTCGGCTCCTGGTTCGTGATCTGCTTCTCACTGACACGTGGGAGACAGTGCACAGTGACCGTCCCGGGCCGACATACCTTACTAGTCACTCGGCCAGTCGCCTAGACCGCATTTATGTCTCACGAGCTCTAGCGCCGGGAGTATTGGACGCCGAACGTTGGCCGCTTACCTTCTCCGATCATAGCGCTTTCATATGCACACTCACTCTACAACAGCAGCGAATATGGCGCAGCCGAGGACCCTGGAAGCTGAATGTGGCACATCTTCAAGACCCGGAATGCCGTCGAATTATCGCCAACACATGGCTGGATTGCGAACGTCGTCTTCCCCGATATCCTTCGACTCTAGCATGGTGGGTGGACTGTGCAAAACCAGCGTTTCGGCGTGTGCTAACTCAATTCGGTAAAGATATCGCAGCTTGGCATCGTCACACATTGGACTTTTATTACACGATGCTTCGCGAACTCGACGGCCAACCACCATCTCAAAACCGACAAATGGAAAGCCGCCGAATTAAAGGTCAAATATTGTCTCTTACGAGGAAACGTTTGGAGGGGGTCGTCGTGCGATCGCGACGTCACGACCGAGCGGAAGGAGAAAACCCGTCTATGCATCACATCGTGCTCGACAGCCGTCGACGCCGACAGCAGCTGATCACGGACCTCGTATTGCCAGGTGGCAGGGTCGTACTGACTCAGGCCGCGGTTACAGAAGCCTTTGCAGATCACTATCGCCGGTTTTACGACGAGGTGAATACAGAGGAAGAGGACGCGGACGATCACGACATACTGCAGCACGTGTCGCACACCCTCGACAATGCAGCAGCGGCGACGCTGTTAGGTGGAATTACACGGGACGACATCGAGGACGCGCTTAACAAGGGAGCACTCAACAAATCTCCCGGTCCAGACGGACTGCCGCTCGAGTTTTATCGGACTTTCCGCGACCTAATGATGCCCCGATGGATCAGCATGTACCAAGAACTGATGACCCCCGGTTCCCACGTGCCACCTGCATTCGTGGAAGGTCTCCTTATACCGATACACAAGCCTTCCAGAGGTCGGACGGTCGAGGACTACAGGCCCATTACAATGCTCAACTCGGACTATAAAATCTTCGCCCGACTACTCGCCAGCCGCATAAAGCGGGTTCTGCCCCTACTCCTCTCAATGGAGCAAACGACACAGGGCGGAGTGACCAACATGCAAACGGCAACCAGCGAATGCAGGGATATAATAGCCATCGCCACATGCTGTCGCCTTCGAGCTGCTCTGATCTCCATTGATTTCGACCACGCCTTTGACAGAGTTCACCACAAGTTCCTTCTGTCCGTTATGGCCCGCATCGGCTTCCCGCCTGACTTTCTCGACATCTTTCAGCGCCTTTTCCGAGAAGCTGCATCCCGTGTACTGGTGAATGGACGGATTGCGGGTCCCTTTCCGATCCGACGGTCAGTTCGCCAAGGATGCCCACTCTCCATGATCCTTTACGCGATCGCACTCGAACCACTTGTCGGAGGGTTGAAAAACAGGCTCTCGGGAATGTCATTGAGGGATCACACCTTTCACTGCAGGATATATGCTGATGACCTTCTATTACTTGTCCGATCTGGCGACGAGGTACGATCGGTGATACAATGGATCAATCGCTATGGATTGGCAGCGGGCAGCCTCATGAATGTGGCCAAGTCGGCAGCGATGCCGATTGGGAGAGGTCTACAGGAGGACGCTTTAGCCCCACTCCCACTAGTTAACAAGATCCGGTTCTTGGGCATAACATTTACACAGGATGTGCGCCGCACGGCTGCAATGAACTATGCACGATTACTACAGGCCATACGCACAGAAGTTCGCCGGAACTTACTTCGACGGATGGACATCCTACAGCGTGTGGAATACCTCAACCTTCACGTGGCGACTAAGATGATCCACGTGGCCCAGGTCCTACCGATATCGACAGCGATGGCACACAGATTGCAAGCAGCGTTTGGATATTACCTTACCGCCGGACACCTATTCAAAGTCCGCTACGCAACACTCACCCTCCCTCTGCGTGATGGCGGACTGGGACTTATAAATGTACGAGCAAGAGCTACAGCGTTATACTTGTGCACAATGATGAAATTGTGGACCCACAAAGATGCTTCCCTTACGGGACGTCTGTTAGAGGAATTGCTGCCGGCGTCTCTTCTGCCACCTGTCACGGTTGCGCACATTACACCTTCACTCTCGCACCTCTCGGCATTTATTCTTGAATATAGTTACGTGCACCCAGACCTTCCCAACACTTGCACTCCCAAGGCGAGAGACGTTTACAGACTGCTGCTAAGGTCCATACCTCGGAATGTGATTGAGAGGAAGAGCCCTACGACCCTATGGCCGGCAGTGTGGAGAGCGGTCCAGAAGCCGTTCCTCCCCACGCGGGTACGAGCCGCGTGGTACCAGGTGGTGAACGGGAAGGTTGTAACACGACAACGGCTGCACGCTATTGGGATGACGGATTCCCCCCTTTGCCCACGTTGCCACCTCGTGGATACTGACGAACACCGTTTAACATGTGGATCGGCGTTAGAGGTATGGCTGCTAGTGCAGAAGATCCTCGCCTGCTACCTACGTATCGCACCTCGCACAATTGAGCCACGGCTCCTCCTTTGTCCAGAGGATACTTATTTCCCACCTGCGAAGACTCACGCTCTCACATGGTTTAAAGGCATGTCCATATACTACCTCTTTCGCGATGATGAGAAGATGGTGCTTGATTACTGGCAATTTCTCCAGGACAGTCATAGCACACTTGAGTGTACACCCCGATACCGACAGCTATTCGCGAACTATTTGCGCAGTGTCTTCGACAACCCCCCTCACAGTTGCGGAGTACCGGGCAGAGGATGACCGCCGACATGGGGCTCCACACGCCGCGAAATGTTGTAACAATTTGGAACGCCGAGGGGCCATGCCCATGGAATGGCGTGCGGGATTCGGTTACATTTTTCGCCGAGGGGCCATGCCCATGGAATGGCGTGCGGGATTTGGTTACTTTTTTCTTTCGTTATAATCTATCATCACACTATTAGTTTCAAATTCTTTTTCATAGTTTAGAAGAAACTCTTGTTCTGTTGTTGCTACGGCTGTAATTTTCTAATTTTGTTTGTAGTAACTGAAAGACGCCTTTTGTCCATGTAATAAAAAAATAAAAAATAAAAAAAGGCGTTGGGTTAGTAAGCGAAAGGTTAAGAGAAAAAAAAAAGTGGTTAAGGCGACCGCTCGTGATAAGCAAGATATCCGTGTTCGAGTCCCGGTCCGACAAAAATTTTCATTTACCACTATTGGCGAGTAAATCTATACCTAACTAGAAACACGGCCCGCCTTCGCAAGGGTAGTATTAACTAACTGTGGCCAGTCGACTTGTGTGGCGTAGCGTATGTTGTTTTCCGGCGACTGCATAGAGTTATGAATAAATTTCAGAGAACAACGTTAAGTAACTGAGTATCATTTTCATACTACATACGCGAGGCATGCAGACTGCACTGCAGGAAAGTCTTCTGGAGACATGAATGTTACGTGTTCAAATGGTTCAAATGGCTTGGAGCACTGAAAAAAAAGTGGTCTAAGATAAAAAAAAAGAAAGAAAGTGGTAGAGCACTTGCCCGCGAAAGGCAAAGGTCCCGAGTTCGAGTCTCGGACGGGCACACAGTTATAATCTGTCAGGAAGTTTCATATTGAGTTCTGCTTTACATCAATATAGATAATTACACATAAATACATTTCATTTTGGCTTTATATTGTGTGTAGAGTGTGTATATGGCCTTGGCTTCACATAAAATTGTTCCTAGGTGATTGTATTTGGTTAGCGTGTTGTTTTGTATACAATTCAATTAATCATGAATAGTCCTTGACCGACGTTACAGTTAGTCAATTATGTTGTCTGAAAAATATTTGCATCACACTTGCGTAAATGTCATCATAACATATGCGTTAAAATTTAGGCTGATGTTGTTTATTACATTCGGCGAAGTCGAAATCTCTTTTTCCTTCTTCTGCTGCTGGCTGGATCAGCTGAAATAAAATTTCTTATGCTACCTTGTTTCCTTGCAGTAGTACTGAGAGATACACGTGTTTAATAAATATACAGTTTACTTACTCATTACTAATAGATACAAATTTACTGTTTACAATGAAGTACCCTTAAGTCTCAATGACATTTTAGCCCAATGATTCTATTTGTTTTTTGGTTCTGCAACAGGTATGCACCAGGATGTGGTATGTTGGCAGTTACATATGGACCATCGAACAGCAGACTCCACTTAGCGTTGCGCCGCTTTGGTGCAGAAGATTTGTGGTGAATACGCAATAGTACTTGCATACCTACCTTGAGTTCCTGATTTCGCTTAACAGTACTAGAGTAGTAACTGTTTCTGCATAAGCATGCTGCGTCAGCATGGTTAGTACTTCTCTTACCTTTTCATCATGTGACAGCTGCTGAGGTGAAACCTTTGGCAGCGGATCGCTCCTCTCATTTGATTCATTGCGATCGAACATAAGCTCGTTAGGTGTATAGGTTGTGTCATATATACTCAGGTTGTTGCGAACTTCTTCAGACAGTGGCAAATAACTTACCCAATTAGAATGCTGTGTAGGTATACATGTCCTCAGGAATCTGTTCAATTCTCTGAAAATTCGTCAATAGGATTAGGTTGTGGGCTAAACGTCGAGATAATGCTCTTAATGCTATTGTCGTTTAAGAATTTACACCATTTCTACCCTGTGTAGTACGTGATGCTGTCAGATAAAATTACTTTGGCTTTTCCCACGTGAGGGACGTAGTCACGTGAGAATCATTTGATGACTGAGCCAGCAGTTGCAGATTTTACGGCGTACAGCTTAACATGTTTAGAAAGTACGTCATAAAATGCTAAAATATACTTCACACCACCACTACTTGTTGAATGAGGACCACTTATGTCTGTACTTAAAGTCTCCAGAGGTTTGTTGGGTAGTATGGAATGTAGATCAGTATTTGAAGGTAGGTTCTGAGGTTTAGTTTTCTGACAAGATATACATGTTATATGTGCAATGTGAATTCTTCGTCTCATATTAGCGAAATAACAATACCTGCTAAGCTTTGCAAGGCACTTCTTCGTTCCATAATGTCTCCAAACTGTGTGTGCCAGACTAAGTTGTGTTCCGAGTCGTTGGGAATACATACACACCCGTTAGAGCCATCAGCATGACGACGATAGAATAAAGGTCGTTATATATCAGATAACAGCTAGACTGTGGATGGTCAGGTTGATCATGACTAAAGCTCTTACCTTGTTCCAGTGCGGGTCAGATTTTTGTAAAGCTGCCATATTTCCACACAAATCAATATAATATGTCAGGTAGCTCTTCAGAAATCGAAGGGAACACCGATACCAGATCTTGTGTTAGTATTCCGTGATTTTGACAAAGAATTCGTACTTTTCTGCAGTACCAGCAATTGTGCATTAGGCTGTGTTCTGAATCAGAATTTGAACGGAAATAAAAAACCTGATGGCACATGCATCTAGACAGTTGAACAAGGCTGATCGAAATTACTCAACAACCGTAAAAGAGATGTTGGCAGTTACATATGGAATTTATTTTACTTTCTTTGTTATTTGTATGGTTGAAAGCTTAAAGTTATAACAGATCAAGCGTACCTGAAGTGGTTGTTAGCCCTAAAGACACTTCAAATCGGCGAACAAGATGGACACTAAAACTGAGTGAGTCAGATTATGAAGTGTTTCGTGAGTCAGTGGTCAAGCATTGAGCACAACTACGCTAAATAGAAATTAAGTGATATTACAGGCGTTAGGTAGAGTCAAGCAGAGTGCAGAAGAGGTACAGGCAGCTGACATTGCCAAATATTTAAAACACATTCTCAGCTCGTACCACATTAGCGATTACTGAGCAGGTCAACAAAGTGCAATCAATGTATCATGTGTGTCAACGCTCAAAACTATTACAATAGGTTGATGACAACGTATTACCAGTCATACGGTAGGAGAACAGCGGATAAATAAGTTGCAAAAATGTTTTTGAGGAAAAGATGGAGTAGCGATGAGCTGTTTATGAAAAACTGCGTCCAGTGTGTGCAAACACCTGATTTCAATCATCAAGAAATATAGCTGCAGAGGTTAGCAGAAGCTGAAAAACCGTTTCAAATGGCGGGGCATTATGTGTTATGGCCTTTCAACATAAGTCCGTTTGGTAGCAAGTACAAACTAGTGATGATAGATCAGTTATTTAGATATCTAATAAGAGTTGCAAATTCCAGATCAGAAGGCTAGTACCATCAAACAGAAACGGAAAGTAACTGGTTAGTAAAATAAGATGTGCCAGAGAGATTAATCTCAGATCAAGCGAATAACTTTGTATCCAATCTAACTTAGCCATTTACTGTGAATCAGGGAGTTTTGTACCAGCCCATTCCACCTGCAAGTGAATGAATGAAAGGAAACAGTTCACCGCATAATCTCACTCAATATCGAAAATGCTAAGCCACTACATGAATATCCAGTTTGTGGACTGGGATACCTATTTAAATTTTGTAGTCAGACCACATATCTTTAAAGTTCGCACTGGAGCAGGTCCTTCACCATGCGAAATAGAGTATGGCCAGAAAATGCCATTACCTTTTGTCTTGACTCAACCAATACTAGGGACACAAGATGAACCAGTAAAACAGTTGGCAAAATGCTTAAGACAAGTTTGGCAGAGAGTGTAATGTGTCGGCATTAAGGCTTTGTAAAATCAGGAACCTTTTGGGCACCATGCTGGTAAACTAGGCAAAAGCAAAGGTTTTTAACGAAGTATCAGGGACCATACGAGATCATCGAAATGATATTGCCAGTGAATGTAAAACTACAACCCAATAACGAAGACATCGCAGTCCATGCCAGTACTGCACACTGTTTAAAGGAGTGATTGGGGTATTACTGCATGTTACTCAACAATTGCAAGCAAAGGAGGAATTGTCTAAGAAAGGAAAAGATTCATTCTAGTTGACTGCCATACGCGTGTAAAACACTGGACACTGGTTGCAGCAGAGCTGTTAGATAACACGACTGCTTTCACGAGTGGCCTGGCCTCTGATATGGTAGAATAAGCCTGTGATGGAAATGGAGTACGTGGTGCGTGGTGGGTGGATTTGGTGGGACTTGCATCTGGCTCTTCCAAATGGGTGTGATCCCTATGGCAGGGGTTTGGGGTGGGAGTGGCATAGGAATGGACTCGGATGTTTTGAAAGTTGGGTGAGCAGAGGAACACCACTTTGGGAAGGATTGGAAGTGTCTTGATTAGGAGTCCCTCATTTCAGGACATGCTAGTAGATAATAAAAACCCTAACAACGGACATAGTTCAGTAGTTCCAATCCAGGGAGGTATTGGGTGATAAGGGGGGACGCTTATTTGTGGTTGGTTCTTTGGATGGATGAGGATCAGGTGTATGTGTGAGGATATGGCACAGGAAACCTTTGTGTGAATTAGAGTATTGCCTGTCTGTGAAGGCCTCTGTGAGACCTTCAGCATACTGGTTGAGGGAGTTCTCGACACTGCATATGTGTCTGCCACTTGTGGCCATGCTGTATGGGTTTCTTTTTTTGTGTGTGTAGAAGGGGTGGCAGCTTTCAAAGTGCAAGTATTGTTGATTATTGGTGGATTTGATGTGGATGGAGGTGTGGATGGAGCCATCTGAAAAATGGTTCAAATGGTTCTGAGCACTATGGGACTCAACTTCTGAGGTCATAAGTCCCCTAGAACTTAGAACTACTTAAACCTAACTAACCTAAGGACAACACAAACATCCATGCCCGAGGCAGGATTCGAACCTGCGACCGTAGCGGTCGCGCGGTTCCAGACTGTAGCGCCAGAACCGCTCGGCCACCAGCGGCCGGCAGGAGCCATCTGAGAGGAGGAGATTGGCATCTCAGAAGGTGGCATGATGTGTGGAGGAGGACCAGGTGAAGTGGATGGTAGACAAGGTGTTGAGGTTTTGGACAAGTGAAGATAAGGTGTCCTGACCTTAAGTCCAGATTATAAAGATTCATCAATGAATGGGGTTTTTGGAAGCTAGGAAAGTTCCCTTTAGGTGACCCATTAAGAGGCTGGCATAGGAGGATGCCATACCGATGCCTATGGCTACGCCACGAATTAGTTTGTATATCTTCCCTTCAAAGATGAAACAGTTATGGGTTAATATGTAGAAGGCTAGGTGTACAAGGAATGTAGTGGTTGGTCTGGAATCTGCAGGTTGTTGGGAGAGTTAGTGTTCAGTCACAGCAAGGCCATGTTTGTGTTTAGGGAGGTTTCATCAACTGTGACAAGTAGGGATTCAACAGATATGCGTTTGGGGATGCTGGAGAGCTGGTGCAGGAAGCGATTGGTATATTTAATGCGAAATATTAGGTTTTGGACCCATAACCACTTCACAAACAAATTCGTGGCACCAGTGTGGCACCCTCCTATGCCAGCCTCTTCATTCCTAGCTTCTTAAAACGTCAAACGCCTGATCTCGTTCACATTTATTGATGACGTCTTCATAATCTGGACCTACGGCCAGGACACCTTATTCTCATTCCTCCACAGCCTCAACTCCTTTTCTCCCATCCACTTCACATGGTCCTCCTCCATCTATCGTGCCACCTTCTGAAATATCACTTTTTCTCCTCTCAGATGGCTTCATCCACACCTCTGTCCGCATCATACCCCCCGAGTCACTAACAATACCTGCACTTTGAAAGCTGCCGCTCTTTCCACACAAAAAAATCCCTCCATGCAACCTGGCCACGCATGGTCGACGTATCTGCAATGATGAGACCTCCCTTACCCAGTAAGCTGAAGGCTTCATAAATGCCCTTAAGACAGGCAATGCCCTCCAGACCTAATTCACAAGCACATTTCCCATGCTATATCCTCACACACACCTGTTCCTTACACTCATCCCAAGAACCAACCACAAAGAAGGGAACCCTCTTATCACCCAGTACCACCCTGGACTGGACACAACAGAACCACATCCTTCATCAGGGCATCGATCATCTATTATCTTGCCCCAAAATGATCGCATCCTACCCAAGATATTTCTAGTCCCACCAAAGTACAGTTCCACAACCAACCAGACCTTCAAAACATTCTAGTCCATCCTTATGCCATTCCCACCTGCAATACCCTGAGACATGGATCATCATCCTGTAGAAGACCCAGGGGCACGACCTGCCCAAAACACTCTGCCAGCACCTCTTATTCCAGTCCCATCAGAGGCTTACCCTACACCATCACAGGCCGGGCTTCATGTGAAGACATGTTCTATATGAGCTCTGCTGCAACCACTGCACAGAGTTTTACATTGATATGACAACCAACCACCTGTCAGCAAGAATGAATGTCCACTGCCAAACTGTTGCCAGAAACAAGGTGGATCACCCATGCAGCATACCACAACATGTGACATTTCCATGGCTGCTTCGCAACCTGTGCCATCTGGATCTTCCCCACCATCACCAACTTCTCTGAGCTGCACAGACGGGTGCTATCCTTACATCCCCCACTCCCATAACCTTCCTGGTCTAAGTCTAAGGTAACTCACTGCCAGCACCCACCCACCACCCAATAACGAGTGTGTGTGTGTGTGTGTGTGTGTGTGTGTGTGTGTGTGTGTGTGCACCATCCCCTGTTGGAGTACCCCTGCCCAGTTTGTGTCCCCACATCGGCTAGCTGTGTGCTGTTACGTCATGCCCTTATCTACGAAATCAGGTGCCCACCTGTCTGCCACCTGCCCCCCCTCCTCCTACCTGCATCCCTAGCTAGCCCACAGATGGCTCCCCACCCAGCCATGTGCAGCTAGAAGTTTTCCCCCTACCTCCTCCATTCCTCCCACCTCTTTCCTTCCCTCACCCCACCACCACCCAATAGTGTGTGTTCGGGTGTGTGTTTGTGTAAATCATCCCCTACCCCAATACCCAGGCCTAATTTGTGTCCTATATCAGCTAGTTGCATGCTGACGAAATCTATCAGTGGACTAAGCAAAATGAAGAGACAGTCATGTGCATGCAAGAGAGTGTGAGTGTGTTTGGGGTGTATGGTTTTCATCCTACAGTTAGAAAAAGGAAGTGCATTCTGAAAGCTAGCCAAGCTTCATACCTTTTGTTTGCTTACCTGTCGACGAGACAACACTTCGGCCTTTCAGTGAGTCATATCCTTTATTCCTGGTTTTCAACCAGTCCTTTCCATACATTAAAATACCTAACACATACAGACTAGTTTGATAATGGCTAGAGACAGTTAATTCAAGATGACTTTCTTGATGAAGAGGGGAATGCTTTACCACAGAGCAAAAGGGTGGAAGAAATTTTAGTTCACACAAGTCCAGCTTCAGGTGGCACCGGCTAGAGATGGTGATATAGCTATGCAGCAGAAGGAAGAAATTAATACAAAGCTGATCACATACATCAGGACACATTGCTACATCAGCACCAATCGCCAAGCACAACTTAAGCCTTCGTTACACATTCACCAAAATGGCAAAACACACTCACTCACTCACACACACACACATACACACACACAGAGAGAGAGAGAGAGAGAGAGAGAGAGAGAACATACTCACTCACTCACACACACACACACACACACACACACAGAGAGAGAGAGAGAGAGAGAGAGAGAGAGAGAGAGACTGTTGTGCCAATGAAAACTGTGACACTATTACATTCGTATTTCTAGTGTTATAATCATAGCAGTAGGATAAAGGAGATTAGGAGATGTACATTCAGTTTTTTACAGCCTGTCAGTCAGAATCGATTAACTGGTGTTATGTTTCTGAATTTCTTTGGGCAAACTGCTTCCACTCTACATGGTTGTGATTTTCCTCCATAAGTTAGTGTGCTACTTTTCTCGTTGTGATACCTCTCTACCTGTTCAGCGATGGATGGAGGACTAGACAGCCTTCTAACTATGGAGCACTGCTATCGGAAAGTGGTGGGATTTCGAGAGAATTCGCAGGGGTCTGTGACTCGGCTCGGGGTACCACTTCTTCCTGCTGTGGCAAACACTGGCTATCATGCAAGAACGTAAGTAACATAAATAATAGACCCTAGGTATTTTTTATTGTAATCATACCCTTTATTCCTCGACAAATATGTGATAACGACGATGTAGTGGGATGGTCACTGATAATATGCGGCAGGACATGTGAAACGACGCCCAGCTTGTCTGAATGTGGATATAGTATAATTTTATGGACACTATACACTTATAAATAATAATCACGCTAGTTGAAAGGAATGTTACACTGTTGGAACAGTGCATAACGTCACTGTGGAAAACTAATTTCAGAGCATCGGTATCTGTAAGGGGGATGAAAGGTTTTACGTAGAAAATTGTGTCCAGTCATTGAAAGGATACATATTTACATGGTAAATTGATATTTCCAGAGCCACAGTCGTCAGGAGGAGGTACTTCCGATAGTTTGCTCATTGTCAAATGGCACCGGATTGGCCCTACGATCGTAATATTTCATTATAATTAGACTGAGAAATATGTGGCCTTTCGGGGAGGGCACTGCCTTGGGAATGGGGGGGGGGGGGGGGAGAGGTATGGTGGAGGTAGCCGGTAGCTGGATTGGAATGGATTGTTTGGGCGAAGAGACCAAACAGCGAGGTCATCTGTCTCGTTGGATAAGGGAAGGACAGGGAAGGAAGTCGGCCGTGCTCTTTCAGAGGAACCATCCTGGCATTTGCCTAGGGAAATCACGGAAAACTTAAATCAGGATAGCCGGACGCGGGATTGAACCGTCGTCCTCCCGAATGCGAGTTCAGTGTGCTAACCACTGCGCTACTTCGCTCGGTCCCGGTAGCTGGAGTGAACCACCACTGAATCTCCTGAACTGGTCAGGCAGGATACGAGGGAGCCGTTGACCTCAGTGTCGCCCTCTTGGCGGTTGAATAATGAAAAAATACTCAGTATGTGTTTGGCACCCTTCTTGATCTCGTGTGTTGTGTGTACTCTACAATTTTTACTTGGATATTCGAGAAGATTTGATATCAATCACTGAAAAATGCTGGTACCTGACATATTGATAACAACCGAAGTACCACCTCTCTGGTCATCCTGTGAATGCTCCACACTGGGTGGTCCTCTCTGGTGGGCTGAGTCCAGCTGTAAACTTGGCACGATCACTGAGATGCGTATTTATGGCAGCATCTAGTGCTGTACAACCTCTGGCCTGGAGCATTGTGTGGACATCGGAATATGAGGGCATGGTATATACGAGGGCAATCCACAAAGTACATTACGTTTTGGAATTAAAAATAAAGTATTGGACATTTTTTTTTATTATATACAGATGAAAGCCACACTTAAATACTACTTTTCTACATAGTTGCCATTTAAATTAAGGCACATCGTAGCGATGGACGAGCTTGGAAATTCCTTCGTCGTAAAATTCGGCCGCCTGCGGCTTCAACCACGTGGTTACCTCATCTTGAAGCTGTACGTCGTCATCAAAACGCTGCATAGCCAACCACTTCTTCATTGCTGGGAATAAGTGGAAGTCGCTCGGTGGCAGGTCGGGACTGTACGGCGGATGAGGAAACAACTCCCACTTAAAAGATTCGAGAACTTCGCGAGTGGCATTTGCCGCGTGGGCCCGGGCGTTGTCGTGAATCAGCAAGATCTTTGAGCCCAACTTTCCCCTGCGCTTGTTTTGTATTGCTCTTCTGAGGTTGTGCAGAGTTTGGCAATACCTTTGAGAGTTTACTGTAGTGCCTCTTTCCAGGAAATCCACAAAAATCACACCTTTTCTGTCCCAAAAGAAGAGGTAACCACGTGGTTGTAGGCGCAGGCGGCCGAATTTTACGACGAAGAAATTTCCTAGCTCGTCCATCTCTCCGATAAGTGCCTTAATTTAAATGGCAACTATGCAGAAACGTAGTATTTAAGTGTGGCTTTCATCTGTATATAATAAAAAAATTTCCAATACTTTATTTATTTTTAATTCCAAAACGTAATGTACTTTGTGGATAGCCTTCGTAAGAATGTTTCATCGAAATTTGACATCTAACTGTGACAACGACTACTGTGGAATGTATCGTGGTTTAGGTGTGTGGTGTTTACTGCATCTCAATACATTCCAACGGACCCTTTCTTGCAAGGTGGGAGTGGTATTTGTTCTTGTTACTATCCTGTGACGAGATAGACACTTCCTCCTCCTCTTCCACCTCCTCCTCCTCTTCCACCTCCTCCTCCTCCTCTTCCACCTCCTCCTCCTCCTCATTTTTCGTCCTGGTGTAACTGAGAGAACCAGCTTGGTGATTATATACTGCTGTAAAAACTCCACCAAAATATTAAATTCTCGATTAATCAATTTATTGCTTGTGATAGTGGTATTGCAAGCGCACTCCAGTTAAATCCCCCTGCTCTCCCTTTTCGCAAGATATAGCGCAGTTGAGTTGAAATTTGAAATTTTTAGCTATCTCCAATGAGATGGATTTCCTGCCAAATGACCTACCTGTGCCAGTATCCATCAACAGGACGGAAGCAAAGTCGAGAAAAAGGGAAGAGTGCCGTTTGGAAATTGGACAGTTGCGGGATTGAATCCAAGAATTTTCCACCAAACATTCCAATCCTAGTATGGACCAATAGGAAAGAAGGCAAACTGCCCTGCACAGATGTCATCGATTTAATTAATCGATCAATCAGTTTGACTGAGTTGGGGTAGTGGGAAGGACTATTGCCACGACATCCGTAGCCTGGCCTTTTGGAGAGGATGGGTGTTTACCAGCTATCCACAACTTTGTTCAGGAAAAAAGAGTGGTTGGTGTGGTTTCTGGTGGCATGCAGCACTCTCTCACCGTGCAGGAAATAGTTACTTGCGAGTGTGTGTGTGTGTGTGTGTGTGTGAGAGAGAGAGAGAGAGAGAGAGAGAGAGAGAGAGAGATAGAGCGAGACAGAGAGGGGCGGGGGGAGGAAGGGGAGGGAACAAGAGCAAATGTTTTGTCAGGAATTCCTCAGGTACCACTATCAAAGAGTTGCCACCATCTGATGTTAGCCCAACAGGGAATAACTGGTGGGGCAAAGGGGAGCGGAGGAGGAGATTGGAGGGAGGAGGGTTAGGAAGCTTGCTTATCCCAGCAGCCTCTGCTTGTGGTATTGTGAACTAACTCACTCAGCATCTGCATGGCAGGGTGAGCACATAGGCAGCTGCTTCCACTGACCTGGTATGGAAGGCATGAGTTTTTGAGCAAAACAAGAAGTGAGTCTCGATCAAAGGGACGCCAGCACGTAAAGCTTTTTTTGTGGATTAAGTAGCGGGTGAATGGGGGTTGCTACTGATGACATCCTGTCACTCCTGCAGTTGCTGCCCACTGTTCAACACATGTGCGGCCACAGCCCAAACATTGCCTGGTAATTTGCTGACGGCATGCACAAAGAAGCTATTGTGCACAATCGGAAAGTTGTTTTTTCGTCACATATGTTTACCGCAATCTGTAACAGTGTAATTACGTGCATTGAGCTATGTTGACGTCGATTTCATTATGCTATTCGTCGAGCGATTGGAAAAAAACATCTATTTATGTATTGTAGCTGAATTTCCTGTCGTGGGATCCTTCCAGTCCACCAACTGAGTGACGTTTCTGGACAGTTTTTTCAGTGTAAGGTGGGTTGGAAGGAGTCGAGTGGTAGGGTCTGGAATGTCATCTGCTGGTGGCATTGTGCACTACCCCAGTCGATCACTGCATGTCAATTTTTCAACAAAACAACACCTCCAATCTGCAGCAGTGTAATTACGTAATTATAACATGTAGTTGCTGGACAAGATGATACTTGCATCTTCCAGTCCAACAGCTGAGCACATATGGAGAGTTTCCCGCGATTTTTCCAAGAGGGGAGGAGAAGGGGGAGTTTGGAGGGGAGGGTCTGCGATGTTCCCAACAATTTCCAGCGAGGTAGCACCAAAAATAAAGAAAATAAAGTACCCTTGTCATTCTTCTCCAGCACAGATTGGGTCTTTTTCCCACCAACATCCAGATGGGGAGGTAATGGGGTGGAGAGTGGGGGAAAGGGGAGGGCTGGGGGATTTCCCAGAGGGGGGGTGTAAGTAATTTATCTGTTCAATTAATTAGTCAAATAATTTGATATAAAACGTGTGTTTGTGTCGGTAAGGGGGACGGGAGAGACGTTTGGGGATTTCCCAGAAATGTGGGAAGCGGGATAGGGTGGCAGGTTCTCGGAAGGACTAATTATCACCAGGGGTTACAAATGGTTCAAATGGCTCTGAGCACTATGGGACTCAACTGCTGAGGTCATTAGTCCCCTAGAACTTAGAACTAGTTAAACCTAACTAACCTAAGGACATCACAAACATCCATTCCCGAGGCAGGATTCGAACCTGCGACCATAGCGGTCTTGCGGTTCCAGACTGCAACGCCTTTAACCGCACGGCCACTTCGGCCGGCGGGTCACAAATCCGATGCCATTAATGATATAGCGTAACAATGGCTTTGCCCCTGAATATATATTTGCCCCTAAATGTATATACAATAAAATATGTGCTCATGCCGCCATTACCTTACTATTCACATGCTGTCACTTTCTTCTATCAAATTTTGCCTCATTCTCCATATTCTCCCAATATCGCACCAAATGGACTTGTACCACCACTCTTGTACCACCACTCTTGTATCACTACTAGGTATTTCTTTTCCTGGTCCACACGCAAATAGAGCAAGTGAAAAAAATCCATCTGTGTGCCCTGACATCAGCCGTAATTTCTCTTATCTTTGTGGTATTTACATGAATTATAAAAGGTGCTATCAAATGAGAGCGTGACAGATGGAAAAAATTGAGTAAACTGTTTATTAACGAGTTTGTTTGCGTGTCCTTCCTCTTCAGCAAGCACCGAAATATATGTTTTGTAAATAATAAACGCCTTCTCCTACTGCACTCATTTTATTTTCCCAGACGTCATTTCACTTTTTTTTCACTTCTAGGCATCATCAGTGTGATCTAACTACTGGCAATTAAAATTGCTACACTAAGAAGAAATGCAGATGATAAACGGGTATTCGTTGGACAAATATATTATACTAGAACTGACATGTGATTACATTTTCACGCAATTTGGGCGCATAGATCCTGAGAAATCAGTACCCAGAACAACCACCTCTAGCCGTAATAACGGCCTTGATACGACTGGGCATTGAGTCAAACAGAGCTTGGATGGCGTGTACATGTACAGCCGCCCATGCAGCTTCAACACGATACCACAGTTCATCAAGAGTAGTGACTGGCGTATTGTGACTAGCCAGTTGCTCGGCCACCATTGACCAGACGTTTTCAATTGGTGAGAGATCTGGAGAATGTGCTGGCCAGGGCAGCAGTCGAACATTTTCTGTATCCAGAAAGGCCCGTATAGGACCTGCAAAATGCGGTCCTGCATTATCCTGCTGAAATGTTGGGTTTCGCAGGGATTGAATGAAGGGTAGAGCCACGGGTCGCAACACATCTGAAATGTAACGTCCACTGTTCGAAGTGCCGTCAGTGCGAACAAGAGGTGACCGAGACGTGTAACCAGCGGCACCCCATACCATCACGCCGGGTGATACGCCAGTATGGCGATGACGAATACACGCTTCCAATGTGGGTTCACCGCGATGTCACCAAACGCGGATGCGACCATCATGATGTAAACAGAACCTGGATTCATCCGAATAAATGACTACACCATCGCAGGCGCTCCTGTCTGTGATGCATCGTCAAGGGTAACGGCAGCCATGGTCTCCGAGCTGATAGTCCATGCTGCTGCAAACGTCGTCGAACTGTTCGTGCAGATTGTTGTTGTCTTGCAAACGTCCCAAGCTGTTGACTCAGGGATCGAGACGTGGCTGCACGATCCGTTACAGGCATGCGGATAAGATGCCTGTCATCTTGACTGCTAATGATACGATGCCGTTGGGATCCATCAAGGCGTTCCGTATTATCGTCCTGAACCCACCTATTCCATATTCTGCTAACAGTCATTGGATATCGACCAACGTGAGCAGCAATGTCGCGAGACGATAAACCGCAATTGCGATTGGCTACAATCCGACCATTATCAAAGTCGGAAACGTGACGGTACGCATTTCTCCTCCTTACACGAAGCATCACAACAACGTTGTGTGAATGCTCTGAAAAACTGATCATTTGCATATCACTGCATCTTCTTCCTGTCGGTTATATTTCGCGGCTGTAGCACGTCATCTTCGTGGTGTAGCAATTTTAAGGGCCAGTAGTGTATACTGATAGAGATATGATACACTTTTGTTTTGATATGTATTATTTGTGGATTATAAAACAGTTCATTCTCCCTTTTTATGAAAATGAGTGGTTCTTATGGTTCTTCCTGTTTTTAGTTGGCATTGGTGTTTCCTCTCTTCTGGTCACATAATGGTTGCACTACCGCCCTATTTAAGAAATATAAGCACGGTTTTGTATTTCGAGCATTTTTCTTCTCACTTTTCCTTTTGTTTGCCCTCTTTTTGTGATGCACTATCAGTCTTCTGCCACTATTACAGACGTAACATTAATACGCACATAACTACATTGAGTTCTCTGCCTAGCTGATATTGTTTGGTTTGTTTACGTACATGTACATGTTGCCAACCTAATGGAGTATATGTTGAAAGCTAACATCTATTCATTTCTGTTATGTTTATACCTGTGCGTATTTGTGTGTGTGTGTGTGTGTGTTTGTGTGTGTGTGTGTGTGTGTGTGTGCGTGTGTGTGTGTGTATGTATGTATGAGAGAGAGAGAGAGAGAGAGAGAGAGAGTATACGGTGGATTTTTTCATTCGATCTGGGTTTTGGTTTAAATATTTTACGTAGAAGTTCATGAACAAGTGACTGGAAAGGGGGTTGGCTGATATTATTATTATTATTATTATTGTTATTATTATTACATAATAATAGTCCCCTGTTGTAGTTTTTCTCTATTATTTTTTCTATTAGTGTAAACAATGAAATGTTTTGTATAGGTATTTGATCATTCAACAGGTTTTTTTCCTGCTTTGGTTTTCTGTATGTGACAATTTTCTTACTGGGTTACCAGGTGTTTTTTGCTGCTGATTCAAATTATTTTCATATCTTCTTCTCCAGTGGTTGGTTTGAGATTGTATTCTCTTAGTTGTTCTGCAAATGAGGAGTGGTTTGTCCCATACTTCAAGGCTCTCATGTGTACTTTGTATCTGGTATCAAACGTTCTGCATGTCTGTCCTATGTATCTGGTATCACAAGTATTATACTGTAATTAAAATATATCTGCTTTCTGTTTTTGTCAATTTTGGGTTATATTTTTGGATAGAATTATCTGTTGTGTAAGTTTTGAAAATGTTGATTTTATGTGTGAGTTTGTGTTTGTATGTCATTGTGTGCCATCTTGTATTTTCTGTTATGTTTTCCTGATTTTTTGTGTAGTTGTTATGGTACTGAGTGATTGTGATTGTGTTTGGTTCTCTTGTGATTTTCTCAATGATTTTGTGCTTTCTACTTTTATTTTACTTTTAAGTTTGTTGTTTAGTTTTGTGAGTAAGTTGCTATTGCTCTCATTGCTTTGGGATATCTGCGTTATTATGTCCAGTTCTTTTTGGTAGTTTACTTTGTTGAGTGGGATTGTGTTGAAGCTGCGGAGCTTGTGTCGAAGCGCTGCTTGCTTGTGTGAGTGGGGGTGGTTTGAGAATTGGAGGAATGCTATGGGTGAATGGTAAACTTAAAATATACGCTTATTGTATTGCATTGTGATTGTTATGTCCCGAAAGTTATGTTGATTATTTTGTTCTCTTTCCATTGTGAATTTTATATTTTTATGTACCTTTTAGAAGTCAGTATGTAATTTTTCTATTTTTGTTTATGGTTGACCTATTAAGCAGATGTCATCCATATACCTGAACCAGTATGATACGTTGTGTTCTTTCGCTACTACATTTGCGAAAATGATCTCTATAATGTGGTTTAAAAAATATTTACTAAGGCTCAAATGGCTCTGAGCACTATGGGACTCAACTGCTGTGGTCATAAGTCCCCTAGAACTTAGAACTACTTAAACCTAACTAACCTAAGGACATCACAAACATCCATGCCCGAGGCAGGATTCGAACCTGCGACCGTAGCAGTCGCACGGTTCCGGACTGCGCGCCTAGAACCGCGAGACCACCGTGGCCGGCTACTAAGACTCCTGACACTGGGGATCCCATTGGTATCCTTCTTGTAAGTAAACTTCGTTATTGAACTGGAAGTAATTTTGTTCCGTTATGAACTTTATTAATGTGAATATTACCTTAATCTTTTCATCAGGGCGTTGACTATGTGTTTTCGGGTTCTTATCGATGATTTCTATTTTTTCTGGTACTGTTATGCTGGAATTAATGCTTTCTGTATCAAATGAGAGGAGTGTTGCTGTGTCTGGAATTTTTAAATGTTTTGTTTGTTCTATTAAGTGTGTAGTGTTGAATGGTTCTGTCTTCTTGTACTTTTAAATTTTCAGGCAGTTATTCTAACATGTATCCTGTAAACTTTTAAGTGGGGGATTTTCTGAAATCCAGTATTAGTCTCACAGAAAGGTTTCGTTCATGGATCTTTGGTTGTCTGCGGAGAACAGGTGCAGCGGGATTAATCTGTGACAGCTTTCTTTTATCTGTGTTATCCACTGTGACGTTTATATTTTTCAGACTGTTTTTTCTTTTATCTGGAATCAGTTTGTTAAGTCTGCTGTCTGGATGTAAAATGTGAGTGCAGCAGATTGCAAAGGCCTCTATACTTAGGCAACACACCCGGGTGTATAGCAACAAACAGCTGTTTCCCACAGAAGTGCTGCTTCCTCTAAAGTCTGGACATCTTTAATTAGGGCTCATGATCAGTTTTAACATTTGACAATCGTTAAAGGACATTTGGTCTCTAGCCCTACTGACTTATTCACATGTCGGTATCTCGTTGTTCCCATATGAAATACTCTATGATGGCACTTGGAACTTTTACATAGTGCCATCATTCTAGGTTGACTGTTTCCGTGCACTCTACGTGTCGTGATGTTGCCCTTAAGCTTTCGACTTTCTCAAGAAATTTCCTGTTATGTTGCTTGATCATGTCGCTGATAATGATATGTTCGGTGCTTCGTGTAATTCCCTGACTTTGGTCCATCAGGGTGCTCTCAGTATTACTCTCAAGCATCCGCTTTGGGTTACTTGGAGTATTTTGATGCTTGGCAGGCTGTAGCAGAGGAGAGACATTCGTATACCATAGCTGCTAGTATGAGTTCGTTATTCAGTCGAAGTTTCTTGTTGACATTCATGTATGCACTCGTCAGTAAGGGAACCAGGTCGTTAACTAGTCGGATCATTTTGTCCTCCTCCGTTTGAATACTTGCTCTGAATATGAAACTCTTGTCGAGTATCATTCGTAATCTAACCTGGTTGGTCCACGGGACATCTGTGTTGCCAATTAACAGCCTGTCACACAAGTCTCGTCTTCTGTGGGTAAACATTATTGGGCGTTTTTTGTCTGCTTTTAACCTTATCAGGTCGTTCTTTGCCCACTGTTGTGTGGCTGTCAACTCTCGCTGGAGGCGGGTTGTTGCCACGTTTACTCGACAACGGTTGGTGAAAGAAGCAGTGTTGTCCTCGCATTGTGATATTATTTGTGGTAAGGCAGGCAATCGTTAGATACTGATTATGGAGTAAACAGGCCCAGTGGCACTACAGGTAGATCTTGTATCTAATTGCATGGACGAATCAGTATTGGAAATGCTGCGACTTGTGGTAAAATAATCGTGCAGTCTTCTGAAAGTGCTGTTCGCAAAGCGTTACTCTAAATTTGTGAAACTGGCGTGCTCCATTACAGTGCGGCTGCGAACACGAGGTCCGACAGGTGCTGCGAATTGTACAGGAAGACGCTGGGAGGGGGGGGGGGGGGGGTTACTAACCTTGACACGTTTGACAGAGTCGTTTGACACGTTCTTGCACCGTCCCACACAGTTCCTGGACTTAATGGAGCCACATAGCTGAGTGTCTGGCGTGGCGTCGAGAGGTCAAGCGCAGTTCATTCCATGGCAGTGGCAGGGCCGAGAGGAGGTCGTCCACGCCGCTGGGAGAGGCTTAATACGCCGGAGCTTATTCCCTTGAAGCGAGGACCATTGGCGATGCCAAGGGACACCACCTCCTGACAGACAGCAACACAGACATTATCGGAGGGAATATAGGTACTCGCGGGCTGAGGTACGAGGACTGCAGCTTTAGTAGCAGCTTCAGCAGTCTCGTTTTGTGGCAGACCGACATGACCAGGAACCCACAGAAACATCACACTGGCTCAACCAAGAGTGAGCAAGTGACAGTTCTCCTGGACCTGCGAAGGTCGTGAAACTGAAGGCGATATACCGAGGCTGGAGTAGTGTCCTTAGGAAGCTAATGAAGGCCAAGGCTAACATGGGCCGCTTCATGAAGCCAAGGTGGTGAAGGGTTCACACCCACCGGGAAAGTTGCAGGTAGAGAAGTTAAGCCGCCATAGCAAATCCCGAAAGCGGACTCCAGGAGGTAACAGAGAAGAAGGATGAGCCCCATACTGACGATCAAAGGAATCGTCAAAGAAGGACGCGTAGGATGGGTAGCCACGCATGGGAGACTGAAGGCATGCATAAGTGCTGAGGTGAAAGTCACGGAGCTAGGACAGTGGTAGTTCAGCAGCTTCAGCATAAAGGCTCTCAACTGGGCTGGTGTAAAAGGAGCCCGTGGTCAAACAGATGCCACGATGGTGGATAGTGTTGTGATGGCGTAAGAGGGAAGGGCGTGCAGACGCATAAACAAAGCATCCGCAGTCGAGTTTCGAATGGACAAGGGACCGGTACAAACGGAGGAGAGTGGATCGATCGAAAATAACGTTACAGGCGTGGAGTACGATGGAAATTAGAAATTTAAGTGGCTATAAGTGGTAATATCACTTTCTGGGAGGACGCTAATGGCAAAGCAGACGGTGGCAATCACCGAAACTGGCTCAGATGATACTGCCTCCAGTTAAAAACTCTAGTGATCAAGTGAACCCAAACCGCATAAAACTAAATTACTTATCCTGAATAAAGGTTGACTCTGCTGTATACTAAGAGAGCCTGTAGTGAGTTAGGAGAAGATGTAACGCCGGAAATGCATATCCTCCTATTTCCATCTATTGTACTATAATTTTTTTTCCTTAGTTTGTTACCTCAAGATATGACATTTCTGTCTCTTTATATATTGTAATTGTTTTACTGTTTGTATATATATATATATTTATGCAATTATGTTGGTTTGTTTTGTGAATATTATTTGTATTTATACGCTGGGTCTGGCCTAGGGAAAACTACGCTATCGAACGAATACATCGATAGGTCGTGTGGAGAAGCAAAGTGTTTAGGATCTTTGGTAGTGTTAACTCTGTCGCGTGGAGCGCGGGCAGAGCATGAGAGAGTCTGGCGGGAGTAGCGAGTGGAGCAGGTGTGTTGTGTGAAGCTCCCGCGAGTTGCCGCGCTTTCGGGGTTTAGCAGCATGTAATTGCGCTCGACTTGCGATGATAGTTTCTGACATGATGTCGCGGACGGGAAGCATTAGCTGGCGCACATCAAGAGCCCGTTTCGCCTGGTGACCGTGTCGAGAAGAAGGCGCGCCAGCATCCAGCTTCTGCAACAGCGACGGCCGACAATGAGTGACTGTCGCCACGTCCTCGATCGGCGACTTCAAACTTTCAATCAACCAACAAGGAAGACAGGAAGCACGTAAGGTTTCAGAACTGTATGGCAGACCTCAGCTTTTCAAACTTTTAAAATTGTTGCATCACAAAATTACAGCTACTTAGCATGAACCTTTGTTGCTCATTGTCCCAATTGCATTACCAAGCAGGGTCCCTTCCTTTTCCGAAATGAACCCGAGTGTCGTTGAAATTCAAACGCCAGCATAATTCCATTTCACTGCTTTAATTTCAAAGTTCAGTTAAAGTATTCATAGCTGGCTATAATACTTAGATTACACAAGCATAAATTAAGAGTGCTAGTTATGTTACCATATTTTAGCTTACCTGTGACTGCAGCTCAGCTTGGTACGTACTAAATTTTACTATTGTTAATTGTTCAGAATCATTTAATTCAAGTTTAAAGTTAAATCTCTTATTTCTAAATTGCGTAGATTCAAGTAGCTTTTGAAATGATTGTTGAGGTAGTCCAAGACTAACCGTATTTTACTGAATTTCAGGAAGAAACCTCACTATTAACTTCAGTCACTAAATTAACTTTCGATTTTCCGGTTTTATTAATTCTTTTGCTAAATTAAGTTAGAGTGTAGCGAAATTTATTACTTCTGACAAACTTTCAGTTTTTACATTACACTTGTCAACCTTCAGTTGCCACGCTTCTAGTGCTAATTATATGTGTAATAATCTTTCTTCTTCAGTTACTATAGTAATTGTCCTTAGGACTGGTGACCGTAATTTCCCCCAAATCTCAAATATCTAATTACCGCTAGTTGATTGTTAACGTAACGGCCGCACATTTACTTTCTTTATTAACTTTACCCCTATTTCAAAATTAATTTCCACCAGTTTCATTTGCATTTTTCCTTTCATTTAGATGTAACCCTTTCCTCCCTCTTTACCGACAAATTAACCTCAGTGACGATTGCTTTTCCCAAATTTCCATTAGGTACACGCGGTTTAATTTTTCACTGTCATTAAGGTCGATATGTGAGGGGGAGGTTACAAAGAGATACTGACGGAACACGTCTGTGAGGGCGGGTCGTGAGTCGTACTTGGATAGGTCAGAAGGTAGAGCACTTGCTTGGAAAAGGCAAAGGTCCTAGGTTGGAGATTGATCAGGTACAGAGTTTAGACCTCCCACAAATGTTCAGAATTAGTTTTAATGCGTTTCTTTTAATCAAAACTGAAGGTTTGCATGATTGTTTGCACGAAATCTCAAAAGCTGAAGAACATGCCCTTACAATTAAAATTGTGGAAGTCTTAACATAAATTATGTTGTTTGTTGTTGTCTTCAGTCCTGAGACTGGTTTGATGCAGCTCTCCATGCTACTCTATCCTGTGCAAGCTGCTTCCAGTACTTACTGCAACCTACATCCTTCTGAATCTGCTTAGTGTATTCATCTCTTGGTCTCCCTCTACGATCTTTACCCTCCACGCTGCCCTCCAATGCTAAATTTGTGATATCTTGATGCCTCAGAACATGTCCTAACAACCGGTCCCTTCTTCTTGTCAAGTTGTGCCACAAACTCCTCTTCTCCCCAATTCTATTCAATACGTCCTCATTAGTTATGTGATCTACCCATCTAATCTTCAGCATTCTTCTGTAGCACCATATTTCGAAAGCTTCTATTCTCTTCTTGTCCGAACTATTTATCGTCCACGTTTCACTTCCATACATGGGTACACTCCATACAAATACTTTCAGAAACGACTTCCTGACACTTAAACCTATACTCGAAGTTAACAAATTCCTCTTCTTCAGAAACGCTTTCCTTGCCATTGCCAGTCTACATTTTATACCCTCTCTACTTCGACCATCGCCGGCCGTGATGGCCGTGCGGTTCTAGGCGCTACAGTCTGGAACCGCGAGACCGCTACGGTCGCAGGATGGGTGTGATGTCTTTAGGTTAGTTAGGTTTAAGTAGTTCAAAGTTCTAGGGGACTGATGACCTCAGATGTTAAGTCCCATAGTGCTCAGAGCCATTTGAACCAT
The DNA here is from genome assembly GCF_023898315.1 of Schistocerca nitens. NCBI lineage: Eukaryota > Metazoa > Arthropoda > Insecta > Orthoptera > Acrididae > Schistocerca > Schistocerca nitens. The sequence continues at coordinate 751,539,872 of NC_064618.1, read as the reverse complement.
TTGAATCTCCCTGAAACTCTGTACAATCTCTGGTTTAGTCAGTTTATCCAGGTCCCATCTCCTTAAATTCCCACCTTTTTTTCAGTTTCTTCAGTTTTAATCTACAGTTCATAACCAATATATTGTGGTCAGAGTCACCATCTGCCCCTGGAAATGTCTTACAATTTAAAATCTGGTTCCTAATTCTCTGTCTTACCATTATATATTCTATCTGATACCTTCTAGTATCTCCAGGATTCTTCCATGTATACAGCCTTCTTTTATGATTCTTGAACCAAGTGTTAGCTACTATTAAGTTATGCTCTGTGCAAAATTATACCAGACGGCTTCCTCTTTCATTTCTCTCCTCCAATCCATATTCACCCACTATGCTTCCCTCCTCCCTTTTCCTACTCTCGAATTCCAGTCACGCATGACTATTATATTTTCGTCTCCCTTCACTACCTGGATAATTTCTTTTATCTCATCATACATTTCATCACTTTCTTCATCATCTGCAGAGCTAGTTGGCATATAAACTTGTACTACTGTAGTAGGCATGGGCTTCGTGACTATCTTGGCCACAACAATGCGTTCACTATGCTGTTGGTAGTAGCTTACCCGCACTCCTATTTTTTTTATTCATTATTAAACCTACTCCTGCATTACCCCTATTTGATTTTTTATTTATAATCCTGTATTCATCTGACCAAAAGTCTTGTTCCTCCTGCCACCGAACTTCACTAATTGCCACTATATCTAACTTTAACCTATCCATTTCCCTTTTTAAATTTTCTGACCTACCTGCCCGATTAAGGGATCTGACATTCGACGCTCCGATCCGTAGAACGCCAGTTTTCTTTCTCCTGATAACGACGTCCTCTTGAGTAGTCCCCGCCCGGAGATCCGAATGGGGGACTATTTTACCTCCGGAATATTTTCCCAAGAGGACGCCATCATCATTTAATCATACAGTAAAGCTGCATGTCCTCGGGAAAATTTATGGCTGTAGTTTCCCCTTGCTTTCAGCCGTTCGCAGTACCAGCACAGCAAGGCCGTTTTGGTTAATGTTACAAGGCCAGATCAGTCAATCATCCAGACTGTTGCCCCTGCAACTACTGAAAAGGCTGCTGCCCCTCTTCAGGAACCACATGTTTGTCTGGCCTCTCAACAGATACCCCTCCGTTGTGGTTGCACCTACGGTACGGCCATCTGTATCACTGAGGCACGCAAGCCTCCCCACCAACGGCAAGGTCCATGGTTCATGGGAGCAGGACATAAAATATACCTTACAAAATGAAGAGAATTTTGATACAACGAGTACATCTTTCCCCGAGTGTGGCTGCTCACGTATATTAGATGTGGAATGCAGACAACTAGTCAATCACTAAAAACTGCTCCCCCAATGACTTGGGGTTGGGTCTTGATAAAGGACGAAATTTAAAATCAATCTTTGACTCGTCCAATGATCACTTAAATAGAGGGTATATGTCCAGCTAAAGTAGGGCGCAGATTCACAGTCAGACGAAATGCGATACAGTGGAGGTATCGGCTGAAACGCCAGGAATGTATTAACTGTCCGGTATCATTTGATACCATGCAGGAACGATGCAGGTGCCGGTCTAATTGTGAGATGGAATTGTGTCGACATTTTCAGTGCGGGGTTGCGTACATCCTCTACCAAACTGTCTCTTGCAGGATTGCGGACAACACACGCACAGCAGATGGGACAACCATGCAAGAAATGCAGGAAGAACCGGAATATTCTTCAGTGTGATAGTAGCCCTATTCCAATAACTGCAACTTGTATACCTCATTTTGCAACAAGTGTACTGTGTCGGTCCCAGCACTGACCCCTGCGATAAACCAGCTCTGACACAGATTCCATTCTAGGCTCTATCGTGGGATGTTTTTCCTTACAGGTATGCCCAAAATGAAATTGCGTTTGGCAAACGAAACTCACACGCACGGGATACCAACTAGAGGAAGGCTTCGAAGACTTCCCACAGTACCGTTGCGTCTATTGCATCCTCCACCAACTGCAAAGTTTATACATCTTGTACTGACCATGCCAAAACCCGAAATGAGGCGTGGAGGCACGTGGACACCGATGTGCCAGTACCGTGTAACTACATCTGCTGAGACGATAATCAGAATATGAAGAGTGAATGAGTTAAAGGAATCCTGAGAAGAAAATCAAATGTAGTGCGCAAATCGCTAATAAACTAAATGAAAACAAAATTGTAGTGTTTCGGACGACATCTACACAACCACGGTATAATGAATAATTATCTGCAAGGACTGCGAATGACTAGACCTAAAATTTTATCACTTAGACACATTTGTTAAACGGGAGATGGGCAGCGCCATTTGATTTTGGCTATTCTACCAGAGTGCTGTTTATCGGAGGTTTACATGTGAGTCAGGACTATGTACCTACAAACGAACAAATAATTTATTACGTACCCTTACGTTTTCGAGATGTTAATTCATACATTACGTCTGCCCCTCGTGCAGTGCTCCTCGCTTGCTTGCACGTGCCTCAGCAGTCTCTGCAAGTACACTCTATCACACTGAAATGATGCCGTCAATAGTAGGCCGTATGGTCGATAAATCTTGTGGAGTGTCAGGTACATGCCTTTATTTATATTAACCACTATCTGGTTATGTTTCCATGTCTTTTGATAGTTCCCAGTAAATGATATGTCGCTAAAGAGAGCTACGATGTGGCGCGCAGCTTTCTGGGGCAGCTGCTTTAGATGTTAGTTGGTAATTCGAGCAGGGCCTGCAGTCTTGCTGGTGGACGGAGTTACAAAACAGGAAGTCCGGCTATTCTACGGTGATGAGACCGATACCATAGTTTGTATTTAAGGAGTGCAATCGTTTGTATAAGCATAAAGGTAGCTTAATATTTAAGAGGACTTGTAGTTATTTGACATAATTGCCATGAATGTTTTAAAGGTTTATGTTCAGTTCAATGTGAGGCAGATGCAACCTGACGTGTTCTTTTTTATAACCTCTGTAACATGTCAAACTCCCTTGCTTTACAGCCCCTGGCGTACACCCTTGTGAAACAGTCTTAATACGTCAGATAGTCTGTATTGAGCAAAATTATTAGAAAACTCAAGACTCACAAGGGAACCTCCCGATCGCACCCACCTCAGATTTAGCTATAAGTTGGAACAGTGGATAGGCCTTGAAAAACTGAACACAGATGAATCGAGAAAACAGGAAGAAGTTGTGTGGAACTATGAAAAAATAAGCAAAATGTACGAACTGAGTAGTCCACGTGCAACATACGCAACTTCAAGGGTGATCTGCAGTCAGGAGCACCGTGGTCCTGTGGTTAGCGTGAACAGCTGCGGAATGAGAGGTCTATGGTTCAAGTCCTCCCCGGAGTGAAAAATTTACTTTCTTTATTTTCGCAAAGTTATGATCTGTCCGTTCGTTCATTGACGTCTCTGTTCACTGTAATAAATTTAGTGTCTGTATTTTGCGACCGCACCGCAAAACCGTGCGATTAGTAGACGAAAGGACGTGCCTCTCCAATGGAAACTGAAGACATTTCATCGCAAGGTCATAGGTCAACCGATTCCTCCACGGGAAAACACGTCTGATATATTCTATACGATACTGTTGACGGCATGTGCGTCACATTACAGTAATATGTTGTAGACCCACCTAACTTGTACACTTGGCGAATGGGTAAAAAGATTCTTCTACCTTGCCCGATTTAGGTTTTCTTGTGGATGTGATTATCACTCCCATAAAAGTGATCGCATCGGACGGACAGACGGACAGATAATAATTGTCTGAAAACAAAAAATTGAAATTTTCATTTGGAGGTAGACTTGAACCAAGGACCTCCCACACCACAGTTGCTCACGCTAACCACAATACCACGGCGCTCCAGACTGTACATCACCCTTTAAGTTGCATATGTTACACGTAGGCTACTCAGTTCGTACATTTCGCAAATTTTTTTCATAGTTCCACACAACTTCTTCCTGTTATCTCGATTCATCTATTTTCAGTTTTTCAAGGCCTATCCACTCTGCCAACTTATAACTAAATCTGAGGGGGGTGCGATGGGGAGGTTCCCTTGTCAGTACTCAGCTTTCACACTCTCAATGCGCCAGATAAATCTGTACTGAGAACTCAAAATGCAGTTTCAGATTTATTGCATTTATTTGATAAGTAACATGGTAACATTCAGTTTATTGCTGCTGCAGCGCAGACTCCATCAGCAAAAGTAGCGCCTCCAAGAACTTGGGCGCAGGATCCCCTGGCGCTGACGTGGCTTCGTTCACAACCAAGACGCACGGTGACGGACGGCTTGCGTCCTCAGTGAACCTGGTTCTACACGACGCACGAAGCTGCAGCGTCTTCCACCAGCAGTGAAAGTCAGCACAACCTGACGCCACCACTTCCCTTCAGCTGTCGTGCTCCAGCCGGCGAATAGAAGGTGATGGCGTCGCTGTCTAAATCTGCAGACAGGTAACGAAATGAGCACGCTTTTGTAGCAGACCTGGAAGCCTCTTACGGGACGAAGCAGCATCAGTTTTTACTTGCCTGAGTAACATCTGCATACTGCTTCGACGTCTACTTTTATACCAATTCTTCGCTCTTCTTTGTGACAGTGTGATGTCCTTTTTTCTTGTTGTACACTACTACGGGCTAAAGATGCGATGCCCTCTTGGCTTCGTTGTACACTACTACATACTATTCTCTCATCTCTGTGCCAGCGACGCTCTAGTGTAAACTGTCCAGCGCTTCCTCTTTTATGGCTGTACGACAATACAATGAATGATTTCCCTGGAAACGATTGCCGACGTCATTTTTTCGCACATTTTCTACGATTACTTCGGCTATATGCTACAACATTACACTGTATTTCACTATCTACCAAACGATAAAAGGTACATCACTTCAACCATTAGGCTATAAATTTTCCTTTTACGCTAAATATTTTCAGACTATGTTCTTCAGATCAATTTTAGGCACCTTGAAAACACATTTCCAGACGTTGGGTTTTAATCTTTTCAGGCACTCTCCAGAACTGAACACTACTGGCCATTAAAATTGCTACCCCACGAAGATAACGTGCCACAGACGTGAAATTTAACCGACAGGAAGAAGATGCTGTGATGATTAGCTTTCCAGAGCGTTCACACAAGGTTGGCGCCGGTGGCGACACCTACAACGTGCTGACATGAGGAAAGTTTCCAACCGATTTCTCATACACAAACAGCAGTTGACAGCCGTTTCCTGGTGAAACGTTGTTGTGATGCCTCGTGTAAGGAGGAGCAATGCGTACCGTCACGTTTCCGACTTTGATAAAGGTCGGATTGTAGCCTATCGCGATTGCGGTTTATCGTATCGCAACATTGCTGCTCGCGTTGGTCGAGATCCAATGACTGTTAGCAGAATATGGAATCGGTGGGTGGTTGTTGTTGTTGTTGTGGTCTTCATCCTGAGACTGGTTTGATGCAGCTCTCCATACTACTTTATCCTGTGCAAGATTCTTCATCTCCCAGTATCTACAGGAGCCTACATCCTTCTGAATCTGCTCAGTGTATTCATCTCTTGGTCTCCCTCTATGATTTTTACCCTCCACGCTGCCCTCCAATACTAAATTGGTGATCCCTCGATGTCTCAGAACATGTCCTACCAACCGATCCCTACTTCTATTCAAGTTGTGCCACAAGCTCCACTTCTCCCCAATTCTATTAAACACCTCATTAGTTATGTGATCTACCCATCTAATCTTCAGCATTCTTCTGTAGCACCACATTTCTAAAGCTTCTATTCTCTTTTTGTCTAAACTATGTATCGTCCACGTTTCACTTCCATACATGGCTACACTCCATACAAATACTTTCAGAAACGACTTCTTGACTCTTAAATCTATACCCGATGTTAACAAATTTCTCTTCAGAAACGATTTCCTTGCCATTGCCAGTCTACATTTTATATCGTCTCTACTTCGACCATCATCAGTTATTTTACTCCCTAAATAGCAAAACTCCTTTACTACTTTAAGTGTCTCATTTCCTTATCTAATTCCCTCAGCATCACCTGATTTAATTTGACTACATTCCATTATCCTCGTTTTGCTTTTGTTGATGTTCATCTTATATACTTCTTTCAAGACACTGTCCATTCCGTTCAACTGCTCTTCCAAGTCCTTTGCTGTCTCTGACAGAATTACAATGCCATCGGCAAACCTCAAAGTTTTTACTTCTCCATGAATTTTAATACCTACTCCGAATTTTTCTTTTGTTTCCTTTACTGCTTGTTCAATATACAGATTGAATAACATCGGGGAGAGGCTACAACCCTGTCTCACTCCTTTCCCAACCACTGCTTCCCTTTCATGCCCCTCGAATCATAACTGCCATCTGGTTTCTGTACAAATTGTAAATAGCCTTTCGCTCCCTGTATTTTACACCTGCCACCTTCAGAATTTGAAAGAGAGTATTCCAGTTAACATTGTCAAAAGCTTTCTCTAAGTCTACAAATGCTAGAAACGTAGGTTTGCCTTTTCTTAATCTTTCTTCTAAGATAAGTCGTAAGGTCGGTATTGCCTCACGTGTTCCAACATTTCTACGAAATCCAAACTGATCTTCCCCGAGGTCCGCTTCTACCAATTTTTCCATTCGTCTGTAAAGAATTCGCGTTAGTATTTTGCAACTGTGACTTATTAAACTGATAGTTCGGTAATTTTCACATCTGTTAACACCTGCTTTCTTTGGGATTGGAATTATTATATTCTTCTTGAAGTCTGAGGGTATTTCGCCTGTCTCATACATCTTGCTCACCAGATGGTAGAGTTTTGTCATGACTGGCTCTCCCAAGGCCATCAGTAGTTCTAATGGAATGTTGTCTACTCCCGGGGCCTTGTTTCGACTCAGGTCTTTCAGTGCTCTGTCAAACTCTTCACGCAGTATCTTATCTCCAATTTCGTCTTCGTCTACATCCTCTTCCATTTCCATAATATTGTCCTCAAGTACATCGCCCTTGTATAAACCCTCTATATACTCCTTCCACCTTTCTGCCTTCCCTTCTTTGCTTAGAACTGGGTTGCCATCTGAGCTCTTGATATTCATACAAGTGGTTCTCTTCTCTCCAAAGTTCTCTTTAATTTTCCTGTAGGCTGTATCTATCTTACCCCTAGTGAGACAAGCCTCTATATCCTTACATTTGTCCTCTAGCCATCCCTGCTTAGCCATTTTGCACTTCCTGTCGATCTCATTTTTGAGACGTTTGTATTCCTTTTTGCCTGCCTCATTCACTGCATTTTTATATTTTCTCCTTTCATCAATTAAATTCAATATTTCTTCTGTTACCCAAGGATTTCTATTAGCCCTCGCCTTCTTACCTACTTGATCGTCTGCTGCCTTCACTACTTCATCCCTCAGAGCTACCCATTCTTCTTCTACTGTATTTCTTTCCCCCATTCCTGTCAATTGTTCCCTTATGCTCTCCCTGAAACTCTCCACAACCTCTGGTTCTTTCAGTTTATCCAGGTCCCATCTCCTTAAATTCCCACCTTTTTGCAGTTTCTTCAGTTTCAATCTGCAGTTCATAACCAATAGATTGTGGTCAGAATCCACATCTGCCCCTGGAAATGTCTTACAATTTAAAACCTGGTTCCTAAATCTCTGTCTTACCATTATATAATCTATCTGATACCTTTTAGTATCTCCAGGATTCTTCCAGGTATACAACCTTCTTTTATGATTCTTGAACCAAGTGTTATCTATGATTAAGTTATGCTCTGTGCAAAATTCTACAAGGCGGCTTCCTCTTCCATTTCTTCCCCCAATCCATATTCACTTACTATGTTTCCTTCTCTCCCTTTTCCTACTGACGAATTCCAGTCACCCATGACTATTAAATTTTCGTCTCCCTTCACCACCTGAATAATTTCTTTTATCTCGTCATACATTTCTTCAATTTCTTCATCATCTGCAGAGCTAGTTGGCATATAAACTTGTACTACTGTAGTAGGCATGGGCTTTGTGTCTATCTTGGCCACAATAATGCGTTCACTATGCTGCTTGTAGTAGGTAACCCGCACTCCTATTTTTTATTCATTATGAAACCTACTCCCTATTTGATTTTGTATTTATAACCCTGTTTTCACCTGACCAAAAGTCTTATTCCTCCTGCCACCGAACCTCACTAATTCCCACTATATCTAACTTTAACCTATCCATTTCCCTTTTTAAATTTTCTAACCTACCTGCCCGATTAAGGGATCTGACATTCCACGCTCCGATCCGTAGAACGCCAGTTTTCTTTCTCCTGATAATGACGTCCCCCTGAGTAGTCCCCGCCCGGAGATCCGAATGGGGGACTATTTTACCTCCGGAATATTTTACCCAAGAGGACGCCATCATCATTTAATCATACAGTAAAGCTGCATGTCCTCGGGAAAAATTACGGCTGTAGTTTCCCCTTGCTTTCAGCCGTTCGCAGTACCAGCACAGCAAGGCCGTTTTGGTTAATGTTACAAGGCCAGATCAGTCAATCATCCAGACTGTTGCCCCTGCAACTACTGAAAAGGCTGCTGCCCCTCTTCAGGAACCACATGTTTGTCTGGCCTCTCAACAGATACCCCTCCGTTGTGGTTGCACCTACGGTACGGCCATCTGTATCGCTGAGGCACGCAAGCCTCCCCACCGACGGCAAGGTCCATGGTTCATGGGGGGATCGGTGGGTTCACGAGGGTAATATGGAACGCCGTGCTAGATGCCAACGGCCTCGTATCACTAGGAGTCAAGATGACTGGCATCTTATCCGCATGGCTGTAACGGATCGTGCAGCCACGTCTCGTTCCCTGAGTCAACAGATGGGGATGTTTGCAAGACAACAACAATCTGCACTAACAGTTCGACGAAATTTGCAGCAGCATGGACTATCAGCTCGGAGACCATGGCTGCCGTTACCCTTGCCGATGCATCACAGACAGGAGCGCCTGCGATGGCGCACTCAACGACGAACCTGGGTGAACGAATGGCAAAATGTCATTTTTCGGATGAATCCGAGTTCTGTTTACAGCTTCATGATGGTCGCGTCCGTGTTTGGCGACATCGCGGTGAACGCACATTGGAAGCGTGTATTCGTCATCGCCATACTGGCGTATCACCCTGCGTGATGGTATGGGGTGCCGCTGGTTACACGTTTAGGTCACCCCTTGTTCGCATTGATGGCACTTTGAACAGTGGACGTTACATTTCAGATGTGTTACGACACGTGGCTCTACCCTTCATTCGATCCCTGCGAAACCCTACATTTCAGGAGGATAATGCACGACCGCATGTTGCTGGTCCTGTACGGGCCTTTCTGGATATAGGAAATGTTCGACTGCTGCCCTGGCCAGCACATTCTCCAGATCTCTCACCAATTGAAAACGTCTGGTCAATGGTGGCGGAGCCACTGGCTCGTCGCAATACGCCAGTCACTACTCTTGATGAAGTGTGGTACCGTGTTGAAGCTGCATAGGCAGCTGTACCCGTACACGCCATCCAAGCTCTGTTTGACTCAAGGCCCAGGCGTATCAAGGCAGTTATTACGGCCAGATGCGGTTGTTCTGGGTACTGATTTCTCCGGATCTATGCACCCAAATTGATTGAAAATGTAATCACATGTCAGTTCTAGTATAATATATTTGTCGAATGAATACCCGTTTATCATCTGCAATTCTTCTTGGTGTAGTAATTTTAATGGCCAGTAGTGTATATGTACGTCCCTCACTTTCGAAAAGAATTTAAACTGGTACAAACTCATGCATACATCGTTTTAACGTTACAGACGTGCGTCAGCACCTGAACTAGCAGAATCGTTAACAAAAGGAACGAGATAGACATTCGTATTTTGTTATTTCATGGCTTCGCGACAACATGAGTTTAACGTCGGAATCGTACCTTTAAAAGGACACGGTCGAGAACTCTTGATGTCCCGTCCCAAGACCCCAGTTATTTTCCGTTTCAAGCTGTGCTCTGATGACTTGTAAGTGGGCCACACATTGGCGTCTAACCTTTCTTTAATTTCTACCCCATGTGGCAAAGCCATAGTCTTAACTCATGGGACGGGTGTGGGACTGCCAATCAATTGGTCGAGGTTCGAGACGCGTTATTGATCAGCCTTGGTCCCAGCAAAGTTGAAAACTACGTAAAGGAAACTGACCAATTTCCTCTCAGTACTGTTCTCTACGAACTCTCTAAAGAGTAGACGAATCAGTAACCGGTTAGTACGCCAATACCGCTTTGGCTTTGTTTGATCAAGTCATCATTTTCCTTGTTTTTCAGCGTCTGTCCTCTCGTGACCCACTGAACTACGTAGTGTGGAAGACGACACTACATGAAATGTGCACATATATATGGTGTGTTATCGGAAATATGAGTTCAAATGCACAGATTAATTGCGTCTTGGTTTCTGGTTCATACACAAGAATCCACTGTTATCATCTTAAATAAAAGTATTATTTTTATAACTGGTTCCTTAATTAGCCCATTCGGAATGGTCTGGATAAATTTCTTTTCTTTGTGTGTGGCAGCATTTTCTCTCCGCTTCTCTGTTAAATATGTAGATCGCCTTATACACTGATCACCTTCTCTGTCCTCATGCAACATTTCAGCAATACTACTGGCGCTGACACTCAGGACTTCCAATGTTGCTTCCAGAATTTTCACAATGTTTTTGTCGATTACTGATGTGCAAGTCAGCATAGTCCACTATGATCTACAAAGCCGCTACCTACCTACAGAAAATCTTTTATGCTATCGAGGACAGAAGTAGTATGCAACACACACCCCTCGCCATATGGACTTAAGTCTATGTCGCTGATTTCTGAAGCTTCACGAGAATCTTCATATTCACTCGATGTTCGTTTCAAGTACGTGACGTTTCTCGGCGCAGCGCAAAATCTTTCGGATATTTTGTTAGATAACCTTTCTGAATATTCTAAAGATATATTCAACTTTTCCCCTGTTTTGTGTAGACAGCAGGAATAGAGCCAGGGACGTGTTTCATACGCCGACCAGTATCAACCGTAAGCGGCCTTTAGTTATCATTATAAGCAAGATGTTGCCTGAATAGTGATTTTATGTGCACAGTCTATAGAGGAACCAAAAATCAGTGTGGTTCGATACACGCTAATAAGAATGGGCGTAGAGGACGCCGCTACTGGACACTTTCATTGTTCTTTATGTTTACCTTTGTGTCAGTGCGTATCCTGGAAACAATATCTCAACGTACAAACTTCATATCGCTCTGTATATTTTTAGGGTAAAAGCTGTAATTTACATATTTCATTTATAGTAAAAACCAGCCGACGCTTTAAACCGCTCATCGAAATCTTCCACCACTTGGATGTCTCCAAAATACTGTACGGTTGAAGGACAGAGTAAGACTTAACGAAATTTTACTGTGGAATAAAAGCAAAACAATATCTAGGATTAAGGCAGTCCTTTCGAATGTGTAGACCTCTGCACACTTGTGAAGTCAAAATTCGTTGCTCATTAACAAGTAACGTTACATACCCTACAGGCGTATTGTAACATGCTTCGCTCCTCCTCGGCACGCTATAGACTTGATGGTCGAGTCGTCGGCGCGTAATTTGGCCCCTGTCTTCGATGACGGCCCCACTGATATCATCTAGTGTGTGAGGAGAGTCTTTCTAACAACAAGTTGAAACTCTGAACAGGTCTCAGACTTTCTTAACCGGGTTCATGTCAGAAGATACCATAGATCATCGCCTTCGGTTGATTCCTGGCTCTTTGTGAAAGGCGTTCTCACAAGGGAACCTCCCCATCGCACCCCCCTCAGATTTAGTTATAAATTGACACAGTGGATAGGCCTTGAAAAACTGAACACAGATCAACCGAGAAAACAGGAAGAAGTTGTGTGGAACTATGAAAAAATAAGCAAAATATACAAACTGAGTAGTCCATGTGGAAGATAGGGAACATAATCGACAATGTTAGCTGATGAGCGCCGTGGTCTCGTGGTTAGAGTGAGCAACTGCCGACCGAAAGGTCCTTTGTTCGAATCCTCCCTCGAGTGAAAACTTTACTTTCTTTATTTTCGCAAAGTTACGATCTGTCCGTTCATTCACTGACGTCTCTGTTCACTGTAATAAGTTTAGTGTGTGTTTTGCGACCGCACCGCAAAACCGTGCGATTAGTAGACTAAACGACGTGCCTCTCCAATAGGAACCGAAAACATTTGATCGCAAGGTCATAGGTCAACCGATTCCTCCACAGGAAAACACGTCTGATATATTCTTTACGACACTGGTGACGGCATGTGCGTCACAGGACAGGAATATGTTGTCGACCCACCTAACTTGCACAGGTGGCGAATGGGTAAAAAGATTCTTCTAACTTACCCGATTTAGGTTTTCTTGTGGATGTGATAATCACTCCCAAAAAAGTGATGAAAACTTAAGAGTTTGTCACATAAACTGCATCAAATGAATGCAACAGTTTCACAGTCGCACAGTTTTCCCTGTGCTCTGTCAAAACATGTTTTTTTACATTTTCAAATGTTTCCGTGCGTAGACCGTCAAATCCTGTATATGTCCAAGCAAATCTGAACATGTCCTGGAATTTTGGAGAGCGAAGTTGATTATGTGTGAGTGCCTGAACTTTGATAATTATCTGAAAATAAAAAATTAAACTTTCCACTCGAGAGAAGATTTGAACCCAGGACCTGTCGTTCCGCAGCTGCTCACGCTAACCACGGGACCACGGCGCTCGTAAGCTACACGCTCCTTACTGTTGCGTAGCTTGCGCATCGACTACTCAGTTTGTATATTTTGCTTATTTTTTCATAGTTCCACACAACTTCTTCCTGTTTCCTCGATTGATCTGTGTACAGTTTTTCAAGGCCTATCCCTGTGCCAACTTATAACTAAATCTGAGGGGGGTGCGATGAGAAGGTTCCCTTGTCAGAGTATAGTGTGTTCACGTATTGCCGTCTTGAAAGACGAATCGATCGGCGAAATTTTGACTTTTGGTGAAGACATTAGATTGTACGGTAGTGTTATGACACTGCACAGCCCTCACATTCGCGTCGCTAGCGATGAGAGGAGACCGACAACTGTGCATGCCTCCGAATTCAGAGATACCCGACCAGCCACCCTGCTAGACCCGCAGGACTGCGCGTGACACGCCTTCAGCTCTCATTGGTAGTTCCCTGCCTCCATTCTTTTCTACGACGAACGTCAGATGATTCCAGCGTACGGCGATGAAGAGAACCTGACCTAGGTTCCATTCCAAGTACTTCCTCGCCAGCCTTCTTCGCGCATCACGGTGTAGGTAATTTGAAGTGTTGTTCGTTATGGACGCAATATTTTGGGTGGAATTCAATTGTCTACTACAGCGTTCTTTATGCTCGGGTCTACGACCACATTATATTTCCTTTGAGAAATAATAAATTTGTTTGCAGCGTTAGGCTGTTTGGTTCAAATGGCTCTGAGCACTATGGGACTTAACATCTGTGGTCATCAGTCCCCTAGAACTTAGAACTACTTAAACCTAACTAACCTAAGGGCATCACACACATCCATGCCCAAGGCAGGATTCGAACCTACGACCGTAGCGGTCACGCGGTTCCAGACTGAAGCGCCTAGAACAGTACGGCCACACCGGCCGGCGTTAGGCTGTTTGTTTACTCGAAATAAACCGTAGTTTATTCAAAATAAACAGTTTATTTCACTTCCACTTAGCTAATTTCACCACTTTGAGCACTGTCAAGAGACCTCATGATAAGAATAATGTCATAAACTGTGGGAAATTTCAAATAAAAAGGAAATATTATTAAACGTCCTAGTTACTTATATCACTCAAATATTACCTTCTATTCTGTCACGTATCAGCAACACCGTGGGAAGGTCAGCGTCTAATGTAAAGTAACGTCGTTTCTGCTGCAACAAAGAGACAGTAAGTATGCCACCAAGTTATATACATAAACATTGCTACTACAAGACAGGAAATACAGTGTCATACCATAGTTTTGTCTACTTATTTGTTTCTGTCTGAAGAGGACACAACGTTTATCATCACCATCACTTTTGTTTGTACTCGAGAGGAAGAACTAAGCTAACAGAAATGTTTCGAATAAACAACAGCTTGTGCCAAACGTGCATACTTGCCCGTCGATACGGGTGTATCTATGTTTTGTAATTTTGTAGCTGATTTCAAGTTATTCGTATTTATTCCTCTAATTTATAACATGTATTATATTACAGTTTGGAAGATTTGAAGATGATCATGTGCAGTTATACACGGCTTACCAGAGATCGGTCAGGGGTCGAGTACGCTTTCTCAAATTAATTTAAGTACTCCAAACATAAAAGGACTTCGACCTTGATATCAACGTTGACTATATGCTTGCATCTTCTGTAAATAGCGATTTAGCTGTTAATTTAATTGTGTGAGATTAATAAATAATTTGTGAGCCAATGTTGTTTTACTTAACTTCTTATACACTGTGCTCCAGAGTCTTTGCATCAAACGCCTAGGGCTGGTAAATCACTTGATGGGGGACAACTTCTTTTCGAGACAAAATGTTTCCTGACGCTTTCCGGCATTGCTAGATATCTTTCACGAGTGGTTATGCCCCTGAGAAGTGACGGCACTCTGCAACGTGCGTACGGCTGGCTCTGAGCACTATGGGACTCAACTGCTGAGGTCATTAGTCCCCTAGAACTTAGAACTAGTTAAACCTAACTAACCTAAGGACATCACAAACATCCATGCCCGAGGCAGGATTCGAACCTGCAACCGTAGCGGTCTTGCGGTTCCAGACTGCAGCGCCTTTAACCGCACGGCCACTTCGGCCGGCAACGTGCGTACGTAATATGTGTTGCCTATAATCCATTAACCTGCTCCACTTGAAACAGGGTCGATCGAGCAAAATTAAAATCAGTGATTCGCTTCTAAAGTACCTTCCTCTCGTTAGAGACAGTCATTCTTAAGGTTTGCTTGTCGACAATCTATCGATTTACTGGGTTAGGTAGTAACAGATGTAGCTCAGCTGGTTAGTACACCCAACTACGGTTCGATGAAATCTCGTCGTCCTGTGGTCGGCAAAGTCAGTAAAAAGACGTCTAGTGTCCCCAGGAAGCGTCGGCGAACTTTTTGTCACAAACAAAAGTTGTTCCAGTGATAAAATCCATCACCCCTAGACGTCTGATGCAAAGACTTTGGAACAACCTGTATATTATTAACATGTTCTCTTCCAGGATGGAATCTCGAAGTATTATCCAAAATTGTGCCAATACTCGGCTGGCCATTAAAAACGCAACATCAGCAAGAGTGACAAATAACTAAGTTATACTTATAGTGCATACACGGTGCAGTAGGAGGAACACGAGTTAAATTTGTAGTTTATTTGGCGACATAGAGGATGACGAATGTAGTACACAGGGCAGGCACGTTTGGCATCAAAATGGCTGCAGTCTTACTGGGCATCGAGTAAAACTGAGCTTTGATGAGAGATACGGGTACGTCGCACCACACTGCTTCAACAGCACCGCAGAATTCAAGACAATGGCTAGCGTGTAATGACGTTCCAGCGTCTCTAAACCCATTTCTACACGTTTTGATTGGTTGACATACCTGAAGAATTTGCTGACCCGTTTAATAGTGGAAAAGATTGTATACCAAGGTAGGTCCTCTGAAAGGAGATTTCGAAGATAAGACACTACCACCACCCATAACCCGTCAGAAATGTAACTCGTGATGTCCAAATTACCGGCAGTGCAAATTAGAGGTGATCGTGTTGTGTGGTCAGTAGCACTGCATACCACGATGACATACCATGATTATGCAGCCTGGCAATGTTAGTCCTACTCAGAGCCTCGACACACGCACCTGTCGTGATTTGCAGAACAAGGACTCGTCTGGAAATACAATGTGATGACAGTACTTCATACAGTGTTGTTGTTGTTGGTCCCACAAATGTCGGCGTGCCTCACTCTGCTGCCACGTCATGGAAAGCCGCAACGATGATCGGAGTGCCAGGAGACCATAGTTCTCCCGAGGTCGTCACACTGTCGTTGTGGGTTCTTGCCTGTCTGCAAATAAGCGCATTTCCTCACTCGAGGTGTGCGATGTGGGTGTAAGGTTCCCCAGATCTAAGTGAACAATATTTTTGTCCTTTCTGGCGCTAGTCGCGTATGGGCATTTAGATCACATATCGGTTTGAATATGGTCCTCCTGAGCTTAACCAGCCCATATTCACACCTCAGTCGTGAGGGATCACGCCAACCCGAAGAACTCGAGGAGACGGATGGCAGCGCGATAAGCCATAGTCTTGATAGGGCTCGATATTGCCCTTGTACGATCTTCTCACAGACATTAAAATGCGAATCAGAAACCTGCAAACTAATGTTTCCTTATTCAGGGTGTCTGAACGAGAATGGTCAGTATTCAGGGATACAACGGGAACGCTGATATCAATACACACTGCAGCAAAATTAAAGGTTCAATTTCTCAAAACTGCCAATTGTCTCCTATTTCGACGTAATGTTGCAAAAGCATGGCACGATGCGACGTGACCCTCGGTCTGAGCGAAGCTACAAACAACGAGGAGTTGACAAATGCTAAAGAAAAGGCCATAGCTCGGAAGTTCATGTCAGCTTTAATTAGCACCAAATTTCAACACAATTCTGCCCAACGTCACGGTCGGACGACTGGAAGATCGTTGCATCCACTCTTACCCACATTTCACACCTTCGTGACATCCAGCGTTGAAATCACAGTGCCGGCCGGAGTGGGCGAGCGGTTCTAGGCTCTACAGTCTGGAACCGCGCGACCGCTACGGTCGCAGGCTCGAATCCTGCCTCGGGCATGGATGTGTGTGATGTCCTTAGGTTGGTTAGGTGTAAGTAGTTCTAAGTTCTAGGGGACTGATGACCTCAGAAGTTAAGTCCCAGAGTGCTCAGAGCCACTTGAAATCAAAGTTTTCTTAAGGGGCCGAGGTAAATGTTGGAAACATACCGCCGCTCAGAATCTACAAGAAAAGGCCTCATGGGTGGCATAAAAGGCGTTAATGAAACCATCGCCTCACTTAGGACGTAGATTCCCATATATTTTGCTGTCGAAAACGGTAGCTTACACTTACTCGTATATGAGCACTAGGACGACGTTCTGAACAACATTCGACATCGCTGCCACCCTCTGGGCGTTTTAACCCTGCTCTAATGAAATCGTGCTGCAACCCCAGTGAAACTGATTTTACCCCCTTTTAGTGTAGAGCGACGGCAGTTTTTGCTCTGGTACAGTATGGACCGCTAGAGACTGTTCCAAACCATTCGATGGAATTTGAACGTGATCTGAAGCGGCAAAGGAATTTTATACTTTTTCAGTGTTTCCGTGTGGCGCCCTTCTTTGGCGTCATCACAAGGAGTTTATTATCACGTACGTGAATAAAACAGCAAAGGGTCCCCCTAAGACCCCACAGTTCCGTAACGCACTCAGACAAACAGCACACTTTTGTTGAGCACTTTAGAAATACGAGTATATATGTCGGAAACTTCGACACCAGTATAGTCTCACGGCTTCTCTACCGCCTAAAGGTAGGCAAACAGCCCCTAAGAGTTTGTCGTAGGGGTTGTCTAGCCTTCAGGTGTTAGCCACGAATTTAAATCGGTGTCGAAGTTTCCATTTTTAAAATGCCGAACAGGAGGTCTTAGAGGAACCCTTTGCCATTTTTTTTTCACGCATCTGTTAGTGTAGCACCCTCCATTCGCTTCGCCTGCTCCTCCCCCCCCCCCCCCACCTCCCGAAATCGTGCCACAAGACGACGTGTAAAGGAAGAGCTGAAAAAGCATTAAACCGTCTTGCTACTATGGATCACGTTCAAATTTCGTTGGATCGTTTTGAACTGTCACCTGCGCACAGAATTTCCGTGATCCACATGGCCGCCATTATAGGGATAATTTATCGACGAGAGTGGCTTAACGTTTCTCACCTGATGATGGCAGACAGGTGGACCGCAGAAATATTGCCTGCGGATGACAATTTGATTGGGCCGAATACCTCACAAGGATTTGATCTGTTAATACAATGGGAATGTCTACAAAGCGACAATAGACCAATTTTTCTAAGAGCTTGAATTTTTTTATCAGGCGCGTAGATAAACACTCCTAGTCATGACTTGGAATCAAAGAGATATCCGATGTATATGGAGTGAGTGTACACTGTGTTTCAAAAAGATTCATCCGATTTCACAACACTATATCTCCTACATAGATGAAGATAGATGAGCTGTGTATTGGCTTATATCTTCCCTCTTTTGTGTTGGTGAGTCTGTAACTCAACTAAGACTGCTATGGTGTCGCCGGCCGAAGTGGCCGTGCGGTTAAAGGCGCTGCAGTCTGGAACCGCAAGACCGCTACGGTCGCAGGTTCGAATCCTGCCTCGGGCATGGATGTTTGTGATGTCTTTAGGTTAGTTAGGTTTAACTAGTTCTAAGTTCTAGGGGACTAATGACCTCAGCAGTTGAGTCCCATAGTGCTCAGAGCCATTTTTTTTGCTATGGTGTCCCACTATGTAGTTTTAATTGACAGGCAGATCGACCACCACAGTTTAGTTTGTAACTAGGCCTCGTAAGGTACATTAGAGGCGTAAACGGTGAGTGTCAGGTGTTACCTCATCGCGTACTCGTGTGCGACAATCAGTACCTGACACAAATACAAAGTTGCCTTATTTTGCAGCTCCATTCAACCACCTGGTTGAATCGTGCAGTATCCAGATTTGTGGCCCCATGTCGGAGGGCATGGAGACGTGAGAGCAGACATGCTATCAACATCGTTCCGGTCGACAACATCTGACCGCAAGGGAGGATCGCGGCATTGTGCACCAGGCACATCGTAATCTCTTCGCATTTACGCCTGCCATCTGAGAGCAAGTATTCAATGAACTGTGGATGAAGCCCGACCAACAGGCATTACATGCATTGATCAAAAACGATAGTGCATTGAGAATGGCTAGTTTCTAGCTGAAACCTAGATCTGGCAATAAAAAATTCCAAAGGACGATTGATAGCTGAAATCTATTATTTACAAGTAATAGACCTCCTGAAAAATACGGTGTCATCTCACACCATTGTTCAGAGACAAACAGCAGCCACATTTTGGAATTACCATCCCATGCGTTGGCTTCCGTTAACACGAACGGCTGCGTTCGCAGTTGTGCCTGACCGAACTGCTAATAAATCGCGTCGTACTGTGTTTAGCGACGAATCGCGGCTCTTCACTGCCCGAGATAACCATCGTCGGCGATATGGAGGAGACCTGCGCAGAGGTCCCAGTCTCCTTATATTTTGGAAAGGCACAGTGGTGTATATCCTCACACCAAGTTGTGGTGAAACATGGGGCGTGATGGTAGCTCATGGCTGCTTGTGATTTAGGGAACTCTGACTGCACAACGGTACGTCACGAACACCTCGCCTCCTGATGTGCTACATCTCATTTAACAGAAACTTGGTGCCAATTTTCACTAGGACATCGTCAGTCCACACATGGCAAGCGCACCTATGAACTGACTAGTTACTACAGCTTGCCTCAGGAGAGGATGCAATTGCTTTATGACATCATTCCCAAAGCAGACAGTGCATGAATCCAGGCCAGAGTGCATGCAACGTCATACTGACAAGGATGACGAGTAAAACGGTGTACAGTACCAGTTTCAAGACGCTTTTTTATCAGCTACCAGCGCAAACCGAAACTTGATTCTAAAAATTTCTGATCAGTGTTGGTCGAAATGAAAATCTAAAACGTTGTCGTAATCTACTCTTTAAGACGTAACCTTCCGTTAAAGATTTAACACAATGAGGCAAGTATTTAAGTTTAAAAATATGCAAACGTCTTGAGGCACAAGAACTTACGGCGTGAAACAACCTAGACTATATTCATTCAGTGTTTGAGGGTGGGAGTGCTTTGCGAGTTCCATCAACCTACACATAGTTTCAAAACATTCTGAAAATGTTTCTCGCTGAAATCTCCATAAAGGAAACAAGATATTTGTTTACTATATTTTTGCTGTTCATGCAGTAAAACTTCAGCATCATGTTTATTAGTTATTACTTGTTTACTGCTAGCTCCATTTCCAACGTATTTTGCTGACAGTATCCACGTACATCGATGAATATATCTGTTAAATTATATCACTGTGCGAGACAAAGTTAGCGAGATATGACATCATAAACATTGAAATGCTTCAAAAACTAGCTTTTAGTCACACTACATTCATCCATTATATGGCAATGGTAGAACTTCCATATTTCCAAATAAATTAAAATCATAATTTGAAACGTTTCCTAAGAGTTTTCTCGCGTACTGCGCCACAAAATAATGAAAATAAAGAAGTTTATTGCTTACTAAATGTTCATTGCTCTTGCGACAACACTGCAGCATCAAGGGTGACATTTTAATTTATTATCTCTTTATACGTAGGAGTTCGATTCTTTAAAGAATTAGGGGTGGGATGGTCACTGGTCTGTGTCGTGTTGTACTGGTTTTTTCCCCGGGAAAAACTGAATATTTACTAGTTATTTGATTGTATTGGTTTCAAAATGTTTTCTAGTACGTGCGCCTCTTACAATCGTTTGTAGACGACTATCAGTTTGGCCTTAGGAATGATAAAGGCAGCGGAGAGGCACGACTGAAGCTGCGGTTGACAATGTAAGAAAATCAACACACTTTCATAGGGCTGGTCGACCGGAGAAAAGCGATCGACAATGTAAAATGGGGCAAGATCTGCGAAACTCTGAGAAAAATTGTAACAAGCTGTAGGGAAAGACGGGTAATATAAAATATGTACAAGAGCCAAGAGGGAACAATAAGAGTAGAAGATCAAGAACGACGTGCTGTATTTAAAAGGGTGCAAGACAGGTATATAGTCTTTTGCCCCTGTTGCTCAGCCTGTACATCGAAGAATCAATGACGGATATAAAAGAAAGGTAGTAGAGCGGGATTAAAATTCAGTGTGAAAGGATATAAAGGAAAAGTTTCCTGATGACACTGCTATCCGCAGTCAAAGTGAAGAAGAATTACAAGATCTGCTGAATGGAATGAATCGCCTAATTGGTACAGCATATGGATTGAGAGTAAATCGAAGAAAGACGAAAGTAATGAGCAGTAGCAGAAATGAGAACTGCGAGCAACTTAACGTCAGGTATGTAATCAGGAAGTAGATGACGTTTAAGAATTCTGCAGCATAAGCATTAAATAATCCACGACAGAAGGAGGAAGGAGAACATCAAAAGCAGACTACCACTGGCAAAAGGGGCATTCGCCGCCAAGAGGAGTCTACTACGCCTTAATTTGAGGGAGAAATTTCTCAAAAAGTACGTTTGGAGCATAGAATTGTATGGTAGTGAAACATGGACTCTGCGGAAACCGGAACAGAAGAGAATCGAAGCATTTGAGATTTGGTGCTACAGAAGAATGTTGAAAATTCGGTGGACAGATAAGGTAAAGAATGGAGAGGTTCTCCGAGTATTGTCGAGAAAAGAAAAGTATGGGAAACACTCAGAGGAAGAAGGACATCTCTTACGACATCTGGGAGTAACATACGAGGGTCACTCCAAAAGAAAGGCACACTATTTTTTTAAAAGTCCATCTCTTATTCTACATGTATGAAAGTTTTGCAGCGTGTAGATACATCCTTTAGGAACAATATTTTCATTTCTCCACATAATTTCCATCCCTCTCAAGTGCCTTACAACATCTTGGAACTAGCGCCTGTATACCCGCACGGTAAAATTCTGGACCAACCTGTTGCAGCCACTGATTGGCAGCGTGCACAAGGGAGTCATCATCTTCAAACCTTGTTCCACGACGAGAGTGTTTCAGTTTCCCAAAGAGATGATAGTCACATGGAGCCAGGTCAGGACTGTAAGGCGGGTGTTTCAGTGTTGTCCATCCAAGTTTTGTGATCGCTCCCACGGTTTTTTGACTGACATGTGGCCGTGTATTGTCGTGCAACAGCAAAACATCCTGCTTTTGCCGATGTGGTCGAACACGACTCAGTCGAGCTTGAAGTCTGTTCGTTGTCGTCACATATGCATCATAATTTATGGTGGTTCCACTTTTATGATGTCCACAAGCAAGAGTCCTTCGGAATCGAAAAACACTATAGCCATAACTTTTCCAGCAGAAGGTGTGGTTTTGAAATATTTTTTCTTGGGTGAATTTGCATGATGCCACTCCATTGATTGCCTCTTCGTCTCTGGTATAAAATGATGGGGCCATGTTTCATCACCTGTCACAATTCTTCCAAGAAATTCATCTCCACCATTCTCTTACCGTTCCAAAATTTCACTGCATACCGTTTTTCTTGTTTCTTTGTGAGCCACTGTCAACATCCTGAGACCCCACCTGGCACAAACCTTTTTTAATGCCAACACTTTCAGTATTCTGCAAACACTTCCTTCCCCTATCCCAACGAAGCGTGACAATTCGTTCACTGTGATGCGTCTGTCAACAGTCACCAATTCGTTAACTCTCTGCACATTGTCTGGAGTGTGTGCAGTACGAGGCCTGCCGCTGCGAGGGCAATCCTCAATATTGCCGTGCCCGCTTTCATCACGTAACCTGCTTGCCCACCGACTAACTGTACTGCGATCGACAGCAGCATCTCTATACACCTTTTTCAACCTCTTGTGGGTGTTTCCCACTGTCTCGGCTTCACAGCACAGGAATTCTATGACAGCATGTTGCTTCTGACGAACGTCAAGTGTAGCAGCCCTCTTGAAGACATTCTGTGACGGCGCCACTCACGGGAACAGGTTGAACTAAGTTTGAAAACAAGCGGGAAGGATGTATCTACACACTGTAAAACTTTCACACATGCAGAATGAAAACTGTATTTTACAAAAATAGTGTGCATTTCTTTTGGAGTAACCCTCGTACATGCTACTGGAGGGACACGTAGGGGGTAAAAATTGTAAAGCAAGACAGAGACTGGAATACATCCAGCAAATAACTGAGCCTGACGGTCGCAAGTTTACTCTGAGGTAAAGTGGATGCACAGGAGAGGAAATCGTGGTGGGCCGCAACAAACCAGTCAGAAGACGGATGAATGAAAAATAAAAGGAGATCGCATTCTCTCCCGATTACTTGTGCATTGTCTCTTCTTAGCTGAATAAGGTGGTATCAGTTTTCATGTAGCAGTAAAAGATGGCAAAGACAAACGTGTGGAGTGGCGTATCGAGTTATCGGTAGGCGGAGAGTGGAGGCCGCCTCGGCACTTTATTAAATTCTGCTCAGGCTGCCTGCTCTGGAACTCGCGTCGACGGCTTGGCGCCTTCCTACGTCACGGCAAGTGATAACCTTCCCCTATCCTCACGCTCTGGTGCGAACACGCGCTCGATGCTGCCCCTTATTGGATTTAGCGTGTTTTACACCCGGAAGCCTGCCTCTCCGATACTCGCCCTTCAAGGCGCACTGGCCTGTGTGGCACCATCGCCTCTGCTGTGGTAGAATTTGTTTTCAGTCTTAAAACGCACGCAGGCATTTCCTGATTACCAGATACCTCTCGTTGCCATGATACAACTCAAAGAATTGATTTTGTTTACAACAGCTTTTTCCTGGCGTGTTAATCTAAGGAAGCAGTCCAGTGCAACAGCTGTCTGTGAATCGTTTAAACATTGTACTGTGAGTACCGTATTTTATCCGTGTTTGTGTGATATTTTCCGAGGTATAAATTGGGGACTACTCCAGCATTTGCCCAAATAAACGTTCAAAACCGCCTATAAACCACACTCTATAGTGCATTCAGAATTACTTTAGGATTGACAGTTCGGAGGTAGCACAGGTGAGCGCGGAACAGAGTTGCATAGTCCTACACGGAACTCGTGCGTAATCTCATGTTTCATTCAACTCGCCCACACACACGCTAACTATTAGATCTTTAAATGTGGAGCCGACTGTAATTCGTTGTGAAATAGTTTCACTATATGATGGTTTCATTTTTATTTTTTAAAAATGTCTATTTAGACAATAAAACGACAGTTTCCAAGAAACAACTTTCCAACGACGTTATCAAATTTTCGACATGCGGGAGCGTTTTTTGTTATTGAAGTTAGGTGTACACATTATGCAAATGAAATGTCAAGAAAACGTCAAATTTTCATCTGTTTCAAACCTTAGCTGTGTCGATGATCTGTAACACGAGATACAGGGCTGTAAATAATATGAAGCGCAATCTTGTGCTCGCGTACAGTAGCGATAGGCAACAGATCTCTATATTTGTAAGAACCTGTTATATTTCTGACATGCATCCTTATTTCCAACACAACAAAACATAAAATAATGCTTGTTTCGTATCTTAAATTATGCATCTATTCTGAGAAACAAAAACAATACAAAAACGGCCAATGTATTGCAAACATTATTTTGTTTACTGTAATATGTATGCACAGATTGAATTCTAGAAATGTACTTTCTTTGGAATTAATATTTGATAATGCCACCATATTAAAATTTCAAAACTTAGTGTGAATTAATTTTGTTATGCCAGTACCTACAAGTCCAAACTGCGCACTCCAAACGTGTAGCTGAATCCGTTTGTGCTGCATCTCTATGTGGATAATGGTGAAACTCCACTCACATCACTCTCGTCGCTATTACAGACACTTGAAGTTTCGCTTCCACTATTATCATTTAAAGAGATAATCATCTCTTCCACTGAAGTCTCCAAAGCACCTTCATCCTGCCATGCTCGTTGTGTGTGTGTTTGACGGCTTTCTCCCAGTCTTCAGAGGTAACGTGAGTAATAGCTTCTTTAATGCGTGCTTCCACTGCGGAGAGCGTATATTTTTGGTTGTTCCTGGCAACGTAACCTTCAATTTGGGCCCATATATACTCTATAGAGTTGAAGTGGCAGTGGTACGGTGGCAGCCTGACGATTGTATGCCCATATTATTTTGTCAGTTCGTCGATTTCATATTTTGGAAATTTGCGGTTTATGGAAATTCATTTTTTCCACAAACTCGACCCTCTTAACGTCATCAGATACATTTACGTTACTACACTCAAGCTAACTAATTATTTCCTCCTTTCGCTTTGCCATGGTAGGTGCCTTATCAACAACAACTGAATGATGTGGAGCATTGTCTAAAACAATTATTGACGGTTCATCTAGATTGGGTATTAGAGCTTCTACTAACCACTTTGTCCCCCTGCGGGTTCGCGGGTAAGAATAGGCCCGCGGTGTTCCTGCCTGTCGTAAGAGGCGACTAAAAGGAGTCTCAAACGTTTCGGCCTTAATGTGATGGTCCCCTAAGTGGTTTGACCACTAGATTTCAAAATTTTCTGTTAGTGCGTACCATTTGGGGAAGGACACCTTACGTGGTGCATTCTATATACATCTCGCCCTAAGATCTGGCACAACCGATATTGTCATGGAGTTGGCCTTACACTGAGCTTCCGGTCACATCAAATGCTGTGTGTTCCGGGTAGCATACATGCCCTCCATTATGAACTTCCATCTTCGCCCTCCTGACACATATGGATATTCGACACCCGACATCCATCACGGTAGCCAGTCCGTTGTGGTGGGGTCGTCATGTACGCTCTTGGTGGTAGCCCCTGACTACACAGGGATCACACTGCTGATGCCTGAGCTGCCACTTCCCCACGTATGCCGAGGAGTAGATGCCTATCCCTCAGGGGCATCGGGACTCCCGGCAAAGGCCATCCTGCCAGCTGGTCTTTGCTGTGGCTAGGTGGCGCCCGTGGGGAGAGCCCCTGGTCGGAGTGGGTGGCATCAGGGCGGATGACCCGCAATGAAGCGTGGTACATCATCTCTCGCTGGTGGGCCTCCACCAGCAGTCTCTAAGCGATCGAGGTCTAACCTCAACGGCAAGAAATACCAACCGAGATAATTTCCCTCCCTGGCCAGTCCATGGGAGGAACGTATGGCTAAAGAAGGCAGTGGAGAATATTCACCCCAGTACCTCCTGTGTACGCGAGTTGATGGGGAATCGTTTATGTCGACCAAGCCCCAGTTTTTTGTGGAGCATTTAGAGGACAAGTTCGGGGAGGTGGAGGGCTTGTCCAAAATGCGCTCTGGTTCAGTATTCATCAAAACAGCATCCTCTGCCCAGTCACGGAGGTTGCTCAATTGTGACAAGTTGGGGGATGTTTCAGTTAGCATCACGCCGCATAAGAGTCTCAACATGGTCCAGGGTATTATATTCCACAGGGATCTTCTGCAGTCCGACGATGAATTACGCGCCAACCTCGAACGACGAGGTGTCCACTTCGTCCGGCGCGTCCATCGGGCTCCGAGGGATAATCAGGTCGCCACCGGTGCCTTCATCTTGGCCTTTGAGGGTGACGTCTTACCCGAAAAGGTTAAGGTGATGGTTTACCGTTGTGATGTGAAGCCATATATCCCTCCTCCGATGCGGTGTTTTAAATGCTGGAAGTTCGGGCACATGTCATCTCGCTGTACTTCCGGCATCACGTGTCGAGATTGTGGACGTCCTTCACATCCCAATACTCCATGTGCCCCGCCTCCTATCTGTGTTAACTGCGGAGAACACCATTCCCCCTGCTCACCGGACTGTAGGATCTTCCAGAAAGAAAGGAAGGAAGATAATGGAATATAAGACTCAGGACCGTCTGACCTACACCGAGACAAGGCGGAAATATGAGCGGCTACATCCTGTGCCAATGACATCCACCTATGCCGCTGCTGCAACACCAATGCGAACCTCTCCCATGTCGTCACATACAGTTCGATCTCAGCTCTGTCAGAATTCACCGGCCCCGTTGGTTGTAGGAGGCCCTTCACTTCCTGTTGCTCCTGCTCCATCTACTTCAGGAGCAACACCACCCCAACCATCGGGGACAACTGTTCCCCCTTCGCAGCCGGAGAAGCGTGAGCCTTCTTCGGCTCTTCTCGCCCGGAAGGGGTCCCTTGGTGCCCTCCCATCCCAGACATTGCCCAGTGCCAAAGCAGA
Source organism: Schistocerca nitens (assembly GCF_023898315.1). Taxonomy (NCBI): domain Eukaryota; kingdom Metazoa; phylum Arthropoda; class Insecta; order Orthoptera; family Acrididae; genus Schistocerca; species Schistocerca nitens. Next base: position 751,512,902 of record NC_064618.1, on the reverse strand, counting down.
CACCTGGAAGTTTCTCAAACCACCGGTCGCTGGTCATAGGGCGTCACGGTCGTCATCAGTCCCTGAGACACAGTGAGGCCCTCCCAGCCTGAACCACCGAAGGCACAGCGCGCAAAGCAGTCTAAGAAAAAGGCTCCCAAGCATCCTGACATTGCGGTGGCACCTGTACCAACGCAATCTTCCAATTCTGCGTCTGAAGATGAGGTGGAGATACTGGCGTCCGCTGAGGACCTGGATCTCGCCAGTCCCTCAGACTTGATGGATAGCTGTTGCACAGGTCGTGACTCAGTAGCAGCAGAGGCCCAGGAGGCGTAATCTGCCTCCCCAGTCCCTTCACGCCTTTCTCGGTCATGGACAATATCACCCTCCAGTGGAACTGCAGCGGTTTCTTCCACCATCTAGCTGAGCTCCGACAACTTATCAGCCTTCATCCTTTCTTCTGCATTGCTCTTCAGTTAACTTTGTAAGTGGCGTGAATAAAAGGACGCTATGTGCAAGAAGCATGAAGCGCCCTTTGAATGTATCCTTATAGCTAAAAGAGCCACGCGCACTTTGAATAAGAAAATGCTATTTGACACTGAAATCAATATAAAAGATAGGGTCGCCACCAACTCTAGCCACACGACAAAAAGAGGTAGCACTGAGTCGGAAAATTACTTAATTTATTAATAATACAAACTCACAAAAGAACATTCATTGTAAAGTCATTGATAAAGAATGGGATGTAGTTATTAATATGATCCAGGCATTCTTCCCGTGAATCAAATATTGAGTAAAGTAAATAGGACGTGAACACCATGCGTAAGTGCAGCCTGCGGCAAGATTCGTGAAAACACAATCTCTTCCAGAGCATTTGTTTCAGATAAAAAAAGGGACACTAATCACTACACCTGTGCACATGGAAACGCTATCGGTGGGCCAACAAGGAAAACTACAAGGTAAATGGCGAAGGTAACGGCGACGTAACATCGGTACACAAGATAAGATTGAAGGCAAAATTATTTATTCCTTAAAACATTGATGTAGTGCATCTATAGCCTGCTGTTGCATGCTAACTATGTACAATTGCTTGTGAAATACGACACGTTTCATAACAGACTCGCGGGCCCACTCGGTCCGCGGAGACAATTTCTATGGACTGTGGCCAAATTTTAATCACATGAGACAAAGAAAATTCACAAATACACAAAAGTTACCAAGATCCGGAAAAGATTAGAAGCATACACACACAATTGTAGGCACATAAACATTCACACTGAACCGAGGGCAATTCAACATATGCAACTCCTTTGTGCTGCGTTCCTCTCACGGATCAAAGTCAAGACTGCATTGGGAATCAAACTGAAAGTTTACAAAAGCCTTGCATTCCCTGCTGCAACCCAGAAAATAAATCTTTATAAGACGAGATTCGAGACCAAAAGCTAAAAGCTCCCCTCTCTATGTGACAACGCGCCACGCGGTCAGTCCAACTCACCCTTCTGCTACTGGAGCACAGCTGTGTACGCTTCCCGTACCGGCGGCAGACTGCCTCCCGCTTCTCCAGCCTCTTCCACGCTCCGCGTGGACCGGAAAACCCCAGGATGCCATTTCCGCCACCAACCTAACGCAGGTGGATTTCTTACAGGTAGCGGAAACCTCTTTGCCGACTTGACCACTACGAGAGTTGGCAATGAAAGGTGGCTACAGGACCCTTTCATCACCCCAAACGTCCCGGAGAAGACTGTGCCGCGAATTTTCTCGCCATGCTAGGAGATTCGCCAACAGTCTTCGAAACAAACATACCCTAACGAGTAACAATTGCAACAGTAAACAGCAGCACAAAAGAGTTGATTAATCTCTTATATCCAAGTGAGCTTTATCTGACCTTAGTCAATAATTTTGACCTCATGCGGTCCGCAAAGCAAACAGAACAAATTAAATTAAGCGTGATATCCTACGCTAACATCATGTCATCTGACCTACTACGACCACAACCATGAGATATTATTTTAAAATTGCCTTAACCAACTATCAAAAGTTAACATAGAGACATAGGTGAACAGGTACATAATATATATAAATATATAAACAAATACAATGATGCAAAATCATTATCACGAACCAAAGCAGTATCATCTGGTGCTGACATATATAAAAACATGCAAGTGAAAGTGCAAAATACAATATTCACAACAAATACAGTGATACAAAATCATTAATGAACCCAATGGTATGACAGCTGGTAAATAATCACCTATGGAAAATAAGACATGAGTACAAAAACACATCCAGAAATCAACTCGTTGACACGCTGTCATTTTTCATTTTCGTCACATGGTTGTTTCACTGGGTATTCTCTTTAGGTGCTGGGGTGGGCGTCTTTTCTAAAGGCGACTTGGAGGATAAGCTACTAGGGGACCACAACACAGAACTGGGGAGTTCGCAGCGGCGTTGATTGTAACATCCGTTGTAACCCAGGTTGATCATCCTAGACAGCACCCCGCGACGTTGCCTCGTGCCCGTTTCCACCCTCTGCGTCCATACTGTGGGATGGTTCGGCGTTGCAGATTTGCAGGACATCGCCACTTGTGGGCCCTGCCTCATCATCGAGAAGGCGGCTTGGCGGTTGTCGTCCGTGTGTTGTGGAGGAATGTGTTTTACCGACACACGCCCCCGTCTCCTGTCGTGTCAATGGGGAGACACGCGCTCTTCTGCGTCGCATCGAGGTCGACGTAAACTCGTGCGGGTGTCGGGCTTGAGACCCGCTTATCACCTCTTTGCACCGTCTCAGCTGATGCGTCAGTGGTGGGACCCGTGTCCCTCCGGGCAGTGGGCGTTACCTCACCGCAGCAGCCGTCTGGACTAGCGGCGCTCAGGAATCGGCGGCCTCGCCTGGTGTGCGTCATACTTTCCCTTTCGCTTGTCAGATGACTAGAGCATGGGGTGGAACGCCGGCCATCAGCTGGCGCTGCCGTGTTGACGCGCCTGCGGGCTCCGGTGTGAGCCTGCGCCTGGGGGAAGACCAGCATCCCCTCCCCTCTGACGGGGAAACAGCTGTGACCGCTCGCCGCATCACTGCTTCGCCGTTGATACCAGGGTTCGGCAACGCCTGCCGGTGGACCAAGCCCTGTGCTTTCTGATGCGGAGGCTCCCTAGGCGGCCTTGCACCCACTTAAGAACTGCGCTCACAGGGATCGTTACAAAATATCATGTGTACAGATTACCACAAAATCTTCGGAGTTTATCACTCCTGATCAATACATGGAATAGTGCCCAAAATTAACTTGACAAAAAGGGCCTTCTTAACATTACTAATAAGAAGAACAACGAAGAAAATTAAATAACCAATATTCAAACAAACAAAAAATCCTTTTTATAAAATATAGTTCCAGCATTACATCTGCTGTCAATCATTCAGGGTAGATCTTGTACAAGGTTTGGTCAGGATTTGGATAGGATTTGGCGCCGCTGCTAGCTACAGACACAAAACTCTACCTACTCCTAACTACGCTCTCACGCACAATCTACACAGCTCGTACTAGTCACCATCACCATATAGCCCGACTACAATTCCCACATATAAACAAAATATTCCTTTCAACACCAATACCCATATCGTTGTTCATTGACTGCTCCTCCAAGGTTTGCAGAACATGTTTGCTGATCTGTGAAAAATTTCCGAGACTTCTTTTCTATGGACATTGCATAATAAAAGTTATGATTAATGAGACACAGAAGGTTCATTCAAGTCACATCTGAAATGGTAAATGTTTCAACATCTATTCATCAGCCTAATGCAAAAGGTCAGTGGGCATAAAAATGGCAATAAAAATCATCCTATCCTATTAGCAAACACATAAACACTTCGTCCTATAAGTACATAAAAAAATACTGTCAAAAGAAATCCATTGTCCAGGGCCATGAGTACCCAACTTACTGCTATCATAAGATACTCATAATGATTACACACTTACTCACCACATGTCCCCAGGGATCCTCACCTACCGTCATGTTATTTCAGCTTGGAGGTAGTCGCACTGATTCTCTATTAAATATCAAGCTGCTTGATTTTATAAGCTGTTTCCATATACGTCTTCTGGGGTTTCACATCCTGGTGCCCTCAACCGTACCTAGTAGTATGTGGCTGCAAGTTACACTTTCCAAATATCTTATAAGATGGCAACTCTGAAAATCAAAAACTATTAATCTCCCTTCATACAAAAATCCTTCACCTACAAGTCACCAAGTCGCTTCATCAACATCGTAGTACATTTGAAAAATCTCACTGAATCATGCTCACCTAAGGGGAATAAGAACACTAAAACTGTAATTTATCATCAAGAATTACCTTACGACCATTGACTCGCCACGCCAACACACCCGATACCTTTTTAGTCATCAAAGAACGAAAGCCATCTTACTGTAATAGGAAACGCTTCATATGAGCCTCATAATCATTCACATTCAGATGTTTTGAAACTGCACAACACTACTCTTTTCTGCTCAGAAGAAGAAATAACTACACATATATTGGGGGACCCTTTACAATTCACAGAAAATATACACTTTAATTTTAAACACACCAGAGTGAATCAAAACATTGGAAAATATACACTGTAAATGTACTAAACAGACACGACTGGGTTTACCGCAGGCACACCAATACTGTGGCCCTCCCTCAATAAATCTTCCATAATAACGTCTTCCTTTATCAAATGCACATCAGTATCATCAATAGCACCGGTCCTCATTAAGTTGACGCCAACCGAGTCAGCCAATAGTCATTGATTCCTTTGATTAGAGGTATTTGGCTGATTGTGCAGCGGGTTTGCGGAACGAATTTCAACACCCACTGGCGGACCACCCGTACTGTTTAGAGCACCCCTGTTGTCGCTTGTTCGATAATTATTTTGTGGTCGGTTGCGACTACCGTTCCTAGGTCCGCTATAATTACTCCAATATCTATGCTCATTACCATATCTTCTAAACTCCCGGGGGTGTCTTTGATTTACTCTCGGCGAATGATGACGATTGGCATCATTCGTTCTGCCCGCGTTCCGTGAGGAATCGCGACGCTGCCAACGCTCGCGCGCCCTGTAACTCTGAGGCGACCCGTTACGTCTGGAGTGCCATCTGTCTCTACGGCTGCGGCTTCGCTCGCGCGGCCGCTGCTCGTAGGCGCTCTGACCGTAATTCTGCGTGGTGCCATTCGCATCGCACTCAAGCTCTAAAAGGAAATTGCGAAACCCCTCTACGTCATCCTTACATCGTCCTGCAAGGATAACGTGCCGCAACTGCATTGGAAACTTTCCCAGGCAAATACGAATAATTTCTGCAGGTCCATAAGGATCGTCAAGATGTTCATTCGCCTGCAGCATGTGCTCGAACATCTGCACAGGGCTGGAGAACTTTGACCTGTTTAACTCTGGTAGCATAATGAGTCCGTGTTTTACACGACTTTGCGCTGCCACTGACCAATATATCGACAGGAAGTGTTGACGAAACTCCCCAACAGTGTAGCAATTGCGTGCAATTGACCTCATCCGCGCCGCTGGCTCACCTTCGAGGTAGCCGCACATATACTCTATTTTGTGCGCACTGGGCCACGTAGGAGGGAGGGAGAACTCGAACTGCTGTAACCAGGCCCGCGGGTGAATCCCCGTAGCCGAGTTACGGAAGACTTCAAACTTCCTCACGGACAGAAAATGTTTAAAGTCAAATTCGTGAGTTTCCCTTGGCGAACGTTCCTGAGGGGATCCGCGCCGTTCCCACCTGGTACGAGATCCGAGATCATGACGATGATCAAATTCCCCATCGTTCCCGGAATCATCGTCGGAATAATGGCCCTTTCGTTCATTTCTTTCAACTTCATGGGCCTTTAACCCTTTTAGATGAAGTTCTAAACGGGCCATGCGCTCACATATTCCCTCGGTAACCCCTCTTTGTTGTATTTTTATTTCACACTGTCCACGCGGACATTTCGTTATCGACCGTATTTCGTCTGCATCCGCTGATGATGAGGTAATCGTTTCCCTATTATTGTCAGACTTACGCGCCACTGCGTCTGAGATCCTGGCTATTTCTTCTCGCATCTCTCGGTGGGCCGTGTCTTGTTTTGTTTGCGTAAGCCCTTGCTCTCGCTCGAGAGCTATTATCGCCTGGCTGAGGGTTTCTACCTGCGCGCTAATATGGACCGGGCACTTAGCCGCAGTGTCCTCTACTCGGCACACAAGAGCCGCGTGGTCACTCTGGCATTATTCTGCTAACGCGCGGAGATCCCTGGCGGAATTTTGTCCTACTCGGGACTCAAGAGCCGCTCGTTCACTCTGGCATTGTTCTGCTAGTATACGTATATTCCCAGCGAACCTTTCTTCTTGCTCCATCACCTGCTTGCTAATGACTTGCTGCCCCTCTTCTAAGGCGGAGATGCGTTGGTCAATGATCGCCAGTTTCTCCCCAACACCCTGTACTATTTCACTAGTCAATCTTTTATTTGCTTCCTCGATATGCCTCCTATTTTCTTCTGCTTGTTTTTTATTCACTTCCTCGATATGTCTCCTATTTTCTTCTGCTTGTTTTTTATTCACTTCCTCGATATGTCTCCTATTACTGTCTAGTAATTGTCGTAGCATAGCCTGTAATGAATTTGCATCTATCGAATGATTCGAAATCACTACAGCGGGCTCAGGATGGACAACACTTGTACTTGCGTTTTCCGCGTTTCGTTCCTGGTCGGACTCGACGTTTTGACCTCGTCCTTGTTCAGGGTTATTTTCTGGCAGGTTTTTCCGATCGCGGCTCCCTGAACAGCTACGCGTCTCCATCATAAGGATAGTTACTCCGTGCTCCAAAATACAACAAGAATAATGCCAAAGTCTCCTAATGGACTCACAGTCCCCAAAAAACACCCAAGATTTACTATATGACACTGGTACACGCCACAGGACAAGAATCAACCCAAACTTGTAACACAATTGAATACTAAATCACAATATTTATACAGTAATACATATACAAGATAAAACATGTGAGAAAATGCACACCTATATCATAAATTCAGGTAAATTCAGTATCAAAGAAAGACAATATACCAATTAGCACATCCAACCGAAAATAACTAATCCTCACTGCGCATCAGAAGATCTCTGGTTTACCGAAATCCGTGAGCAGGGTAAGCCATGTGTAAGTAGCGTGTGGTGTCACCGCTAGACACCACACTGGCTAGGTGGTAACTTAAATCGGCCGCGGTCCTGTAGTACATGTCGGACCCGCGTGTCGCCACTGTGTAATCGCAATCCTAGCGCCACCACATGGCAGGTCACAAGACACGGACATGACCTCGCCCCAGTTGTACGGACGACATAGCTTGCGACCAGACCTACCAAGTCTTCCTCTCATTTGCCGAGAGACTGATAGAATAGCCTTCAGCTTATTCCATAGCTACTACCTAGCAAGGCGCCATTTGTATCAGTGCTTATAGCTTACTACTATTCAAGAGATGTATTCCAACAAGAGAATAAAGTTAAGTATATTATTCCAGCTACGTACTGTTCTTCTTATTCATTAATAAGTCTCATGTTCCAGTACTTCACGCCCGTCTGCGTTAGTTTAGCGTGCACTTTCAGCCACTTCGATCTACAAGGTGTTGGCCCCGCTGCCGACACATCACATGGCGACGAGAGAAAGTGTTTTTTCTGCTTTGGACTGATTTGTTCTTTTTCCCTTTTTGTGCTCTGATTTGTTTGTGTCATGGCTTCGCCACAATCTCCAGATGTACTGTCCGAATTTTTTCGCTTGCAGAATCAGCAGACGCAGGCGTTATTGGAAGCCCTTGGACAGCTCGTCCAGGGTCAACGTGCGCTGCAAACCGATGCGGCAGCCGCCGCTTCATCGCTACCGCAGCCACACAACGCTGTCGCACCGCCATTTAGGCCCTTTGAGGCCACGTGCGAAACCTGGACTGAGTGGGCCAGCCAGTTCCAGTTTCATCTCGCAGCATACAGAATTAAAGGTAAAGAGCGGCAGCCGTTTTTGCTTTCTTGTGTCGGTGTGTCTACCTACCGTGTGATAGTGAAATTGTTTCCCCGACGCGACGTAGCAACTCTGTCCTACGAAGACATTTTGTCTGCTTTAGATGCCTATTTCAAAGAAACAGTAAATGTAGTTGCAAAACGGTATACGTTCTTTCGTACAAAACGTACGGCCGGTCAGACTAATAGGGAGTGGGTTGCAACTTTGCAAGGCCTTACTAGAGACTGCGCGTTTGCCTGTGAATGTGGCCTCCCGTATTCCGATACAATGGTGCGTGATGCAATTGCACAGAACGTTTCTGATGTTCGCATAAGGGAACAGATTTTGAAACTAGTTAATCCCTCCCTTCAACAAGTGATAGACATATTGGATAGGCAAGACACACTTGACTTTGCTCAGGACTCATTTGAAACTTCGCCAGCAGTGTGTCACATTAATCAGCCCGCCGGGCCCGCTGCACGAGACGCTAAGCGGCCCTCGCGCCCGTCGCAGCCTCGCTCGCAAACAAGTGCGCCGCGTAAGCAAGCAACTGCAGTGAAATCATGCCCGCGGTGTGCCACTAGACATTCGCGTGAAAATTGCCCGTCACGCCAAGCTATTTGCTTTTACTGTCAAAAGACGGGACATGTACAAAGTGTTTGCCAGAAAAAGCTTAGATCAGACAATCGCAATAATTCCAGGCCTTTTGCTTCGCGCCGGAATCGAACCCAGGACAATCAGGCTCGTGGACCTTCGCCCATGGACATTAATGTAGTTCATTCCCACCCGTCCAGTGACACTTTAGCTAACAGTGACTGTGTTCGTCCCACCCAAAGTGTGTGTCGACGTCGCAGGAAATCCCGTAAAGTCGCAAGTGCTTCTGTACCTGTATCAGTTCAACTTGCACGTGACAGTCGCTCTTGTCGTCAGCAGGACAATAAACTTTTTGTGGACTTAGACTTTGAAGGCAAAGTGGTCCCATTCCAGCTCGATACCGGAGCTGCAGTTTCATTGCTCAATCACGACACGTACAAACAACTGGGCAAACCGCCATTGCGTGCCGCAAATGTTAAGTTAACTAGTTACTCAGGACAGCCGATCCCTGTGTTAGGACAGTGCAGCCTTATTGCAACATACAAGGGACAAACAAAACTTGTATCATTTTACGTTCTTCGTTCTTCTAGTGCAGTGAACTTGTTTGGCTTAGATTTGTTTCAATTGTTTAATTTGTCTATAGTAAATCAGGTCCTGTCAGTGAATCAGACTGTGCCTTCCGCCAGTGTTTCTAGTCTTTGTGAAGAATTTGCAGACATTTTTGCACCGGGCCTTGGTTGCGCTAAGAACTATGAAGCACATTTGGAATTGAAAGACAACGCGCAACCGAAATTTTTCAGAGCGCGCAATGTTCCCCACGCATTGCGTGATGAGGTCGCAAGAACATTGCACGATTTAGAATCTCAAGGTGTAATTGAACGTGTGCAGGCTTCTCTCTGGGCCTCACCCTTAGTAATTTTGCCAAAACCTTCCGGAAAACTGAGACTTTGTGTGGACTTCAAGGCAACTGTGAATCCACAACTTGTGACTGCTACTTTTCCTTTGCCCCGCCCGGAAGATCTTTTGCACAAACTGTGCCCGGGAAAATATTTTTCCAAATTGGACCTAGCTGATGCGTACTTGCAGATACCTGTGGACGAAGAATCCCAGCGTCTTGGTGGTAAACACGCATCTTGGCTTGTATCGCTTCAAAAGACTGCCATTCGGGTGTGCATCCGCCCCTGCATTGTTTCAGCAATATTTACAAACTATTTGTGCGTCGGTCCCTACTGCTGCGAACTATCTGGACGATATTGTGATCTCAGGACAGACAGAAGCAGAACATTTGCAAAATCTCCGAACATTATTTCAGGTATTGCGTCAGAATGGTCTTCGCTTGAGAAAGGACAAATGTGTGTTTTTTGCTCGGGACTTACCCTACCTGGGGCATGTCATAAATGCCCAAGGTATACATCCGAGTCCAGAGCACCTCCGTGCCATACAGGACTTACCTGCTCCGCAGAATTTGAAACAGCTACAGAGTGTGCTGGGTAAAATTAATTACTATGCTAAGTTTGTGCGCAATGCTTCTTCCATTTCAGCTCCGCTACATCGCTTACGCCGTAAAGGTGTTCCGTTCGTCTGGACGACGGAATGCGAACGCGCCTTTCGCCAGTTGAAATCGGCGTTACTTTCAAATACTTGCCTTACGCCATTCGATCCCCGAAAACCCCTTTTGTTGATGGTTGATGCATCGGATTTCGGGATCGGTGCTGTGCTTGCGCACAAAGATGGCTCGCATGATCGCCCTATTGCCTTTGCGTCCAAATTGCTATCCTCTGCGCAAAGAAATTATTCACAAATAGAGAAAGAAGCTTTAGCTCTCGTGTTTGGTGTTACCAAGTTCCATGACTTCTTGTATGGTCGTCACTTTACCATCATCACAGACCACAAACCGTTGACATCGCTTTTTCATCCGAGCAAGCCTGTACCTCCACGTACAGCGCAGAAATTCATTCGCTGGTCACTTTTTCTCTCACAGTACCGCTACGATATCTTGTATCGGTCCACTGCTAAGCACGGCAACGCTGATGCGTTGTCCCGTTTGCCTGTTGCTGAGGATAAAGCATTCGATTCTTCCGAACTTGCTTGCATGTTCATTGATTCGGAAGCCGATGACGTGGTCGCATCGTTTCCGATTGATTTTCGTCGTGTAGCTACAGCCACAGCTGCTGACCCTGTCCTTGCTACTGTGTTGCGTTTTGTTGCTACGCAATGGCCCTTGTCAAAGTCACGGATCGAGGATCCGTTGGTTCGCCGTTTTTTTGCTCACAAGGAGAGACTTTTTGTTCGACGTGGTGTTTTGTTGTTGCGTTCCGATAATGATCAATCCCGAGTCGTAGTCCCACGTTCGTTACAGTCATCTGTTTTAAAGCTTCTCCACCAAGGACATTGGGGTATAGTGCGTACGAAACAACTTGCTCGTCAGCACTGTACTTGGTTCGGAATCGATGCTGCGATTACGAATATGTGCTCCTCTTGCGTGGCGTGTGCCGAACACCAATCCGCACCGCCGCGTAAATTCTTTGCATGGCCGAAAGCCACTTCCCCTTGGCAACGCTTGCACATAGATTTTGCTGGTCCATTCTGGAATGCTCGATGGTTGGTTGTGGTCGATGCTTTCAGTAATTTTCCTTTTGTTGTCCGGATGTCTTCCACGACGTCTTCTGCCACAATCCAAGCCTTGTCTGCTATCTTTTGCATTGAAGGTCTTCCGCAGACTCTTGTTTCCGACAATGGCCCACAATTCATGTCCGCAGAATTTCAGTCATTCTGCAAGGCCAATGGTATTCAACATCTGACGTCCGCGCCGTTTTCGCCTCAGTCAAACGGTGCCGCTGAACGATTGGTCCGGACTTTCAAGTCCCAGATGTTGAAATTGAAAGAGTCGCATTCTCGGGAGGACGCTTTGTTACTCTTTTTGTCATCGTATCGCTCTCAGCCCCGCGATGGTCGCTCGCCGGCTGAATTGCTCCATGGTCGATCTCATCGCACCCTGATGTCTTTGTTGCATCCGCCACATCAGGTTCCTGTGCAGCGGCAGACTCCTGCTTTTGCTCCTGGCGACGTTGTCTATTATCGCACTTATCGCGGTTCACGGCGTTGGCTCGCAGGGAGCATTCTTCGCTGCCTCGGCCGCGCGATGTATTTGGTTTTGGGGGCCTCTGGTGAGGTGCGTCGGCATCTCAATCAGCTGCGCCTCTGTCGTCGCCTGGGTTCTGCCGCTCCCCGTCTGCTTTCAGCGACGGAGCCGTCAGGTCAGCGCCTTGGGGACCCATCTACTGGCTCGCCTCATCCCCAGGTGTTGCCGACGCTGCCTTCCATTTTGCCCCATGGCGTCGCGCCGCCGCCGCAGCCGCCGCCGGCGCCGCCCGCAGTGGACGCGTCGCTGCAACCGCCTGGCGCCTCCCTGGGTCACGCGCCGCCGCTCGCTTCCCGTGACCAGCCGTCCTCCGCCATGGACCTCTTGCCCGCTCCGGACCAGATGTCGTCTTCGCCCGTCGGGTGCTCCGACCACATGGAGGTCGACCCTTCTGTCTCATTACGTGCGCATACACCTCATGTTGACGTGCACCCTGGACTAGGTTTGCAGGCGTTTCCTAGCTCCCCTCGGACCGAATGGCCGGGTGCGGGTGGCACAGCCTCGCCTGTTGTTAGGCTCCCCACCTCATCGCATACGTCAACATGGGGTCCTCCCCACGGCGGGCGGAAGCCTTATCTCACGACCGTTCGCCGATTTGCGGGGGAGGAATGTGGTGTCACCGCTAGACACCACACTGGCTAGGTGGTAACTTAAATCGGCCGCGGTCCTGTAGTACATGTCGGACCCGCGTGTCGCCACTGTGTAATCGCAATCCTAGCGCCACCACATGGCAGGTCACAAGACACGGACATGACCTCGCCCCAGTTGTACGGACGACATAGCTTGCGACCAGACCTACCAAGTCTTCCTCTCATTTGCCGAGAGACTGATAGAATAGCCTTCAGCTTATTCCATAGCTACTACCTAGCAAGGCGCCATTTGTATCAGTGCTTATAGCTTACTACTATTCAAGAGATGTATTCCAACAAGAGAATAAAGTTAAGTATATTATTCCAGCTACGTACTGTTCTTCTTATTCATTAATAAGTCTCATGTTCCAGTACTTCACGCCCGTCTGCGTTAGTTTAGCGTGCACTTTCAGCCACTTCGATCTACAAGGTGTTGGCCCCGCTGCCGACACATCATAGCGTGAATAAAAGGACGCTATGTGCAAGAAGCATGAAGCGCCCTTTGAATGTATCCTTATAGCTAAAAGAGCCACGCGCACTTTGAATAAGAAAATGCTATTTGACACTGAAATCAATATAAAAGATAGGGTCGCCACCAACTCTAGCCACACGACAAAAAGAGGTAGCACTGAGTCGGAAAATTACTTAATTTATTAATAATACAAACTCACAAAAGAACATTCATTGTAAAGTCATTGATAAAGAATGGGATGTAGTTATTAATATGATCCAGGCATTCTTCCCGTGAATCAAATATTGAGTAAAGTAAATAGGACGTGAACACCATGCGTAAGTGCAGCCTGCGGCAAGATTCGTGAAAACACAATCTCTTCCAGAGCATTTGTTTCAGATAAAAAAAGGGACACTAATCACTACACCTGTGCACATGGAAACGCTATCGGTGGGCCAACAAGGAAAACTACAAGGTAAATGGCGAAGGTAACGGCGACGTAACATCGGTACACAAGATAAGATTGAAGGCAAAATTATTTATTCCTTAAAACATTGATGTAGTGCATCTATAGCCTGCTGTTGCATGCTAACTATGTACAATTGCTTGTGAAATACGACACGTTTCATAACAGACTCGCGGGCCCACTCGGTCCGCGGAGACAATTTCTATGGACTGTGGCCAAATTTTAATCACATGAGACAAAGAAAATTCACAAATACACAAAAGTTACCAAGATCCGGAAAAGATTAGAAGCATACACACACAATTGTAGGCACATAAACATTCACACTGAACCGAGGGCAATTCAACATATGCAACTCCTTTGTGCTGCGTTCCTCTCACGGATCAAAGTCAAGACTGCATTGGGAATCAAACTGAAAGTTTACAAAAGCCTTGCATTCCCTGCTGCAACCCAGAAAATAAATCTTTATAAGACGAGATTCGAGACCAAAAGCTAAAAGCTCCCCTCTCTATGTGACAACGCGCCACGCGGTCAGTCCAACTCACCCTTCTGCTACTGGAGCACAGCTGTGTACGCTTCCCGTACCGGCGGCAGACTGCCTCCCGCTTCTCCAGCCTCTTCCACGCTCCGCGTGGACCGGAAAACCCCAGGATGCCATTTCCGCCACCAACCTAACGCAGGTGGATTTCTTACAGGTAGCGGAAACCTCTTTGCCGACTTGACCACTACGAGAGTTGGCAATGAAAGGTGGCTACAGAACCCTTTCAACTTGGTTTCCAGCAATGCGAACCCCCGCCCTCCGTGGCTATCGGGGTTATTATAAGAACCGGGCAGCTTATGAAAGGGTGTCTGGTGGCGTCTGCATCTATGTCCTTAACTCTCTTCACAGCGAGTCTGTCCCTCTACAAACAGCTGTAGAGGCTGTCGCTGTTCGGGTGTGGACGCCACAGGCTGTTACCGTCTGCAGTCTTTACCTTCCACCGGATGGTGATGTCACGCAGCATATCCTGGCTGCGCTGATAGCCCAATTGCCGCCACCTTTCTTGTTACTGGGCGACTTCTACGCCCATAACCCTCTGTGGGGTGGGTCAGTGGCGACAGATCGAGGCGCCACCATTGAGCATTTATTGCCACAGCTCGATCTTTCGCTTTTAAATGATGGTTCCTTCACACACTTCAGTGTGGCGCTTGGCACGTACTCCAACATCGACCTTTCGATCTACTGCCCTAGCCTCTTACCGTCTGCCCAATGGAGAGTGCATGACGACCTATGTGGTAGTGACCACTTTCCGATCTTTCTGTCCCTGCCACAGCGTCAGTCTTCTGGGCGCCCTTGCAGGTGGGCTATGAATAAGGCTGACTGGGACTTGTTTTCCTCCACTGCCGCTATTGAGCCTCTCTCTAATGATGACATTGATGCGGTGGTTCAATCGATCACCACCGGCATCGTTACTGCCGCAGAATCTGCCATTTCCCGTTCTTCTGGGTCCCCTCGGCGGCGGACTGTGCCTTGGTGGTCGCCTGAGATCGCTGAAGCGATTAAAGATCGTCGGCGGGCGCTCCAGCGTCACAAGCGACATCCCTCCATCGACCACATTATCGCCTTCAAACGGCTGCGTGCCCGAGCCCGCCGCCTTATCCGCCGACGTACGCAGGAGTGCTGGTAGCGATGTGTGTCCACCATTGACCTCCATGTCACTCCATCGCAGGTCTGGGCCAAGATTCGACGCCTCTATGGCTATCGGACCCCTGTCAGCGTCCCTGCGCTCTCACTGAATAGAGCAGTTTCTACTGACTCCGACGTAATTGCCAACCGCTTGGCAGAGCATTTTGCTCTGAGTTCCGCTTCTGCGAATTACCCCCTGGCCTTCCGCTCCATTAAAGAGCGGATGGAACGTCGGAGCCTTTCGTTTCACACCCACCATCCAGAATTGTACAATGTTCCATTCAGTGAGTGGGAATTTCGCAGTGCCCTAGCCGCTTGCCCTGATACCGCTCCTGGGCTAGATCGCATCCACCGTCAGATGCTGAAACGCCTTTCAGTGGACTGCCAGCGACGGCTCCTCGACCTTTACAACCGTCTCTGGGTCGAGGGTGAGTTTCCGTAGCAATGGCGGGAAAGTATTGTTATCCCCATTCTGAAACATGGCAAGGACCCTTTGGAGGTGGACAGCTACCGTCCCACTAGCCTCACCAGCGTTCTTTGCAAGTTGCTTGAACGGATGGTGAGCCGGCGCTTGAATTGTATACTGGAGTCTCAGGGCCTTCTGGCCCGGTCTCAGGGTGGGTTCCGTAAAGGCCGCTCCGACGCTGACAATCTGGTGAGCCTGGAGTCGGCCATCCGTACTGCCTTTGCCCGCCGTCAGCACCTGGTCGCTGTCTTTTTCGACATGCGGAAGGCGTACGATACGACATGGCGTCATCCCATCCTTTCTACACTTCATGGATGGGGTCTTCAGGGTCCACTGCCGATTTTTATACGCAATTTTCTGGCGCATCGTACCTTCCACGTGCAAGTCGCGGCCTCCCATAGTTCCTCCCGAGTTCAGGAGAACGGTGTGCCACAGGGATCTGTTTTAAGTGTCTGCCTGTTTTTAATAGCCATTAACGGGCTCGCTGCGGCGGCGGGAACGTCTGTCTCAGCGTCCTTGTATGCTGACGACTTCTGCCTTTACTACAGCTCTATTGGCATTGCAGCTGCTGAACGTCAGCTACAGGGCGCTATCTGTAAGGCACAGTCTTGGGCTGTAGCTCATGGGTTCCAGTTTTCAGCTGCCAAGACCTGCGTTATGCATTTCTGCTGGCGACGCACTGTCCACCCGGAGCCGCGGCTTTATCTTGACAGCGAACTTCTTGCAGTGGTGGAGTCACATAGGTTTTTGGGGGTGGTTTTTGATGCCTGGTTGACTTGGCTGCCTCATATTCGGCAGCTTAAACAGATGTGTTGGCGGCATCTAAATGCTCTGCGATGCTTGAACCACACCCACTGTGGCGCCGACCGATCTACCCTGTCACGGCTCTACCAGGCGTTAATCCAGTCCCGTCTGGATTATGGGAGCCTCGCTTATGGCTCAGCATCACCATCTGCGTTGGGGGTGCTGGACCCAATCCTCCACAGCGGGATACGCCTTGCCACTGGTGCATTCCGGACCAGCCCTGTGGACAGCATACTTGTTGAGGCAGGTGTCCCTCCATTGCGGTTCCGACGTCAAGAATTACTGGCTGCTTATGCTGCCCATGTTTTTAGCTTGCCTGGGCATCCATGTTGTCGTCTCCTGTTCCTGCAGTCAGTCGTCCATCTCCCAGAACGTCGGCCCCGGTCGGGCTGCCCAATCGCTGTCCGCATCAAAGAGCCTCTCTCCGGGCTAGGGGTTTTCCCTGTTCCACCTCCTCTGTTTACACCCCCGTGGTGTGTGCCTCGCCCTTGCCTTCGGCTCGAATTGGCACAGGGCCCGAAGGACTCAGTCCCTCCAGAGGCCTTCCGCCGCCGCTTTAATTCCATCTTAGCCACGTATCAGGGCTGTGGCGTGTTTTACACTGACGGTTCGATGGTTGCTGGTCGTGTCGGTTGTGCGCTAACTCTAGAGGACCATTCCGAACAACGTTCATTGCCGGCTGGCTGCAGCGTTTACACTGCTGAGCTGGTCGCCATCTTTCGAGCCCTAGAGTATATCCGCTCCTGCTCAGGTGAGTCCTTCGTTATCTGTAGCGATTCCCTGAGCGGTTTACGAGCTCTCGACCAGTGTTTCCCTCGTTCTCGTCTGGTGATGGCTATCCAGTAATCCCTGGATATTCTTGCCCGTTGCGGCCGATCTGTGGTCTTCGTGTGGACCCCCGGCCATGTTGGGATACCCGGCAATGAAAATGTTGACCGCCTGGCGAAAGAGGCCACCAGTAAACCATCTCTGGACGTTGGCCTCCCGGAGACTGATTTGCGAGCAGTCTTACGCCGCAAAGTTTTTGCGCTTTGGGACGATGAATGGCGCGGTCTGACCACCCCTAACAAACTCTGTGCCGTCAAGGAGACGACGACTGTGTGGCCCTCCTCCTTGCGGGTCTCTCGCAAGGAGTCTGTCGTCCTCTGCCGACTGCGCATTGGTCACACACGGATGACGCACGGCCACTTATTGCGCCGTGAGGAGCCCCCTCTATGTCGCTGCGCCTCGGCATTGACAGTGGTCCGCATTTTGTTGGACTGTCCACTTTTAGCTGTGCTCAGGCAGACGTTTGCGCTGCCTTACACGCTCCCTGCCCTTTTAACAGATGACTGCCATGGTGGACTTAGTTTTGCGTTTTATTCTGGCAGGAGGTTTTTATCATTTAATCTGAGTGTTAATAATTTTTGTGTTGATTCTGGTCTTTGGTCTACGATTTTAAAGTGAGTTTTTAAGGTGTCTCTTGGTGGTTGGCTTCTCCCTTTTTTTCCTATGGTCGGTCAACCACCATCACACACTGTGTGATTTTAATTCGTTTTGTCTGGTCTTTGTCTAAGTTTCTCTTGTCCTGTTTCGTCTGTCATCTTTTCCTTGTTCGTTTTTATTCTGTGTGGGTGTTTTTAATATTTGGAAAAAGGGACCGATGACCGTAGCAGTCTGGTCCCTTTAATCCCACAAACCAACCAACCAACTAATCACTTTGTGAATGTAATGTGGTTCATATCTTCATGATAATCTCCTGTCTTCTTCGATTTAAAGAGAAGGAGACAGTTTGGTACGAAATCTTCCGATGTGCCTGCATACAGTAGAATCAATCTGCCCCCCCCCCCCCCCCTTAGCAGACGTCATCTGCATTGTTCCTTTAATCGTGTTGTTGGTCCACCCCTGATTAACTACGTGGCCTGAATTAACCCACGTTTCATCGAGCCAAACCACTTCATTAACAGTTAGGCTAAATATTTGTCTTAAAAATCGGCATTGCCATGCAGCAATATCCTCCATCAAATTGTCCGTAATGAAATCCTACGTTGTGGAAAACTGTGAATAACGATGTACGACTGCCCTGAAAAACTCCTGATTCTTTAAGTGTCACCAATAACTTTGAGAGTGTGGGGTGCTCCTTTCTGCGATAGTAATCTTAAACATGTCGACGAATTGCATCCTCTGCAAATGAATCTAAATTCGTAACACGCTTATCCATAGAACGTTTCTTCCCGGGAGTACCAAGTTTGGATGGTTCTCCAACGTCCTTTTCTGTCTCAAACAGTTCCTTCCCAATTTTTACGACATTGTTTTTGTTGATATTCAGGGCTACTGTCGTTCTATCTACTACCTCGCTAACGGAGAGTAGTGGGCCACCATTACGTTTTTCACTCTCAAAGTAAGCTCTTAACGAACAAACCATTTCTCTACACTATCCTCGTAAAGGAATCCCCTGTCCACGAGAACGACGTCGAACTTTTCCACTTCGAACTTTCAATGTACTTTCTTCTGACATGTTAAATAAGACACAACAAATAACTGCCAAAGAAACAATACGGTAACTCCTAAACTACAACGAAACAAACACAGCGCGTAGCGATCGCACAGACTCACTCATTGAAACTATAAAAACGTCGCGGCACAAGCGGGAGTGTTGTGGACTGAGATTTGACAACTCAGGGTGCAAGTGCCCCCTGCCCTGTGGCTACAGCCATCACGGGATTGGCTGAATTCGAGCGGTGCCTCCGGCGCGGCCTTCTTCCTACCACTTCCGTCGCAGCTGTCAATACCAAAGTAATTTTGAATAGACTATAGCTAGCGAACGAAAAGCCGTTAGTCCACAGCGCGAATACCATCTGCTTCCGGCTCAACTCTCCGTCTCGCTAAGTAGCCAACTGATCGTGTAAAGAAAAAAGGACTCACCGATTTTTTTAAGTCTTCAGTCCGCCACAAATATCTCTTTTGTGCCAACCTCTTCCTCTCAAAGTAGCACTTGCAACATTCGTTCGCAATTATTTGCTGGATGTATTCCAATTCTCTGTCTTCCTCTATAGTTTTTACCCTCTACAGCTCCCTCTAGTACCATGGAACTTATTCGCTGATGTCTTCAAAGATGCCCTAGCATCCTTTCTCTTCTTCTTCTTCTTCTTCTTCTTCTTCTTCTCAGTGTTTTCCATACATTCCTTTCCTTGTCGATTCTTCAGAGGACATACCCATCCCTTATCTTATCTGTACACCTAATTTCCAACTTTCTTCTGTTGCAATACATCTCAAATTCTTCGATTCTCTTCTGTTCTGGTTTTCCCACAGTCAGTGTTCTACTACCATATAGTGCTGTGCTCCAAACTAACATTCTAAGAAATTCCTTCCTCAAATTAAGGTCTAGGTTTGATATTGGAAGACTTCTCTTGGCCAGGAATGCCCTTTTGCCTGTACTAGTCTGCTTTTTATTTCCTGCTTGCTCCTCCCATTACGAGTTATTTCGCTGCCTAGGTAGCATAATTCCTTAACTTCGTGATCACCAATCGATTTTAAGTTTCTGATTCATCTCATTTCTGCTACTTCTCATTACTTTCGTCTTTCTTCGATTTATTCTCAATCCATGTTATGTACCCATTAAACTGTTCATTTCATTCAATACATCCAATAATTCTTCATTTTTACTCAGTAGAGCAATGTCACCAGCGAATCTTATTGCTGAGATCCTTTCACCTCGAATTTTAATTCCACTCTTGAACCTTTGTTTTATTTCCGTCATTGCTGTTTCGATGCGTAGATTAAACAATAGGGATGAAGGACAACACTCCTGTCTTACACACTTTTTAATCCGAGCACTTCGTTCTTGGCCTGCCATTTCATTGTTCCCTCTTGTTTCTTGTACATATTGTGTATTACTGGTGTGTCCCCATTTTTCTCAGAATTTCGAACATCTTGTACCATTTTACATTGTCTAACACCTTTTCCTATTCGACATGTCCTATAAAAGTGTCTTAATTTTTCCTTTAATCTTGTTTCGATTGTAAACCGTACTGTCAGAACCGCCTCTCTGGTGCCTTTACCTCACCTACAACCAAACTGATCGCCATTTAACAGATCCTCAATTTTCTTTCCCATTCTTCTGCATATTTTTCTTGTCAGGAACTTGAATGCATGGGCTTTTAACTTCATTGTGCAATAATTCTCGCACTTGTTAGCTCTTGCAGTCTTCGGAATTTTGTGGAGTATGTGACTTTTTTTCAAAAATCAGATGGTATGTCTCTAGACTCATACATTTTACATGTCAACGTCGATTGCAGTTTTTCTGCCACTTCCCCAAACTATTTTAGAAATTCTGATGGAATGTTATCTATCCCTTCTGCCTTATTTGATCTTAAGTCTTCTGAAGCTCTTTTACATTCAGACTAACACTGGATCCCCTATTTTTTCTATGTCGACTCCCGTTTCTTCTTCTACCACGTTATCAGACTAGTCTTCCCCCTCCTATAGGCCTTCAATGTACTCTTTCCACTTGTCTGCTCTCTCCTCCGCACCTTACAATGGAATTCCCATTGCATTCTTAATGTTACCATACTTGCTTTTCATTTCACCGAAGATTGTTTTGACTTTTCTATATGCTGTCAGGTCTTCCGACAATCATTTGTTTTTCGATTTTTCATGCAGCAATTTCCCTGATCATTCCTGTATTTCCTTCTTTCGTCTATAAACTGAAGTATTTCTTCTGTTACCCCTGTTTTCTTTGCAGTTATCTTCCTTATACTTGGATTTTTCTTTCCAATTTCTGTGATTACCCGTTTTAGAGATCTATATTCCTGTTAAACTGAACTGCCTACTGAGCTATACATTATCGCAATATCTACAGCCTCAGAGAACTTCAAGCGTACCTCTTCATTCCTTAATACTTGGGTATTTCCCTTCTTTGCGCACTTATTTTTCCTGACTAGTCTCTTCAACTTCAGCCTACTCTTTATCATTACCAAATTGTGATCTGAGTCTATATCTGCCCCTGGGTGTACCTTACAATCTAGCATCTAATTTCGGAATCTCTGCCTGACTATAATGTAATCTGACATCTTCCCGCATATCCCGACCTTTTCCAAGTATACCTTGTGATTCTTGAACAGAGTATTCGCCGTTAACAGCTGAAATTTATTGTAGAACTGAATTAGTCATTCTCTTCTCTCATTCCCAGTACCAAGTCCGCATTCTCCAGTAACCCTTTCTTGTACTCCTTCCCCTACAACAGCATTCGAGTCCCCCAAGGCTATTGGATTTGCATCTTCCTTTACCTATTGAATTACACTTTCAGTATCCTCATACACTCTCTGTCTCTTCATCTTCAGCTTGCGATGTACAAGTGAACTATCGTTGTTGGTATTGGTCGCTGCTGATTCTGATGAGAACAACCCCATCACTGAACTGATCGGAGTAAATCACTCTCTGCCTTGCCTTCCTATTTATAATGACTTCTACTCCCGTTATACCATTTTCTGCTGCTGTTGATATTACACTACACTAGTCGACCAGAAATCATTGGCTTCTTTCCATCTCACCTCACTGACCACCACTATAGTCGTATCTAGACCGAGTCTTAGCATTTCAAAGAGCAGGTGGCGCAGTGTTTAGCACACTGGACTCGCACTCGGGAGGACGACGGTTCAATCCCACGTCCGGCCATCCTGATTTAGGTTTTCCGTGATTTCCCTAAATCGCTCCAGGCAAATGCCGGGAGGGTTCCTTTGAAAGGTCACGGCCGACTTCCTTCCCCATCCTTCCCTAATCCGATGAGACCGATGACATCGCTGTTTGGTTTCTTCCCCCAAACAAGCCAAGCCAACCCAACCCTTAGCATTTCCCGTTTCAAATTTTACTACGTTACCTAACATGTTAAAACTTCCGAATTCCATGCCCAGACCCGTAGAACTTTATCCTCTCGTTGGTTATTCAATCTTTTTCTAATGGTCGTCACCCCCTTGGCAATCCCCTTCTGGAGATCGGGATGGGGAATTAGTCCGGAGTCTTTTACCAATGGGGAGATCATCGCGACACTTTCTCCATTAAATGCCACATGCCCTATGGATAAACTTTATGTGTCTTTAATGCAATAGTTTCCATTGACTTCTGCATACTCACGCCGTTGTTCATTGCTGTTTCTTCGGCCTTTAGGGGCAGTTTCGCACCCCAAGGGTAAGAGAGTGCCCTGAACCTCTGTCTTCTACTCCGTCCTCTTTGCTTAGGCCGTTGACAGAATGAGGGTGACTTCTTATACCAGAAGCCTTGACCGCCATTGCTCACGATTTTTATTCAAAAATTAAGCGTTGGTGGTGCTCGAACGAGGGACCGAGGACGTTTTGATTACTAATCAATTATGCTACCACAACACCACGGGGGTTAATAACATGAAAACAAAGAAAGACATGAGAACGCAGCAAACGATACTGTTATTGTGAAAGCCAAAAAAATTTATATACAGGCGTCACCTGCGCTTTTTTCCAGTCGGTCGGGACTTTATGTTGGGCAAGATATTCTCGACAAATGCAAGCGAAGTAAAGAGCCAATGCAGTAGAATACTCTCTGTAAAACCGAATTGGAATCCCATCAGGACCTGGCGATTTATTTATTTTCAACCCATTCAGCTGCTTCACAAACCCAGGGATGTCTATCGCTATGTCCTCTATACGGGAATCTGTACGAGACTCAAATGACGGTATGTTTGTACGATCCTCCTGCGTGAAGGATTTATCAAATTCTAAATTTAAAATTTCAGCTTTCGTTTTGCTGTCTTCCGTTACCAGGCCAGACTGATCAGTGAGCGACTGGATGGAAGCCTTCGACCCGCTTACCGATTTTACGTAAGACCAGAATTTCCTTGGGTTTTCAGCAAGATCTTTTGCTTAGGTATGACGGTGGTAGCGGCTGAATGCTTCACGTATCGCTCTTTTTATAGCAGCACGAATCTCTACTAACTTTTGCCTGTCCTCGTTCTCCCGATCTTTCTTGTACCGCGAGTGCAACTGTCTTTGCTTCCTGAGCATTCTCCGAATTGCGCTGATAAACCAGGGTGGGTCTTTTCCGTCCGTAACCCACCTTTTCGGCACATACTTGTCCAATGCGTGATTTACAATGTGTTAAAAATTTGCCCATAATTTTTCCATGTCCATCGTACCGCAAGTAAATGAAGTCGATTCATTTACTAAGTGGGATGCTAACAATTGCTTATTTGCTCTTTCTAGTAAGAATGCTCTCCTAGCCTTCTTGACCGACTTTTTAACTTTCGTAACCATAGTCGTAATGACAACATTATGATCACTAATCCCTGTCTCAACACTGACACCGTCGATGAGGTCTGGTCTGTTCGTGGCTACCAGATCTAAAATATTTCCATTATGCGTTGGCTGTCGATTTAGCTGCTCAAGACAATTTTCGGATAATGTGTTCAAAAGTAATTCACAAGACGGCTTGTCTGTACCACCTGTAATGAATCCATAGACATCCCAGTCTATACTAGGTAGGTTGAAGTCACCTCCGACTAATATAGCATGATCCTGG
The DNA here is from genome assembly GCF_023898315.1 of Schistocerca nitens. Classification (NCBI taxonomy): domain Eukaryota; kingdom Metazoa; phylum Arthropoda; class Insecta; order Orthoptera; family Acrididae; genus Schistocerca; species Schistocerca nitens. The sequence continues at coordinate 751,489,168 of NC_064618.1, read as the reverse complement.
TACTTCTGCGATGCAGAATGTAGACTCCCTTTGAATGATTCTAGGACTGTCACGATGGAACCTGGTGGCCGGTAATAAACCCAACAATTAACTTTATTTCTCCTAGCCCTGTTAAACGTGTCCAGATAACTTCACAATCACACTCTACCTCGTCCTCAGTAGACACAACGTTTTTGTCAACTGCAATGAAGACACCACCTCCTACGGTGTCTAATCTGTCTTTCCGATAAACGTCCAAGCCTCAATAGATATTTCAGAACTTCCTATCTCAGGGTTCAGTCAGGTCTCACTCCCGAGAATTCAGGAACTTTATTCCGAACACTCTGAAAATATACTGCTAATATCTTGATAGCTGAAGTGTCTTTACACTGCACCTGGTGCAACAGGGTTCGGAAATTTTAGTTAAACAAGAGGCGGAATGAAACTTCCTGGCAGATTAAAACTGTGTACCGGACCGAGATTCGAGCTCGGGACCTTTGACTTTCGCAAGCAAGGGCTCTACCCACTGGGCTACCCAAGCACGATTCACGCCCCGTCCTTGCAGCTTTACTTCTACCAGTACCTCGTCTCCAACCTTCCAAACTTTACAAAATCTCTCCTGCCAACCTTGCACAGCTAGCACTCCTGAAAGAAAGGATATTGCGGAGACATGGCTTAGCCACAGCGTTGGGGATGTTTCCGGTCCGGTACACAGTTTTAATCTGCCAGGAAGTTTCATATCAGCGCACACTCCGCTGCAGAGCGAAAATCTCATGCGGAATATATTAAACAAAAAAATAGAAACTGTTAACACGATACCGTTGCACCAGCTTTGGCATGTATTAAGGATCTCATAATGAGACTGAAACTAAATTATGATCGCAGTTTTGGCCCCTGTTGTTGTCATAGCCTTCAGTCCAAAGACTGCATTGATGCAGATTTCCTCACTACTCTATCCTGTGCGAGTATATTCATTTCTGAATGACTACTGCAACCCACATCCCTTTGATCCTGTTTACTGAATTCATCTCTTGATCTCCCTCTTCAGTTTTTAAGTTAACCCCCCCTCCCCCCCCCACTTCCCTCCGACACTAGATTGGTGATTCCTTGATGTCTCAGAAGGTGTCCCATCAACCGATCCCTGCTTCCAGTCAGGTTGTGCCACAAATTTCTTTTGTCCCCATTTCTGTACATTACCTCTTCATTAGTTACATGATCTATTCACCTAATCTTCAGTATTCTACTGTAACACAACGTTTCAAAAGCTTCTGTTGCCTTCTTGTCTGATTTGCTTAGCGGCCACTTTTCACTTCCGTACATGGCTACACACACCAGGCAAATGCTGCCAGAAAATTCCTAAAACCCCATGGCGCACTTGGCCACTGTAGCAGGCTGCTGTTAATAGTCACTTCTTTGGCGATTCCAATCCGTCCCGAGACTGCAAACGCACGCTGCCCTCTCCAGTGACTTCCTACGGATGCTGTGCCCTGGCGGCATTTGTAGCCTCAGGACTGACTGAAAACGCCAAAGAAGCGACTATTTACAGTCGTCCACTCCAGTGGACATATGTATCACAGGATTAAATTTATATTCGATGTTAACAAATTTCTCTTCTTCAGAAACTTTTTTCTTATCATTGCCATTCTCCATTGTATAGCCTCTCTACATCGGCCAACATGGCCTTTCTGTGCTGATACTGCAATCAGTTGAAAGCAAGAACAAAAAACTACAGCAATTACTTTTCCTGAGGACATGCAGCTCGTATTCGAGATTATTTGATCTGGAGAAGACCGACGGTGGACATTTCAGTTATACCAGATACGAAGGAAGTTTTTAGCTACAGAGAAAAAGTAATGAAGCATCTGGAGTTTTAACCTCTGTGCTAACTTTGCACTTCCGTTACTACAGAAATCTGACGGCAAAATATATTACGTTGAGTTTTACCGGCACTGCCGAACTCCTGCATCTTTTCTCCACAAAATCTCCATCGTCTCGTACTTAAAAGACAAACTTGCACGAGGATTACGTAACACCCAAGCCAAGGTACGAAGTCCGGACCACTACAGTCGCTGAAGGTCAATTTTGCACTGATGCTTGAACAGAAATTCTACCCCAGGATTGCGTAATAACTTTTACCCACATGGAGCACCACTTTCACATACAAATAAAGTAGTTCCGTCCCAACCATAAAATATTGGTGAACCTAGTGGCTCTACATCACTATCCTCTTCCACACGCAAATTATAGCGTGATGGGTAACCGTTTCCTAGCTACGAAGTCCAATCATGCCACTGACACACGATCTTCTGTGTCGAACAACAATATATATAATATGAAATAAATTGTTGATGGTGTCCAGCATCCAGCCAAAAACTGGTTTCAGGTTACTTTATTCAAAAAGTACCGTTACCAGTTTCGAAATTTTTACAGGTCATCATCAGACGGATTTTCCATGTTTTCATCAATACGTATTTTACATTGATTTCCTGTGAGTTGCCCTAGAATAAACAATAATTTAAAAATTAAAAACGTGGAACCAAAATGGTTGCGCTACATATTTATGTGCGTAATGCAACTTACGTGAAATTTCCATCTGGCGCATTTGTGTTAGCGTTTTTATTGCAATGAAATACATTCTCAAGGATGTTTGTATTTTCAGAGTCAAAAACGTTGCACTGCATTTTAAACAACTTTCGTTAGGTCACACAACGAATTTTCAAAGTGCACCACATCTATTCATTCATAGCACGATTTTCAACATACGAAAACAAATGCACAGTTCGCAAAATACACGAGTATCAAAGATCCTACAATGCAATCGCACGAAGATATGGCCTTTTTTAGGCGGAAGGACACGTAAGTTACTATTATCGTACATTGAGATAGTGTTTTACATTAAATCTAGAGCATTAAATGCAGACAGGAACGATTAATACAGGGTATTTTGTGAATTACAGCAGTACAGGCTTATTTTATACAACAATAGAGATACAAGGAGGGGCAAGCAGTGCGTGAATTCTTATGTGATAATTGAACATCGATGACGATAGTACATTATAATTTATTAATATTTAGTGCCATAAATAATATTGACTATTGTAGGTACATACAGTATTATAAGATTTGTTACTTGATCTGCAGATAGGTGTACAAATATTATTTATATTAGAGCACAGAAAGTACTTTCTGAACGTTTTTCAGGAAAAGTATGTCAGCAAATTCAGACTGTTCTTTAAGGATGTTATCAGGAGATGTGTATTCTAATATATTCATAGTGGTTCCTTTTTTGTACTAAAAGTAATGGTGTCCTTCTGCAATGTGGGCTGCAAATGCAAATTTTATCAAGTTTCCAAGTCTTAAGGCATCGTGGTGTCATTTGCACCTAATCTCAAAACTTCTGCCTGTCTGACGAATGTAGAATTTTCCACATGAAACACATTGGAGCTTGTATATTCCTGATTTACTGTAAGGGGACTTGAAATCTACAAGAACTTCGGATTAATGATTCGATGCAGCGCACTCCTAAGATTTATTTCAGCTTTTAACCACAAGAGCGTACGACAGCACAGTCATTGCCCAAAGAACACGTGCGCAAGGCCTTTCTGCGCCTCCAGGCAGGGAAAACTATGAGCGCCGCTTTCCTCCAACTGTGAGCGTCTTCCCCTTCACGCGATTGACCTGCTACTGGCCTGATAAATTTCGATCCGCTGCGCGATTATCACCAGCTTTGTCTTGCAGCAATAACAACACCTCCTGAGGATGTCGAGCAATTGTACCAACTAAAAACTGTGGAATTTATACAATATGATCCGGTGGCAAATGTATTTGCAGTACGTCATTTCCAAGCTCAGTATACTCACAAGGGAACCTCCCCATCGCACCCCCCTCAGATTTAGTTATAAGTTGGCAGAGTGGACAGGCCTTGAAAAACTGAACACAGATCAATCGAGAAAACAGGAAGAAGTTGTGTGGAACAATGAAAAAAATAAGCAAAATATACAAACTGAGTAGTCCATGTGCAATATATACAACATCAACGATAGCTTGAGCTCAGGAGCGCCGTGGTCCTGTTGTTAGCGTGAACAACTGCGGGATGAGAGGTCCTTGGTTCAAGTCTTCCCTCAGGTGAAAATTTTACTTTATTTATTTTCGCAAAGTTATGATCTGTCAGTTCGTTCATTGACGTCTCTGTTCAATGTAATAAGTTTAGTGTCTGTGTTGTGCGACCGCACCGCAAAACCGTGCGATTAGTAGATGAAAGTACGTTCCTCTCCAATGGGAACCGAAAACATTTGATCGCAAGGTCATAGGTCAACTGATTACTCCACAGGAAAACACGTCTGATATATTCTATACGACACTGGTGACGGCATGTGCGTCACATGACAGGAATATGTTGTCGACCCACCTAACTTGTACACTTGGCGAATGGGTAAAAAGATTCTTCTACCTTGCCCGATTTAGGTTTTCTTGTAGATGTGATAATAACTCCCAAAAAAGTGATGAAAACATAAGAGTTTGTCACATAAACTGCAACAAATGAATGCAACAGTTTCACAGTCACACAGTTTTCCCTGTGCTCTGTCAAAACATATGTTTTTAACGTTTTCCAATTTTTTCCGTGTAGACCGTCAAATCCTGTATATGTCCAAGCAAATCTGAACATGTCCTGGAATTTTCGAGAGCGAAGTTGATTGTGTGAGTGCCTAAACTTTGATAATTGACACACGTCAATTGCTAGAAAATAAAAAAGTTAAAATTTTTACTGTAGGGAAGACTCGAACCGAGGTCCTCTCATACCGTAGTCGCTTACGCTAACCACGAGACCACGGCGCTCGTCATATAATATTGTCCTTGATGTGACTTATGTTACACATCGACTATTCAATTTGTATATTTTGCTTATTTTTTTCACAGTTCGACAAAACTTCTTCCTGTTTTCCCGATTGATCTGTGTTCAGTTTTTCAAGGCCCATCCTTTGTGCCAACATATAACTAAATCTGAGGGGGGTGCGATGGGGAGGTTCCCTTGTCAGGAGACACAGATGGATTACAAAACAGCAACATAGCAGTAAGTCAGTTCACATCAGGCATCCGTTAATGTCTTCGGAGATGCTGGTCAACAGCCAATGAAATGGCTAAAAGGATTTGACAGTGTCGACGAAAACGTGATGTGTTTGTCAAGGTATACTTGGGCGTTACAACCTAGCAGTGGTTCGATATCAACGAAGCTTGGATAAATTCCAGGCCGAACTGAACAAAATATTTGGTGGCAATCAACAGAAAGTCCACTTAGCAGAAGAACAACTGAAGAACAATGTCAACGTCGTAGCGAAACGTAAGTCACGCAAAGAGAACGCTTTGGCCCTTTGTAAAATTACGAATCCGAATATGACAGATGCTGACAACATCTCACATTTAAAGAAAGGAGTCGCACAGGACGTTATCACTCTCTTCTGGTAAAGCACTCACACCAACAGAATATTCATAGAGTGGTGCCAGCGCATCGAGGGAATACAACAGAAAACAGTCGGACAAAAGACGTGTGATCGACTGTCGAATGTGGTTCCTATTGCCAGTTGTGGAAATCTACCTAGATGTGCCTTCTCCCACAGGCCAGATTGAAAAATATGAAGCACAACATTTCAGGGCATCCAAAACTATCGGACCGGGTACATTGGAGGTAACAATCATGAACGGCTACCCAAAAAGTCAGGCGGTAATAGATAATGTTGAAGAAAAGGTGTATCGATCATTAGCACCAGTCTCCACCAGTACCAATCTCCACCACCAATCGAACGCGCAATGAACTCGGCCAACTCGGACTTAAGCCACTATCGACAAACGACAACCAGAATCTGACCAACGAAGGTACGTCCCACTCCTCCCCCAAGTATGCACCACTGCCGAAGAACAAATAACTGGAGGAAAGAGAAAAACACGCCGCTATGTTTCCACTGCGGAAAGCTTGAACACGTTTTGCCCTGCTGCAGAGAAAGACGACTAGTGCTCTACGACTACTACGACATCAATGTCAACCATCATAATGGTTTGATTCACGCCAGTCAACGAAGCACGATTATAGTCTTCCTGTAGGATGAAACCCATCGCCATACGCTGGACGAGGTCGCTCCCAGACGTGCCGTAGCCATTCACCGTCACCATACATGCTAGCGAATTCAGGAGAAATAACGAGGCGAACATCTATGGAAGTGAACTAGCCACCGACGAAAATCCTCCATGAACGATAGTTAAAAGATGACAAGTAATATCACCGCTGCCACCACCGACGGCCAACCAGTCTGGGAGGTAACCGACTCAGGTACTTTCTTTTCTATAGAGTCGAATGCTTGCGAACATCTATGTAAGTGAACCAGCCACAGATGAAAATCCTCCATGAACGACAGTTAAAAAATGACAAGAAATCTCACCACTGTCATCACCTACGGCCAACCAGTCTGGGAGCTAATCGACTCAGGGACTTCCTTTTCTATAGAGTCGTTTGCTTATTCTTGCCGTCTAAAGAGAACTATGTTCCATGATACAAAAGCGATTATGTTGAAGGTCGCAAATGCGAAATACGTCCGCCTGAACAGAACATATATTGCAAGAATAATTATCAATGACAAAACACGACCCTTCGAATTTGTCGTTTTTACAGAATATAGTCATCGTGTTATCTCGGATGGGACTTTTTGCAGCCATCATAATCAATCGCAGATAGCGGAAGACCAGAGCTCTAGACTGACGAAAGTATTCCAACAACCACGCTTAAGAAAGGTTTGCTTGGGGCATTTGCTGGTCGTTGTTATCCCGCCATCATAGATCGAGTTCCAGTCATCAATCGAGATGCACAGTTACACTGTGAAGCATTTATCGATTGCAGTAATCCTGCGATCATAAGTGCTCAAGGAGGGAGTTGGTTGGACCCAGGGCGCCAAGGGTAAAAGATCAAGAGCCCTATAACGCTGACCGTCAGCCGGTAAGATACAGTGCTGGAACTTGGCATGGAATTTTACTCCTGTGAAAAAAGTACGGCTCTCGGAAAACTATATCGTATCATTTCGGATCCTTCCCTTGTAGGACGTAACATATCAAGCCGAGGATTATGACCTTTCATCAAGAAGATGAAAGAGACATTGTCTATGTCCTCCATATGAAGCCCAGCTACAGTCTAGGGACGCAAATCGACGATTGGAGGTTTGAGAAAATCGAAGATCCACACGACGATTGCAATGATTCGATGCTCACCATAGGAGAGGATGTAACACCTTGACCAGAACTGGAGAATCCACTAGTACCCCAACACAGAGGACCTTTGACAACATCTAGATCCAGGGTGCTGTAATCGACTCAGATGAAAGCTTCTGAAATGGATCACTCTTTCTTCAGGGAAGTGATGGGAGGGTGTGTGTGTGTGTGTGTGAGAGAGAGAGAGAGAGAGAGAGAGAGAGAGAGCAATGCCCAAAGCTCTGGTGCATGTAGTGTGGTGTAGTGACAGCGCCGCTGGCTGGGATGGTGCCCATCGGTGGCTCAAATCAAACCACCAGCAATTATTTGTTATTACATATTTACCGTTTCTTTAAGGTTCTTGAAATATCCTCTATTTGCAATATTTGTAATCTGGAATATTTGAAGTTTACAGAAATGCCGGCATTTTAGGATATTCGGTGTTTAAATAAATAATTGCACTCTCCGTCCAGGAGTTCAGTTCTTTTCTGGCCGTATCTTGATGCCAACAGTAAACGTACTTTCCATGCTAGGTGTTGGACTGCATCGACGACCCTGCGTTGGACTTAATTCTGGTTTCCAAGTGGCAGAACGAAAAATGGTCACTGTGTCTTCAAACGTCATTTTTTTCTATTATGTTCCGAGTGATGTAGTAAGACACTAAAGTCATTCGGGAGGAAAGCGGTTCTGATCCCCGTCAGGCCGTTCAGATTTATCCCTTACTCCAATAAATCGGTTTCGCTGAAAGCCGAGATTGTTCAAAGAAAAAGAACATTGCCGATTTCATTTCCAATCCTTCACAAATCGAAGTGTACACTGCGTCTCAAACGACCTCTTCGTCGTTATTGGAGAATAAGTTCTGCCTTAGTATTTCCTTGTGACAACGATCACATTAAAATTAAAGAAAACGAATGGCGGCTATAGGTCATAGTACCAGTATAGAGATGAGAAGACTAGCACAATGGAGTAAGAGTTTAAGGGTGCAACAAAGCACGCACGACGAAAGAAGTCCCTTCATCGTCAGCGCCTCCCCCCGCTACTGTTCTCGTACTAACACGCCAGTGCAGCACGCTGCCGCTCTACATCCCACGAAATACAGATAACAAGATGTTGCCCTCCTTAAAAATGAAATGAGTCACACTTCTGCCTTCATTACGTCTGATGGACGATCTAACGTAGGCGCCTTTCAGAGATAAGTATTACCAAAGACACTACCTTATCAATTTCTATGGTCACCAGCGTATCTAATGAAATCATTATGTGTAAGGGCGGCGTCGTACATAAAAATCGTATTCCAAGTAAAGCATTGACAGAAATGGAAGGTTTTACAATACGGCTGTGCTGGTACTTTGCCGTGGTACTATTTGGTCACAAAAAAGTGCTGAATCAGATAAAATATCTACCCGAAGGCTTCAGTTTCAGTGGACTGATAATTGGAGACAGCTTAATAGGGAAAACAATGCCCTTCACGCCACTTCTGTCGTCACAATACTTAATTGTAAAATAAAGTAGTCAAGGTATTAACAAACCGTTACATGAGATAACAGTTCAAAAGCGACATACTAGTTGTTCAATACAACGATAGAGATAAAGACAGTCTTTGGTGGTTACAACACACATACATAACATCAGCACCACGTTCTATAAAAATTTTCCGCGGTGTAGACCGCAGCATGCTGTAATATGGTGTACCAACATCTGACCGGCTGTTGCAGATGGACCGCATCAGACTACGTAATTCTGGGTGCCGTCGGTGTGCTGACGTCAGCTGCGAGCGTGGATTAGCTTACATCGGCGAGACCGCGCGATCTATCAGAATACGGCTAAAAAACAGCACATGCGTCACATACGGCTAGGTCATGTGACACATCAGTACGTAACGCCATTTTAAAAATTTCAATTTTTCAGGGGTTTTAATTGATTCTAGCACATGATCTGTATAGTATATTGCAAAGTGTTCTCTGGACAATGATTTTACATAGTAGCTGCCTGCAGTAAACATTTTACAGACGACACATCACGTTGCTCTCACTTAGAATGTCGTTATGGAAATAAATGTAAACTGTATTAAATAAAGCAGTCCTAGAGTGAAGACGTTTTGAGCTTCGTGAAGCCGAAACGCAAGCACACCGCCAGGGTGCTCGCAACAGCCGAAAACGTAGGTACCAACAACCGATTCTCCGACCTCACCGAGGATGGTGGGGCGACTACGGAGAATCAACAGTAGAAGAAGACGCCCCCACCACCGCCTATCGTCATCAAATACATGGGCGCCTTCAAAACCTTCGAAGAGAAAATAAGATCGGTCGTAAGTGGCAACTTCACAACTCGCGTGACAGGACGCGAGCTGTACAAAGTTGTCACACACACGACTGACGACTACAAAGGGCTCATGGACTTCGTGAAGAAGGAGGGCCTGCACTGGTTCACCTACTCTTCGGAGCCGGTGAAAACGCTGAAGGTGGTCTTCCGCAAGCTCCCATTCAGCATGGACCCAGCGTACATAAAAGAGCTGCTGGAAATCATGGGCTACAACATTCGTGCTACGTCGCGAATGAAGTCGCCAAAGGACAACTCCGACACACCACTCTTCCTGGCCATCCTCGACGACAACGTGGAAAATAGGAAGATTTTCCAGATCAAGAGAGTAGGCAGTGTCGGAGTCACGGTTGAAAAATTCCGCAGAAGACGAGGTCCTGCGTAGTGCTTTAACTGCCAAGGCCTTACCACATCGCGAAGTTTTGCCAGATGTCTCCACGATGCGTGAAGTATGCGAGAGCACACCTCAGTCGCGATTGTACAATCCCAAAGACCGACCTACTACGCTGCTGCAACTGCCAGGAACAACACGTGGCGAACTACCGTGGTTGCAGTGCCTTCAAGCGCGCAGCCGCAAACCAGAGGGCACCTTCAAGGCCAGTACAGCAGGGAAGGAGCTACGCCACCACAACGAGACCAACACCAGCCGGGCCAACGCAACGACGTCCAGGCGCAGCCACAGACGACCGTGGCCGCGGACGACAGACGGAGCACGCTACTGCCGCGGTAGACGCGACTGGGAGCGGACCCGAGACGGAGCGACACCAGCAGACACCTGCCAGAACGGGCCAGGGGCGCGGTAGGACTGGTCAACGGCCGCCACCGACCTAGAAACTGCCGAACGAGCCCAACAGACGACACCGCGCCAGGAGGAAGCAGCTGCAACAACCGAAGCAGTGGAAATCAAGGCGATGCTAAACTTTAAGCAGCTCGTTATGCAGATTCCGCAGCTCATAGCGGCTGCAGTGCAAGCGGCCACCCAGGCCAACACCACAACAGCAACTGCAACGCCCAGACATGGCTAACACGCCAATACTGGGACTCACAGCCTGCGTCTGGAACGCAGACAGCATCCGCACACAAGAAGGCGAGTTCCGGCAGTTTCTGCGCGACGAGGCAGTGGACGTTTGTCTCGTCACGGAAACTCACCTGAAGCCCGGTGTCAACGAGCGGGCAGCAAATTACCGCTGCTACTGCACAGACAGAGAAACGGCGGGAGGTGGAACGGCGGTGTACGTGAAAACATCGTTGCGACACCACCCTGTACAACTTCCCGAGCTGGCGACAGTGGAAGCGACTGGCGTCGCTCTAAGTACGTCGGCGGGGAAGATTACCTTCGTCGCAGCATACCGACCACCGTGAGGGACACTACAACCAGCAGACTTCGAAGCGCTGCTGGCAATGCGCGGCAACCTCTTCATTGGCGGCGACTTCAACGCCAAACTCTCGGAATGGAACTCCCGAGTGACGAACAACAGCGGACGGCGGCTTCTCCAGCAACCACCATGCGATTGTGGCAGAGCCTTACGACCCTACCATACACCCACGACGCGGCCTCCCCGACGTCCTCGACGTCGCTTTCATCAAGGGGACCGTCTACAACACAGTCGCGTCTACTCGCTGTGCCCTGTCGTCAGATCACTTGCCAGTGATATTCGACACGGACACAGATGGGGTAGCACCACCGGCGAGCCGCATGCCGATGCACAACACCGACTGGGAGCACTTCCGAGTGCACCTGGCACAGACAGTCGCCGCCACGCCCGAGCTGGACGTCATGGGAGCAGACGCGGCCATCGCAGCATTCACGCGTCTCACGCTGGATGCAGCAGCTGCAGCCACACTGCAAGGCCCGAGGAAACCACGGGACTACTCCCTCCAGCTGCCTCCCGACATCATAGACACTATCAGGCAGAAGAATAGGCTCTTTCGTGATTGGCAGGTCACAAGAGACCCCGCCACATTGCGGCCGCAGTACCAGACCACCGAAATCGAGACTGGGCGGGCCTGATTTCAACGCTAAAGATCGATGACGGCAACGCATGGAAAACCACCAAGAGGTTCCTGCGACGCCGCCAACGCATTCCGCCGCTGCAGGTGGGGCGTCTCGTCTTCGCGGGACCAGATGCCAAACCCAGCGCACTAGCACACACGTTTGCGGCAAAATTTACGCCGATAGAATACATCGACGAAGAACACGTCCGTCTGGTGGAAGAGCGGCTGCCCGCCTGCCTGGTCGCCAGAGCGGACGATGACGTCATAGAAGAAATAGGTGAAGAAGAGGTGCAACAACAGCTCGCCCTCCTGCGAACCAGGAAGGCGGGTGCTTGCGACGACGTAACCAACGCGCTGCTGAAGAAATTGCCGCTTGACGCAGTCCGCGTCCTGACGGCTATTTTCAACGCCATCTTGAAGAGCTGCAGCTACCCATCGGCGTGCAAACACGCTGAGGTGGTGGCCATTCCAAAAGCAGGGAAAGACAACAGGCTGGCCCAGAACTACAGGCCAATCAGCCTCCAGCCTGCCACCTCAAAGGTGCTTCAACGCCTGTACGCGAGAAGGTTGCGCCGCCACGTCAGAGAAGAAGGCCTGCTTCCCGACGAGCAATTCGGGTTCCGCCGAGGACACTCGACACAACAACAGCTGCTGCGACTCGTGGAGCAGGCGATGGGGGCGCTGCAGCGTCGTGAGTAACTAGGGGCGGTGATTTTCACCCGGAAGATGGTGCCAGCGGACGTCAGGCCGGTGCAGATCATGGGTGGCCCATACCACGGTCACGTACTGGTCGATACCTCGGCGTTACCCTCGACAGGCGCCTGACGTGGAAGGCGCATATTCGGGAGATGCGGGCAAAGGCGCTGGCCAGGATGAGCCTGCTGTACGCGCTGCTAACCCAGAGTCGACCCTACCTCCAGACTGCGGCAGAACACTATCTAACACCAATCAGGCCAGTGTTGGAGTACGCTGCCGTTGTCTGGGGAAACGCAGCCGACACTTCAGTGAAGATGCTCCAGACCGTGCAGAAGAAAGCCCTCAGGCTCACACTGCATCTGCCACACGATTTTCCAACGAGGGAATTGCACGAACTTGCCGGAATACCGCCGCTCAAACAGCAAGTTTTTACGCGGCAACGAGTGAAGCTGACAACCAACTCGTCAGGGGACTTGGAAATCAAGTCCACTAGCGACCGACCACATGCTGGCCGGACCTGCTGCGCGAGTAGCGACCACGCACCAGCATCAAAAGAAGAAGAAGACACCACTAGTGACAACCAGACGACAATTCGAGGAAGAGATGGAAGAAGAACACACAGGAAGCTGTAGCAACAGGAGTGTAGACTGCTTAACCTACGTATCAACTAGGCAAGAAGCCTAATAGAAGTCACGGCAGACGGATGCTCTACGTCCGACACTCGCAACACAGCCGGCGGAAACTAATGAAGAACCTGACCATGGCATTCATTCCATTTTGTGGGGCCTTATCGGGAAACGTTGGACGCATTTTACGCAAATATCAAGTGAAAACCGTCTTCTGCCCTCCGATTAAAACCGGAACAATTCTTGGCAGTGTTAAGGACGACCTTGGTTTACGGAAATGAGTGGTTTAGGAAATATAGTGCCAATGCGGTAAGGAATACATAGGTCAGACAATTCGCATCATTGAAGACCGATGCCGTGGACACCAACGGCACACGAGATTGCAACAGCCTAATAAGTCTGCAATCGCCGAGCATTGCCTGTCAGAACTTCACGGCATGGATTATGACGAGACCAAGGTCCTAACACAGACTTCTAAATACACTCCTGGAAATGGAAAAAAGAACACATTGACACCGGTGTGTCAGACCCACCATACTTGCTCCGGACACTGCGAGAGGGCTGTACAAGCAATGATCACACGCACGGCACAGCGGACACACCAGGAACCGCGGTGTTGGCCGTCGAATGGCGCTAGCTGCGCAGCATTTGTGCACCGCCGCCGTCAGTGTCAGCCAGTTTGCCGTGGCATACGGAGCTCCATCGCAGTCTTTAACACTGGTAGCATGCCGCGACAGCGTGGACGTGAACCGTATGTGCAGTTGACGGACTTTGAGCGAGGGCGTATAGTGGGCATGCGGGAGGCCGGGTGGACGTACCGCCGAATTGCTCAACACGTGGGGCGTGAGGTCTCCACAGTACATCGATGTTGTCGCCAGTGGTCGGCGGAAGGTGCACGTGCCCGTCGACCTGGGACCGGACCGCAGCGACGCACGGATGCACGCCAAGACCGTAGGATCCTACGCAGTGCCGTAGGGGACCGCACCGCCACTTCCCAGCAAATTAGGGACACTGTTGCTCCTGGGGTATCGGCGAGGACCATTCGCAACCGTCTCCATGAAGCTGGGCTACGGTCCCGCACACCGTTAGGCCGTCTTCCGCTCACGCCCCAACATCGTGCAGCCCGCCTCCAGTGGTGTCGCGACAGGCGTGAATGGAGCGACGAATGGAGACGTGTCGTCTTCAGCGATGAGAGTCGCTTCTGCCTTGGTGCCAATGATGGTCGTATGCGTGTTTGGCGCCGTGCAGGTGAGCGCCACAATCAGGACTGCATACGACCGAGGCACACAGGGCCAACACCCGGCATCATGGTGTGGGGAGCGATCTCCTACACTGGCCGTACACCACTGGTGATCGTCGAGGGGACACTGAATAGTGCACGGTACATCCAAACCGTCATCGAACCCCTTCGTTCTACCATTCCTAGACCGGCAAGGGAACTTGCTGTTCCAACAGGACAATGCACGTCCGCATGTATCCCGTGCCACCCAACGTGCTCTAGAAGGTGTAAGTCAACTACCCTGGCCAGCAAGATCTCCGGATCTGTCCCCCATTGAGCATGTTTGGGACTGGATGAAGCGTCGTCTCACGCGGTCTGCACGTCCAGCACGAACGCTGGTCCAACTGAGGCGCCAGGTGGAAATGGCATGGCAAGCCGTTCCACAGGACTACATCCAGCATCTCTACGATCGTCTCCATGGGAGAATAGCAGCCTGCATTGCTGCGAAAGTTGGATATACACTGTACTAGTGCCGACATTGTGCATGCTCTGTTGCCTGTGTCTATGTGCCTGTGGTTCTGTCAGTGTGATCATGTGATGTATCTGACCCCAGGAATGTGTCAATAAAGTTTCCCCTTCCTGGGACAATGAATTCACGGTGTTCTTATTTCAATTTCCAGGAGTGTATTTGGACTGTATCATCAAAGAAGCTATAGGCATCTGAGTAAGAAAACCTGAACCGAATCGTGACAGCGGCTATTCCCTTAAACAAGCTTGGGAACCAGCCATTAACTGGAGTAAGCCATTAACTGGAGTAAGGAGAAGATAGAAATATCCCAGAATGTACTGACTACGAGCGCAGGAGGAGGAACCTCCGAAACGCCGCCGGCAAACCTCCCTGGGTGCGGACCTACGAGGGAACACCCAGACGCGGGGCCATAAGGCTGGCATCGAACCCCAGCGCGGGCGGCCGAGAGAGCGCCCGCGGCGCGGACGGCGGAGTGAGCGCCCGAGGGAGAGCGAGGGGGAGGGGGAATCTGATATATATCTCAGACCTGCCGTCCCTTGGCAGTACATCAGCACACCTGATGATGGCAACAAGGTCGATTGCCGAAATGTTGTGTCCTTTCTACACTCACACCAGGCTGTTCACCCGAGGTTTATTTCCACATACGCCTGGAGAAATTGATGAATCACAGTAATTTGTTCCCACTTGAAGAATTGGTAACATCAATGAGGTCATATTTTGCCTGCTTTCATTGCACCTTTTTAGCCACGTTACCTGAGAAGTTGTTGTTAACAGTGGTACACACCAGTGTCACACTGATTTCCATAAAGTTAAATATATGGGGTAACGTGTACAAGGGGGAAATTTTTATACGTGGTACTACAACTCAATAAGTACACACATCAGTGTGGTGGTAACTTTTTCTATGCATCCAACAGTCTTCCTGGAAATATGTAACATAATTTACTACTTGATGTTTTCTGCACGGACGTAACTGCACCACTAAGTGCAGTACGCCTGTCATTACACACTACCAGTTTTGCGTCCACACCTATACACCTCACCCGCTGCCAAGTGTAAAATCAGAATTAATGGCTTACTCTTGCTACATATTATTGGAGGTACTACACAACCTAAAAACATACGACTTGTGATAGCTAGAATTACTAGTCTATAAATGACGTAAATACTGATGTAACGTTGTTCAGTACACTGTCCTCAGTCACACATAGAAATATCTGTACTTACATTTGTCACACCCTGTATATACACTATTTGACTGAACTTAACATTTACTGAGCGTTGATTATCCAGTGATGTAAGAAGCAGTTTATTGCTATTTTCAAAACCATAACTAATTTTAAACCTTCGTTTTAGATATGATTTCAGATGGTACCGTGTGAGTATATGCAGGGGTCTCTCATATTCTTTATTCCATGTAACAGTGATGTGACTACCAAGTAAGTGCAGGAGGAAAAATCTGTAGTAACCAATCACTATGATTATGTATCAAACTACTGGAATATTACTACTGGCAACATCATAAACTGGAGGTTGTAGAAGACCAAACCGAATATGGTGAACCTACTCTTCGAGGATGCCTACGTGCTATCCAGGCAGTCACATATCTTCCAACGGATGTCTTAGGAGGCAGTTCACGTAGCCACAGCCCCACTGACATGCACCGCGATGATGCCCATAGGCTTCCCATGTCCTGCCTGCCAGCAGTAGCCATTATGTGGGCAGACAGCATTCTCGCGGCTGCCTCGCTCTGAGTACGCAACTGCAAATACTTCTGAAGAGGAATACAGTGTACTGATCCGTCCTAATCGACACGTGATAATTTTACAATAGATTATCGAAGCACAGTCGACCGCCACTCGTTATAACAACAAACACTTCGACGCTAGCGAAAAACTTATATTAATTTGGTTCTTTTATACATAAAAGGAAGCTGTTGCGTAATATTCACATTCAGTCAAATACCAATATTGAGAAGCAGAACGATGGAGGACAAAAGGTCATGATTGACACAAACGACTGCAATCCAAACGCATCAGCTGAATTAATACTACCAATATATAAATCAGGATATTAAATCCTTCGTAACATCGGAAGTGTTAAAGGCTAGCAATATTTAAGAGTAGTTTTGGAATCAGCATAAATATTTCTTTATGATGAAACATTTTATACATACATTTTGAGTTCTTTTAAATACGAACACATTTCACTTATTTTATTTTGATAAAATGGTAGACATTTTGAGGATATAACGGTCGATACAAGTACAGTCACTACCTCATTAATGTATCTTCATACAAATCTGATATACAACAGAACAAATATTTTAAGCTGGTACCAATAGGAGAGAAAATAAAGATAGCCTTGAGTTAGCTTTATTCTACTATTAAACCCAGTTACATAATTCGTTTTCTGACATCACCTCCCTGTAAATGGCGGAGAGAGGAATATCTTTAAATATATTTTAGGCAGTTGCCAAGCGTCTCTCGAGAATAAGCTGATGTTGTTGTAGGTCTTGTACACCTACAATACATTTCATTTTCGTGAAAGACAAGATCTCGGTCGGCACATTGCTTAAATATGTTCGATGTCAGTCGTAAGTAATCTCTATCAGTTATTTAACAAATAAATGCTGCGCAAGGACAGCATTTCTTTATCAATATTTACTTTGCATGCTGTTACAAAACACGAAAGCACATGTGAACTTTGGCACCAGTCATGTGGAATAGACGCACCCATCAAAATTAATCAAGCTGACTTGTGGAGTACATGTGCTATACTGAATGAAGACTCAAACTTCTTTTTATCGACCACACCACAACCTGACAGCATGGAAGCAGCACCACACCAGAGAAACTCCTTCCTCCACAGTCTCATAAGAAGACAGGCATAAAGTTAAGTCATAAAACTACGCTCAATAAAAAACGTCGTATCTATGACTCTCCACATCCCAATCAGATGACGAACTTCCTTTTCAGCTTCTTTTAAGGAATTATAGGGGTAGGAGTATAATATGGCTGAAGTTTTGCTATTACAATCAGAGAGGATAAGTCACTCTCCCTCTATCCTCCATATTGTTCAAAAAGTGTGTGTGAAATCTTATGGGACTTAACTGCTAAAGTCATCAGTCCCTAAGCTTACACACTACTTAACCTAAATTATCTTAAGGGCAAGCACACACACCCATGCCCGAGGGAGGACTCGAACCTCCGCCGGGACCAGCCGCACAGTCCGTGACTGTAGCGCCTTAGACCGCTCGGTATCCTCCATATTCAAGGGTACAATTTAACGTTGATTTTTCACCCATGGTACAGCGTTTGTGAGACGACAGGAAGTTATTAGCATGGCCAACCATTGATAAAGTGATTGCTGTCAAGGGCGTTAACTCAGACTCACCTGCCCCCTTCCAAAAGATACCAGAATTCCAATATAGTCTTGCAAATCCCTGAGAAGGTATCTTGCGCCACTGACCTAAACGCTGCTACACCATTTTACGGCGTGTCACCACCTACAATCAAGAAGACTTTTGTGGAAATTAACTCTGGCCTCGGAAACCTTTCAACATACGTCAGTGCCATTGGTCAGATGTAGTTTAGGTTTCTGATGAGGAGCACACTGAAGTTTAAGAGATCACAAGGAAGGATCAGTGTAGAAGGGAGTAGGGATGACAAGCATTAGAAGTTCCCTAAATATGCACTAAATATGTGGATATTGAGATAAGGAATGACACACTAGGCAGTTCAGCCGAAGAGGACTGGACATCTCTAAAAACATCAATCACAGATGTTGGAAACACAAACATAGGTTCTTGTAGTTTTCCCGGTGGACATAATGTTCCATCATCTTTCGGGCGTGCACTCGGGACAGCGACAATTCTTCTTGCGATATTTCGGCTAGAAACCTCCCAGCCATCTTCAAGGCGAGTCGGATCTTGACAATGCTTGGAAACCGCTTATTTCACACCTTCGTTCAGATAGAATTTCTGCATCTTCACTTCCGACAGATGTTACCACTTTTAAAGATTAATTATTTATTTACAAGCACTGTGGATTCGCAGCAGCACTATTTTGTTTGCACTCTGCGCTTATATGTTTATCTTTGCTATATACATCTTATCTATGACTAGCGCAGTAGTGGTGACTTTGACATCTTTGACGCATGCGCTTTCAATCCTCAGCGGCTTTGTATCACGTGACTCTCCGTATAAATAGGCACGCGAAAACGCTATGAACTCAGTCTCCGACTCGCCTTGAAGATGGCTGAGAAGTTTCTAGCCGAAATATCGCAAGAAGAATTGTCGCTGTCCCGAGTGCACGCCCGAAAGATGATGGAACAAACATAGGTATTGCGAGGGTAACTACAAAGAACTCCTGGGTAACAGAAGAAATACTTCTGTTGATCGACGAGAGAAGGAAACTCAGATATGTTCGGACAAATACATAAATATGGACTATAAATCACTTAGGAATGAAATAAACAAGAAGAGTAGGAAAGCCAAGTCGCAATGGTTGCAGGGACAATGTGAAGAAATTGAAAAAGAAATGATTGTCGAAAGACTGAAGCAGCATATAC
This sequence comes from Schistocerca nitens, assembly GCF_023898315.1. NCBI lineage: Eukaryota > Metazoa > Arthropoda > Insecta > Orthoptera > Acrididae > Schistocerca > Schistocerca nitens. The sequence continues at coordinate 751,470,003 of NC_064618.1, read as the reverse complement.
AGAAGTCAAAACAATCTTCGGAGAAATTAAAGCCAATAGCGGTTAACTTTAAGAGTGATATGGGAATCCCACTGTTAAATACAGAGGAGAGAGCGGACAGGTGGAAAACGTACGTTGAAGGCCTGTTTGAAAGGGAGAACTTATCTGGTGACGTGATAGAAGAAGAAACAGAAGTCGGAAGGGAAGAGATAGAGGAGAAGAGATAGTGGCTCCAGTGTTAGAATCAGAATTTAAAAGAGCTTTGGACGGTTTAAGATCAAATAAAGCAGAAGGGGTAGATAATATTGCATCAGAATTTCAAAAATCACTGGGCAAGTGACAACATTACGATTATTCACGTTAGTATGTAGATTACATAAGATTGACGATATAACATCAGATTGACGATATAACATCAGATTTCCGAAAGCAAAATCATGCACACAATTCCAAAGGTTGCAAGTCCGACTAGTGCCACAATTGTCGCACAAGCAGCTGAACAGCACATGTACACAAGTTGCTGACAAGAATAGTATACAGAAGAATGGAAAAAAAAATGCTGAGAATCGTTTAATGACGATCAGTTTGGTTTTACGAAAGATAAAGGCATCACAGAGGCAGTTTTAACGTTGTGGTTGATAATAGAAGCAATACTGAAGGAAAATCAAGACACGTTCATAGGATTTGTCAACTTGGAAAAAGTGCTTGACAATGTCAAATGGTGCAAGATGTTTGAAATTTTGAGAAAAAGGGGGGTAAGTTATAGGGAAGGACGAATAGTATACAATATGCACAGGAACGAAGACGGCACAATAAGACTGGAGGACGAAGAACGAGTAGTTCCGATTAAGAACGATGTAAGACAAGATTGTAGTCTGTCACTTTTAGTGTTCAATCTATACATCGAAGGAGCAATGACGGAAATAGGAGAGGGGTTCAAGAGTGGATTAAAATTCAGTGTGAAAGTATATCAATAACTTCGCTGAGACAATGCTATCCTAAGTGAAAATGAAGAAGAATTATAGAATTCGTTGAATGGAATGAAGAGTCTAATGAGTAAATAATATGGATTCAGAGTAAATCGAAGAAAGACGGAAGTAATGAGAAGTAGCAGAAATGAGAACAGTAAGAAACCTAATATCAGAATTGGGGATCACGAAATGGACGAATATAAGGCACTGTGTGACTTTGGCAGCAAAATAACCCATGAAGGGCTGAGCAAGGACATCTAAAGCAGATTAGTGCTGCCATAAAGGGCATTCCTGGTAAGAAGAAGTCTACTAGTATCAAACATTCTCTGATGATGATGATGATGTTGTTTGGTTTGTGGGGCGCCCAACTGCACGGTCATCAGCGCCCGTACACAGTCCCAGTTTTATCACAGTCCAATTTTTTTCACAGTCCAATCTAGCCACTGTCATGAATGATGAGGATGATGATGATGAAATGATGAGACCAACACAAACACCCAGTCCTCTGGCAGAGAAAATCCCCAACCCGGCCGGGAATCGAACCCGGGACTCCGTGATCCAGAGGTAGCAGCGCTAGCCACTAGACCACGAGCTGCGGACAAAACATTCTCTGAGGAAAAAATACTTGAAGAATGTACGTTTGGAGCGCAGCATTGCATAGTAGTGAAATATGAACTTCGGGCAAATAGGAACAGAAGAGAAACGAGTAACTGCAGATATGGGCTACAGAAGAATGTTGAAAATTGGGTGGACTGATAAGATAGGGAATGAGGAGTTCCTCCGGAGAATCGGGAAGGAAAGAAATATATTTAAAACACTGACCAGAAGAAGAGATAGGATGATAAGACATCTGTTAAGACATCAGGGAATAACTTCCATTGTACTAGGGGGAGCTGTAGAGGATGACAGAGTTTGGAATACACGCAGCAAATAATCGGGGACATATGTTGCAGTTGCTGTTCTGAGACGAAAAGGTTGGTGCGCGACAGTAATGCAAGGCGGATCGCATCAGACCTGTCATAATACCTATGACCAAAAGAAATCGTTGTGGCAGGAAAGCAAACAGGCTCGGATTGCCATCATGAGTAATTTTTTCCGAAGACTGAAACACATGCTGTCTCATAAAATCACGGTCTCGTTGTAACTCTTTGGGAGGAATCTAAATAAAGTCGCGATGGGATCGTTGACAGTATGATATATGGAAAATTGGGTCAGTCCTGGAAGCGTGCTTGGATAGCTGAAACAGATAATGTGATCTCGCGCAAAGCGAGAAGTCAGGATTCGAGTCGCGGTATGGTTCAAACTTTTATGTGTCACCAATAGGTAATATCTTCTTACTTTCTGTAGCTAATGTCAGAATGATTCCACAGTTTCGAATAAGTTTCGTAAATTTAGTACAGGTGCAAGATCATCACCAATGTCTGTTTCTTCAGACATTGTTAGAAATAAATATCGTCTCGTTGTAACAGGTCCTCCACCTGCAGAGTTCGATGCAATGGCGCAATGCCATCCATAAAAATGAATTCAGGCCGAATGCATCCCTGAAACGATGCAGGTGGGGACCCTAGTATTGTGGCTAACACAGCTCCACCAGATACCCTAGATCAACACCCTCCCTAACACAAAATGGGCTCAGGTATGAACTGAAGTTTGTGTTAGGGAGGGCATTAGACTAGGGTATTCCACCCAGCTGTATTAGTCACAGTACCAGCGTAGTGTACTGGAGGGTACATCTGCTTAATAAGCAGCCTTCGTACAAATTTTAATTCATTGCTTAAGCTTCTATCCTTGTCGAAGATAAAGCTGAGACTCAACAAGTCTCCGGGAAAATTCAGTGACATTGCTGGGTCCATTACGTTCTCACCTCTCACTATATGAGGGTACTTAATGCACCCACCAACAGGTTATGTTAGTTGACAGTGACTCATCATGGAAAAGTTACCTTCGTCCTTAAATTTTGCACACCAGTTGAAACGTCCCCTTATAACAATTATACACGACTGTGCTTTAACTGACACACAATATTTTTAGCGCAACGCAATCTGACTTTCAAAAATCCCTACAAAAGAATGGCCCTGACTAACATTAACCTATACCTTTCACAAATCACTTACCTCACAAAAATCTTCGTTACTGGAACTACTGCAATACAGCGAGCGCCACTACTGCCAGCTAAATAAAAGATTCAAACTACGGAAGGCACTAACTACTGATAGGCATAGTTAGCAAATGAAAGATTTTAATAGAGAACAAACAATGTATTTACCTTAATAATGTTGAAAACTCACAATATACATAACAGATCATTGTATATCCTACAAATTTCCAAACTCCGCCATCTCTCTCCCCACATCCACCACTGCTGGCGGCTCACCTCCAACTGCGCAACGCTACGCGCTGTTAACATCCAGCTGCCGCTGCCCAACACTACAATGACAGACAACAATGCAAACTAGCCACCGACTGCACACAGCACAGCCAGTGATTTTCATACAGTGGTGGCGTTACCAATAAAAAAACCTAAACAGCCTACTTACATAGCCCCCATGCTCCCCACAAAAAATTTTACAAATTGTTTTGGACAGTGGCCAATAATGATTTGATAAAATTTTTTATAATTACAATAACAAAGATATCAATTGCACACACTTATTGATACAATGTTGGTCAAAAGCTAAAATTTTCTCACAGTCCATAAAGACAGTCCTGATCATTCATCACAGTAAAACTGCCGTTTCTTTTCTCAAAGTCTGAGCAGTAAAAGACAATGCACACAGAAGTAGTGGATTTCCATGCAGTCTTGAAGAAATAGTGTTGTCCTTCCAACAGAAAGACAATGATGACTCTTGACATGCAGACAGGTAATGGGTCACAACAGAGCAAACCCACAGCAGAGTCAGTCGAAGTTTTGAAGAATATTGGTAGGTAGGTCATCACAGAGCATACCCATTGTAGTCCTGGTAGAGATTACGATATTAGTGGGCCAACAGAGGTGCAGACCCACTGTAGTCCTTGTAGAAATAATGGTATTGGTGGGCCATCAAAGATGCAGCCCCAATGTAGTCCTTGTAGAGATGGCCGGCAGCCATCTGCTGCGACTGTGCAGGTGCACAATCACCATCGAAGAGTCTTGCAGAGAAGATAGCAAGTCCATAAACCACCACTTGTGCACTCACAAAAAATTTGTTTGAAATGTCCTTAGAACCAGCAATGCTGTTATCCAGTCCCTTGCTGAATTATTAACACACATACAAACACTAACAGTCCCTACTTCTCACATATTGTCCATATACTATGACCAACAGAAACGTGTGCAGTGAAATGTAACTTACAAGGTACTTAATTTGATGAACTGGTGTCAATTACAATTTTATAACATGAGAATACAATTACAAAGGTACAAAATACATCATTAAAGAACATAACAATACAGATAACATTTGTAGTAAAACAGGCTTTACAAAAGAATAGAAATAAATAGATACATCAGTGTTACAGGAATAATGACATAAGTAAATACATAAAAGGTCAGAATAACTTTTGAAACATCAACTTCACACATGAGCATTAAAACAGAACAGAGTAAATAATGTTTAAACATCTTTACAAAGTAAATAACATAGTATTAGAAAAATCCTACAACATAACAACATCAGCTAAACACATAAAGACAGGAAAAACACAAATACACAAGGAAAGGACAGGGTTTCTTTTACTGCAGTATTTTGCAAACAAAACTTTCTTTACTTCTCGGAGATCTCCCTTCGTTCGTCATAATTCCCAAAAAGTCCTATCTATACCTGCTTTCTGTATTCTATTCATATTTCTTTCAAAATAATTATTTCTGAGTGTACAATACTAATTTTGGCCCAAATCTTTTTCATATAACTTCTCAATGCATTTTTCCCTATTGTCCATAATCAGTTTCTTATATAGTCTACCCCCCCTTAAGCTAACTTAAATCTACTGAGCTCAGATGCTAAACTAAGGGACGAGGCAATACAGCAGCACAAAACAATTAACACAAACATCAATGACAAAAAATTTAAATAGGCAAAGCAATTGCAATATTACAACTAATATAAGGCACTGTGCAGCAAACAAGAAAAATAAATCAGTAGTAAAAATAGCTTAACAGAGTAATACAAAGTGAAATTTAGTAGCACTATGCCTGGCAAACAGCAGCATAAAATGAAATAACTTATACCTAAACATGAGAAAGTTCAAGCAGAAAAAATATTACACTAAAAATGGCCATATCTAATACCTATGTCACATCTTAACACTAGAGTGATGCATCATAATTTATTCTACAAAAGAAATTAGCAAGTACTTGAAAAGAAATTTATACATGCAGTTACTGTTATTAGTCCCTTCTTATTGTTCTTTCCATTCCAAGAGCTCCTTTTTCAAAGAATGTGGATCACAAAATAATTATTTAATAGATCTGTTGACAGAAAGTGTTCACATTAGCAATTGCATTTAATTTTATTTTATGAAACCAATGCTGCAAGACAGCTGGAAACCAGATATCAAATGAAATAAGCAACTATGTACAAAGTAAAGCATAAAATAATCATTCAGTAGTCATGAGGCATTTCATAAGTTAGTAGAAATTCTCTCAATTCTCGTAGATAGACACTTGTCCTAATCAGGTGTGCAGATGTAAGAACGTTTCCAAGTTTGAGCGTGTCGTATTTGCGATGCTTTCTACAAAGGAATGTCAGAAGCGAGGTTAATGGCCTCTTTTTTTCTCCAGCTAATGGCTTTTTCTCCAGGCGGCTGGCCCAGCTGGGCACCACAACGCATTACATCAAGGTCACTTAGCTTTCTTACCGAAATATTTACGACAGCAGTTTCCGCTACAGTGACAGTCTAATATAAAAATATTTCACAGGTCAAGAATTTGCGTTACAAATCTGTAGAAACAAAATCCTATTGATATAACAGGGTCCAAAAAATTTTCGTAGGCATTGTGATACATTCACGCATTTACATACATTTCATAACTCTTAAAGTATGATTCTTGGTTTCCAACATCCTTTTTCACAAGTCAGAGTCCCTAACCACTATTCATTACTCCTTACCTTATTACACATATACATATTCGTCGACACGTCAATCTTGCGACGACACTTCAATATTTCTTCATAATAAATACATAGCATACTCAAATAACTCATATAGCATCAGCTTATTGATCATAAACATATCTCAACAGCATAACACACATCGTCGTCGTAATAATATCATAATATCTCAGTCAATTCTCAAAATCGTCGTTGCTTCCTCCAATAATTTCAATACCTAAAAAAATTCTCTGCTCATTTCAATAGTGTCATCTACCTCAAGCGTACTTTAAAAATCATAATGTCATACCAAATACATCATTCAAAGCTCTCATAGTATCACAATGGTTCCAAAAAAATATGAACAGTTCACAAAGTACAGACAAAATACAATTTCATAAGTGCGAAGTTACCCAACTGTGTAATTACGTAAACATCTGTCACTGATGTAGTAAAATAAATGTTTGTCTCTCTCAGTCAAATAATCAGATAGCTGTGTAATTCTGTGTTAGAGAAATATGGTACCAATGTGTAAAGTTGTATAAGCAAATACCGTATTAGCTAGGGCTCCTTGTGTTTGCCACACACATGGTACACAAAGTAAGCGTGTACCCCCCTGATGATTAATGTAATTATACCCTCAGGTGTTACAGATTACAGCAATGGAATGAAATGTATCACAGAAAACTTTCTTTGTAATTCAAAAATCTTGAAAAATAAATGGCTTAAGTACAAAATTAATCTCTCAAATTCGTGTCCTGTAGCGCTAAATGTGCGTCTTGCTGTAAGATAATTCTGTGGAAGTGTCGTAGTTATCGTCCTCTGTAAGCAAAGTTCTGCTGAAGTCAATATACTTACCTCATCATAAACGAAAGTGAAATACTTTGTGTATAGATTGTTGTGATGAAGAAAGTACTGTACTGTAACATACTGTTGTGCTACGGAAAAGGCTGTCTCATTGTAGCTATACCACAAAAGTTACTACTAAAACATGTTTTACTTTCCAGAATAATACAGAAAAACTGTGCAGATATAAAACAGAAACACCGCAAAAGCAACATTGTAAACTGTCACTCATTAGTAGTGTCGTGATAAAATCGTGTAGCTGTCACATAAACTAACCACTGTGTCAACTGGTATCTCTCAGAAAGCACTTTGAATCCATAATGTATTTTCAAGTAAACCAAAATGTTGCATTAAAATCTCATTAGCAGTACCAGTACATGTTCGAAGTAGGTAAGCCTGATAGTCGTTACGTAATCGTGTAACTAACAAGCAAGAATGTACAAATAACAACACTGTGTCGTCTGTTCACTATAACAATGCATTCGTAATTTCTGTTTAAATAAGTTCTCTTGGTTCTTGACTGGATATTTAACTTCAAACATTGTTGCGTATTAACAGATTCGAAGTCTGACAAAGCATACTAGTAATGTGAAGTGAAACGTTTTATAGCAAAGACAAAGTTAAAAAGCAGATTATCTTTCAATAAACGGTTTTACATGTGAAATGTGGTGTAAACCTTTACTCTTCATAGTACTCAGACTTTCAACTGAAAAGCAATTGTCATGTTTTATACATCGGTAAAGAACGCTAAAATTTTTCTCAAGGCTAGCGTCTTATGTTATTTTTCTCGGAGCCAGCGGGCGCACGCGGCTGCCTGCTGTGCGAGTCATTGTCTGTCCCTTTGTTGGCGCGCGTCATTATTGGTATTAGGAGACCTAACTTCTACAAATTCACCTTGCCGAGAAGGCCCTGCCCTGTTTAAATCCCGCCAGTTCTGATGCAATTCAGGTCTGTCGTTACGAATATATCGTCTGTCGTCTTGTCGGTAGGTTCCGTAGTTTCTTTCTTGTCCGTCACGTGGTGGAGAACTTCTCCCTGAATCGTAACTGTGCGCCGAACTGTTGCGTCTGAAGTTATTCTGTCTCCCTTGATAATAATTGTTTTGGTTCCCATATTGTCTGTTTCCATGGTAATCTCTATCATATTCATTACTATGGAAGTGCGATCTTTCTCTGTACCTATTATTACTCTGCCAGTGGTTGTCATATGGGTGGTGTCTGTTTTGGTCACGATTTGCGTTGTAAGAATAGACTTGTCGTGTCCAGTTATTGTTTCTGTCGTCACGGAATTGTGACGGATGTGAACTGTAATTGTTGTGTTTCTGTTTTCGGGTTACGCGATTGTCAGTGTCAATTTCTAATTCTTGTAACAGTCCCTGAAAAGCTTCAATGTCGTATTTGCAACGTCCTGCTAAAATAATACGCCGTAAATGTTCAGGTAATTTGATTAAGCAAATGCGGATGAGTTCTGAGGGGCTGTATGGGTTTGAAAGATACTGATTCTTATGCAACCTGTCTTCAAAATATTTCATAAGACTGGAAAATTCAGATTGTTCGAAACGTTTCATCATTATGATGCTATGTTTTACTCGGTCTTGTGTAGCTTGAGACCAATATGCTGAGAGGAAGGCATGGTAAAATTCTCCTTCACTGTGACAATCGTAAATGACCGATCGCATTCTTACAGCTGGTTCATTCTCCAAGTAGCCACACATAAATTCTAACCTGTGCTCCAATGACCAGTTGGGAGGAAAACAATGAGAGAATTGATGGAGCCACGCCTGTGGATGAATGTCGTTGGCAGAATTCTTAAACGTTTTGAATTTACGTGTAGTAATGAACAGCTTATAGTCAAAATCATCGTGTCGGCGAATAGCATATCGGTCATTGTTACGTCGTTTCGGCGGTTCCATTTCAAAATTCGGTGCACCTTGCCAAGTTCTTTCATAGTTTCCGAAATGCCCTGTGTTATTATTTTGTGGCTTTTCCGTATTTCTATGTCCCTCTTCCCGTATTGGGGCGCGAGTGTCCTCTGAAATACGTAACTCTTGTATTACCTGTGTCAGCTGATCTTGTACTTCCCGGATTTCTCTTTGGTGTTGCGTATTAATTTGATTCAGATTTTGTTTCAGTTTCCTAATTTGTTCGCTCTCTTCTGTGTCATTAAAGACTACCGGTTTTGTGTCATTCAGATTATCATCTACCTTCGTAGATAAATTAGTGAACTGATCCGAAAGTTCGGCTACTTTCTCCGATAGTGTACTTATTTCCTCAGTGTGTTTTTCTGAACCAAGTTTCAGAGTATCTACTGTGTCCTTTAAGTTTTCCTGAGTTTTTGCAAGTTGCGTAACTGAATCGGTAGATGCAACTGAGTCAAATTTAGCTTGCAAGGTCTCATGATTTTCATGAACAATGATTTGCAGTTCTTTTACGGCTGCTTCGTGATTCTGTAATGCATTTTCATGCCGCGAAAAAATAGGTTGAAAATGCTCACAAATTTGTGTTTTTACGTCATTACAGACTTTTTGACATTTCGATTCGATGTTATGTAACTCAGCAGTTAAATCTTCACGTGTTTGTTCAAGCTTATGTTCCACTGAGTCTAACTTTTGAAGCTTTTGTTCCATTGTGTCTAACTTTTGAAGCTTTTGCTGTGTTTGTCTCCGATTTTGTTCCATTGTGTCTAACGTTTCAAGCTTTTGTCCCATTTGTTGCATTAATTGTAATAACAATGCACTGGTGTCTGGAACATGTTCCTCAGTGCATTTCAGCAGTGAATTTGCACCGGCAACATTCACATTTTGACAAGCGGAAAATGTGTCTTGACTCATTTGAGAAAACGGTGAGAACCCAAAACCTAAGTCTACAATATTTGCAAAATTGTGTCCTGTCATTCCCGATTCCTGAGGCGAGCTGTTACCGACCGATCGATCGATAATGCTTCCCTCTTCACTAATTGTTTCACTGTCTACGCCATTGTTTGACGCCCGCTCCATTTCCCTATGCACAATTACCAAATTACTACTTTGATCATTAGTTAATTCACTACTCGGTGGCGCTAACACACTGCTTTCGTTTTCACTGTCATTTCTCAGTTTACTTTGGAGCCTAGTATTACGTTTTTCACACGCCATTATTGTCACAATATTTCACACGATAACACAGAAAAGCACAATTTGAAGAGCAAAAATAAGAGAACACATTAACATAACACTGAAAATAATATCTAGTTAATTGCAAGCGCAGCTGCGAAATACTTGCTGCAAATCTACATACATGCCACAGCTGTTTTACTGTACAACAATGAAAAACTACAACTACAAAGGAGATTCTCTGTACAATTACGCGCTAGCAATAAACAAAAGCTACACTAATTACACAAACTACAAGAAAAAATCAGAAGATTCCAGTGAGGTATCCTCGGCTAAGGGTCGACATATGAAACGTCCCCTTATAACAATTATAGACGACTGTGCTTTAACTGACACACAATATTTTTAGCGCAACGCAATCTGACTTTCAAAAATCCCTACAAAAGAATAGCCCTGACTAACATTAACCTATACCTTTCACAAATCACTTACCTCACAAAAATCTTCGTTACTGGAACTACTGCAATACAGCGAGCGCCACTACTGCCAGCTAAATAAAAGATTCAAACTACGGAAGGCACTAACTACTGATAGGCATAGTTAGCAAATGAAAGATTTTAATAGAGAACAAACAATGTATTTGCCTTAATAATGTTGAAAACTCACAATATACATAACAGATCATTGTATATCCTACAAATTTCCAAACTCCGCCATCTCTCTCCCCACATCCACCACTGCTGGCGGCTCACCTCCAACTGCGCAACGCTACGCGCTGTTAACATCCAGCTGCCGCTGTCCAACACTACAACGACAGACAACAATGCAAACTAGCCACCGACTGCACACAGCACAGCCAGTGATTTTCATACAGTGGTGGCGTTACCAACAAAAAAAACCTAAACAGCCTACTTACACAATGTACTAATTCGCTACTTCTGTCTGTTACATCAATAGCAATTTGTTGGGCACCTCTTCCCCTAAGAATCCTTCTTTGTCTTTGGAGTAACTCTTCTTACTCAAACAATACATCATCACAGAAATGTGTAAGATCCAGCCAGAATTGCACAGACTATACTTTTAAACTTAAATTAAGGAATTTCTGTCATCAGTATTTCAGCTACAACGAAAGCTTGATTAGTACACATTTTACACTCTATATGGCCGTAAGTGCACAGGAAAAACTTTTTACACAAGTGAGTGCTTTTGCTGGATCATTTATGTTACAGTATTAATATTTTGTTTCCTATCTTGAATGACTTCACTGATCTCGTTGCCTTGTCATTTTTCCTATTCTTCTCAGCAGCTTTCCTTATATTTTCCAATTCTGACTTCACTAGTCACCACAACTCAACCTACCGGAAGCCGAGAATGGTACATAGTCCTGGATTTTATCAAATGCAAGATGATTTTTCAGAATTAAAGCTGTCAGTAAAAATAGCAAATTGTTTGACACTTCATTTACGATTTCTTCAAACAAATGTATATGGCCCAGACTATTTGCGACATCATTCATACAACATAATTTACAAGCTCTTTCATGACATGGTCTGGTGACTTAGAGACCGGGCGATTTGTTGAAATATAAATTGTCTTTATTCTTCTATTATGAGAAGCAAGTTTCAAAGTACCGATCTGAATTGTGGATCATTAACTGAGATTGCTTTATTACTATCACCAACTTGATGTATAAAGTGATACACAACAGACTGACCAGTAAGCCTCCTAAATGGTGTAAGTGATACATACTTGGAAGTTGACTCAACAGCAACAAAAATATGATTGACCTGTAATTGTTCTCAGAAGAGCATCAAACATATCAACTGCGGCAGGTTACCTTGATCCCGGTGGAATGTGCAGAAACAAAGATGTAAGATGAGACATCATCAGCTGTTCCATCTTATGACAGGGATTGCATAAAGCCAAGACCATGTGAATGCATTTTTTCATATTCGGAAAATAACATTCTAACAAAGTTTGCGAAAACATTTCCTTACCTCAAAATGTGCATAACTCAAATGAGGACGCCAAATCAATTTGTTGATTAATCGACAGAAGTCCAAACAATCCAGTGTTAATGAGCTCCATACGTTTTTGTAAACTAAATATCATCTTTGACTAAGTAAAATTGTCTAACTAAACTTTTGCTTCAATTCTTCTCTACCCCTTCTCCTCTTTCCTTGACAGCTATTTATGCAACATTCTCAGCTGATCACATAAATAATTCATCAAGTGCTACATTCTGCAAATACATTACACTGAAATTACTTTCCTCAACCCTAGAAGAGATCTTGAAAGAACATCAAAATGGTTCAAATAGGTCTGAGCACTATGGGACTTACCTGCTGAGGTCATCAGTCCCTTAGAACTTAGAACTACTTAACCCTAACTAACCTAAGGACATCACACACATCCATGCCCAAAGCAGGATTCGAACCCACGACCGTAGCGGTCGCGCGGTTCCAGACTGTAGCGCCTAGAACCACTAGGCCACTCCGGCCGGCGAAAGAGCATCAACTGCAGCAGAATATAATGCCAACCTGGCTAAACGACCATGTGTCAACTTTGCACTCATTGAAAATTCTGCTGTTCAATGACGTGTGAAAACTGATCACTCAATCAAACCAATAACATTTGTGCTTCTACAAAACCCTGTACCACAGAATAGTTTCCAGTTAAGTGACTGAATAGCTGCATTCACACCTAGTGAGCACTCATCGCACAAATGCAGTAGTAAGATGCATCATGACACTATCTACCACAAATTCTTGGAAAGGCTCAGCACCAAGACTCACTTTAAAGCTGTCTGATTTTGGGCAAAAATCTTTATTTAAAATCAGTATGTGGCAGAACAAGCCCATCACTGCTCAGTGTAGTGACAAGAATTGCATTGCAACCCCAAAATCTAATCAGTCGCCAACCTCAACAAAACCACGAGGTTTGCACAAAATCTATTACCCTGACAAATAAATTCAGTGCCCACTTACCTCTTCACCACTACACTTTTTCCAATAACTGTCCCTTTCACGTTGGTCCACCGTAAGGGAACAACTGGCCATAAACCTACACCTTCGCAAATTGTCAACAATTATACTTTTGAGTGCTCTGTGGGCTTGGATCAGCTGAAGAGAAGTTATTACTATGACCAAGACCACTTTCATCACTTCGAGCTCCTACTGAAAACCTTGAAAACCTTTTAAATAATTTTTAACATGACCAATAAGACTAATCCGATGTAAACGTGAAAGAGGTTTTGTAAGACCTATCCAGATCAAGTCAACAGGATTTCACGAATTGTTCAGAAATTTATTTTTAAACAAAATATATTCAAATAATTGAGCAGGGTTGCTAAAAGCAGAATGATTAAACATTTTGCATCATGTAAATACCATGCTTGTCTTGTGTTGCTGCAGACCAGTGTGCACACAAGAAAAAGTGTCTAAATTGTTCACAAGATTTACAAGTCTTAACCAAGATACAAATGTGCACAACAGGATCACCTTCCAAAGAATCAAATACAGATTTAATCTAATGACCAGCAGGCCAAGTTTTCGCGAGTGAAAAATCAATTTACTCTGACTACGCATGAAAATGAATAACACTTGACACATTTCTGGACACTTGAACCGTTTTAACAGATAATTATCACAATTTACATTCTCACGTCGCGTGGGTTCTCCTCCTTTCATAATGAGACAGTGGATTTAGCTCATCTTCTTGAGCTGCATCCATATCATAATCTGGCATATGAGCACTGTTATAATAATAACCCATAGTAACACCTTTACCAAACTTCTCCTCAATCTTACATATCCTTTCGTTTATTCTTGGCCTAATTCGCTTCTTCTGGCCTATAAATTTTAATAGTAATGTCACCCCGTTGGATTCATCAACACTCACAGGTACAGAACCACTGGAACGCTGTTCAACATTAACAGCAAAATTGTGCAACAGAAGTAGCCAAAGCATCTATCTTATTAATTATTTGTTTAATTTCTTCCCTACTTTCTCATATATCCTTCTCACAGTTAATCTTCAGCTTCTCAAAGTTCTTTACAGAACCCTTTAGTACTGTAGTACAATTTGAAATTTGTTCTTGAACCTCTGTAGTAACTTCCTGATTAGGCACCACCTCATCCTACTCCAAAAAATCACTCTTGTTCATCTCGTGTTCTTCCCTCAAAGTCTGAAAATATCCCTGTAATTAGTTTTTCTGTTCACTAAAAACCTCCTGAAATTTAATCTGTCGTTCCTTACCAGTTACAAATTTATTTTCAACAGTATAAATCCTCTACTTAAAGTCTGAGTGCAACTCTTCCCTTAATTGTGTACCAAGCACATTATATTTCTCTGCAGCATCTCTGTAAGTGTATCTGTCGCTGCAAAGTAAAAACTTTAGTTTGCTGTTCCCTTGCATTTGCTTCTAACCTTTCAATTAACTCAATGGCGCTGGCCTCTACACTCTCTCTCTTAATTTCTTATCCAAATTCCCGTTATTAATATCTAGTTTCTCATCAGCTTTCTTCACACTGGTCTTCAATACTTCACTAAATTCTCTTGCGTTAACCCCAACTCATTTATTCCCTACACACTCACCTTTAACTTCTCAAAGAGGCCTTTCGTACGTGATTCCAAATACTCTCATACTACTTGAAACATTTGCGTATTAATCATTTCGCTAACAGTTGTGGATACTGAACTAGCATTTTGTGATTCAGTTTCAACAAATTAAGCTGTAATTAAAACAGAAGTCCCTGCTAATACACCACAACTACTAGTCAGCTCAAGTAGCTGAACCTCATCAGAAACAACTGCTCCCTCATTCCTGATAATATTACTGCCTTCTTATTTACAATGTTAAAGTCACTGGCTACTCTCCACTTGACTTATTGACATTGCTAAATGAACTACTATAAGATACAACTTCATCTCTTAATGTGGCATTAGTAAGCAAAATATCTTAACCAGAATGTTCCTTCATCTTACGTATCTCGATTCACTCCTCACTTCTTACAAATAGACCAGTGAGTAAAGGGGCCAAACAACAACCACAACTACCTCAAAGTGACACCACAATACACAAATCAAACAAAACATTTCACATGTACTGTTGTGGTCTTCAGTCCAGAGACTGGTTTGATGCAGCTCTCAATGCTACTCTATCCTGTGCAAGCTTCTTCATCTCCAAGTACCTACTGCAACCTATATCCTTCTGAATCTGCTTAGCGTATTCATCTCTTTGTCTCCCTCTACGATCTTTACCCTCCACGCTGCCCTCCAAAACTTAACTGGTGATACCCTGATACGACAGAACCTGTCCTAACAACCGATCCCTTCTTCTGCTCAAGTTGTGCCACAAATTCCTCTTCTCCCCAATTCTTTTCAGTACCTGCTCATTAGTTACATGATCGACCCATCTAATCTTCAGCATTCTTCTGTAGCACCACATTTCAAAAGCTTCTATCCTTTTCTTGTTGCCGGTCGGAATGGCCGAGCGGTTCTAGGCGCTACAGTCTGGAACCGAGCGACCGCTACGGACGCAGGTTCGAAACCTGCCTCGGTCATGGATGTGTGTGATGTTCTTAGGTTAGTTAGGTTTAAGTAGTTCTAAGTTCTAGGAGGCTGATGATCTCAGCAGTTAAGTCCCATAGTGCTCAGAGCCTTTTCTTGTTTAAACTATTTATCGTCCATATTTCACTTCAATACATGACTACACTCCATACAAATACTTTCAGAAAAGACTTCCTGACACTTAAATCTATACTCGATGTTAACAAACTTCTCTTCATCAGATATGCTTTCCTTGCCATTGTCAGCCTACATTTTACATCCTCTCTATTCGACCATCATCTGTTATTATGTTCCCCAAGCAGCAAAACTCAGCTACTACTTTAAGTGCACTGATTTAATTCGACTACATTGTTATCCTCGTTTTGCTTTTGTTGATGTTCCTCTTAAATCCTCCTTTCAAGACACTGTCCATTTAGTTCAACTGCTCTTCCAGGTCCTCTGCTGTCTCTAACAGAATTACAATGCCATCATCAAACCTCAAAGTTTTTATTTCTTCTCTATGGATTTTAATTCCTACCCCAAAATTTTTCTTTCGTTTCCTTTTCTGCTTGCTCAGTGTATAGACTGAATAACATCGGGGATAGGCTGCAACCTTGTCTCACTTCCTTCCCAACCACTGCTTCCCTTTGATGCCGCTTGGCTCTTATAACTGCCATCTGGTTTCTGTACAAATTGTAAATAGACATTCGCTCCCTGTATTTGACCCCTGCCACATTCAGAATTTGAAACAGATTATTCCAGGCTTCTACAAGTTTCTCCATTCAAGTGTAAAGAATTCATGTTAGTATTTTGCAGCTGTGGCTTATTAAATGATAGCTCAGTAATTTTCACACCAATCAACACCTGCTTTCTTTGGTATTAGAATTATTATATTCTTCTTGAAGTGTGAGAGTATTTCGCCTGTCTCATACGTCTTGCTCACCAGATGGTAGTGTTTTGCCACGACTGGCTCTAACAACGCTATCAGTAGTTCATCTTCATCTACGTCCTCTTCCATCTCCATAATACTGCCCTCAAGCACATCGCCCTCGTATAGACCGTTTGTGACTCCTTCCAGCTTTCTGCTTTCCCTTCCTTGCTTAGTACTGGTTTTCCATCTGAGCTCTTGATATTCATACAAGCCATGCAGTCGCCAATCAATTCATACAAGTTGTTCTCTTTTCTCCAAAGGTCTCTTTAATTTCCCGGTAGTCAGTATCTACCTTAACCTTAGCGATATATGCCTCTACATCCTTACATATATCCTCTAGCCATCCCTGCTTAGCCATTTTGCAGTTCCTGTCAATCTCATTCTTGAGACGTTTATATTCCTTTTTGCCTGCTTCATTTACTGCATTTTTTTATATTTTCTCCTTTCTGCGTATTCTTGAAATTTTTTCAATAGTATCTCTTCTGTTGCCCAAGAATTTCTATAGCCCTCGTCTTTTTACCTACTTAATTCTCTGCTGCCTTCCGTATTTCATCTCTCAATGCCAAACATTCTTCTTCTACTGTATTTCTTTCTCCTGTTCTTGTCAATCGTTCCCTAATGCTCTCTCTGAAAGTCTCTACAACCCATGGTCCTTTCAGTTTATCCAGATCCATCTCCCTAAATTCCTCCTTTTTGTAATTTTTTCAGTTTTACTGTACAGTTCATAACCAATATATTGTGGTCAGAGTCCACATCAGCCCCTGGAAATGTCTTACAATTTAATACCTGGTTTCTAAATCTCTGTCTTACCATTATATAATCCATCTGAAACTTTCCAGTATCTCCAGGCCTCTTCCATGTATACACCCTTCTTTCATGGTTCTTGAGCCAAGTGTTAGCTACGATTAAGTTATGCTCAGTGCAAAATTCTGGCAGGCGGCTTTCTCTTTTATTCCTTACCCCCAGTCCATATTCACCTACTACTTTTACTACTGTTCCTTTTCCTACTATCGAATTCCAGCCACCCATGACTATTAAATTTTCGTCTCCCTTCACTATCTGAATAATTTCTTTTATCTCGTCATACACTTCTTCAATAATTTCGTCATCTGCGGAGCTAGTTGGCATATTGAAACGGAACTTGTACCGTTCCAATGTTTTATTAAATTGCTATCACGCAGAAATTATTATCAAGAGTTACTTCTCTTGCAGGTAATACCTCAGCTGGTGTCCAAAAGGAGAGAATGGACTAAACAGGGTCATTTATTGAATTTTTTTTTGTTGTGTACCACGTTTCCCAATTTCCTTTCTTTGTGCGGGCTGGACGGTATAAATGAGTGAGTGTGTGAACTAGCAGAAAGCTTTAGGCACAGATTGTAACACTGCATGAATGGTCGTTCTGGGGTAGCGTAGTATCAACCCCCCAAGCGTGAACAAGTTTAGCAGAGACCAAGTTTACAGGTCAGGGCAAAGATGAGACGTAGGCGCGCGTATTGGCTCTGTCAGGTTGGCGCGCCACCCCCACCACGTTTGTAAGCGGAACGGTTAGGCGATTTCGGTTGGAAGAGCTCTTGTTCCTTGGTCGTGGTGCTGGACAGACATGGAGACGCAGCTCTCGTTTTGGTAATGTTAGCATAGGTATTAGATTGTCTGAAATCTGCTCTGTAATGAAGTCCAGATGTTGAAATCAGGCGCGAAATTACCACTGAACCCCACAAGGGAATGGATTTTCTTAATTTACTCGAATTTCAGTAGACCTTGCGTTAGTGCCTTGTTCAGGCAACGCACCATGTGCCATAAGCTCACGGTCACGTTATTGCTCTGTGCTTAATGGAAATTCACTCATTCAATGTATTTTAATCTGCTCTTCCATTTACAGTAATATTCTGGGGATTTTTATTTATTTTCCATATGTTTTATTTGTGAACTTGCTTTTGCGCCGCGTGGTCGGTTGGAGCAACCGCCGCATGGATAAATTGTAGTTTCGGTCTGAAAATATATTGTACACGATGAATAATCATATAATAGTGAGCGAGTGTAAAATAGGGAAGGAATAATAGTGTGTGTCCATATTTTTCTGGGTTTCTGTTGGTTACTTGGCCATATGGGTTAAACAGCATTAAAGTGATGTTTCTTGTGCACCCCCATAACGATTTGATTTGTTGGCGATGTTGTGCGTTAATTAAAATACTCGTGCCACTAGGAAAAGTATCGGATTTTAATGCCCACTGATTTGACAAATATTTGCGAAATACTCTTCCACCCCGACCTAGTTTTGCTTGTAGTGTCTTTGCGGAACTTGTTCCGAGTAATCTATAGAAACTGAATGTAATAACCGAGGGTTTAGGTATAATTGTGCGGTTGTATAGAATTACAATGAAGTCAGGTCTGCTCTCCTCTGTGCCATTCCATAATTACGTTGCGAAACTGAACCATATTAACTAGAGACCGGTTTTGATGATGTACATTGCAAGAGAAACACGACTAGTTGTTGAAATACCATCGGTACTGAATAAATATCGATTAATCTCTACCCTCGACTGATTATTTACTCCTTCCATCATAAAGAATAGGTAGCCGTCAGTACCACAGTCAAATTTTGGGTAATGAGAGCAAATAAAAGCTATATAATGCCCATTAAGCCCTGTATAGGTGCCTTCTGTAGTGGTTCAAAAAATGTGTTATCCGTTGCGTTAAAATTTCTACCGGTTCGTTATAACCTTCCGCTAGTTATTATCAATACCCAGCAATAACTCGCAGGCGCCAGTAATTTCGTGGACCACACGAATTTAAGAAACCATTTACTACAGACGGTAGCTTACAGGAGCGATAGGGCATGTCAAAGCGACGGTAATCTACCTACTTAGGTGGACTTATACCACCACCAGTACTGGAAAGCTACGTTGCAATATAAACTTGTAATACTGTGGTCAAATAAAAGCTATATAATGCCCATTCAGCCCTGTATAGGTGCCTTCTGTAGTGGTTCAAAAAATGTGTTATCCGTTGCGTTAAAATTTCTACCGGTTCGTTATAACCTTCCGCTAGTTATTATCAATACCCAGCAATAACTCGCAGGCGCCAGTAATTTCGTGGACCACACGAATTTAAGAAACCATTTACTACAGACGGTAGCTTACAGGAGCGATAGGGCATGTCAAAGCGACGGTAATCTACCTGCTTAGGTGGACTTATACCACCACCAGTACTGGAAAGCTACGTTGCAATATAAACTTGTAATACTGTGGTCAAATAAAAGCTATATAATGCCCATTCAGCCCTGTATAGGTGCCTTCTGTAGTGGTTCAAAAAATGTGTTATCCGTTGCGTTAAAATTTCTACCGGTTCGTTATAACCTTCCGCTAGTTATTATCAATACCCAGCAATAACTCGCAGGCGCCAGTAATTTCGTGGACCACACGAATTTAAGAAACCATTTACTACAGACGGTAGCTTACAGGAGCGATAGGGCATGTCAAAGCGACGGTAATCTACCTGCTTAGGTGGACTTATACCACCACCAGTACTGGAAAGCTACGTTGCAATATAAACTTGTAATACTGTGGTCAAATAAAAGCTATATAATGCCCATTCAGCCCTGTATAGGTGCCTTCTGTAGTGGTTCAAAAAATGTGTTATCCGTTGCGTTAAAATTTCTACCGGTTCGTTATAACCTTCCGCTAGTTATTATCAATACCCAGCAATAACTCGCAGGCGCCAGTAATTTCGTGGACCACACGAATTTAAGAAACCATTTACTACAGACGGTAGCTTACAGGAGCGGTAGGGCATGTCAAAGCGACGGTAATCTACCTACTTAGGTGGACTTATACCACCACCAGTACTGGAAAGCTACGTTGCAATATAAACTTGTAATACTGTGGTCAAATAAAAGCTATATAATGCCCATTCAGCCCTGTATAGGTGCCTTCTGTAGTGGTTCAAAAAATGTGTTATCCGTTGCGTTAAAATTTCTACCGGTTCGTTATAACCTTCCGCTAGTTATTATCAATACCCAGCAATAACTCGCAGGCGCCAGTAATTTCGTGGACCACACGAATTTAAGAAACCATTTACTACAGACGGTAGCTTGCAGGAGCGGTAGGACATGTCAAAGCGACGGTAATCCACCTACTTAGGTGGACTTATACCACCACCAGTACTGGAAAGCTACGTTGCCATATAAACTTGTACTACTGTGGTAGGGGTAGGAGTCGTCCCTATCTTGGATACAATAATGCGTTCACTACGCTGTTTGTAGTAGCTTACCCGCGCTCCTATTTTTGTTCAAATGGTTCAAATGGCTCTAAGCACTATCGTACTTAACATCTGAGGTCATCAGTCCCCTAGACTTAGAACTATTTAAACCTAAATAACCTAAGGGCATCACACACATCCATGCCCGAGGCAGGATTCGAACCTGCGACCGTAGCAGCAGCGCGGTTCCGGAATGAAGCGCCTAGAATCGCACGGCCACAGCGTCCGGCCCTATTCTTTGTATTCATTATTAAACCTACTCCTGTATTACCCCTACTTGATTTTTTATTTCTAACCCTGTATTCACCTTACCAGAAGTCTTGTTCCTCCTGCCACCGAATTTTACTAATTCCCATTATATCTAACTTTAATCTATCCATTTCCCTTTTTAAATTTTCTAACCTACCTTCCCGATTAAGGGATCTGACATTCCACGCTCCGATCCGCAGTTTTGTTTCTCCTGATTTCGGCGTCCTCCTGAGTAGTCCCCGCCCGGAAATCCAAATGGGGGACTATTTTACCTCCGGAATATTTTACCCAAGAGGAAGCCATAATCATTTAACCATACGGTAAAGCTGAATGCCCTCGTGAAAAATTACGGCTGTAGTATCCCCTTGCTTTCAGCCCTTCGCAGGATCAGCACAGGAAGGCCATTTTGGTTAAAATTAAGTAATTTCGCTATTGTAGTGTTGACCAGTTGGCTGTTAGCAGAGCGTAGCGTTGCACAGTTGGAGGTGAGCCGCCAGCAGTGGTGGATGTGGGGAGAGAGATGGCGGAGTTTTGAGAGCGGATGATTTAGACGTGTGTCCATCAGAGACAGTAAATTTGTAAGACTGGATGTCATGAACTGATATATATATTATGACTTTTGAACACTATTAAGGTAAATACATTGTTTGTTCTTTATCAAAATCTTTCATTTGCTAACTATGCCTATAAGTAGTTAGTGACTTCAGTAGTTAGAATCTTTTATTTAGCTGGCAGTATTGGCGCTAGGGGTAAGATAGATACTGCTACAGAAAATTAAAGAGACCTTTGGAGAAAGGAGAACCACTTGCATCAATATCAAGAGCTTCGATGGAAACCCAGTTCTAAGCAAAGAAGGGAAAGCAGAAAGGTGGAAGGAGTATACAGAGAGCTATACAAGGGCGATGTACTTGAGGAAATATTATGGAAATGGAAGAGGATGTAGATGAAGATGAAATGGGAGACAAGATACTGCGTGAAGAGTTTGACAGAGCACTGAAAGACCTGAGTCGAAACAAGGCCCCGGGAGTAGACAACATTCCATTAGAACTACTGATGGCCTTGGGAGAGCCAGTCATGACAAAACTCTACCATCTGGTGAGCAAGATGTATGAGACAGGCGAAATACCCACAGACTTCAAGAAGAATATAATAATTCCAATCCCAAAGAAAGCAGGTGTTCACAGATGTGCAAATTACCGAAATATCAGTTTAATAAGTCACAACTGCAAAATACTAACGCGAATTCCTTACAGACGAATGGAAATACTGGTAGAAGCCGACCTCGGGGAAGATCAGTTTTGATTCCGTAGAAATGTTGGAACACGTGAGGCAATACTGCCCCTACGACTTATCTTAGAAGAAAGATTAAGGAAAGGCGAACCTACTTTTCTAGCATTTGTAGACTTAGAGAAAGCTTTTGACAATGTTGATTAGAATATTCTCTTTCAAATTCTGAAGGTGGCAGGGATAAAATACAGGGAGCGAAAGGCTATTTACAATTTGTACAGGAAGCAGATGGCAGTTATAAGAGTCGAGGGACAGGAAAGGGAAGCAGTGGTTGGGAAGGGAGTGGGACAGGGTTGTAGCCTCTCCCCGATGTTATTCAATCTATATATTGAGCAAGCAATAAAGGAAACAAAAGAAAAGTTCGGAGTACGAATTAAAATCCATGGAGAAGAAATAAAAACTTTGAGGTTCGCCGATGACATTGTAATTCCGTCAGAGACAGCAAAGGACTTGGAAGAGCAGTTGAACGAAATGGACAGTGTCTTGAAGGGAGGGTATAAAATGAACATCAACAAAAGCAAAACGAGGATAATGGAATGTAGTCAAATTAAGTCGGGTGATGCTGAGGGAATTAAATTAGGAAATGAGACACTTAAAGTAGTAAAGGAGTTTTGCTATTTGGGGAGCAAAATAACTGATGGTTGAAGTAGAGAGGATATAAAATGTGGACTGGCAACGGCAAGGAAAGCGTTCCTGAAGAAGAAAAATTTGTTAACATCGAGTATAGATTTAAATGTCAGGAAGTCGTTTCTGAAAGTATTTGTATGGAGTGTAGCCATGTATGGAAGTGAAACGTGGACGATACATAGTTTAGACAAAAAGAGAATAGAAGCTTTCGAAATGTGGTGCTACAGAAGAATGCTGAAAATTAGATGGGTAGATCACATAACTAATGAGGAGGTGTTTAATAGAATTGGGGAGAAGTGGAGCTTGTGGCACAACTTGACTAGAAGTATGGATCGGTTGGCAGGACATGTTCTGAGACATCGAGGGATCACCAATTTAGTATTGGAGGGCAGCGTGGAGGGTAAAAATGGCTCTGAGCACTATGGGACTCAACTGCCGTGGTCGTACGTCCCCTAGAACTTAGAACTACTTAAACCTAACTAACCTAAGGACAGCACACAACACCCAGCCATCACGAGGCAGAGAAAATCCCTGACCCCGCCGGGAATCGAACCCGGGAACCCGGGCGTGGGAAGCGAGAACGCTACCGCACGACCACGAGATGCGGGCGGAGGGTAAAAATCATAGAGGGAGACCAAGAGATGAATACACTAAGCAGATTCAGAAGGATGTAGGCTCCTGTAGATACTGGGAGATGAAGAATCTTGCACAGGATAGAGTAGCATGGAGAGCTGCATCAAACCAGTCTCAGGACTGAAGACCACAACAACATTGGCGCTCTTTGTATTGCAGTAGTTTGCGTAACGAAGATTTTTGTGAGGTAAGTGATTCATGAAAGGTGTAGGTTATTGTTAGTCAGGGCCATTCTTTTGTAGGGATTATTAAAAGTCAGATTGCGCTGCGCTAAAAATATTGTGTGTCAGTTTAGTGCTGATCAGAATAGGTAAAGAGCGAAATGTCTGAGTACGTTCAGTTCTGCTCAGCTGTTTGAAAAGCAAATAATGTAAGAGGTTTATCAGCACAGTCATTCATTAATTTTTCTAAGGGGATGTTTCAAAGTCATCAACAATCAATGACTAAACAACCTAATCACTTTACCTGAGCTTCACCGTGGCAAATAATTGAAATTATCTTACCCAATTCTTTCATCACTGTAGAATCTCCACAACAGGTTGGACCGCCACCAGACAAACGGTGTCTTCCTCCCAAGGCGGGACACAGAACAGGACTCCTAGAGTTCAGAACGCAGAGCAGGTACGAGGTTTGTTCAGAGAGTAATGCTCGGCGTTTTTATTCAACAAATGTTTATTGAACTTAATGAGAAATAATGGTGTTTTATCTACACACCCTATTTTTCCACGTAATCTCCATCTCGTTCTATGGCCTTCCTCCAGCGCGAAATAAAGGCGTGCATGCCCTGTCGGTACCAATCCTTGTCCTGGTGGCGAAACCAGTGCTTCACTGTGTGAATCACCTCCTCATTTTCGTCAAAATGTCTTCCACGCATGGCATCCTTTAATGCGCCAAACAATTGAAAGTCCGAGGGGGCTAGGTCAGGAGTGTCAGGTGTAACAGCCGTGGATGGTCTCCCCGAGCGCTGCAGATCGTGGAGCTCCGCCGAACCGTCTTCTGACGACCTCACCCTCCGTGCCCAGCGACTAACTGTACTTCTGGCGAGAGCAGATGTTCCATAGACTTTGCAAAAGCGTAGGGACCTATGTGAATATTACCCACAGCTTCTTTCTCTGCAGTGAGAAATTCATTAAATGTAAATGTCGTGTGACTAGGGCTTCCCGTCGGGTAGACTGTTTGCCGGGTGCATGTCTTTCGATTTGACGCCAATTCGGCGACTTGTGCGTCTATGGGGATGAAATGATGGGAGTAACGGAGAATACTTGACCGTCAATGGAATGCGAGGCTTCCAGGTCCTGAAGTGAGAATTCGTGACTAGTCTGTGCATCCGCAGGAAGCGTGGTATCTACGTTGTGTTTCTGAAAACCGACACACCATGGCCATATGGCCTACTTAGCTGCAATCCATGGACCTTGCTCGTCGTTGGGAGCACTCCGACCATACAGAATGGAAACCGGGTGAAAGACTTTCTGTCACGGAATGGACCGACGAGACTCCCACTCGGTGCTAGGCAACTGGCGAGCAGCGAAAAGAGCCAGATCAAGACGAGGCGGTTGTAGCCGGCGAAACTTTTCAAACACATGAATGATCGGCAGACAGGTGTCGAGGGACGAGTTCTGTGACTTCAAAATATATCACCCCGAAGACCTTCGTCTGGTGCGTGAAACACCACCATATCGCGAATCAATGAAGAGGCATAACACTGCTTGCAGGCAATGATGTTTAGGACAACACAACGCCCAGTCCCTGACTGGAGAAAATCTCCGACCCAGCCGGGACTCGAACCCGGACCCTTAGGATTGACATTCTGTCGCACTGACCACTCAGCTACCGGGGGCGTACAGAAATTCAATGACGGCACGTTGCTGGTAACGTACCATCTACAGACGCCATTTTGAAACTGTCCTGCAACTACGGTATCTGTCGGAGGTGACGGAAACTTGGCGCGCTCACTCAGGAGACTTGAAATACACTATTGGCCATTAAAATTGCTATACTAAGAAGAAATGCAGATGATAAACGGGTATTCATTGGACAAATATATTATACTAGAACTGACATGTGATCACATTTCCACGCAATTTGGGTGCATAGATCCTGAGAAATCAGTACCCAGAACAACCACCTCTGGCCGTAATAACGGCCTTGATACGCCTAGGCAATGAGTCAAACACAGCTTGGATGGCGTGTACAGGTAGAGCTGCCCATGCAGCTTCAACACGATACCACGGTTCATCAAGAGTAGTGAATGGCGTATTGTGACGAGGCAGTTGCTCGGCCACCATCGACCAGACGTTTTCAATTGGTGAGAGATCTGGAGAATGTGCTGGCCAGGCCAGCAGTCAAACATTTTCTGTATCCAGAAAGGCCTGTACAGGACCTGCAACATGCGGTCGTGCATTATCCTGCTGAAATGTAGGGTTTCGCAGGGATCGAATGAAGGGTAGAGCCACGGATCGTAACACATCTGAAATGTAAGTTCCTGTTGTGTTGGCAGAAGAGCCAACACCGTGTTACTAGAGGAGGCCGAAATGCATGCGTTTTAGCTCACGCAGGCAGGCGTGAGGAGGGAAGAACTATACTGAAGTGAGGTCTGGAACATGGCAAGAATTAGAATTCAGAAAGCGGACGTAATTAGTTTGATACTTAACTTTAATCCATTAATGATGAACGTCGCTCTTGACGGTACATGATTCACAATATTATCAGTTCAGAATACGTTCTTGAAGAATATGGCGCCTTGCTAGGTCGTAGCAAATGACGTAGCTGAAGGCAATGCTAAACTGCCGTCTCTGCAAATGAGAGCGTATTAGTCAGTAAATCATCGCTAGCAAAGTCGGCTGTACAACTAGGACGAGTGCTAGGGACTCTCTCTAGACTAGACCCGCCGTGTGGCGGCGCTCGGTCTGCAATCACTGATAGTGGCGACACGCGGGTCCGACGTATACTAACGGCCTGTGGCCAATTTAAAGGCTATCACCTAGCAAGTGTGGTGGCTGGCGGTGACACCACGGTTCCACTGTTCAAAGTGCCGCCAATGCGAACAAGAGGTGAGCGAGGCGTGTAACCAATGGCACCCCATACCATCACGTCGGGTGATACGCCAGTATGGCGATGACGAATACACGCTTCCAATGTGCGTTCGCCGCAGAGTCGCCAAACACGGATGCGACCATGTAAACAGAACCTGGATTCATCCGAGAAAATGACGTTTTGCCATTCGTGCACCCAGGTTCGTCGTTGAGTACATCATCGCAGGCGCTCCTGTCTGTGATGCAGCGTCAAGGCTAACCGCAGACATGGAGCTGATAGTCCCTGCTGCTGCAAACGTCGTCGAACTGTTCGTGCAGATGGTTGTTGTCTTACAAACGTCCCCATGTGTTGACTCAGGGATCGAGACGTGGCTGCACGATCCGTTACAGCCATGCGGATAAGCTGCCTGTCATCTCGACTGCTAGTGATACGAGGCCGTTGGGATCCAGCACGGCGTTCCGTATTACCCTCCTGAACCCACCGATTCCATATTCTTCTAACAGTCATTGGATCTCGACCAACTCAAGCAGCAATGTCGCGATACGATAAACCGCAATCACGATAGACTACAATCCGACCTTTATCAAAGTCGGAAACGTGATGGTACGCATTTCTCCTCCTTACACGACGCATCACAACAACGTGTCACGAGACAACGCCGGTCGACTGCTGTTTGTGTATGAGAAATCGGTTGGAAACTTTCCTCGTGTCAGGACGTTGTAGGTGTCGCCACCGGTTCCAACTTTGTTTGAATGCTTTGAAAAGCTAATCATTTGCATATCACAGCATCTTCTTCCTGTCGGTTAAATTTCGCGACTGTAGCATGTCATCTTCGTGGTGTAGCAATTTTAATGGCCAATAGTGTAATACAATAATACGTACGTAACGTTTTGCACTCATAGCTCTGTTTTCGGCTGAGACAAAATATTCGGTGCTTTACTTTCCGGGCAACCCTCGTAATAACGAATGTTATCCCAAACAAAGACCTATTCATGGCTTCTAACCCACGAAGACTTCCCACTGGTCGAAAGACAAACTGGCTTCTTAAGGATACGAAATCGCCTCATTGACCATGCAAAGACGATGCTCAAGGGGGTATATTGAACTATCGAAGCTGAATATAGCAGGTACGCGTAATTTATTACAAAGATAACTGTTGCGATCTTCTAAAAACAAAATATAAATGGAAGAAGTGAAAGTGCCGAATGAACAGACAACTTTGTACTTTTATTCACCTTTGTACTTTAAAATTGTTCTACAGCCGAAATTGCGATAGTGAAATAAATTAATAATAAAAACGTACAGACGGCAGTGATTTCATTCTAAAAGTGTATTATCATGACCGTGCAAGGAAAAACCATTAACATTCTGTACCCGTGGCGAGGTCTACTTTGCTCCAGCTTCGACAGGATTCCGATATCTCGCCTTAAATCGCAGCTCGTGTATTAGAGAAACTCAAGCGCAGCTAGTCAAAAAAGGCTAGCACGGTGGTTCTAGAGAGAAGACAGACAGTGGAAGAAGATAGAGATAGACAACAGAGCCATTTCTTTACTTTATTGCAGCTAACAATGGAGACTTCTTTTTTATATATACAGCAGTAAAATATATCAAGACTGTTGCTACTTAAGTTTCAATATGCTGCTTCCTTTCTTTTTGTTACCTGTTACAAAAAATAACAAAACATACAACTGTCAAAAAACAGTGGATGTACCGACAGTCCTTGACGGAAGAGTCTAATATGACTGAGCAGGTTTTAGTAACTGAAATGCATCTACATCTACATGGATACTCTGCAAATCACATTTAAGTGCCTGTAACTATAAACACATCTTTATACGTTGAGTGTGATGAAAAGTGTCAGATAAAACATTTGAATATTTACTATAATAAGCATATGCAAATGATAATATCATAATGCTAACTTACCTGGAGCAGAATTCAACTCACTGATTTCATATGACATCTATCATCTTTTCCAGCCTCAAAGACTGCCATTTTCACCTGCCATTTTCACTGTTTCCCCCCGAGACCGCAATGCAACTCTTACATCTATTCTTGTCAAACAGCTTGGTCACAGGGCAAAAATTTGGTTGATAGTGACCTGGAAGTTCATAGAAACAATGCTGACCGTCCTTAACATCGCAATTTCATTTTGTTCGTTTCCTGTCTTCCAGTCTCACTCGACCAATTCCATCCCTTGACACGATTACTGAGAAGTGGATGAATTTTTCAAGATTGTTTTCTTGTTTCTCTGGAACACGTTCACCAGAGTTCTCTTCATCTATGAGATCAAATTCAGGTTCACATTCTTCATACTCGACATTTTCATCAAGTTCCTTGAAATCTGGAGCAAACGCTGACCAGTTTTCTACTTGGTTCTGAGCCCAAGCAGAGACCAACACCATTTGATATCGAGGCAATGACTGGACGCACTGAATGCCACACAACATCTAGTAGCAATTCTCCCTTACTATCATGAAGCATTTTCACAAGATTTCCTACGCTTATCTCGCATACACATACAATGCTTGTTGACGTCAGAACCAGGGCAGATGTACACCGCAACGCCAGAGAAACTACATTTTTTTCTACATGGTTTTGTTGACCAGGTCCTGTAATTTCTGAATGAGTTCTGATTCGCCATCTATCCCATATGCCAAAACTTCCTTGGTGTGATGGTCTCTGATGACACGATCGGCAGTGTTCACCAGGAAACCATCTCTACGTCAAGTAAATTCAGTACTTTTAACAGCAGTCGCAATGGTTGTACTCTGAGTGACCTTGAATGAAGATTTAAGTTCCAGTCCTGGTGTTGAAAGAACCAGAACCTTTCTATGTGCATTGTCAGCACGTACATGTTGACCACGACTGTCAAAAGATGACACCATATTTATGTCAGAATCTCTGATGCGAGCCATCTGTAGTATCAAGTACTGCTGCATGTCTCATGAGGCACACAAAGAACATTATTTCTTTACGTGAACTGAAGTGCACCTTAAGGAATGGTGACAGAAGACGGTACTTCTGGTCACATTCTCCTGAGAGAACATCCCAGATGCAAACATCATTGTCTGCTAAAGCGTTAAGCAGCTTATGTCCATTCCGTGACCAACTTAAGGAACAAACTGGACAGACATGGGCACTTCTTACTTTCACAATTCCACGAGTCAAAAAGTCCCATATTACCACACGGCCGTCGTTACGTCCTACTGCTAACAATGTCTCTCGTTTGTTGGAGGCTCAAGTGTTGG
This sequence comes from Schistocerca nitens, assembly GCF_023898315.1. Taxonomy (NCBI): domain Eukaryota; kingdom Metazoa; phylum Arthropoda; class Insecta; order Orthoptera; family Acrididae; genus Schistocerca; species Schistocerca nitens. The sequence continues at coordinate 751,440,229 of NC_064618.1, read as the reverse complement.
CCGCCGAACTCCGGACAGTCTCGTCTGAAAGATTATTGTAATTCTAAATTCATTGTCACTCACTTACAAAGTCGACACTTTTTCTTTAAACAATATACCGCTTGAATCTCGCCGCAGCGCAGCTAGCCGCAAGCGGAGCAGCTGTGCGTGGTGTCCAGAGAGGGCGGGCGGTTGCATTTGCCGGCTGGATTCCGCCAAGCTTAGTGGAGTACGTAGTGTCGCAGTGCTAGCTTGGCTCAGTTCCACGAGTGGATTGCACGTTCAGCAAATCAGTTGCCGTTTACTTGCCACTGAAGGGGCCGTTCCGGAGATAACTTGTGGAACTAGTTAATGGTCCTAGTGTCTGCAATGTGCTCAGCTTTATTTGGTTCTTGTAGTGTGGCAGATGTATATGAGATTGGTGTTCTAGCACTAGCGACGAACGACGCAGTGAAAGTTTTACATCTGGTAAGCACTTATGCTGCTCGAAAAAGTTGTACTAGAGCAAACTTATATGAAGTTCCCTATACTGGTCGCTTAACACAAAGAAAAGTATTGTCACTAGGAGGAAGTAAAGAAATAAAAGTTATGCTGTTTGGAGAAATATCAGAACAGGTGCAAAATTTTAAGTATCTTGGAAGCAGGATAGACGCCTACTGGAAGTGCACCACAAAAATTAAAACAAGGATAGCAATGGCAAAAGAGGCATTTTAAAAAGGAGAATTTTCTGAAGCGGTCTGGACAGAGAACTCAGGAAGAGACTCATAAAATGTCTTGTATGGAGTGTTCTTCTGTGTGGTACTGACACATAGACTGAGGAAGAAAGACAGAGGAAGGCTGGAGGCTTTTCAGATGTGGACATGGCGGAAGATGGAAAGAATAAGTTGGATGGACAGGGTAAAGAATGAAGAGGTACTGAGAAGAGTGGGAGAGAAAAGACAGTTACTAGATGTAATAAAAAGAAGAAAAAGAAATTGGATTGGGCATATATTAAGAAAGAATGACGGACTGATAAAAACAGTTTTAAAAGGTTATGTAGAAGGGAAAAGGAAGCGAGGAACGAAGAGATTTCAGATACTGTATGACGTGATGGGCGGTACGACCTACAGTAACCTTAAGAAGGAAGCAATGGATCGCAGAAAATGGAGAGGAAAATGACCCGCTAATACAGCAGAGCCGGCCGGTGTGGCGAGCGGTTCTAGGCGCTACCGTCTGGAACCGCGAGTCCGCTACGGTCGTAGGTTCGAATCCTGCCTCGGGCATGGATGTGTGTGATGTCCTTAGGTTAGTTAGGTTTAAGTAGTTCTAAGTTCTAGGGAACTGATGACCTCAGAAGTTAAGTCCCATAGTGCTCAGAGCCATTTTGAATACAGCAGAAAACTGATGATGATGATGATGATGATGATGATGATGATGATACTGGTTACCAGAAGTAGATTTAATTCAAGTGCCTGCGTAACAAGGTGAAAAGGTCTCCTTAAATTTACGGAGTGTACTGCTTACTTAACTTCCTTTCTTGTTAAGTAATTTTTTTGGTAATTTAAATTTCTTGCTTTAAATTGCACCAAGTAATTGAGGTCCTGTGTTTGTTTTCATATTTAAATTTCTCGGTTTGTTTGACAATTAACTTGTTATCTTCTGCTCTAGTTAAGTAATATCTTTGGGTAAATTAAAGCCTTGTCTTTAAATCAGCTAACTACGCCGATCTCTGATGTTATTAAGTGCAAAGGTATTTTATTCACTTTTCTTGGTTATTATAAGTGCTGAACAGTTGTTGTTTTACAGGAGCTGTTCTTATTGTGAGTTGAAAAAGTGTTGAGGTAAGGCCAAACTAATGACACGTCAAGTGAAACCAGCCGACCACCCAATCTTAAGTCAAGCCACCATGTAAACCAAGTTCTGCCAGTTCATATATTGTAAAAGGGATTTGCCTGCCTGCCATTGCACTGCTTACCTTTAAAGCGATTTCATTTATTGATAATTTTAAATATTTATTTCCTTAAAATTTATTGGGGAGTTTACCTAAAGAAATTTCTAAATGAGTGAAAACTGAAAGTTTTGAAGTCGATATTTTAATTTACTGTAAAGTTATTGAAATTTTTTCGGGTTTGGTTTTATTGCAAGGTCTTGTGTAAATGTAAATTTAAACTGTCATGGCTTTGCAAGCAAATGAAAGTTTTGCCTAGAATCCAACAGATGTTAGTAATTGTGATTTGAAATTACTAGCCTTTAGTGTTTTGTAAAATAAATAAGGGGTTTTTAATAGTGCTTAACATTTCTTGTCTCAGCACGTCTCCTATTCTACAAGCTTGGAAAGGCCCGTCTGGTCCAGAATTAGTTACTACTTGCTTGTTTAAAACTGCATGGAATAGTTTAATTTATAATATTTTTCTAAAGTACGGGACCAGTGCTGTGTCTGTTCTTGAAGATTGCTGGTGGGAAGCTCTTATGAGAGTATACGTCTCCTCATTGGATGCTTAAACGTATTCTATGGGTGATACATCAGGGGACCGGGCATTCCAGCCAAGGATCCGTATTTGCCTCAAGGTTTCTGTGGCGTGACCGGCTTTATCCTGCTGGAATATGTCATTTAGTACCCCCATCATGGAAGAGATAACAATGTAATTTACCGTTATTGCCACTTACTGGTAAGCATCCAGCGTTCCTTCGACAGTTACTGAATTAGTCCTGTTGTAATATCCAATAGCACATCACGATTCCAGGAGTTGGAATTATGGATTTCAAGTAACTCTGCTTTCCGTTATCTTTTACCATGTGGCTATGGACACGCTGGAGTCAATCTGACGGCCACAAACGTAAGCGAGAATCATCGCTGAACATCTCAGACTGCTAACGTCCCACTTGATTCTGGCTCTACACCGTGCGTGACTGTGGTCTGTGTTATAACGCCAGCAGTAAACGACATGTCGCAATTCGTGGCCTGAACTCAGCTTCCAGTCATCTGTTTCCTGCCGTTATGTAGACAGGAGTGACACCACCAGCAGTCGACCAATGGTGTAAACGCCCAGAAGATGACCCCTACGTCGGGTTGAAACCGGTTGGCGGTATTATAACAATAATAAGTGCGATGAAGACTGTTCTTGAATTATTGATTAATCATACTAATCGCTGCTTCTCTCCACAACCATGTTGTCCAAAAATTCCTGGCGACTGCCTACAAACTCTGCCCAGATTCCAGTTATTGTCATGCGTCTGATTGTCAAAGGCAGTCGGATAATCCTGCAATGGTCTCATGGTTTAGTTATTACGGAAGGATCCATGTCCACTCTTCTTCCCACTCCATTGTCCTGACTCCATCCCACCATTCGTTCTGCAGACCACTAGCCCTCCGTGTGATTTGTTGGTATGATGCTCCTGTGTCTCCCGTACCAAAGTTTCTACCTTTCTCAAAATCTGAAACGTGGCGATAAGCTGGAAACGCTTGTACTCTGTGCTTGCTGTTTTGCCATCTCCACTTCGTAAGTTCCAGCATCGATAAACTCACTCAACTCCTGTCAAGTAACACACTTTTATTTACCTGTAGGAACGGTTTCTCTACAGAAACCACAGAGCAATCTCGCACAAGAATGAAATTCTTACCTACACATCCCACAGGCATGAAATACTGTGGCATGTTTGTTAGCGTTCGGTTAAGCTGTTCAAAAAAATGGTTCAAATGACTCTGAGCAGTATGGGACTTAACATCTGAGGTCATCAGTCCCCTAGAACTTAGAACTATTTAAACCTAACTAACCTAAGGACATAACACACAGGAGGCAGGATTCGAACCTGCGACCGCAGCAGTCGCGCGGTTCCGGACTGAAGCGCCTAGAACCGCTCGGCCACCGCGGCCGGTGGTTAAGCTGTTCATGGTGCAACACTTTCCATTTCCGGTAGTCTATGCGATAATTGAACGTATTCTTAATACCATATTGTAGCAAGTAATTACGGTGCAGTAGCCCGCGCGCGTCCCCTACACAGCACTTTGTAATGTTATCACATTTCTAAACTACGGTGGTGCTTTGAGAGAATAAGAATGGAGTTGATGATTTTTATACTCACACGGTAACAATGTAGTTCAAGAAAACAACAGTGACACTGCCCTAATTTGTCAACAGAACTATAGCGTGAAAGCAATTAAAGATACTACGTAAAATGCGATTGCCATTATATCTGGTAGTAGCAGACACAAAACAACCAAATGGATCCTTTACAATTGCGTCAATTTATGGCCCACCGAGATTAGTGATAACAAACTATTCATCACAGGAGGCCGCACTTATGTAATTCTCAGTGAGATTGATACTCTCGCTACAACATGGGGCTGTTACCAGCGACAGCGGAGTTACTAAACACGGTTCCCGAAATTCATTCACCAAAGAAGACGCAGTAAATATGCCAGAATTCGAATGAAGAACAGGAGTCAACGTGAGTAATTTGGAAGTGGATATTTTGGACTTCACTTCATTAAGTCTCGTCTTCCGGTCCAGACAATATACCAACTATTTCGTTCCAGAATGTGCTGATGAAATAGCTCCACTATTTTAGCAATGGACCGCTCACTCGATGAAAGATCCGTACCTGAAAACTGAAAAGTTGGGCATGTTACACCGGTACGCAAGGAAGGAAATGAATGTAATCTGCTTAATTTCGGCGCTTTATCGTTGATATCGATCTGTAATAGGATTTTGGAGCTTATGTTATATTTCGTTATAAAACACGAAGGAAACGACCTAGTGGTTCAAATGGCTCTGAGCACTATGGGACTTAACTGCTGAGGTCATCAGTCCCCTAGAACTTAGAACTACTTAAACCTAACTAACCTAAGGACACCACACACATCCATGCCTGAGGCAGGATTTGAACCTGCGACCGTAGCGGTCGCGCGGTTCCAGACTGAAGCGCCTAGAACCGCTCGGCCACAGCGGCCGGCAAAACGACCTAGTGAGTTACATCCAGAAAGGATTCAGGAAATATCGTTGTCGTGAAAAAAACCTTGCTGTTTATTCACACGACCTAATGAGTGCTAAATTGATTCCATGCTTCTAGACTTCGAAAAGGCTTTTGACACCGTTCCTCATAAGAGGCTTTTAATCAAACTGTGTGCCTATGGAGTATCGTCTCAGCTGTGCGCCTGGATTCGTGATATCCTGTCTGACAGGTCACAGTTCGTAGTAACTGACGATGAGTCATCTAGTAGAAACGAAGTTGTATCCGGAATTCCAAGTGTTATCGGACATCTGCTGGTGTGCTGTAAAACAATATATCTCCTAGAAACTTCTTGTAGGCAACGCCCTCGTTAGATTCCTCATCCAAGAACATTTTGAGACACTCTGGTGTGGAATGGTGCAATCGCAAGCGCCGTGTAGTATGTGGCTACTATCGCGACGCGAGACAAGGGCGAATACCTGTTGCACTTGGAGAAAGTCCTCTGTGTGTGATATGCGGCCGACCTTGAGACCACTACATGCGGCACCCAGTTTGGGGAGAGCAAGTTGTACAGTCGCGACGCGGCGTTAGTTTCAGTCACCTAGTTAACAACTCTAACAGGGCACACTGGCCGCGTGACGGCAGCGCCTTCCATCATGGTCCGCGCAGCGTCCGTTGGTAGTTACGTGTGGCCATCCGAAACAACACGTGGCGTAGGGCTCAAGTAACGCGCAGCTGTTTTCGTCAGTCTGAGCTATGGAGATGAGAGAGGATTTAGACTTCATCGTAGATATTAACTAATGTCTGCCATTAATTTTAGAAAGGGTTGGTTTTGTTATGATGTTCGGTCCAAAGACTGGATTCCTGCAGCTCTCCCCACTAGTCTATACGGTTCATTCATGTTAACTTGAGCATAGCTTTTGCAACCTACAGTCATCCACTTTTCCTGAAATGGTAATCATTTGTACTTTTAAATCACTTCTACCGGTTTCCGTCCCATTCGGATTATTGCATCTCGGTTCGTCGTTTTATTTTTTTTTTATTTTATTTATTTATTTTTTGTTTTACAGTGTATATACAATATTAATTTACATATTACTAACTGGAATACATAGTATTAATGTTCCTTAATTATTTCTTTAATTTTTCGTTATGAATCGGCTTTCAGCAACTTAGGCCATCGATAGATAATACTAAACAGACAGTCAACACAATTTCAGTGCAAATTCATAGCTGTACAAAGATTGTTGTACAAAGATATTAGACTTTTTACCACTATTAGGACTCAAAACACAAGCATATCCACGGGTGCCCGTTGGACACTGTAGACCGGCAGTACACCCGTGGATATTTTGATTACCTAAACAGTTGTTGTTGTGGTGGTCTTCAGTCCTGAGACTGGTTTGATGCAGCTCTCCATGCTACTCTATCCTGTGCAAGCTCCTTCGTCTTCCTGTACTTACTGCAACCTACATCCTTCTGAATCTGCTTAGTGTATTCATCTCTTGGTCTCCCTCAGAACATGTCGTACCAACCGGTCCCTTCTTCTTGTCAAGTTGTGCCACAAACTCCTCTTCTCCTCAATTCTGTTCAATACCTCCTCATTAGTTATGTGATCTACCCATCTAATCTTCAGCATTCTTCTGTAGCACCACATTTCGAAACCTTCTATTCTTTTCTTGTCCAATCTATTTATCATCCACGTTTCACTTCACACTCCATACAATTACTTTTAGAAACGACTTCCTGACACTTAAATCCATACTCGATGTTAACAAATTTCTCTTCAGACACGCTTTCCTTCCCATTGCCAGTCTACATTTTATATCCTCTCTACTTCACCATCATCAGTTATTTTGCTCCCCAAATAGCAAAACTCCATTACTACTTTAAGCGTCTCTTTTCCTAATCTAATTCCCTCAGCATCACCCGATTTAATTCGACTACATTCCATTATCCTCGTTTTGCTTTTGTTGATGTTCATCTTATATCCTCATTTCAAGACACTGACCATTCCGTTCACCTGCTCTTCCTAGTCCTATGCTGTCTCCAGCAGAATTACAATGCCATCGGCGAACCTCAAAGTTTTTATTTCTTCTCCATGGATTTGAATACCTACTCCAAATTTTTCTTTTGTTTCCTTTACTGCTTGCTCAATATACAGATTGAATAACATCGGGGAGAGGCTACAACCCTGTCTCACTCCCTTCCCAACCACTGCTTCCCTTTCGTACCCCTCGCTTCTTATAACTGCCATCTGGTTTCTGTACAAATTGTAAATAGCCTTTCGTTCCCTGTATTTTACCCCTGCCACCTTTAGAATTTGAAAGAGAGTATTCCAGTCAACATTGTCAAAAGCTTTCTCTAAGTCTACAAATGCTAGAAACGTAGGTTTGCCTTTTCTTAATCTTTCTTCTAAGATAAGTTCAAATGGCTCTGAGCACTATGGGACTCAACTGCTGAGGTCATTAGTCCCCTAGAACTTAGAACTAGTTAAACCTAACTAACCTAAGGACATCACAAACATCCATGCCCGAGGCAGGATTCGAACCTGCGACCGTAGCGGTCTCGCGGTTCCAGACTGCAGCGCCTTTAACCGCACGGCCACTTCGGCCGGCTAAGATAATTCGTAAGGTCAGTATTGCGTCACGTGTTCCAAAATTTCTGCGGAATCCAAACTGATCATCCCAGAGGTCGGCTTCTACCAGTATTTCCATTCGTCTGTAAAGAATTTGTGTTAGTGTTTTGCAGCTGTGACTTATTGAACGGATAGTTCGGTAATTTTCACATCTGTCAACAACTGCTTTCTTTGTGATTGGAATTATTATATTCTTCTTGAAGTCTGTGGGTATTTCGCCTGTTTCATACATCTTGCTCACCAGATGGTAGAGTTTTGTCAGAACTGGCTCTCCCAAGGCCGTCAGTAGTTCTAATGGAATGTTGTCTACTCCCGGGGCCTTGTTTCGACTCAGGTCTTTCAGTGCTCTGTCAAACTCTTCACGCAGGATTGTATCTCCCATTCCATCTTCATCTACATTCTCTTCCATTTCCATATTATTGTCCTCAAGTACATCGTCCCTGTATATACCCTCTATATACTCCTTCCACCTTTCTGCTTTCCCTTCTTTGCTTGGAACTGGGTTTCCATCCGAGCTCTTGATATTCATACAAGTGGTTTTCTTTTCTTCAAAGGTCTCTTTAATTTTCCTGTAGGCAGTATCTACAGGGTGTTTCAAAAATGACCGGTATATTTGAAACGGCAATACAAACTAAACGAGAAGCGATAGAAATACACCGTTTTTTGCAATATGCTTGGGACAACACTACATTTTCAGGCAGACAAACTTTCGAAATTACAGTAGTTACAATTGTCAACAACAGATGGCGCTGCGGTCTGGGAAACTCTATAGTACGATATTTTCCACATATCCACCATGCGTAGCAATAATATGGCGTAGTCTCTGAATGAAATTACCCGAAACCTTTGACAACGTGTCTGGCGGAATGGCTTCACATGCAGATGAGATGTACTGCTTCAGCTGTTCAATTGTTTCTGGATTCTGGCGGTACACCTGGTCTTTCAAGTGTCCCCGCAGAAAGAAGTCACAGGGGTTCATGTCTGGCGAATAGGGAGGCCAATCCACGCCGCCTCCTGTATGTTTCGGATAGCCCAAAGCAATCACACGATCATCGAAATATTCATTCAGGAAATTAAAGACGTCGGCCGTGCGATGTGGCCGGGCACCATCTTGCATAAACCACGAAGTGTTCGCAGTGTCGTCTAAGGCAGTTTGTACCGCCACAAATTCACGAAGAATGTCCAGATAGCGTGATGCAGTAATCGTTTCGGATCTGAAAAATGGGCCAATGATTCCTTTGGAAGACATGGAGCCCAGACCAGTACTTTTTGAGGATGCAGGGACGATGGGACTGCAACATGGGGCTTTTCGGTTCCCCATATGCGCCAGTTCTGTTTATTGACGAAGCCGTCCAGGTAAAAATGAGCTTCGTCAGTAAACCAAATGCTGCCCACATGCATATCGCCGTCATCAATCCTGTGCACTATATCGTTAGCGAATGTCTCTCGTGCAGCAATGGTAGCGGCGCTGAGGGGTTGCCGCGTTTGAATTTTGTATGGATAGAGGTGTAAACTCTGGCGCATGAGACGATACGTGGACGTTGGCGTCATTTGGACCGCAGCTGCAACACGGCGAACGGAAACCCGAGGCCGCTGTTGGATCACCTGCTGCACTAGCTGCGCGTTGCCCTCTGTGGTTGCCGTACGCGGTCGCCCTACCTTTCCAGCACGTTCATCCGTCACGTTCCCAGTCCGTTGAAATTTTTCAAACAGATCCTGTATTGTATCGCTTTTCGGTCCTTTGGTTACATTAAACCTCCGTTGAAAACTTCGTCTTGTTGCAACAACACTGTGTTCTAGGCGGTGGAATTCCAACACCAGAAAAATCCTCTGTTCTAAGGAATAAACCATGTTGTCCACAGCACACTTAACGTTGTGAACAGCACACGCTTTCAGCAGAAAGACGACGTACAGAATGGCGCACCCACAGACTGCGTTGTCTTCTATATCTTTCACATCACTTGCAGCGCCATCTGTTGTTGAAAATTGTAACTACTGTAATTTCGAAAGTTTGTCCGCCTGAAAATGTACTGTTGTCCCAAGCATATTGCAACAAACGGTGTATTTCTATCGCTGCTCGTTTAGTTTTTATTGCCGTTCCAAATATACCGGTCATTTTTGAAACACCCTGTATCTTACCCCTAGTGAAGTAAGACTCTACATCCTTACATTTGTCCTCTAGCCATCCCTGCTTAGCCATTTTGCACTTCCTGTCGATCTCATTCTTGAGACGTTTGTTTTCCTTTTTACCTGCTTCATTTACTGTATTTTTATATTTTCTCCTTTCATCAATTATATTCAATGTTTCTTCTGTTACCCAAGGATTTCTACTAGCCCTCGTCTTTTTACCTACTTGATCCTCTGTTGCCTTCTCTACTTCATCCCTCAGAGCTACCCATTCTTCTTCTACTGTATTTCTTTCCCCCGTTCCTGTCAATTGTACCCATATCCTCTCCCTGAAACTCTGTATAACCTCTGTTTCTTTCAGTTTATCCAGGTCCCATCTCCTTAAATTCCCACCTTTTTGCAGTTTCTTCAGTTTCAATCTGCAGTTCATAACCAATAGATTGTGGTCAGAATCCACATCTGCCCCTGGAAATGTCTTACAATTTAAAACCTGGTTCCTAAATCTCTGTCTTACCATTATATAATCTATCTGAAACCTGTCAGTATCTCCAGGCTTCTTCCATGTATACAGCCTCCTTTCATGATTCTTGAACCAAGTGTTAGCTACGATTAAGTTATGCTCTGTGCAAAATTATACCAGACGGCTTCCTCTTTCATTTCTCTCCCCCAATCCATATTCACCCACTATGCTTCCCTCCTCCCTTTTCCTACTCTCGAATTCCAGTCACCCATGACTATTATATTTTCTTCTCCCTTCACTATCTGAATAATTTCTTTTATCTCATCATACATTTCATTAATTTCTTCGTCATCTGCAGAGCTAGTTGGCATATAAACTTTTACTACTGTAGTAGGCATGGGCTTCGTGTCTATCTTGGCCACAATAATGCGTTCACTATGCTGTTTGTAGTAGCTTACCCGCACTCCTATTTTTGTGTTCATTATTAAACCTTCTCCTGCATTACCCCTATTTGATTTTGTATTTATAACCCTGAATTCACCTTACAAAAAGTCTTGTTCGTCCTGCTACCGAACTTCACTAATTCCCACTATATCTAATTTCAACCTATCCATTTCCCTTTTTAAATTTTCTAACCTACCTGCTCGATTAAGGGATCTGACATTCCACGCTCCGATCCGTAGAACGCCAGTTTTCTTTGTCCTGATAATGACTTCCTCTTGAGTAGTCCCCGCCCGGATATCCGAATGGGGGACCATTTTACCTCTGGAATATTTTACCCAAGAGGACGCCATCATCATTTAACCATACAGTAAAGCTGCATGCCCTCGGGAAAAATTACGGCTGTAGTTTCCCCTTGCTTTCAGCCGTTCGCAGTACCAGCACAGCGAGGCCGTTTTGGTTAGTGTTACAAGGCCAGATCAGTCAGTCATCTAGACTGTTGCCCCTGCAACTACTGAAAAGGCTGCTGCCCCTCTTCAGGAACCACACGTTTGTCTGGCCTCTCAACAGATACCCCTCCGTTGTGGTTGCACCTACGGTACAGCCATCTGTAAAGCTGAGGCACGCAAGCCTCACCACCAACGACAAGGTCCATGGTTCATGGGGGAAGACCTAAAGAGACTCTCAACAAATAAATCTTGTATTGCAGTATATTCAAATATTAGAACTATCTGAACCTACAAGCCAAGAACGTCGTACAAGTGGGTAATGGCACGGATACTACGTCATATGAAGAAACTTGTAAATGTCATGAGCACACCGAAGAAGTGGGGGAGGGGAGAGAAAGACGTCCGCGCTGATTAGCCGAGCGGTCTAAGGCGCAGCAGTCATAGACTGTGCGGCTGATCCCGGCGGAGGTTCGAGTCGTCCCTCGGGCATGGGTGTGTGTGTTTGTCCTTAGGATAATTTAGGTTAAGTAGTGTGTAAGCTTAGGGACTGATGACCTTAGCAGTTAAGTCCCATAAGATCTCATGCACATTTGAACAGAGAAAGAAGTCTGTGGAATTTGAGTGTGGAACAGATACAACAAGCTCATTACCTAACGCTGAGAGAAATAATAACTGGCTGCTGCTACTTTAATAAGGATGAGTAATGGAACTGTGCTTGGTCGTTAAGGATCAGGACAGGGTTCTTTGACTAACGTTTACCAATGGCGGGAATTTCAACATAGCTTCAGTGAAAATTCCTATCTGTACAAGGATTTTTGATAAAGATATGTGATATTTTGTGACTATGTCGATACAGAACACAAACATATTGTGTTAATCTTCTGAATTTAGTTCTCTATAGGAACCTCACATTTCACAAGATGTGAATTACATTCATTTCTAGCATCTTCAGCAAAGGTGGAATCTTTTTTTTTCAGTCTCCAATTTCTTTCATGCTCCGTCAGTCTAGTAGTTATAGCCCTACCTGATTGGCCTACATGCAATTTGCCACGCAGATTGTAGGGAATTCTGTAAATTCCACTCATTATTTTTCGACTACAAATTAACAATATTCTTATGCAAATAGGATACCCGAAACAATATAAATATCAACGTACCTGCTTTCAGCATAACACAGAGTATAGTAGAGCACACGAAGTCCGTCCGTTGTCTTCCGTCATTATCACCTCATCTGTTTCGTCATCGCGTCCTGTTATGACATTCCAATTAATCGGAAGGAGCGCAATGGCCGGAAGCTCCGATTTACTCACCAGTTAGCTGGATCAGCTGGCTATCTACAAGGGTCACTCCAAAAGAAATGCACACAATTTTTTTTAAATCCATCTTTTATTCTACATGTTTGAAAGTTTTAAGTGTGTAGATACATAACGTTAGTAACAATATTTTCATTTCTCCACATAATTTGTATCCCTCTCTACTGCCTTACGCCATCTTGGAACCAGCGCCTGTATACCTGCATGGTAAAATTTTGGACCAACCTGTTGGAGCCACTGATTGTCAGCGTGCACAAGGGAGTCATCATCTTCAAACTTTGTTCCACGAAGAGAGTCTTTCAGTTTCCCAAAGAGATGATAGTCACATGGAGCCAGGTCAGGACTGTAAGGCGGGTGTTTCAGTGTTGTCCACCCGAGTTTTGTGATCCCTTCCATGGTTTTTTGACTGGCATGTGGCCGTTTATTGTCGTGCAACAGCTAAACATCCTGCTTTTGCCGATGTGGTCGAACAAGACTCAGTCGAGCTTGAAGTTTCTTCAGTGTCATATGCATCAGAATTTATGGTGGTTCCACTTGGCATGATGTCCACAAGCAAGAGTCCTTCGGAATCGAAAAATACCGTAGCCATAACTTTTCCAGCAGAAGATGTGGTTTTGAATTTTTTTTTCTTGGGTGAATTTGCATGATGCCACTCCATTGATTGCCTCTTCGTCTCTGGTGAAAAATGATGGAGCTATGTTTCATCACTTGTCACAATTCTTCCAAGAAATTCGTCCCCACCATTCCCGTAATGTTCCAAAAGTTCGCTGCATACCGTTTTTCTTGTTTGTTTGTGAGCCACTGTCAACATCCTGGGAACCCAACTGGCTCAAACCTTTTTTAACGCCAACACTTTCAGTATTCTGCAAACACTTCCTTCTCCTATCCCAACGTGGCGTGACAATTCGTTCACTGTCATGCGTCTGTCAGCAGTCACCAATTCGTGAACTCTCTGCACATTGTCTGGAGTGTATGCAGTACGAGGCCTGCCACTGTGAGGACAATCCTCAATATTGCCGTGCCCGCTTTCATCACGTAACCTGCTTGCCCACCGACTAACTGTACTGCGATCGACAGCAGCATCTCCTTTTTCAACCTCTTGTAGATGTTTCCCACTGTCTCATTTTCACAGCACAGGAATTCTATGACAGCACGTTGCTTCTGACGAACGTCAAGTGTAGCAGTCATCTTGAAGACATGCTGTGACGGCGCCACTCACGGGAACAGGTTGAACTAAGTTTGAAAACAAGCGGAAAGGATGTATCTATACACTGTAATACTTTCACACATGCAGAATGAAAACTGTATTTTTACAAAAATAGTGTGCATTTCTTTTGGAGTGACTCTCGTATAACCTTATCTGTACACCTACCATATGACTGCTCCTTCTGTTTCCTCCGACCGGGCTTCGAATGCACGTCGTCTCTTAGTGTACAGTATTACTGGATAAAACTGGAGGCAGCGCGCTCCTCGGAGCTCAGAGGTACTCGCCGGTTATTCGCATCCGATAGCCAGCTCTAATTCCCACATTATGATCCACTCGAGGTCCTGTGTACAGAGCAGAGATTTCGAGGCTTACCCCGTTAGGCCACTCGAACCGGTGCTAAACGTTGAACATTACCCCACCCGTCTTTCGTCGCATACGCGAACTGCTTCACTGGACAGCGGGCTCTGATTTGAACTCTCTGGTAAATAAACATTTCACCGAAGAAAGAAAACCAGCGAAACATAGGGAGTATTGAGTCAGTCTCACAAAACAGACGAAGTAGATTAGGAAAAGTGCATCACCTGCAAGGAAGACTGATGGGACAAGAAAGGAAATTTTTCGTCTTGTAAAGGATTGTGATGGATATACTCCGGTATATCTTGATAACTATTTCACATGCAGTTACGTTAAGACAGGACATCATAGAACTGGTACAACATGAAGGACGACCGGCATTCGCAATGAGATAAGTTGCACACACAGTTTACTACAAAACATTTTTGACAAAAATGGAAAAAGGGTATGCAGTGCAGAAGCAAAATAGCATTACGAAATAGATTGTAAAGGAGGTTCCGGAAAATATGGAACAACATAGAGCCAAAACCTCTCAGACAAACAGAAGCTAAACGATGTCAACGTTGGCGTAAGGAGGGCTATGCGTTAAGCGTTCACTGAATTCGAAAGTAAAATTCTATGTACCGGCTTGACAGAAAATCGTGGGAAGTTCTGGTCTTACGTTAAATCAGTAAGTGGCTCGAAACAGCATATCCAGAAACTCTGGGATGATGGCATTGAAACAGAAGATGACACGCGTAAAGCTCAAATACTAAACACCTTTTTCCAAAGCTGTTTCACAGTAGAAGACCGCACTGCAGTTCCTTCTCTAAATCCTCGCACAAACGAAAAAATGGCTGACATCGAAATAAGTGTCCAAGGAACAGAAAAGCAACTGGAATCACTCAACAGAGGAAAGTCCACTGGACCTGACGGGATACCGATTCGATTCTACACAAAGTACGCGAAAGAAGTTGCCCCCCTTCTAACAGCCGTGTACCGCAAGTCTCTAGAGGAACGGAAGGTTCCAAATGATTGGAAAAGAGCACAGGTAGTCCCAGTCTTCAAGAAGGGTCGTCGAGCAGATGCGCAAAACTATAGACCTATATCTCTGACGTCGATCTGTTGTAGAATTTTAGAACATGTTTTTTGCTCGAGTATCATGTCGTTTTTGGAAACCCAGAATCTACTATGTAAGAATCAACATGGATTCCGGAAACAGCGATCGTGTGAGACCCAACACGCGTTATTTGTTCATGAGACCCAGAAAATATTAGATACAGGCTCCCAGGTAGATGCTATTTTTCTTGACTTCCGGAAGGCGTCAGTTCCGCACTGTCGCCTGATAAACAAAGTAAGAGCCTACGGAATATCAGACCAGCTGTGTGGCTGGATTGAAGAGTTTTTAGCAAACAGAACACAGCATGTTGTTCTCAATGGAGAGACGTCTACAGACGTTAAAGTAACCTCTGGCGTGCCACAGGGGAGTGTTATGGGACCATTGCTTTTCACAATATATATAAATGACCTAGTAGATGGTGTCGGAATTTCCATGCGGCTTTTCGCGGATGATGCTGTAGTATACAGAGAAGTTGCAGCATTAGAAAATTGCAGCGAAATGCAGGAAGATCTGCAGCGGATAGGCACTTGGTGTAGGGAGTGGCAACTGACACTTAACATAGACAAATGTAATGTATTGCGAATACATAGAAAGAAGGATCCTTTCTTGTATGATTATATGATAGCGGAACAAACACTGGTAGCAGTTACTTCTGTAAAATATCTGGGAGTATGTGTGCGGAACGATTTGAAGTGGAATGATCATATAAAATTAATTGTTGGTAAGGCGGGTGCCAGGTTGAGATTCATTGGGAGAGTCCTTAGAAAATGTAGTCTATCAACAAAGGAGGTGGCTTACAGAACACTCGTTCGTCCTATACTTGAGTATTGCTCATCAGTGTGGGATCCGTACCAGATCGGGTTGATAGAGGAGATAGAAAAGATACAAAGAAGAGCGGCGCGTTTCGTCACAGGGTTATTTGGTAAACGTGATAGCGTTACGGAGATGTTTAGCAAACTCAAGTGGCAGACTCTGCAAGAGAGGTACTCTGCAATGCGGTGTAGCTTGCTGTCCAGGTTCCGAGAGGGTGCGTTTCTGGACGAGGTGTCTAATATATTGCTTCCCCCTGCTTATACCTCCCGAGGAGATCACGAATGTAAAATTAGAGAGAATCGAGCGCGCACGGAGGCTTTCCGGCAGTCGTTCTTCCCGCGAACCATACGCGACTGGAACAGGAGAGGGAGGTGATGACAGTGGCACGTAAAGTGCCCTCCGCCACACACCGTTGGGTGGCTTGCGGAGTATGGATGTAGATGTAGAGCTTATTATGAGCGTGCGCACACTTCACACAGAATGCAGGCTTTTAAAAAAATCAAAATAAAAAATACAATGTCAGATATTCCTACTGGAGGTAGCACTCAAAGCCGGAAGAAAAATTCCTATAATGATATGTCCGGAAACCAATATCTAGTGGGGTACGACCTTATCTGTGATTCCCGTCTCTCTGTTATATGTAGGCACAGGGTGGCGCAGATGAAATTAGGCTGTGTAAGTATAAAGTAAATGCAATGAAATTACGGAAACAAATAGCTGAAATAGACTTAGCATTTATTTACAATGAAAATATAGTGAAAAATACATTTATAGAAGATGCTGAATTGACCTCCCGCGACCTCAGTAGAGAATTGTTCACGTCTAACCACATTCAGATACACCCGGCGTGAAGTTCGGATACCTATGTCGGCAACCTCACGGCCGATGTCTTTCAGTTCCTGTGTTATGTGTGGATTTGTTTCTCATAGACCTTGCTCTTCAAGTATCCCTACAGAAAAAAATCACATGTTGTTGGATCCGGCGAAAGTGGTGGCCATAAATGTTTGCGCCGGCCGAAGTGGCCGTGCGGTTAGAGGCGCTGCAGTCTGGAACCGCAAGACCGCTACGGTCGCAGGTTCGAATCCTGCCTCGCGCATGGATGTTTGTGATGTCCTTAGGTTAGTTAGGTTTAACTAGTTCTAAGTTCTAGGGGACTAATGACCTCAGCAGTTGAGTCCCATAGTGCTCAGAGCCATTTTTGAACCATAAATGTTTGCTGACAGTTCGTTCCTCAGTGAAGACATCATTCACTCGTTCCAGGGATACCCCAGACGTATGGCACGTTGCCTACCTTGCTGGAAGAAGCAGTATAGGCTTTCATATTCAATGACTTGAGCACAATATATGTAAAAAATTCCATATGTGCAGCCGAGTTCAGGGTATCAAGAAATATCGGTAGAATGATGCGCGTTCCTGTTAACCACACCAAACGCCAATTTTTTCAGCATGGAGTCGTTGCTGACACATAATGTTACGATTCTCCGTTGCCCAGTACCTTGTGTTCTCTGAATTCACATGACCGGAAAGATGAAACCATGCTTCATCACTCATGATGTAATGCAAAACGTCTAACTAACCATCGGTGATATTATTCAAAAACCACGTGCAGTAATCTATACTTTTCTGACAGTCATTCTCTCATAACTGCACTACCGTCACACGATATGGCCTAAAATTAAAGCTTTTCAATGTCTGCTGGCAGCTCCTTCTACTTCTGTGAATGTCTCCAATAACTTCTGGTGTGCGAACTGAAGGAATTATTTGTGTGTTACATTTTGCACAGATCCGTAAGTGCCCCAAATTTTGTATAGACGCTGTATTCCTCTCTTTGCTGGTAGTCTATCCGGATATTTAACCCTGAAAATTTCCTTAATCGATTCTGTTTTCACATATTCTTCCACAATTTCAATTATTTCTTCCACCGAGAAAGTCATTTTGCTAACCACAAAAAGAAACGTTTGACTTCACTGGTGAAATGAACTGAAATACTGACAGAAAAAGGTTAACAATCGATTACTGCAAAAGACTGTCCATTTTTGTGGCTGTAAACTCTATCTCAGAGGCCGATATACAGCATTTGCTTCAAAGTGGAGGTGAGCTACTTTTAATTGTGCCACTTTGTAGAAACTATAGGCAGTGATTCGTGCGGTTACCACACATTCTTCAGACCCTCTTCGCAGTGAATCACGCATTCTTCCAGATACACATGGAACCGTCCGAATTGCATCACATGTATCGGTCACACGTTCCTGTAACATCCGCGTACTCGATGGGCTGGGCGTACACAAATGCCTTTAAATGTACTCACAGCCAGAAACGTTTTGGTGATGTACTGTCCCACGATGAGAAGAAAATAAATTGGTGCCCCGTCATACATAAACTACAGTCATCTTTCTACAACAGCTCTGCAGAAATCGGTGTTACACAACACCCGTCAATCCGTTTGTTAAAGCGTATGGCCTAACTAGTATGTCAGCGACATTTCCTGCACATTTGTTGACTGAAGGGATGCGGTTGCCTCACCTCCATGACTGCTCGACGATCTCCATCTACCAAAACATGTGTAATGTGGTAATTTACTGGGTCACGTTGTGTGAACTCGGTGTCATATGTAAAGAAAACGCAGGTGTGAACCGAAAATCTTAAGCGGCCCGTATTTCAACAGGTATTGGTTTCAGTAACATCATCACAGGAACTTTTCTTCTACTGTGTCTCTAGCACGCAGAGCTTGAAATGGATCAACAACTTTTCTTGTGATTACAATATCTTTACGAAAACTGTCTTAAGTTGTACAAGAAGAAAATTTATTTATTGATGACCAGTTTCTGACTGCCCATTATCAAATTAGCCATCCAATTGTCCACTTGTATGACTGATACAACGCAAGACTTACATTTATGGCTGATTTTATATTGGACAGACAATTCAGTAAATAAATGCTATTCATGTGCAATGTAATATGGTTTTAATAATCATTATTGTAATTACTTTTCTTTTTGATTTGACTAATGGTTGGTTAGTTGATTCGGGGGAGGAGGCCAAACGGCGAGGTCATCGGAGTCATCGGCTTAGGGAAAGATGAGGAAGGAAGTTGCTCGTGCCCTTTCAAAGGAACCATCCTGGCATTTGCCTGAAGCGATTTAGGGAAATGACGGGAAACCTAAATCAGGATGGCCGCGCGCTGGTTTGAACCGTCGTCCTCCAGAATGCGAGTCTAGTGTGCTAACAACAGCGCCACTTCGCTCGGTGTTTTGGCTAATGCTACCTCCTGTACAAATACGTGACGTTGTTTTTATACGCCCTACAGGAATAGATCATACATATTAAGATGTTGAACAGCTTCTGTCTGTGAAATACGTCACGGCAGTGAACAACAAAGAAGAAGTTTATAACAGTCACATTTTTTTTTACATCCCGTGTTCACATATTCTCGTTCACAAGACTTCTAAGCAATTCAACTTCCAATACGAATAAGTAAATGTGAAACTGAGACAAAGGCGGCAAGAAGTCCTGTGAGAGCTATTAAGCCCGACCAAGCCCTTTCGATCGAGGTCCGTCCGCCAGTTATTCGGTAGCAGTAGGAGATCAGGCATCTACGAATGCTTTTACCTACCTAATCAGTTGGTCCGTCAGATTCGGCACCTTGCGTTTGAATCCCTTCTGAGAGACCCATGTTAGGACAGTAGGAAACAGAACACAACACACCATTCTAGTATATAAATTACGCGGCAAGGACGGGCAAAATAAAACAGCGTGCTGTAATCGAGTTTCAAATACTAATATTTAACGACACTTCCACACCACAAACGAGCGCTGTAATATCTGAAACAATCATCGATCATTTTCGATACAGTTACGACTTGGCCCCATCCGATTTTCATTTGTTCCCAAAACCGAAAGAGCACCTTTGACGACGTCACTCTGACGATGATGAAGCGTTGCAAGCAGTGGTGAGGTTCTACGGAGACGGTGTCAACAAACTGGTCTCTCGTTGTGAGATATATGTTCGTCGCCAGGGTGAGATGTTGTGAAATAAACATGTAGACATTAAGAGTGAAGGTGTAGGATGTTAATAACTGTCGTTTTACTTAAAAAACTTAGAGTTTTCACACTAAAAAAATTAGAAACATTACTTTTCACAACACCTTTTTTTTGTACTTCAAACAGAAAACTAATCATTCGAAAAGTGAACCAATCATCAGGAATCGTTCAGTGCAGCCAGGTTTGACAAAACAACAACGCCGGTGAGTTGTGCTACAGGAAATTAAAAGACCATCGCATTACAGTATTATCAAAAAAGATTTGCATCTTTATCCTCTCAAACTTTCTATTGAGCATAGCTAAAAGCGGCAATCAGTTCTTTACTTGTTGGTTTCTGCATTAAGTGGCAATAGAACAATTGTACCCCCGTTGTTTTTCCATTTCTTCTGATGAGTCCCAGTACATGTAATGTGAACTCACAGAACACACGACATCATGCATTAGGAGTCTGAACATCGGTTACGTACTTTTTTACATTCTTGCAAGGATTCCTGCAAAGAGTCGTCTCTGAGTTATAGAAACAAGTCAGTGATATACTTATTACTTAATGCAACACAATTTTGAAATATTGTTATATTACAGAGCTAATATTAACTGTAAAACGACCTTATCATTGTATCAAAGGTTTCTCTGAAGGTTTATTAGCACTAGCACATAATTTAATTTCATTTATCATAATCGATGTTTTTGGAAAGGCCGTAACTGTGTTCCTCATGATTTAAATAATGAACTACTAACCAGTTATGTATTCTCTCATGCTCAGCAGGGCGCGCTTTGAGAATTTATTCTCATTGTCAAGTGCATTTGTTTACTTAAGTATTTTATGTGATGTTTGCATGCGTGTTTTCCTTCTTGCAATGCAGTCCTCTTTTTGATGGTATACTGCAATCGGAAAATCGGACAAAATAAATTTTGGGATTTTTTATACACCAATGTTTGAAGTTTTTTTTTTCTTTCTATCTACTTATAGGTACTGTGTCTCCTCCATTACAGAGAATACCAGACACATGCAATTCACTCACGCTGTTTGTTTTTTAAATCTAAATGTGTTATAGATATATTATGTCTATATAGATTTGCAGAGAATTTGGAGACAATCACAGGTGTTACATTTTCTGAAGATTACATTATTTACATAAAATCGTCCATTAAAAATTTGCTTTACCATTGCTGACTTTTAAATTACTGGTTAGGCTTTATAGTCCGTTTTGTTGCAAATGTTGAGTAGAGTCTACGAAAACATGAACACTTGTGAAGTTTAGTACAGTTATTACACAAAGGATAAACATTCGAAAAAATTTAAACGAGTTTCTTTCTAGACAATGAGAATATTACCCCTTACTTTTGCTGTGTACAAAAATTTCCAGCTTCATCCTTGCATGCAATTTCTAGAAGTCTGTATTTCGGAATAGATCACCAGTTTTTTTCCATGTACCGGTATGTTGCTATTGTCTATTTTGTGAGTTGGTCGTGTGTATAACAGCAAAGGTGTTCAGTGCATCTAGTATCGAAGATCCTGTCAATGTGTCCTACGTAGTCGCCTAAGTTTTACGTGTGTTTTTTTATATTATTGAGTATGAAAATTTATCCTTTTCATTATTTAAGGTGTGTACTAATTTGTTGTTTTTTGTTTCGTGGAAAAGCAACTGTTACCCTATGTGACCTAAGTATATTTGCTATTTTTTGAGAAATGTTACCAACATAACTCTGTGCTCGACAGTATGCCCACAGCTTTCATTTTATTATTGATTACTTCAGTAAAGTCAGGAGTTACTTCCTTTTTTGCTGTCTGTTTTTGCACTTTGTCCATCAATGAGCTGGGGAAAATTTATGATGTTACTAGTCTCTTTGGTGTCACCCCTTATTAAAACTAACGAAGGCAAAGGTGCAACCAGTGACACCCATAACATCATAGGTTTGTTTAATAAAGTACATTCGAAAATAAGTTTCGCAGCTGAATACCAAAAGAGTAACAACATTACTTTTGCAGATTTGTGCATAGAATATCATAACAGGCACAAGTTATACAGAAGGAAGACAACTTCTAGCAACACGATTCTTTCCACATCATCTCATCCAAATATACACAGGAAGGCTGTATACAGAACGACTGTAATAGATCAGACATAGTTAAACTGAATAAAAAGGACAAGGAATTAGATATCATTAAGCAAACTGCAACGGCTACTGGCTTACCTAGCTCAGTGATAGACAAAATACAGAGATAAACAGCAGAAAAGAAAGAAATTCCTGGCTTTTTAAAGGAACCAATAACAAAAGAGTTGTGTGCCCAGCACCCAAATGTAGGCAAAATTTGTCAAGAAATAGCAAATCTACATAGGTCACATAAAGTGAAAGTAGCCATCTGCACAAACAAAAAACTAAAATAGAAATTAGTGTACAGCTTAAATAATATAGCAGAAATTCTCGGTCTCAGGACTATACAAAATTACATGTAAAACTTGCTCAGGCGACTACATAGGATAAATTGGCAGCAACTTTGATACTGGATAGGCTGAACACATCAGCTGTTACACACAGAACCAACTCACAAAATCAACAATAGCAACACACTTAAAAACACTGGCCAACCATTCAAGAAACAGAAGAATAACTGAAGGTACACTACCATATCAAGAAATGTCGTATGATGGATTTAATGGAGATGCTAGATTTCATTGTACACCACAAAAAGCAAGGGGGGAAAATCTCAGAAACAAACTAGGATGTGAATCAATTTTTTTCAAATGTTTCTCGTTTATACTGCAAGTTAAGTAAATTCTATATATCTGTTCACTTTTGTCTTAGACGCTACTCAATATTTGCAAACAAACTAGCTTTTAAATCATAATCAGGAATTTAAAAGTCAGTTATAGTCAGTAACAGTAAAATAAATTTATAAATATAATATAATGTAATCCACAGAAAATGTAACACCTCTGACTGTATCTAAACTCTTTTTTAAACCACTGGGCTACAAATTCTATAACATATTTTGGTTTCAAAAACAAAGAGTGTGGATAATGAATTGCGTCTTTCTGGTATTCTGTGTAATGGAGGAGACATTACCTGAAAGTAAGCAGAAGAGGAAACTAGTTCCAACATTAGCATGAAAAAAACATCCCAAGTAATCTCAAAAAGACGACTATAGGCCCTAATGCAAGAGAGGTAGAAAAACACACATGCGAACATAACGAAATATACAAATAAATGCACTTATAATGAGAAATTACAGAAAGACGTCGTGCTATGCGTGAAAAAATACGCAACTGATGCACTAATTCATTATTTAAATCATGAAGTAGAATATGCCTAACAGAAAATTATTACTGGTAAGATGTTTAATATTAAATGGGAAGTTGCTAAATGTATAGGTGTCAGTGTGTCTGATCGGTTCTATACAAATGTTAAGGCATGAGATTTTTATAGAAATTGCTTTCGGTCCGAGTGTTATATTCGTGTATTACATTCTATCTAGAGAAAAAATATAGTGGTAACATCAAAGATGTTCTGTGAGAGAGAAACAGTTGCCAAAATACTCAATTTTTGTAGAGATCTCCAACATCAGACGTAAGTCTCATAGCATGGTAATATATTTTGCACAGTAGCTTACTTCTAAACCGGTTCCATAACTCGTTAGGGAGACGTGCAGAATAAACTAGTTTCTTGATGTTTACATCACTTATAGCGGAAATAGTGCGAACTGCAAACATAGCTGAAATAAGGTGCTTCATTAGTTCTGCCGTGTGATGTTTCGAAATAAGATTGTGGTCTGTCTGTATTCCCTAAATCATAACATTACCTACTCCTCGCATTTCAGTTCTGTGAGGAGCACTGAATAGTATGACTACTTCACGTCAAAATTTCATAATAATCCACTTGCGTTGCTCTATACTGTCCAGTTTGGGTTCCATGTCTATTCCGGCCACCCTGTAAACACGTCACTGTTCTTCATGCAAAAACTCCGCTGTGTTCCATGACTTTCGACCCCGTAATTATCAACTTCATACGTAAAAAATTATTCCACTTTCCTGAACCGACTCACGTTCGCGTGATTAGCGTACTATCGGAGAGAAGTGACTGTTGTTGGCTAATGAGTAACCTTCGGAATAACCTTCGCCGCTCATTAATGTCGAGCAAGTTCCCCTTATGCCTGCCTGCCTGCAGTGTTATCAGTGAGGAGCATGCTGGGGGTTCGCCTTGGCCGATAAGCTGGTGGTACTTAAAAGTGCGCATGTCTGTCGGGGAAGGATATTTGCTCAACACCGCCGTGAAAGCTGCGAGTGCGAAGCACTCAGTATGCAGGTGAGGAAGACTTTTCCCTTTTTTGTCTTTTTTTCCATTGCAGTTCAACTGTTCTTCTTCTCTTCGCTTTTCTGACAGGAAGGAATAAAAGTGTAACTACTTCTAATAGGAATGTACGAAGTTTATCTCTGTCAGTAACAGCTCTAGTCAGAATTGTAGGGCACATGCCCTCTTGTTGTGTGACGCGGATTGTACATGCTCTTGTTCCCTTATTGTCGTCCCCCCCCCCCAGTTTCATTTTACTGCCAGTGTGTTAAATACAGCGTAATAATGGAGAAAGTAGAATGGATTGAGGGAAGAAGATGACAACACCATGCAACAAAATATAAACATAGCACATGGCCAAGGAGGGAGCTACTACAACTAGAAAGGAGAAAGATCAAACAGTTTTGAGTGCAATGGTAACAGAGGTGTGTAGTGAGTTAAATCTCTTCAATTATTGCTTTAAATCTGTTGCTACTGATATGCGGATGTCAGGTTTAACTAATGCTGCACTCTAATAACGCAGCCAGCCTTCACACGTCAGAAACGTTGATATGAAACACTCTTCACCAGAAAACGTAACATCAAGACTAAAATCCTGTGAAACGGCAATTAAGGAATTGATTTGTGTGGTTGGTAACATCATAGGTTATTTGCGAAGCTAATCATTTATGACTACAACGTTTCCCCATTGACTGAAACACGCTAAACTTAAGCCTCTTTGCAAGAAAAGGGATAAAAATTTCACTGTTGCCAACACTTTTAAAACTGTTCATAGAAAATATGTTTAAGCAGCTTTTCAATTCTATGTGCATAAAAATATCCTCCATTTCAAATTTTTGATTTCTAGAACGCTACTTACACGAACAGCTATAATGTATTCAATTCACTAAATAATTAACCACAGACTGTCGACATTTTCTGTCTCTTCTCAGAAGTATTTGACTGCGTAAACCGTAATATACTTACTGTAAATTATAATATTATAGTGCCACAGAACTGCTGCAAAATGGTTCACGTCGTACCTCCTCAACAGGTATGACGTAAATGCGAAAATCGCACGAAAGAGATTTTCACTCGTCTTCCGATTGGGAAGTAATTACGCGTCATACCTCTTCAACGGGAAACAAATCACGTAAATACGAAAACCCCACGAATGAAATTTTCCATCGTCATTCGAATGGGAACTAATTAGCTGTATTTAAAGCCTCACTTTATCTCTTTTCTTGTGTGTCAATTTTCCATTTACCAGAGATTTATTCCGATAACATTTACCCTCTTTAATTTTCTAATCAGATTATCTCTGGAATAACAGAGATACAACTATATCGTGTCACCGTTCAATGATCTAAGAAACTTGATGGGATATTATTACAGTGATTCAACATTTCGTGACTCAAATCAGTGAAAGGGTTTTATGTGATCCGTAAGACTGCGTGAAATCCTATACAAGGTAAACATTTGAAACTTAGACAAAACATCATACGTTAATTCTAAAGTGAGATACGTCCCAGTTTCGGGTCAAGGTATTCGTAAATCTACACTCTACAGAAGAAATGTTAGCTTTTGCGCAGCGCTGGTATTATCCTCAAACTTCTTTCCTTTCAAAGTTACTTTGCCACGCTTAAACCCAGAAAATCTACTGCAAATTCCTTAGCAAAATTTGTACAAGCGGCTAAGGAATTAGAAAGTAACTGAATTCTCTCGCTCGTGAAGGATCCAAAGGAGCTGAAATATCAAGCTCCTCTGCTAGAAACATTTCACTGTATAGTGGTGCTACAATGCAGCATACCATGTTTCAAGAAAAGTTTCAGTTATTTAGGGAAGGTAGCATGGAACTTTCGCGGAGCCACAAGCGTAGGGGATATCAGGGCATGATGATAGCCAAAATTTGTAATCACCAAAGGATGCAAAAAACGAAACGTATTTATTTTCTTAAGTATCGTGTGGTTATAATTAAAGTGCAGCTACTCACATACGTCCATTATTGGCTGTAATTATTGAATGAAAGCGAAACTTCGTTAATGCGGAACCGATTTAGGATGAAAAAAAAAAAAATTGATCGACGAGATGCTGTATGGCACCAGATTTTCACCTGCCGACCAAAATTGGAACTAATTTTTTTCCAGTGTACATCGGCTCCTCATTAACGCGTTAGTATGCCTAACAAATTTCGACACTTCACGATAGTAAAAAATGGTTCAAATGGCTCTGAGCACTATGCGACTAACTTCTGAGGTCATCAGTCGCCTAGAACTTAGAACTAATTAAACCTAACTAACCTAAGGACATCACACACATCCATGCCCGAGGCAGGATTCGAACCTGCGACCGTAGCGGTCGCTCGACTCCAGACTGTAGCGCCTAGAACCGCACGGCCACTCCGGCCGGCTTCACGATAATAATGTCCCACACTGGGACTCTGGCGGGTAGCTGCACTTTAATTATAACCACACGCTGTCTTAGCAACCAATGAGAATTTTTTCAATTTTTCAGTTAAAATTAAAATACAAAGAAAAAGTATGGTTAAATATATTACTAAGGATAGTTTTTCCCCTGGTTTATTATTAGAAAATGAAGGTAATTAATTTTGCATTTTATTTTTCTGAGAACAATATATGCTTTATACAAGTAATTGACATCTTTATGCATCACAAAACTGTGAAGATAAATATAAAAGAAACAACGCAGTAATCTTGACCAGAGTTCACAAGTGAAATAATCAAATATTAACATATCTAGATTAGCTTTAACGAGTGACTATCACTTTGCACTTAAGACATCCCTCACTGAGCTTCCTCCGACAAGTTGGATATTCGTTTTCACAAAACTCACAGCTGAACGTACTGTCATCTTCATCGAGCACCGAAGTGTGTTCACCAAACCACCCGCTACGCATCTGACATTTCAACCACTAGCAGCTACGGTGCGCGAATTGTCTCCAGTGTGGTAATATCCAAATTAGGCTAATGATCGCGGAGAACTGAATAAACAGGAGTAATAAAATGTATCGCTGGCTCGTGAAGTATAGATTAGCCGCTCTCGGAGAGGAAAAAGGTAACGAAGAACGAATAAAACAAACATCTAAAATGAATTACTGAATCAATAAAAATAAAGATTTTTTTTAGGATCACTATCGAGTACAACGATGCTTTTGATGGATAGTTATACTCCACGTAACTGCACCAAAAGAGGTGCACACTTTTGGCACACAAATGTTCGCTATTAATTTCAGAGGTACTCAGAGTAGAACAAAAATTTTAATGCACACCTACTTTACATCAACACTCCCTGAAACAACGTTTTTCTTTGGTGAAATATCGAGAAAAGGAACCGAGTGAAACTATTTACCGCACATGTTCTCAGACTCAAGCGGACAGGTTTCACTGGATGATGCTAGAACTATGGGGCACAAGAGATTTCGCGAACCAACAATGTGAAGCTCGGCTCTTTGGCAATGTAGAAAACGATGCATGCTTGATGTCTTCGATTCGGGCCTGCTCTGCCACCTATTATACAGGGTGTTCATAAACAGTATGAAAAGCTTGTAAAGGTGTTGCAAAGCAGGTTGTGCAGTGAAGTAATTGCTAACAATCTGTAAGAAAAAAATACGATACGTATTGTGACGAGCCAGTTGCTCCGCCACCATTGACCAGACGTGTTCAATTGGTGAGAGATCTGGAGAATGTGCTGGGCAGGGCAGCAGTCAACGTTTTCAGTATCCAGAAATGCCCGTACAGGACCTGCAACATGCGGTCGTGCATTATCCTGCTGAAATGTAGGGTTTCGCAGGGATCGAATGAAGGGTAGAGCCACGGGTCGTAACACATCTAAAATGTGACGTCCACTGTTCAAAGTGCCGCCAATGCGAACAAGAGGTGACCGAGACGTGTAACCAATGGCACCGCATACCATCACGCCAGGTGATACGCTAGTATGGCGATGACATATATACGCTTCCAATATGCGTTCACCGCAATGTCACCAAACACGGATGCGACTATCATGATGCTGTAAACAGAACCTGGATTCATCCGAAAAAATGACGTTTTGCCATTCTTGCACCCAGGTTCGTCGTTGAGTACACCATCGCAGGCGCTCCTGCCTGTGATTCAGCTTCAAGGGTAACCGCAGCCATGGTCTCCGAGCGGATAGACCATGCTGCTGCAAACATCGTCGAACTGTTCATGCACATGGTTGTTGCCTTGCAAACGTCCCCATCTGTTGACTCAGGAATCGAGACGGTGGCTGCACGATCCGTTACAGCCATGCGGATAAGATGCCTGTCATCTCGACTGGTAGTGGTACGAGGCCGTTGGGATCCACCACGGCGTTCCGTATGACCCTCCTGAACCCACCGATTCCATATTCTTCTAACAGTCATTGGATCTCTACCAACGCGAGCAGCAGTGCCGCAATACGATAAACCGCAATCGCTACAGGCTATAATCCGACCTTTATCAAAGTCGGTAACGTGATGGTACGCATTTCTCCTCCTTACACGAGGCATCACAACAACGTTCACGGGGTAACGCCGGTCAACTGCTGTTTGTTTATGAGAAATCGGTTGGAAACTTTCCTCATGTCAGCACGTTGTAGGTGTCGCCACCGGCGTCAACCTTGTGTGAATGCTCTGAAAAGCTAATCATTTGCATATCACAGCATCTTCTTCCTGTCGGTTAAATTTCGTGTCTGTAGCACGTCATCTTCGTGGTGCAGCAATTTTAATGGCCAGTAGTGCAATACGTTGTGGTACTTCATCTTTCTCGACCTTAAGTTTTGCAGAGCAGTCTATTTTTGCCTAGCTTTCGCCCACAGACAATGGTATCCACCTGGAACAGCTTAATGACAAAATATTAAATAATTCTAACTGTGCCTAACGTAGATGTAAGACCGTAATTCTGTCTCTTGACGTGACTTTGTGTTGTATTTGGTGACATCTCTCAGGTTTTCTCATAGTGACTGATTAATAGTGTGCACCCGAGAGTTACGTCAAGTTGTTGCTTCTATTTCATGTGTAATATGTCAGCAAACGACCCTGCGTCTTCACATGCTGCGCGTACACATAATAGCATACCTCGCAATAGGGTAGTTGCAATGGTGCTCTTTTGGAGTTACACTCTTGGATGTCTTTGCTGCAATCAATTACGAAAATATGTTAGATCTTTGGCGGCCAAGTCTTTACACATTTGTCGTTGTCCACTCAGACACTGGAATGAGTGATAATGGTTGCTTTAAAGTAACAATGATCAACGGTCTACAAACCACTGAAAGCTAAAGAGACTAAATGTCCAGCAACTTTGTACGTGGGACCTATCTCTCACTAAAGCTAAAATTTATTGATTTGGGAGAGGAAAAGCTATTTTGGCACAAGGGAAAGCGAATAGCTGATCAAGGTGTTCAGAAATGTATTCTTAGCAGGAAAAATAGCAGAGTCCCCGATTGGCATACAAACAGTATCGGACAGCGTCTTCAGAAAAGGCGCTTGTTACAATATAGGCATAAAGTGAACCGAATAGGCAGGCTTGAAAAAAAAAGGTCTTTGCTACCTGACCGGCAATCCACGTAGCCTCCAGTAATAGCCGTAGAAAGAAAAATTGTTGCGAAATCTTCCGCAGAACCTTAAGAAGTTTACGTCATATCTTAAAACAGCCCAAATTAGTGCCACTTACTACAGACAATGAGATCAAAATAAATAACAAAACTAAAGTTAAATTGATCAATGTTTTCTTAGGCTGTTTGTTCACAAAGGAGAATAAGAAATGTCGCCGTGATGACATACTGCTGCAAACATGAGATACGTAGTAAGCCAACGTGTTGGAAAAAAAAAAGAAAAAAAACCTCTGAAGTCACGTCCAGACGACAGCACGATGCCGACCCGCTATTTCCTCTACTATATGGTGCCATTAGGGTGCGCTTTGGAGGGGCTTGGGATCGGTACAATGCTCTGCCAATCGTTATCGGCTTTCCAGACGTTGGAGTCGCTAATTCTCATTCAAGTAGCTCCGCAGGAAGCATCAAGGGCCTTAGTGGATCCCATTTCTGTCCTCCCACCAAGGAGAATCACGATCTGTATCGGGAATCGAAGCCCGGTCCTCATGTCAGTTAGACGCGCAGCAAAACTTACACCCAGAATCACCACTCTACTTGCCACACTTCTGACAGCCTCAGGTTTATAGAATAAAGTCAGAGTGATTGACATGCCTCTTCTCTCCGCGGGAAGAGCCATGGATTCGGAAAATAATGACCACATTGAACCCAACTTGCAATATTCACGCATAATACCGGAAGAACCTTGGGTATTGGTAACCAGGACGATTCACTGTTTGTACTATCGGAAAACTTCCGAGCCTGTGTCACATTGGTTCATGTTAACATATTCGGATTGGATATACAACTAGGTTTTGCAACCGACTGAGATCGTCATGTTGGAAGAGATTACCCAATTATTTTGAATGGAGAGTCTTCTGCACAGACGTAATATTGTGTGTACTCCAGCGAAGTATGAAAGGGTTGTTCACTGGGTACAGTGACGAATTTGTCGGTAGCACCAGTCTCTGCAAAAGTTTTATGCTATGAAAATTACATTTCTTTTAGTAAAATATTGAGTCTGGCAATTGGCTTATAACGCAGAGAAACGTCAGTGTTTACGGAACATTCGAGTAAGCTGACCTTAGTGCGTAGCGAGGATTTAGGTTGAGTAGTAAGCTTGTAGACCACGAAAATATTTAACAACACTAAACAATCACTTTATTGATCCATGAAAATATTTAACAGACCCAGCATGAGTGGATCGATGAACAAAGAGGGTAACATCTCATTTCCAAATTTAGCATTTCATAACAGGAAGAACACTTCAAATTTCACAAATATGCAGTTCCGACCCACTGGGATTGGCCTCTTGGACAAAGAAGCCACAACTGAAACAGATAAAAGGTACACTAAAATACGTAAAACACAAAATCTTAGGGCCATGCAGAATCGGCCACAGATAACCTACATAGCGAAATTCTAAGGGTCCATTTTAACAACTGAGCAACAAGATCTTAAATAAAGAAATCTAGATAATAAAAAAGGAACCTTAAAAAAACTAAGCAACAAGTAAAATTTAAGACTTATGATCTTGGCTGTAGGTAATGAACTCTTTAAGAACGTTTATATAAAACTGACCTACTGCAAAACTTCATGAATTTAACTAAGCTAAACTTTACAGCAAACTCAATGACTCTGTTGCTGCTCCACAGCAGACAAATGATTTATAGCAAACAGTTTGCGTACTTAGTGCACAAGAGGTCTCAATGAGGTGAACAAGATATTCGAGTTCATCAGCTTACAGTTCGTGCTAAGATTAGTTTTCAACAACCTTTTGCAAACAGCACCCTGCCAAACTACCCTTCCAGCGGTTTGGGTCAACCGTTTCCTCAAATGACCCCCTCACCTGCGGCCACTACTCTGCAGAGTTCACCGTGTCATACCTCGTCCCAAAATAACCAAGTGCGTTCGACTTCCAACTAATGACTCAGCTCTACGAAGACCCCAGCGCGTAACATAAGTCACAACTGATGCCGGGCATGAGGAGACACAGGCTGCCCATAGACGAGTGAGAATGAGGTTTGCCCCGTGCACTTACCAGACTCGGGCATCTACGAGGGCAGTTCAATAAGTAATGCAACACATTTTTTTTCTGAAACGGGGGTTGTTTTATTCAGCATTGAAATACACCAGGTTATTCCCCAATCTTTTAGCTACACAACACTATTTTTCAACGTAATCTCCATTCAATACTACGCCACCTTGAAATGAGGGCCTGTATGCCTGCACGGTACCATTCCACTGGTCGATGTCTGAGCCAACGTCGTACTGCATCAATAACTACTTCATCATCCGCGTAGTGCGTCCCACGGATTGCGTCCTTCATTGGGCCAAACATATGGAAATCCGACGGTGCGAGATCGGGGCTGTAGGGTGCATGAGGAAGAACAGTCCACTGAAGTTTTGTGAGCTCCTCTCGGGTGCGAAGACTTGTGTGAGGTCTTGCGTTGTCATGAAGAAGGAGAAGTTCGTTCAGATTTTTGTGCCTACGAACACGCTGAAGTCGTTTCTTCAATTTCTGAAGAGTAGCACAATACACTTCAGAGTTGATCGTTTGACCATGGGGAACGACATCGAACAGAATAACCCCTTCAGCGTCCCAGAAGACTGTAACCGTGACTTTACCGGCTGAGGGTATGGCTTTAAACTTTTTCTTGGTAGGGGAGTGGGTGTCGCGCCATTCCATTGATTGCCGTTTGTTTCAGGTTCGAAGTGATGAACCCATGTTTCATCGCCTGTAACAATCTTTGACAAGAAATTGTCACCCTCAGCCACATGACGAGCAAGCAATTCCGCACAGATGGTTCTCCTTTGCTTTTTATGGTGTTCGGTTAGACAACAAGGGACCCAGCGGGAACAAACCTTTGAATATTCCAACTGGTGAACAATTGTGACAGCACTACCAACAGAGATGTCAAGTTGAGCACTGAATTGTTTGATGGTGATCCGTCGACCATCTCGAACGAGTGTGTTCGCACGCTCCGCCATTGCAGGAGTCACAGCTGTGCACGGCCGGCCCGCACGCGGGAGATCAGACAGTCTTGCTTGACCTTGCGGCGATGATGACACACGCTTTGCCCAACGACTCACCGTGCTTTTGTCCACTGCCAGATCACCGTAGACATTCTGCAAGCGCCTATGAATATCTGAGATGCCCTGGTTTTCCGCCAAAAGAAACTCGATCACTGCCCGTTATTTGCAACGCACATCCGTTACAGACGCCATTTTAACAGCTCCGTACAGCGCTGCCACCTGTCGGAAGTCAATGAAACTATACGAGACGAAGCGGGAATGTTTGAAAATATTCCACAAGAAATTTCCGGTTTTTTCAACCAAAATTGGCCGAGAAAAAAACTGTGTTGCATTACTTATTGAACTGCCCTCGTACGTTACCACGGTTGCACCTGCACTGTTTACGGACGATACATGCAGGTCCACAGATAAACATTGACTGGTGCCGACAACGAGCCACAGTCGTGGGGCAGAACTTCACTGTTTCGCTTGCCGGGCCGGCTAGGTGCGAGCGCCTCACCTCACCGTTAAAAGAAGCCTCGCCAAAATCCACGGCGGTGCTAAAGAGCGGCCGCTGCCAACTTAGGAGAATGAGAGTACACGTAAAATCGACTCTAGCTATCTCATTCGAGATCGAGCCAGCACCAAAATGGCTCAGACCTGTCTTTTCTTTGGAATCGAACTTTTACTTTTTTCATATTTGGTCTAATGGTTAATCAATAGCTATGATATTCAATGAACACGTTGATACAGAGATCACAGCATAAGAGGTGGAATCTGAACTAAATTCCCGTCTGGAAGGCTCTCCGAAGAAACAACAACTGGCCAAGCTTTTTTTCGTGAGCACATTCACAGAATTTGGCTCTACAGTTGATCACAGAACGAGTTCTGAACCACCACCTCCGGCACTTAAGTCGTTCTTTCAATCAATCCTACTTCTTGCAGAAGAGCCTAGTATACAAGAAGAATTTCATTG
The DNA here is from genome assembly GCF_023898315.1 of Schistocerca nitens. Taxonomy (NCBI): domain Eukaryota; kingdom Metazoa; phylum Arthropoda; class Insecta; order Orthoptera; family Acrididae; genus Schistocerca; species Schistocerca nitens. The sequence goes on along the minus strand of NC_064618.1, from coordinate 751,406,512 downwards.
GCAGTTGTAGAAACCCTATGCTCTTTCCCCACTGCGATGGCCGTCACTTCCTGGACCAACCTCGCTACCCCTCCCACTCGTAAGTACTCGGAAGATCATCCTACCTAATTTATTAAATGTAAAGCGACACCCTCACCTACCAAATCAGAACTGTGCCCGTTCGACCCAGTGGCAACCACCACTTAGTTGAAGAATCCCCTCAGCCGAAGATATCACCACGAAAAACAAAATTATGTATGCTGATTCCGACTTTCTCCGTCCTAATAGGCCTTGAAAGGCCCATCAGTACTGACCGACCATCGTGTCATCCTAAACCGATAGGCGTACTCGATACAGACATGGAGGGCATGACGTCAGCACACCACTCTCCCGGCGTTGTCAGTTTACGTGACTGGAATCGCTATTTCTAGTCAAATAGCTGCTCAACTGGACTCACAAGAGCTGAGTGCACCCTGCTTGCCGACAGTGCTCGGCAGACCCTAATGGTCACCCGCCCAAGTGCTAGACAGGCCCGATAGTGATTAACTTCGCTAACGGGAACCGGTGTTACGACTGCGTTAAGACCGTCTCGGTATCCTGAATTACTCTCCAAACATCTTTGCAGTATCCCATGGAGTCAAGGCTAGTGTTGCTTTTGTTGAGAACAATATTATCAGCAATCTCTCGATGATATTTTAAGACAAGTTAGAAGGAGGCCTGCACTAGATTTCACTCCTTACCCTTCTCTCAGGCTCCACACTATACACCCAGCCATAGCAGAGATTTATTTTACGATATTTGACGTCGCTCACACTTTACGAAGGAGAGTCGATAGTAAATATGAAGGAAGATGTAATCTACAGTTAATTGCCTCACTGGCAATCCCAATAAATCCCAACTGAAGTTTGTTCCGAGAAAAAAAAAAGAGTATTAATAAATCTCCGTTTTCTATTGGGACATAAATTTCACATAATTTATTTTTGCCACATCAGTAAAGTAGTCTTTTACCTACAACCGTACAACAGGCTTTATTGTAATTTTTGAAATTTTTCATCTTTTATCGTCACCTTTCAATCGTCTTGCAGAAAGACAGACAAATCTCATGTCGTATTTTTTTTTTTTTTTTTTTTTTAGTGTTACATTCCGTGGAGCCATACAAGCCTAAGTTACTTGGTCATGCAACGAATCGGAACATGTTTTACTCATCAGAATATTTACCACCAAAAGAGTTTAGCAGTTAATAAAACAAGAAAATTGTGAGAGTGTACGAATGAACAAAATATTACAGAGAAAAGTTCTCAACTACTGCGAAGGGTTTCTATGCTGAACAGAAGAAGTGTTCCACAAGGGAATCTTTCAACTTGCATTTGGATACTGGGGGCCCATCCCCCAATTCTTTCAGACCTGCTGGAGTCCTACTGAAAATAAAACCTGAAATTTACACACCTTGGCTTACAACGCTCGATAAAGTGTCATCCACGTGAACCGGTTTACGTTCTAGACTCCACTGAATAAATGTTTTAGTGTATTCTGAATGAGTCAGTACTGTTAGCAACAAATCTCTTGATGTGCACATAGGGATGGCAGATTCAGAATTAGGGACACCTGAACAACGGCCTGTAAGAACTGACACCGTTAATCAGTCTGATAGCCCTTTTCTGGGCTAAGAATATTCTTTGCGATTGCACGGAATTGCCCCAAAATATCAATAGAAAATCTTTTCTCAACACTGCAAGTCTCTCATTTTATTACACAAAATACATATAAAGTATGAAAAACAAAAATCAGAAAAAAACTGCGTTTCTCTGAAACGTATACCTAGGTCCACGACAGTTAATATCCTCAATGTTAAAGTATTTTCAGTATCTTATTCCTACACGATTTCTGGTATAAAGGAGGTTTCTATTTCGTAATGGACAAAATAACAGCAGTTAGAATTTTAACGACTTTATACATCTGAATTCAATCCTCCCGAATATCGTTTCATGAGGGAGGTGAAAAAGGATGACTCCTTTCCCTTCCACGATCTGTTGGTCAGGAGATGGTGGATGTTACGTTGCGACCTGCTATTTGTAGGAAGCCTACTCACACTGACTTGTATCTGCAAGCTGACAGTTGTCACTATCCGACTCAATGTGAAGTCGTACCTCGTACCTTGGTTCAAAGGGCCCTGTCATCTGTGATTGTCAGCGGAGTTAGCCCAGTCAAAGTCATCTTTAGTCAGAAGATTAATAGTGAAAGACAAGTTAGATGCGACTTGTGCTACTGAAGAACTGTGCCCCGGGTGAATGATGATAATACCGAGGTGCCACCACAGTCTACGACCTTTTTTCATTATACAGGGGGCATTTCAAACAGGACTGGGAGTATTTTGAGGAAATATGATGTGAAGTGTGTTTTTCGACCCTCATCTAAGATCGGGATGATCTTGGCTTGCGTTAGGCAGGTGTCTACCGTATTCCTTGCGGTTGTGACATGTCACATATTGATCAGAATGTCAGGACTGCTGTGGAACACCAGTGTACTGAGCATAACCGCCACACACGCTTACAACAGCCGAGCACATCCGCCACTGCAGATCATTGTCTTGACACCGGTCATCCTATGGAATACAACAGCACGAAGATTCTGGCATAAACTTCCAGATATTGGGATAGTAATTTTAAGGAAACTGTTGAATTCAATTAGTAGGTAGTCTTATAAATAGAGATGGTGGTCTTTGTTCAAATTCTGCATGAAATCCTGCTCTCATTTGTGAAAAAACAGAGGGACAGAGTTTATGCTATCTCACCTGTCGATTATGAATTTCACTATCGATAACTTATGACGTCGGTCATCTTTGGTTTGTGACAGCGTTAGTGTTTATAGTGTGTGTTGGTTGGTTGGTTGATTCGGGGGAGGGAACCAAATAACGAGGTCAACGGTCACATCGGATGAGGGAAGTATGGCGAAGGAAATCGACCGTGCCCTTGCAAAAGAACCATCCCGGAATTTAATATTTTGATGAATCAGCCTCAGTTGTGCAAATTTTCTGGTCTTTACCAGATGTCGGTTAAATTAATCTAGCCTTCTTCACGAGCATAAAATTACTATAACACGCCAGAGTAAGGCACAGTCAACATTAAAATTAAAACCTATACTACCGTGGTATCATCTCAAATTAAAACTACTTAACCGAAGTCCAGCCCCGGCATCTCTTCACCATCCGGTCGGTTGGCAGCGGCAACTACGTTGACACTGACCGTTGCACGCGCAATTGCACGTAGACTAGGAGTTGCATTACCACTTGGTAGAGCACTTGCCCGCGAAAGGCAAAGGTCCCGAGTTCGAGTCTCGGTCGGGCACACAGTTTTAATCTGCCAGGAAGTTTCATAACAGCGCACACCGCGCTGCAGAGTGAAAATCTCGTTCTGGAAACATCCCCCAGGCTGTGACTAAGCCATGTCTCCGCAATATCCTTTCTTTCAGGAGTGCTAGTTCTGCATGGTTCGCAGGAGAGCTTCTGTAAAGTTTGGAAGGTAGGAGACGAGGTACTGACAGAAGTAAAGCTGTGGGTACCGGCCGTGAGTCGTGCTTCGGTAGCTCAGTTGGTAGAGCACTTGCCCGCGAAAGGCAAAGGTCCCGAGTTCGAGTCTCGGTCGGGCACACAGTTTTAATCTGCCAGGAAGTTTCATATCAGCGCACACTCCGCTGCAGAGTGAAAATCTCATTCAGGCAAAATTCTGTCTGAATAAGGAAATTGTTTTCTCCTTTGTTACTTTGCTACTGTTATATCACAGTCTGCGACACAGAAGGAATGTGTACTTTGACACGAGTAACGTATGTTCAATTTTCTCTAAGTATTAAATCATTACGCTGCCAAGTGTATTTTCCTTTTTTGTGCTACAAAGCAAATAAATTGAACATCAACAGAAAGCTACTTGTACGAGCTCATCCCCCATATCCATGAAGCTGGTTCCTGTTGCTGCCGAGCTAACAGTGCGTGCGATTTATTTTCTTTAGCTGTGTTACACAGCACGTAGACTAGCGGTTCACAGAGCTTAAAAAATACAGTACGAAAACGAATACACGAATGTCTCGTCACTAATATCAGTCATTTTCCACCGACTGAAAAATTTATTTAAAACCACAGGGATTTACTTCGAAAAATAGGTGATGGCGATGATGTAAGGCCCATTTATTTTTTCTTTTGTAGCAGTAGATTCCTTTTGTCTAGCTGTCTGTTAGTAGTTTTTTATCTGTGAGTAATGGCAGGCGCTAGTGGAACTTCAGGGCATGACTGTCAAGTGGTTCATTATCCAAATGACGCTTTCAGTGCTAAAGTGTCCCAATTATGGCCAACTCGCGTGGAGACCTTGTTCCCTATCTCCGCCGACTGCGACTCGTAACCTGTCCAGGTTGCGTCAGAAGGAAAAGAGGTCTGATTTATCAGCTGTCCTTGAATGTTACACTTGCTGTTCTGTGCACGTGACGCCCGCGGAAAGTCCAAAGGGCGTCATTCTAAGACAGGGAAAAAGTACTTCTAGTCTATTATTGCATTTATTTTTCTGTTGCCCATCTGAACCTGTTCCTCCTCACTGTTTTCTTCGTTGATCTTCCAGAACTATTGCGATGTATATACTAATTATGTTGAATATAGAGCAATCTCGACGCTGTAAAACTGTAACAATCGTAGGAAAGGCAAATGGCAGGTTGAGGTTCTTTGGAAGACGCCTCAGGAAGCGATGTCTACCCATTGAAGTTGTAGCTTACAAAACCCTCGTTCGACCAACATTTGAGAATTTCTCGTCACTATGGGATTCTTATCACTTAGGATTTACAGAGAAAATTCAGAAAATCGAAAGCAGAGTAGTGCGTTTCGTCATAGGTTCGTTTAGCAAGTGTGGAAGCGTCACATTGTGTTTAGCAGCATTGTGTGGTTTACTGCTAAGATTCGGAGAGTTTACACTCCTAAAAGAGTAGAAGAATGTATTGCTTCCCCTTACGAGCACCTCACGAAAAAGCAGGATGACAAAAGTAGGGAGATTGGAGGTTCGAGCTCACACGAAGGCCCGCAAACAATCATTCTTCCCGCTCACAATTCGTAACTGAAACAGGAAATGGGGAATTTGCAGTGGTACAGGCCACCCTCCATATGGTGTGAGACTTGAGTTTCTCCCGGTGTATGCAGTGTTCAAATAGCTTACGGGAATGTAGTCGGGTGACGTCGTCGGAAACCGCCGATATTTCGGCGGGTGCTCAACCCCGTCATTTTCAAAGCAAAACTGCAGCAAGTAAGCTTTTCGCAATGAAATTTAATACCTCGCTTAGCAGAGCAGTTCGGGAGGATGACATAAACACATACACAATGTTAACACTAGCGCCACCAAAAAACTAAAAATGACAAACGTCAGAAGTTATCGATAGTGAAAATTAATAACGAACGTGTGAAGTAGCTTCATCGCTGTCGCTCTATTTCTTTTTTTTTTCTTTTTTTTCTTTTTACGAGGGAGAGATGACTATCCCTCGCAGAATTTAAGCAAAAACCTGCATTTCTATATACAAGTTGACATACTAATTTAATTTCAACTCCTTCCTTAGTAACACTATCTCAATAGATGGAAGAGCAGGCCAGAATCTGCGAGTTGTTATATTCAACAGGATGACCGGTCCCCAGGCAACGTACTGCAATAGCAGCGTTGCTCTGTTGTTGTAAGTGTGTATAACGCTTATATTCAGTACACCGGTCCTTCACAGTTCTGATAGTCAGACCAACAGGCTGTATGACATGCCACAACTGTAAGGAATACGATAGCCGCTAACCTTACGAAAACCAGTGTCATGTTTTACGGAACCTAAAAGGACCCTAATCTTAAATGGAGGTCGGAAATCACGTTTCGTATCTTATTTTCGAAAAAACTACCAAATGTGTTGGAAATGCTTCCTGAGTAAGGCAAAAGGGTCGTAGACTTTGGTGACAACTCCGTATTATCATCTCTCACCCAGATCACGGTTAATCTTCGTTTTGATCCATTATGGTTCGTGGGACGACGGCTGACATGAACTTCTTGATGCAATAATTTACCAACAGCCGTACGATTTGTAGAAGTTTATTTTATTTCATGAACTTCTATGTCCTACCAGTTTCGGCATTACATTGATGCCATCTTCAGGCCTCACTCGTCATAGTCGTAAAATCGCTATACACGGAGGGTGTCACCTGGCCACCAAGAGCTGTTGCAGGACGATTGATTCACGAATCCAGTTATAGGGCTCCTTCAGTGTATAGCGATTTTACGACTATGACGACTGAGCCCTGAAGATGGCATCAATGTAATGCCGAAACTGGTAGCACATAGAATTTCATGAAATAAAATTAACTTCTACAAATCATACGGCTGTGGGTAAATTATTGCATCAAGAAACTGATCACGGTTGGTCGACAGCGAAACGCACGTGTGGTCTGTCTTTCGCTTTAACCATTCTGACGAATGGTGACCTCAAGAAGGGCTAACTCAATGCGGTTTTGCCTTGAAAATGACAGGGTGTGCACCAGTCGAAATATCGCGGTTGTTGACGGTGCCACCCGGCTGCATTAATTGTACACCAAAAGGTGGCTTGCTGACTGTCGGTGTACATGTATAGGTTCATTCAAATGAAACCTGGCCAGTGCGTCTACCTTTGCCTTACGCGTAAGTTGGCATCACGTAACGGCGGGTATGGTGGCGCCGTCTATTGGTAGAGAAATCGGCGTGTGGGGCGGCGGTTGGAAAAATTACTGTTGTATATATCTTTTGTTTGAATGTAGAAACACTTCATTTCCCGGCCGATGCACCATATGTGGGGCGGCGGGCGGAGGAAATTGTTATATAAGTGTTTGTAGAATGTAGAATTTGTTTGAATGGAGAAACACTGCATTTCCCGGCCGATGCACCATATGTGGGGCGGCTGATAGAATTAATTGTTTAAATGTTGAAACACTGCATTTCCCGGCCAATTAACCATATGTGCGGCGGTGGGTGGAATTATTGTTGTTAATGTTCCTATTATTTAGAATGTTATTTATGCTGTCTTTCGCCGTTCTCAACACTGGCTCTCTAACTACAATATTGGCAACCAGAAAGTGATTAGCAAAACGTGAAGCCTGTAATTAGAATTCCTAGTGCCCACTTCATCTGAGGATACACTTATAGTTACAGCTTATAGCTCTGAGGAATTAGGAGATTGTCCGGGATTTATAATCAAAAACGGTCTTGAAAAAACGTTCTGTATTCTGAAAGTCACAGATGAAAACAAAAGAATCCACACCATCTAACTAACAGATCAGTTCAGAGTCTAATGCGCTGATGCAACTATAAATGTCCAAATTAAATGTTTAAATGAATGCTCGCCATAATTTGATGATTAGGTTCATCAAACGCCACGCTAAATAATTGGTAGAATGTCTGTCCCACGGCGGCACGTGAAAATACGACATACGCAAACTGAAGATCGAAAATTAAAGTCAACCCAGAATTAACACTGCACTCGGAAATGATTTCATGGTTACGCGTACCTCGAGTAACTTAATACGGCATCCGAGGCTGTTTGTAGCAATGATACCGACGTGACGCGACTCTCGACACAGATGACGTGCTATTCAGCGTCTGGAGAGAACTGGGGCCTTGCTTCCTCGCGCAGCGTTCTTATATATAAAGCCGCGGTGCGCACGGCTAAGGGAACGCCTGATCAAATCGGCTCTCCCGACTAGCCGCTGGGCTAGTAATGCACCACTTTAAGTTACCTAATAAATCATAGCTTCTCGTGCTGATGGCCGATGAAGCTCTTAATTTAAATGTGCATTCAGCACGCAGGTAAGTATTGATAATAAAATTTTGACGTGGGTAAGTTAAATATTTTGGGCGAGAGAATTAATTTAATTACACTGCACGCAGTAGACGAGCTCTGAACTGGCCCTTTGGAGATACGCTATCGCTATAGTTTTATAGGTATTCAAATGAAACTTCTCACATCTTCATAGTTATAGCGGATCTCCAACCTACTTAAATATAAACATCCTAGCCTTATTTATTAGCCTACTTAATCTATCTTGCTTCCTTAAGTTTTAAGACGAAAACCAGAAAATCATGAATTTCCACTAAAATCTTAATTTGTGAGATCCAGAAGACTGTTTCTATTAAATATTTATGAAAAAGGAATCTAATTATAAATTTTGATGTCTCTAGCTCTTTTCTGTTGCGCCAATGATTTTTACAGAAAAACGTCCATATTTCGAAAATGGTTAAAGTTATCGAACTGATATTCAACACATATTAATTTAGTATTCCTCCTGACATGCTAGAAACATTTTAGGTTATTTATTTCATTTTTAAAGTATTGCACAACATTTATGACGTCAGAGCTAGTTACAGCGGACTGGCTGGCACACAATGGAAAGACTGATGTGAATTTACTACGGCGTGAGTAGGCTGCTTCCCTACAGACGGGTGCACACCGTTTTATGTTGCATAGCGCCAGTGTGCTTTCACGCCGAAGAGAAGGTGGTCACACAAGTTGTCGTCCACTACCGAACATGCAGGTGAGTAAGCACGAACAACGAGGAGTGATTCGATTTTTGACGGCGGAGGAAGTTGGAGGCCGTTAAATGTATCGACGGATGAAGACTGTGTACGGTGAGTACAGTCTGAGTCGTTAGAGTGTTGTGGATTGGCGCAAACGATTCCTTCAGGAGCGCGAGTCACTGGAACACGATGTTCGTCCTGGACAGGCTCATCGTGTCATCACACCGGAAATGAATGCGAAAGTGAATGCTTTAGTCTTGGACAACCGCAGAATCAAAAATGGCTCTGAGCACTATGGGACTTAACATCTGAGGTCATCAGTCCCCTAGACTTAGAACTACTTAAACCTAACTAACCTAAAGACAGCACCCACATCCATGCCCCAGCCAGGATTCGAACCTGCGACAGTAGCAGCAGCGCGTTTCCGGACTGAAGCGCCTAGAGCAGCTCGGCCACAGCGGCCGACCCGCAGAATCACCGTGGAGGAGATCCATCAGTGTTTGGACCTCTAAAAGAAGCTATTCGCGGATATCGATTAGCAACGGACGACGAAGTGTGTGACTGGGTCCAGACCTGGATCCGACAGCAGCCTACTAGTTTCTTCAAGGATGGAATCGACCGGCTAGTGCCGCAATGGGATAAATGTGCCAACAGTTTTGGCGACTATATTAGAGAGTGTGTACTGTGTATAAATCCATTTTTGAGTTAATAAAATCTTTACCGTTACTTTGCACTATTGACTGGGTTTCATTTGAATGCCCCTTTATATACAGATAGACCCTACTAAAATAAAAGGACCCAGACATTTTCCCTCGAGTTAAGATCGGGTCATTTAAAGGCATGGTGTCCTGTGAACATGGCATTTATCATTTTGGGAGGCGGGAGTGTCCGTAGCACATTCCTAGAGATTTTGAATGAAATTCAACACTTACTCAACAGTAATATTATAAATAAAATTCTTTTGAGTGTCGCACCGCGTTACTGTATAAAACATAAAATATTTTAAAACGTATAATCTATAAAACCGACTAAAACTAAACTCCGCCCGAACAGGCCATGAAGACCCAACGGTACTGACCGGTCGCCGTGTCGGCCTCAGTCCACAGGCGTCACTGGATGCAGTTATGGAGGGCATGTGGTCAGCACACCACTATCCCGACGCTATGTCAGTTTACCAGACCGCTGTATAGCCGAAGTTTCAGCCGTATTACAGTGGCCTTCGTGAGGCCTTTCCCTGAGGAAGCCCGAAACTGTGGTTTCATAGTTTATATGTTTTAAAGTATTTTGTATTTTACTAGCTGACAAACCCGGCATTGCCTGGCTATTCATTCTGCCAATTTTCTATCAGACAAGAAAACAAAAAAGTGAACTGTGTTTGCAGTGAAGCATAGAAAAAGTTTCATTTTCATGTATTCATATATTGAAATTATGAAACAATCGTACAAAAAAAAGTGCGTAATGTATTAATATACACCGTAAGTACAGTATCCAAATTAAGGAACCTGATCCAGGACAGTTTCTGTTAGCTGGACGCAGCAGCTTCGTTTGTCTACAACGCAGTCTCTACGGGAAAGCCTCTTCATTGCTCTAAAGACGGATGTTATTATCGCCTACAGCCGTTTGCACTTCGCAGTTGAAAGCTGTCAAAAGCGCTACCAATTGTCAGGGATTTGATTCGAATGTATCTCTGTCTTAGTAGTAAAGAATAAATATATTAAAATTTCATGCTAAGAACATTCAAAAGCCAAGATCGCATAAATATTTTTTCTGTTTAAGACAGCCGGTTTCGACAGACTTTGCTGTCACCCCCATGTCTTAAAGAATCTTTTTATTATGAAACGTGTCCATTAGTTGGAGCTCACTCCAAGTTGTCACGTAGATAAAAATACAGTCCATTACAAAAGGTTTGTCATAACTAAAATATTTAAAAATGTAAAACACCTTGTGGAAACGAACATATCCATATAAACTTTGCTGAAAGGTGACTTATGTCACAAAACTATAGTACACAGTTGCACATCTATATCTTACACGCGTTTAAGATGGATTTTCAATGTTTAGAATACACGTATGTCCAGGTTATGTCAACAGAGATGTGATACTGCGTAACGTGTTTATGCGACGTAACATTCATCTGTGAATAGTAGCCGGCCGTGGTGGTCTAGCGGTTCTAGGCGCGCAGTCCGGAACTGCGCGACTGCTACGGTCGCAGGTTCGAATCCTGCCTCGGGCATGGATGTGTGTGATGTCCTTAGGTTAGTTAGGTTTAAGTAGTTCTAAGTTCTAGAGGACTGATGACCACTGTGAGTAGTACATAAAGGGCTGACCATTTGCACAAGGTGTCTTACATTTTTAAATATCTTAGTTATGAAGAACCTTGTATAATGCACTACATTTCATCTACATGAGAACTTGGCTTGAAGTCCAACTTAAAATGCTTAAAATGAACACTTTTCATAACAAAAATATTCTTTAAGGCCTGAAGGTGAGAGCAAAGTTTGTCGAAACCGGTTGTTTTAAAACAGAAGAATTTGTACGATCGCTCCTTCTGTCTTCTCGAAATGAGAAAATTCCATAAAACTTCATGCTTCTTGCGGAATATTTTCACGTGTCTCAGTGTTTATGGCATCATATCTCCTAAACTGCCTGTTGTACGGTGATATACACTACTGGCCATTAAAATAGCTACACCGCGAAGATGACGTGCTACAGACGCGAAATTTAACTGACAGGAAGAAGATGCTGTGATATGCAAATGATTAGCTTTTCAGAGCATTCACACAAGGTTGGCGCCGGTGGCGACACCTACAACGTGCTGACATGAGGAAAGTTTCCAACCGATTTCTCATACACAAACAGCAGTTGACCGGCGTTGCCTGGTGAAATGTTGTTGTGATGCCTCGTGTAAGGAGAAATGCGTACCATCACGTTTCCGAGTTTGATGAGGGTCGGACTGTAGCCTATCGCGATTGCGGTCTATCGTATCACGACATTGCTGGTCGCGTTGGTCGAGATCCAATGACTGTTAGCAAAATATGGAATTGGTGGGTTCAGGAGGGTAATACAGAAGGCCGTGCTGGATCCCAAAGGTCTCGTATCACTAGCAGTCGAGATGACAGGCATCTTATCCGCATGGCTGTAACGGATCGTGCAGCCACGTCTCGATCCCTGAGTCAACAGTTGGGGACGTTTGCAAGACAACAACCATCTGCACGACGTTTGCAGCAGCATGGACTATCAGCTCGGAGACCATGTCAGCGGTAACCCTTGACGCTGCATCGCAGGCAGGAGCGCCTGCGACGGTGTACTCAACGATGCACCTGGGTGCACAATGGCAAAACGTCATTTTTTCGGATGAATCCAGGTTCTGTTTACAGCATCATGATCGCCGCATCCGTGTTTGGCAACATCGCGGTGAACGCACATTGGAAGCGTGTATTCGTCATCGCCATACAGGCGAGTCACCTGGCGTGATGGTATGGGGTGCCATTGGTTACACGTCTCGGTCACCTCTTGTTCGCATTGACGACACTTTGAACAGAGGACGTTACATTTCAGATGTGTTACGACCCGTGGCTCTACCCTTCATTCGATCCCTGCTAAACCCGACATTTCAGGAGGATAATGCACAATCGCATGTTGCAGGTCCTATACCGGCCTTTCTGGATACAGAAAACGTTCGGCCGCTGCCCTGGCCAGCACATTCTCTAGATCTCTCACCAATTGGAAACGTCTGGTCAATGGTGGCCGAGCAACTGGCTCGTCACAAAACGCCAGTCACTACTCTTGATGAACTGTGGTATCGTGTTTAAGCTGCATTGGCAGCTGTACCTGTACACACCATCCAAGCTGTGTTTGACTCAATGCCCAGGCGTACCAAGGCCGTTATTACGGCCAGAGGTGGTTGGTCTGGGTACTGATTTCACAGGATCTATGCACCCAAATTACGTGAAAATGTAATATGTCAGTTCTAGTATAATATATTTGTCCAATGAATACCCGTGTATCACTTACATTTCTTCTTGGTGTAGCAATTTTAATGGCCAGTAGTGTATTTGAGTAGGTACTTTCAGCAGCATATTGTATACCGTCAGCGAATAAAGTTAGAACAAATTAATTTAAATTGTCAATGTCAATAAAATTCACCAACAGCCGTATACTTTAAGATATTATTTTATTCTGAAAGCAACGAGTTTCGGCCTTCCATAATGCCATCTTCAGGCCCCATACGCTTCTATCCAAATAAACGAGCATGCCGCATAGCGTCGTAAATCACTGGATATCGCGCATTCCAGTGATTTATGGTGTTATATGACAAATTCGTTTCTTTGGATAGGAGCGTATGGGGCCTGAAGATGGCATAATGAAAGGCCGAAACTGGTTGCTTTCAGAATGAAATACTCCAAGCAGGCAAAGGAAAGCATATGAATTTACAGTAGAAAATGTAAAAAAATTTCATGTGTATTGTATGTTTAAAAGTTTTATCTTTTATCTTATTTAGATATTTATTTTTAGAAACTGAAATCATTTATAGCCTTGATTTCTTCATAATTAATTCATTAAAATAGCAAATCATGATTTCGCATCACATATTCTATCTCAGTGTTCATTTTTATGAATTATGGTTACATTTCCAGCAAATGTATACATACAACAAATTGATAAGTGGCTGATGTCTGAATATAGGAGATGGTTAAGAAAACTCAATATGAATGGTCTATAGAAGTGCAATAGACGGCAAAAAATATTTTTATAATTTCTTCTGCGTGCTTGTTTGTAGTAGCATTATGCATAAAGTAATGCACGAAGTTGGATGCTGTTTTGACACTTATATTGTTGTGGGTCTAATGTAAAATCTATTCTTTATGAGTAGCCTAGAAGCAGAGTTATAACAGTTTTACCATAAAGACCATGCGCGGATGCCAGTGTCGTAGCTGCGAAGTGGCCGCAGGCAGCTGTGGTCATTAGCGCACACAATTCTCTGTCGCATCGTGTCAGTTTGGGAGGATGCGGTCCTATTACCTGCTTACCTACCTAGTTTCGGGAGGACTCGGGGCTGCGCCCACTGCTTCACTGACACCGATTATCCAGCTCTGTTTGAACCGTCGCATCTGCTGATATTGTACCCTTTGCATTCAGAAATATGTTTGTTTTCTGGCATTTAATCGAGCTCCAGTTAGTAGATACCCCAATCAACAACTCTTATGAATATACGAGGGCTTCTTGGAATGTAAGTTCCGATCCATCGTAAAATGGAAACCACTGTGAAAATCTGATGAAGCTTTGCAGTGCCTCTAGTATGCCCGTCGATCACGTCACGTCGCTCTTTTCAGCTCTGAGTGCACAAAAATGAGCACTTAAGGATGCCTAGGGAATAGCGTCTCCCACCAGGTATGAGGGCCTGGTCAGAGATTTCGCCTGATCTCATGCAACCCACAAAACACAACTGTCATGCGGTTCCTTCTTCGTGACAACTTTCGGCCACACTCTGCAGCGGCAGTGAAGTTGCTCTTGCGGCGTTTTCGGTAGGAAGAGTCTGATCACTCACAAACAGCCAGTAATTGGGTGTCCCCTAGTTTCATCTCTGCTCACATGAACCGCTGACTTTGAAGACAACATTTTGGTATAGTCAACGAGCTGTAGACCAACGTAGAGTATTGGCGGAAAGCTTTCTATGACGAGGGGATTGGAAATCTGGCACAACGGTACTACGGGTGTCTAAGTTGGAGCGGCGTCTATGAAGAGAAGTAGCTGGAAGGTGTAGCTAATTGTTGTTAATAATACATTTTTTTTATTTTCACAGTGGCTTCCATTTGGCGACCGATCGGAACTTACTTTCCGAATAGCCTTCTTAATACCGTTATTGATGTCGATTTATCAACGTCGTTTTATCAGGACCAGAGATTTGTTTGATTTCTAGGTGATATTGTTGGGAAATGTGACAGCACCAGAGAAGCAGTTCTGACTTTTCAAGTACTAAAGGAAGTAAGACTTAAGAGAAGATCAAGATTCGTTCGTAGGGTTTGTCGACCTGGAAATAAGCATTCGACAATATCAAATGGTACAAGATATTCGTAATTTGAGAGAATGGAAGTAAACTATATTATGCAATATACAGTATACACAAGAACCAAGATCGAAGAGCTTCGATTATAAAGAATGTAAGACAAGGATGCAGTCTTTCGCCCCCATTCTTCAAACTGTACATCGACGTAGCAATGACGGAAAAAATTTGAGTGCATTTAAAATTCAGGGTGAGAGAATAATAATGATAAGATTCGCTGATGACATTGCTGTACTCTATGAAACTAAGGAAGAATTGCAAGATGTGTTGAATGGAATGAATAGTTTAATGAGTACAGAATGTAGACTGAGAGTAAACCGAAGATAGACGAATGTAATGAGGAGTAAAGATATGCGATTAGCGACAGCTTTAACTTCAAATCTGCGGACCATTTCTGGTAGACGAAGTTAATATGTTCTGCTGGCTTGGAAGCAGAACAAAACACATAGGACATAAAAAGCAAACTAGACCTGGCAAAAGGGACATTCCTGAGGAAAATAAGTCAACTAGCATCAGACATAGGCCTAAATTTGACGAAGAAATTTCTGAGAATGTATATTTGGAGAACAGCATTGTACGGTAGTAAATGATGGACTGTGACAACAGTGGAACAGAAGAAAATCGAAGCGTTTGAGATGTGATAGTATAGAAGGATGTTGAAAAATTTGATGAACAGATAAGTTAAGGAATGAGGAGGTTATCCCAGAATCGGCGAAAAGAGAAACACATGGTAAACACTGACAAGAAGAAGGCACAGGAAGGTAGGGCATTTCTTAAGACATTAGCTGCTACAGGAAGCTGTAGATGGTAAAGGAAGACAAAGACTGGAATACTTCCAACAAATAATTGAGGACGTAGGCTACAAGTACTGGAAAGGAATTCGTGGGGACTGCATCAAACCAGTCACAATGTTGAGGACTCAAAATATAAATAAATAAACTACGCTAAAGGCCAATTTTATGAACGATTCTGGGCAGCACAATAAAAATCTGAATCCCTCACAAATTCACAATGCTATTTGTATGCGGATCATTATTTATAATATGTGAAATGCACCTGGTCAGAAGTGCTAAGACGTATGTAACATAAATCATTACAAAAATGAAAAATAAAAGTTAAACAAAATAATGTTATTATGTACATCAAATGATTGTGTTTGGTTATGGGAGTACAAAACTGAAATCGAATTTTGTCAAGGCAATGTATTTTAAAGCTGTTGATGGATTTTTATAAATGTGTAAGTAGGCTGTTTAGGTTTTTTTATTGGTAACGCCACCTCTGTATAAAAAATCACTGGCTGTGCTGTGTGCAGTCTGTGGTTGCTTTGCATTGTTGTAATACTCAACCATTGTAGTGTTAGGCAGCTGGCTGTGAACAGCGCGTAGCGTTGAACAGTTGGAGGTGAGCCGCCAGCAGTGGTGGATGTGGGGAGAGAGATGGCGGAGTTTTGTAATTTGTCATGAACTGCTATATATACACTCCTGGAAATTGAAATAAGAACACCGTGAATTCATTGTCCCAGGAAGGGGAAACTTTATTGACACATTCCTGGTGTCAGATACATCACATGATCACACTGACAGAACCACAGGCACATAGACACAGGCAACAGAGCATGCACAATGTCGGCACTAGTACAGTGTATATCCACCTTTCGCAGCAATGCAGGCTGCTATTCTCCCATGGAGACGATCGTAGAGATGCTGGATGTAGTCCTGTGGAACGGCTTGCCATGCCATTTCCACCTGGCGCCTCAGTTGGACCAGCGTTCGTGCTGGACGTGCAGACCGCGTGAGACGACGCTTCATCCAGTCCCAAACATGCTCAATGGGGGACAGATCCGGAGATCTTGCTGGCCAGGGTAGTTGACTTACACCTTCTAGAGCACGTTGGGTGGCACGGGATACATGCGGACGTGCATTGTCCTGTTGGAACAGCAAGTTCCCTTGCCGGTCTAGGAATGGTAGAACGATGGGTTCGATGACGGTTTGGATGTACCGTGCACTATTCAGTGTCCCCTCGACGATCACCAGTGGTGTACGGCCAGTGTAGGAGATCGCTCCCCACACCATGATGCCGGGTGTTGGCCCTGTGTGCCTCGGTCGTATGCAATCCTGATTGTGGCGCTCACCTGGACGGCGCCAAACACGCATACGACCATCATTGGCACCAAGGCAGAAGCGACTCTCATCGCTGAAGACGACACGTCTCCATTCGTCCCTCCATTCACGCCTGTCGCGGCACCACTGGAGGCGGGCTGCACGGTGTTAGGGCGTGAGCGGAAGACGGCCTAACGGTGTGCGGGACCGTAGCCCAGCTTCATGGAGACGGTTGCGAATGGTCCTCGCCGATACCCCAGGAGCAACAGTGTCCCTAATTTGCTGGGAAGTGGCGGTGCGGTCCCCTACGGCACTGCGTAGGATCCTACGGTCTTGGCGTGCATCCGTGCGTCGCTGCGGTCCGGTCCCAGGTCGACGGGCACGTGCACCTTCCGCCGACCACTGGCGACAACATCGATGTACTGTGGAGACCTCACGCCCCACGTGTTGAGCAATTCGGCGGTACGTCCACCCGGCCTCCCGCATGCCCACTATATGCCCTCGCTCAAAGTCCGTCAACTGCACATAAGGTTCACGTCCACGCTTTCGCGGCATGCTACCAGTGTTAAAGACTGCGATGGAGCTCCGTATGCCACGGCAAACTGGCTGACACTGACGGCGGCGGTGCACAAATGCTGCGCAGCTAGCGCCATTCGATGGCCAACACCGCGGTTCCTGGTGTGTCCGCTGTGCCGTGCGTGTGATCATTGCTTGTACAGCCCTCTCGCAGTGTCCGGAGCAAGTATGGTGGGTCTGACACACCGGTGTCAATGTGTTCTTTTTTCCATTTCCAGGAGTGTATTATGACTATTAAGGTTTGTTCTCTATCAAAATCTTTCATTTGCTAACTATGCCTATCAGTAGTTAGTGCCTTCAGTACTTTGAATCTTTTATTTAGCTGGCAGTAGTGGCGCTCGCTGTATTGCAGTAGCTTGAGTAGCGAAGATTTTTGTGAGGTAAGTGATTTGTGAAAGGTATAGTTTAATGTTAGTCAGGGCCATTCTTTTGTAGGGATTTTTTTTGAAAGTCAGATTGCGTTGCGCAAAAAAATATTGTGTGTCAGTTTAAGCACAGTCCTGTATAATTGTTCAAAAAGGGGACGTTTCATATGGCGACCCTGCCAGGATACCTCACTGGAATCAATCTTCTGATTTTTTCTTGTAGTTTGTGTAATTAGTGTAGATTTTGTTTATTGCTAGCGCGTAATTGTAGAGAGAATCTCCTTTGTAGTTGCAGTCTTTCATTGTTGTACAGTAAAACAGGTGTGGCACGCATGTAGATTTGCACCAAGTATTTCGCAGCTGTAATTAACTAGATATTATTTTCAGTGCTATGTTAATGTGTTTTCTTATTTTTGCTCTTCAAATTGTGTTTTTCTGTGTTGTCGTGTGAAATACTATGACAATAATGGCGTGTGAAAAACGTAATACTAGGCTCCAAAGTAAACTGAGAAATGACAGTGAAAACGAAAGCAGTGTGTTAGCCGCACCGAGTAATGAATTAACTGATGTTCAAACTAATAATTTGGTAATTGTGCATAGGGAAATGGAGCGGGCGGCAAACAATGGCGTAGACAGTGAAACAATTAGTGAGCAGGGAAGCATTATCGATCGGTCGGTCGGCAACAGCTCGCCTCAGGAATCCGAAATGACAGGACACAATTTCGCAAATACTATAGATTCAGGTTCTGGGTCATCACCGTTTTCTCAAATGAGTCAAGACACATTTTCTGCTTGTCAAAATGTGAATGTTGCCGGTGAAAATGCACTGCCAAAAAGCATAGAGAAACAGATTCCAGACACTAATACATTATTATTGCAATTAATGCAACAAATGGAACAAAATCAGAGACAAACACAGCAACAGTTAGACACAATGGAACAAAATCAGAGACAAACACAGCAAAAGCTTCAAAAGTTAGACACAATGGAACTAAATCAGAGAGAAACACAACAACAGCTTCAAAAGTTAGACTCATTGGAGCAAACTCTTGAACAAAAATGTGAGGATTTAACTACTGAATTACATCACATTGGATCGAAATGTCAAAAAGTCTGTAATGACGTAAAAACACAAATTTGTGAGCATTTCCAACCTATTTTTTCGCGGCATGAAAATGCACTACAGAATCACGAAGCAGCCATAAAAGAACTGCAAACTACTGTTCACGAAAATCATGAGACCTTGCAAGCTAAATTTGACTCAGTTGCATCTACCGATTCGGTTACGCAACTTGCAAAAACTCAGGAAAACTTGAAGGACACAGTAGATACTCTGAAACTTGGTTCAGAAAAACACAGTGAGGAAATGTGTTCACTATCGGAGAAAGTAGCCGAACTTTCGGATCAGTTCACTAACTTATCTACGAAGGTAGATGATAATCTGAATGACACAAAACCGGTAGTCTTTAATGACACGGAAGAGAGCGAACAAATTAGGAAACTGAAACAAAATCTGAATCAAATTAATACGCAACACCAAAGAGAAATCCGCGAAGTACAAGATCAGCTGACACAGGTAATACAAGAATTACGTATTTCAGAGGACACTCGCGCCCCAACACGGAAAAGACGCAAAATAATAACACAGGGCATTTCGGAAGTTATGAAAGAAACTGGCAATGTGCACCGAATTTTGAGATGGAACGGCCGACACGACCTAACAATGACCGATATGCGACTCGCCGACATGATGATTTTGACTATAAGCTGTTCATTACTACACGTAAATTCAAAACGTTTAAGAATTCTGCCAACGACATTCATCCACAAGCGTGGCTCCATCAATTCTCTCATTGTTTTCCTCCCAACTGGTCATTAGAACACAGATTAGAATTTATGTGTGGCTACTTAGAGAATGAACCAGCTGTAAGAATGCGATCGGTCATTCACGATTGCCACAGTGAAGGAGAATTTTACCATGCCTTCCTCTCAGCATATTGGTCTCAAGCCACACAAGACCGAGTAAAACATAGCATCATAATGATGAAACGTTTCGAACAATCTGAAGTTCCAGTATTATGAAATATTTTGAAGACATGTTGCATAAGAATCAGCATCTTTCAAACCCATACAGCCCCTCAGAACTCATCCGAATTTGCTTAATCAAACTGCCTGAACATTTACGACATATTATTTTGGCAGGACGTTGCAAAGACGACATTGAAGCTTTTCAGGGACTGTTACAAGAACTGGAAATTGACACTGACAATCGCGGAACGCGAGAACAGGAACACAACAATTACAGGTCACATCTGTCACAATTCCGCGATGACAGAAATAATACACGACAAGGCTATTCTTATATCGTAAATCGTGACCAAAACAGACACCACCTGTATGACAACCGTTGGCAGAGTAGTAATAATTACAGGGAAAGATCACCTCTCTGCGGTAATGACTATTACAGAGACAATCAGAGAAACAGACAATATGGGAACCAAAATAATTATTATTACGGGAGACAGAATAACTTTAGACGCAACGGTCCAGCGCGCAGTTACGATTCAGGGAGAAATTCTGGCTCTGGCTCTGAGCACTATGGGACTCAACATCTTAGGTCATAAGTCCCCTAGAACTTAGAACTACTTAAACCTAACTAACCTAAGGACATCACACACACCCATGCCCGAGGCGGGATTCGAACCCGCGACCGTAGCAGTCCCGCGGCTCCGGACTGCAGCGCCAGAACCGCTAGACCACCGCGGCCGGCAGGGAGAAATTCTCCACCACTTAACCGACAAGAAAGAAACTACAGGAACTACCAACATGACGACAGACGATGTGATCGTAACGACAGACCTGAATTGCATCAGAACTGGCGGGATTTAAACAGGGCAGGGCCCTCTAGTCACGGTGAATTTGTAGAAGTTAGGTCTCCAAATCCCAATAACGACGCGCGCCAACAAAGAGACAATAGGCAATGACTCATACCGCAGGCAGCCACAAAACGTTCGTATGAGACTAACGACGCAGCTGCCGTAGCTAGTAATTACGTAAAAATGGAAGACATTAGGGACATCTTACTCTAAGAACACGACGTAAAACATAACAACATTGCATATCCTGTGATTCACATTACAGTAAATGACGTAAAATTTACGGCAGTACTTGACTCTGGCAGTCCCATTTCAGTAATTAGTGAAACAGCCTTTAGCAAATGCAACAAATCGAACGATTGCCCCACACTTCCGTTACGTAAGATTAAATTACAAGGTGCAATCTTTGGAAAAAGTGTAGATGTACGCCAACAAACCAACTTAGAATTCTTTTGTCAAAGCCACAGTTTCTCCATGAACTTTCTTATTGTTCCATTATTGTCGACGGAAATTATACTGGGAGTAGACTTTTTGAATGAATACAAAGCAATCTTAAGCTTTCACGATGCTGAAATAAGTTTAGAAAAAGAAGGTAAGTCTGTAGCTTTGAAATTTGAGATTGGCTCTCAAACCATGACGAAGAAATTAATCGGCTTTACCTCCTGTTAGACAACAGTTCGGAATTTTCGACGGAACTTGACACTAACAATTACAGTGATCATCGTGCATTACAATTTCTTATGTCTTCAAAATTAAATCATGACAGGTTAAAACGTTGGGCATTGTTTCTGCAAGAATTCCGCTTCACAATAGTCTACATTCCCGGCAAGGAGAACATTGTTGCGGACGCGCTGTCACGCGCACCGGCTGGGCTTGAGAAAAGTACACAGAAGGCAACATTGAGAAAAATTTATGTATTCTTTACATTCAGAAAGTCGCCTTTGAAAACTTCATCACCACATCTTTAAAGGACATTGCTCATGAACAAGATAAGGATCCGATTTGGAAAGACATCAAAAGCAAATGGCATGAAAAGACACACACACAGATTCGGCATTATTATCTGGTTAGAAACAACATACTGTTCAAACGCTGCACTGTTGATGACAAGCTATGGGTACTTTGCATTCCTGACGATTTTGTTAATAAGCTCATTTGGTACATTCATTTCAGCTACGCACATTTTGGCCCACGAAAATGTTATCATATTCTTCGAACGACTTGTTATTTTAACAATATGGAAAAGAGAATTCGAAGAGTCTTGTCTATTTGTAAACTCTGTCAAAAGGCGAAACCACAGCAGTGGTGGATGTGGGGAGAGAGATGGCGGAGTTTTGTAATTTGTCATGAACTGCTATATATATTATGACTATTAAGGTTTGTTCTCTATCAAAATCTTTCATTTGCTAACTATGCCTATCAGTAGTTAGTGCCTTCAGTACTTTGAATCTTTTATTTAGCTGGCAGTAGTGGCGCTCGCTGTATTGCAGTAGCTTGAGTAGCGAAGATTTTTGTGAGGTAAGTGATTTGTGAAAGGTATAGTTTAATGTTAGTCAGGGCCATTCTTTTGTAGGGATTTTTTTTTGAAAGTCAGATTGCGTTGCGCAAAAAAATATTGTGTCAGTTTAAGCACAGTCGTGTATAATTGTTCAAAAAGGGGACGTTTCAAATGTTTCAGTTAGTTGACATTATTCGAAACACCCTCTTCTAGGTGAAACTATTTAATTGAATCTATCAGTTTCGACGTCCAGCTCTGGATAATTCAGTTGCTTCTAAGTGATTTTTCAGAAGGCGTCGAAAAAAAAAAAGTTCAGCAGTGGTCTCATGTCAGGGTTCATGGAATAAGCTCATGAAAGGTAGACCCCACAATACCAATTATGTCACAGGTAATGGCAAGTGGTTCTGACTTTCAGTACAATGATAATGTTAGGCATAAATTCTAAAAACGAAACCAAAACCAGAAACTTGAATCACGCAATGAGAGCTGATAGTAAATGTAAGTACAATGATTTATATGAAAAAAAGACGGATAGTTTCGAGCAATTTCTTGTTGTACACGAGAATGGGGTAAAAGTTTTTGATTTTACTATTTTTTTTAATTTATGACATTATATCAGTTAAGCGTGCAACACCTAGTTTGACAACGTAATAACATTGTGTAAAAACATCATTGTCGTTCAGTTATTATTAGTGAAGAAATAAACATTTTCCTGAAAAATAATTTCGCGTGCTCTTACTTCATGCTGCAGGGTAAGAGTATGTAGGCCTGGGGCAAGAGTACGCAGTGCATATTGAAGAAAATAAAAAGGAAATACATGGAAAAAAGAAATTAGGGATTCTTTATTTTACAACGAATTCAAAAAGTAAATAACGTACGATCTGAGAGTATACCGAAAACAGCTTGTTGTGGGAAATTCTGTGCTGCACTATTGCTTATTCTTCCTGTGATAAAAAAGTTTTTGTTAGTCGGCCGAGTTGCTCACGAGCTTTGATGGTTTGAAGACGTTCTCTTAAGGCAGCCTCTGAAAACCTGATAGCTTTGAATGTTTGCCACGTTGAGATCCCATTTTCGATAAACACAAGATCTTGATAGTAGAGCGGCTATTTTAGGCTGTCGAGTTGATGTTCTTCATCGCTTTCTGAGGAAAAATGGCACTACGTGAGACGTGACTATATTTGAAGTGTGTTTGACAGGTAGATATGTTTGAAAACACCACTAACCAACTAAAAAAAAGCTACAGGAAATAAAAATTAGTTCGTGTTCTCTAAGGTGAGTAAAGAGCCATCTATTGCAAATAAACACCAATAAAACTGCTTCAGTACGCTGGAAAGGACTATACAAGTCAAAGTACAGGTTATGGGGTAAAGTTCGCAAATAGTGTCTTGATGGAGTAAAAGCATGCAATGCGAACTTCTACCTCTCAGAGCTGCGTATTTTAGCCCATTCCACTGTTCCCTTTTTCAGCAATCTACAGATAACACACTGAACTGAAGACATCGTGATAGAAGATATTCTAAACTTTTAGCCGCCAGCTCTTGTATGGAATTTATCTAATTTTTAAACAGATTTACGGTCCCCCCACACTCAGTCTAAACTATACAGATTTTACATCGATAATGTACCAAAGTGATTTACCACATTTTCTCCAGCTGTAAGCGCCCTACTGCCGTGAGGTTCCAGTACACAACTGAGAAGACGACGACGTATGCGCTGCCTGGTGAGGGCGTGGCGAAATCCTGCTTCAAGGACCAGAAAGCGTGTGTGTACTTTGCCCTACACATACTTTTACGCCACCCCTTCCCCTGTCCCCCAAGCTGGAATCACATTTTATTACGAGAAAGATTACGATTCGATTTGAAGCAATCGAATTCATGTAGATCGAATGCTTGAAGTCGACCGTCGAGGTGGTACATTGATTCTTGGTTTCGCATTTGTGTTTCCTTTGACAGCATTTCATCGGATGAACTTAACACCAAGTCCAGGTAACGCCCAGGCGACGTAAAAGACCTCTTGGCTCGTCGTAGTTCGAACCGTTTATCCCGTTTCATATTTTTTGCCCATTTCTGTATTAGCTCCTGTCACGTCGTTTCGTGCAACTGAACACTAAACACACTTTAGGCATATTTAATATACATTTCGCTCGTGAAATTGCAAAGAAAAATTAATCACCAAATAAAGCTGTTGACTTTCCACACAGATAAACAACATACTGGCTGCTCTCAATGTTCTGACCACCGTCAATATGGCGGCTAAGTTGACGCTGGAGCGCTGTAACACGTCTGTTAGCCACACTACGAAATTTAAACTTGTTGATTCGAGTTACCCAGCGCATTGTGTGGTCGTGGACTAAATTTGACGGATCGGTGCTGCCACCTGTTGCAGGCGATGGCAGTTGTGTTCGTGGCGCTGCTGTTGATGGTGGGACGCTGCTCAGCTGTCGACCCTGAGGCGGCGGATGACGCCGTGGAGGACCCTGGGACTGCGGTGAGGGCGGGGGAGGCGGTTGGGGAGGAGCTGGTCAAGGAGAGTCGACTGGGGGCCAAGGCCTCCCCGCGCAGCCGCTTCCCCGCCACCATGATGGGCTACAACCGCTACTACCCGGAGTACAGCCCCGATTTCTACTACCCTCCGGGCTACCCGAGATATTACCCTTCATATCCCAACAATTACTATCCCACTTACCCCACAGCTAACTACCCTCCTGTGAACTATCCCTCAAATAACTATTACCCGACGGGCTACCCTCCCTACTATCCGTACGACTATGTCCCCTACGGTGCAGGTGTCAACGAATATTCTGCTAGACACGAAAGGGCCTGAGTTACACTTGAACGCGAACCTGGCAATAAAATTTTATCCACCATAGTTTCGCTAATTAGGTCCACTTCCAAAGTATTTCCACCAACTAAAATAATATTATTTTCTTATTATCTCCTTTGTTTATTATTGACTTATATCTTTCCAAAGCTCTATCGTCACATCTTAGTGACCACTTGTAGCACATACTGATAAGCCTAACTTATTGTTTACTACTTTTTACTGCAATTATACAAAGATTATTCTCCCTACCACGGTGACTGCATCCCGATCCTCTGGTGACTGGTTATTACCCGTCTTTTGAAATTCAAACGTGACATTCTGTAATACATCAGTGTTGTGCACCAGATTCCCTAATCATCCCCCTGATGTTATCGGGTAATCATCTTGTGGCACTTATTTTTCAATTTGTCCCTAAATTTCTTCTACTCTGATCAGATGCTCAACACCCATATGAATAGGTGACCAGCTCAGTAACTCTGGCTCATCAGTGAATCTGTTTCGAGATACATGCATGTTCCGATAGTATTCACATAGGACATTTCACATTCTTTCATAATCTTTCGTGATGGGATTATGTTTTGTAAATACTTTCTCCTTAATTAAAAAGCCCCTTAAATCGAATAGTAGTTCGTAATATAAGGATGCAAGTTGAAAATACCTTACCAGAACGCATATTTAACATAAACAATCAAGCAGAGGAGAGAAATATTCTTCGGAATGTGGAAATATTGTTTTCCACTTGATAAAAAGAGCTTATTGATGAGTTTGAGAACTCAATCGTAGCTCATATCTGTGGCTGTGCAACAAAAAATATAACGAACAGTTTGCTTAAATCAAGTCGTTTTGTACAATGAAGACTAATTACATTCCTTGTTACGTTTTGATTGCTACCAGAATGTCAAAATGAAACTGTCTAATTTGCTGTTGAGCTGACTTTTTAAAGACAGTGTAATTTTTCCACATATCACCGGAAACTGTATCTGTAAGTCGTCAAGTGGCAACAATAGACAGCTACTTCCTCTAGAAGAATTTTACAACCTGGATAATACATGACGTTTTCTGGAATAGCTTATTTCTTTGTGCTGATGTATCACACCAAGCTAAAATACTTTTACCGCTTTGTAGATATAAATTCTGCACAAACTATGTGAACCTTTTTTGTATTTTAAAAAATAAAGAGTAATTTTTAAATAGTCGCTGAAAGGATGTGGTTAATTTTCCAGTGTCTAGAAGCTATAGTCTTAGCAATGCATTTCTCATCGGTAACTCTTGTTTTGCCACAAGAATTACCTGACAGTCATGATATCACCTCGTTATACACCTTGGCAGCGGTGTTTAAGGGGTTTAAAGTCTTCTTTTTTTACTTTTTATATCTCTTCACCATTGACGGATTATTCGTGAAAGACTTCTGTGTCAAGCAGCATAGATAAACCGAGGAAAACACACACACACACACACACACACACACACACACATACACACTCACACACACACACACACACACACACAAACACATACACACACACGCACCCATACACTCACAACGCACGCACCCATACACTCACAACGCACGCACACATACACACACACGCATGCACACACACACACACACACACACACACACACACACACACACGCGCGCGCGCGCGCGCGCGCGCGCGCGCACACACGCACGCACGCACACATACGCACACGCACGCACGCACACATACACACGTGCGCACGCACACATACACACGTGCGTACGCACACATACACACGCACGCACGCACATATACACACACATATATACATACAGGATGAGCGTTAATAAAACCGACAAACTGCAGCGACGGATTCCTGACTGGAAATGGAGGCACAAAGGTCCTATAAACATGTGTCCAGAAGTGCATCGTTGCCACGGCAGACGGCGCTGACGAACGACAGCTCCTCTGGCCGCGCGCCATGTGTTCCTTGTGTGTTGCAGGCTGTGTGTCTGACACAGCATACAGCGAGCAGCAGGATGGTTCGATATTCATGTCTGGGACGAGCAAAGATAGCGTTTGTGTACGGGCAAACAGATGGAAACGGTCGACAGGCAGCAATGCAATACCAAAACAAGTACCCTCACTGACACCAACCACATCACACAACATTTCAATCCTTTCTGGGCGTTTGTGTGATCAGTGGTCCTTTCAGACAGACGAACTTACAGGTAGGTGGCGGACTGTGCTTACCTCAGATTTGGAGGACTGGTTTCTACAGGATATTGAGACAAACTATAGTACAAGCTCCAGGCAAGTGGCCCACCAACATGGGGTGAACGAAAGTACGATTATGTGTATCCGGCATGACAGCCATTTGAAACTTCCCCTTTGAATGTAAAGAAAGACTGTGCTCGTATACTTCTACGTTATTTGATACAGAAACAGCTGAGCAAAACTGAACGTACTCAGACAGTTTTCTCTTTACTTATTCTGATCATTTCTAAACTGACACATAATATTTTAGCGCAACGCAATCTGACTTTTAATAATCCCTACAAAAGAATAGCCCTGACTAACAATAACCAATACCCTTCATGAATCACTTAAGTCACAAAAATCTTCGTTACTCGAACTACTGGAATACAGCGAGCACCAGTACTGCCAGCTAAATAAAAGATTCTAACTACTGAAGGCACTAACTACTGATAGGCATATAGTTAGCAAATGAAAATAGAGAACAAACAATGTATTTACCTTAATAGTGTCCAAAAGTCATAATATATATATTCTTGACATCTATTTTGACAAATTTCCTTTTTCTGACGGACACACGTCCAGGTCGTCCGCTCATATTAACATCTCAAAACTCTGGCATCTCTCTCCCCACATCCACCACTGCTGGCGGCTCACCTCCAACTGTCCAACGCTACAGGTTGTTCGCATGCAACTGCTCAACACTACACAAGCGAATAATCCAACAATGAGTCCAATCAGTCACAGACTGCACACAGCGCAGTCAGCGATTTTAACCCTAGGACGCCTAGGGGGGGGGGGGGGGGGTTCGTTGAACCCACAGTTTTTTTATGTCCCCTGCTGTTGCCCAAGCAACTTTCATACTACATATTCCCTTTGAGTTATTGTTTGTTGGCTATTTTATGAAACGTTAGTGTCAATGTGTCAATGTATTTTATAGAAAATTCCTGCTTTGAAAGAAAAAAATAAATAAACTTATTATGGGTCCAACAACCCCCTCCCCCCCCCCCCCCCCCCCGCCGCCCACCTTAGGCTTCCATGCAATAGAAGATTTCCCTTAGTAGGATTTCGTATTTCTCATCTCTACAACAATACAAGTTAGTTTCTTGTTGATTGGTATTCTTGATATTCACAACAATCGGTTTACTTTCAGAGGAAGTGATTGTTGATGTCAGTCAGCTGTTATTTATCTTGTAAACTTGCAGTGAGTTAGTGCAGTTCCCTACTGTTCATATCCAGACTTAGAAATGACTAAAAGAATACGTGACTCGTCTTTAGAAAGAGTTCTGAATGAAATTTTAGATGAAGATTCTGACTCGGGGAATGAAAGTGAATATGAGCATGGTGTTATGGAGTATGATTCAAATCGGGAAAGTGATGTTGATGTTAGAGAAGATGAAGATAGCGCAGCTTCAGGCAGTGACCATCAGGATGTTATTGTGGCCAAGTCTGGAAGAAGGTACATAACCACACAGCCTAGAATTCCTCGGGGGTCTGTTGCTAATATAGCAAGAGAGCAGGCAGGAGCAACTCCAGCTGGTGTTTTCCATTCACCTGGAGAAGCCTTGAAGTTACTTCTTACGCCTGACATCGTGGATGTTATAGTAAAACATTCAAATGAAGAGTCAGTTAGGCGAAATGTTACTTTGACTAATGAGAAAGAATTGTATGCCTTTATAGGAATCCTGATACTTATGGGGGCAAATAAGGACAATTCTGTTAGTGTACACGATCTTTGGTCAGACCTAATGGGTCGGCTAGTTTACAAGGGTATAATGGCAAGAAAACGTTTCAAGGAACTTATTTCAATCATAAGGTTTGATGACAAAAGTACCTGCCAGCTAAGAAGGGAAGCAGACAAGTTCACAGCAATCCGTGATGTTTTCAACAAAGTGAATGATAGGTTTCCACTACTGTGTAAACCAGGGGTCCACCTCACCACTGATGAGATGCTCAGCTTGTTTAGAGGGCGCTGCCCCTTCAGTGTATGTATGAAGGATAAAGCGGGAAAGTAAGGCATCCTTATACTCATGATGTCCGATGCACTTGACAGATACGTCTTGAATATGGAACCCTATGCAGGTAATGTTCAGAATTTGTCGAAAGAAGAACGGGGTTCAGCAGCTGTCGTCAAACGTCTGGTAGCACTTGTGAATAATTCTGGTCGAAATATTACTACAGACCGATACTACACATCGATGGATTTGGCGGGAGAGTTATACGAAGACTACAAAGTTACTACAGTAGGAGCTCTCCAGTCAAACAGGAAGCATATTCCAGGCATAGTGAAGAACACGTCAAATCGAGAGCTATATTCATCAATGTTCTTGTTCACAGACCCATCAACAGGTAGGCCTCCAGTAAATTTGGTGTCCTATATAGCAAAAACGAAACCAAGTAAAAACTTACTGATGTTGTCAACAATGCACCAAGATAAAGGCACTGTTGGAGGAGAGAAGAATAAAACCGAGATAAATGCATATTATAATTCCACTAAAGGTGGAATTGATACCATTGATCAAATGGCGCGTATGTACACCTGCAAGAGGGGAACAAAGAGATGGCCTCATCTGTACTTACTCTCTCATCGAAATTTGTGCTATGAATGCAACCACCATATTCATCCAGCAACATCCAAGATGGAATGAAGAGAAACACAACAATCGGAAACTTTATCTTCTGCAAGCTGGGATGGAACTAGTGAAATTGCAGGTAGAAGAAAGAAGTGCCAATGTAAGAGGGTTAGCTAACCAAATTGTTCAATCAATGGAGACTATTCTACAAAAGAAAATCAAAGAAATGACAACAGGAGCACGTCAGGCTCCTGCAGGGAAAGGTTGGTGCCATATTTGTGTAAGAGAAGCTAAAACAAAGAAGCAGAAGCGCAACAATCTAAGTAAACCAAAACAGTATTGTGGACAGTGTCATACACATGTGTGTAACACACGTTCAGAAAAAATTGTGAAGTGTGTCTCTTGCCTTGAAGTTGAGGACTCAGAGTAGTCTATTGTATATGAACAGATCTGTATTTTGTATTGTAATATGTCAATTTTTTATTCACTCAATCCAATATTTATAACAATTAACAACAGTTATAAATCGATGCCTTAGTTAAAATGCATAAACCATTTTGAAAATTGTAATTTTTCGTCATTAAACTTATTTAATACCTGTGGGCTCGCCAACACCCCCCCCCCCCCACCTTAGGCATCCTAGGGTTAATACAGAGCGCTACGTGGCTTCACCAACATAAAAACCTAAACAGCCTGTTTACACATTACTAGCCCAATCAGCTGCAATGAGTGAAAGGATTATCAGCAGCAGATTTCTCTCTACGAGAAGGATTCTATCGATTGTCCTTACACCAGACCATCACAGTTATAGAATTTATATCGTCAGTTCTCTTTACCGACTTGTGAACACGTGCATTGCGCCCCATGGAGGCCACTTTCAGCATCTGTTGTGGCGCGGATGCTATGCCGTACTGATTTGCGGGGCGATTTGTTGGCGTTGCACGCACACCAACCATTTCCGGACACAGAAAATGCACGGACTATCTCGTCACACCTCTCGGCCGACCCATGTTCCCCGCCGACCTATCCACGGTGCCTGTCCATGTCATCCTTACTTGCTACTTTTAGAGTCTCACAGGAGGTCGAACGTAATTATGCAACCGCACTAAAGACGGTGGATTTATTTCCCATGGAGGCGAGTCAGTTACGTGAGTACATGGTCTCTGTTCTTTGCGACATCTCAAAGAAGCGAGCGTGAAGGACATGGACGGATACTGCAGATAGGTGGCGCTTAGTGGGAAAGTGGGTCGGTCGAGGGGTGTGCCGACCTAGTCCGTGCATTTGTGGTAAACACTGTGTCCGGGTGGTGTAGTGGCTAACGCAACTGCATAGTACGCTAGAGACTCCAGGTTAGAATTCCAGTCCAGCACTCACTTTCGCTCGTTGCGACCGCTTCCAGATAAAGTCCTGATGCAGCTGACCTCGATAGTTCCTTCCCTTCCATTCCTTTGTCCCCCTTCACCTTCAGTTTACGTAATGTGCATCACAAAAAAAAATGGTTCAAATGGCTCTGAGCACTATGGGACTCAACTGCTGTGGTCATAAGTCCCCTAGAACTTACAACTACTTAAACCTAACTAACCAAAGGACAGCACACAACACCCAGCCATCACGAGGCAGAGAAAATCCCTGACCCCGCCGGGAATCGAACCCGGGAACCCGGGCGTGGGAAGCGAGAACGCTACCGCACGACCACGAGATGCGGGCAATGTGCATCACAGCTCCGAATTCCGTGCGGTGTCCTTTCTTTCGTACATGTGCAAAAGAAGAGACACGACGCATTGATATAATATCCTGCTAGTTAAAGTACAAATTAAGGTACTGACAGCCCAAAACTGAAATGATCCCTAAACGCGACAAGCTATTTTCTGCCACGTCGGAGCACGCAAATGCATAGCCAGATATTACCTCATCTATATGATCCAAGCTGCAGCAATAACATTCCGAAGTCAGACCACCACACCAGCACCGCCAAGTCAACACATCCGATTCAACCAACACTTGAAACAGTAGTTCCCACCAGTGCGGACTGACTACTCGACAACAATACGAACTTTGAAATCCGGAGAGTCGCCTTTACACATGTACTCAGAAAATGTGCTTTCTGTGGCAAATATCACAAACAAAACTACCGCTTCTCATAATTTCGAAATCTTACACAACCGCTAGTGAATAGTTCAACAGGCCTAATGGCTGGAAATGGTCGCGTAAAATGGCGTAAATATAGTTAGAATCGAATAAAAAAGTAAGAATTTGTCAAGATATTCAAGTGAAATGTGCTATGTCCATGGAAGCTAGACACTAGTGATGACAGACAGCGGCAAAAAGGGATGGAAATGTGGCACTGGATAAGGCTGAGGACCAGCAGAACAGAAAGATAATCAAATGAAAATGTTTGACAGAGATCAAGGAGCAGAGAAATGCCGAAGCAACTATCAAAGAAAGGCAAATAAAACTATTTGGACATTAACTTCGGCACAGTAATTTTATAGCAGACGTATTCGAAGGAGAAATTTTTGGTAAGAAATGTAAGGGGAGGCCAAGAAAGTAAATAGTTGATCTATTGAAAATAACAAATTGACAAAATTGGTAAGGAATGAAGAGGACAGCACAAAATATGGTTACTTTGTTGTCCATCATATAATATGTGGGAAAATCGCAGATGCCTCCGTAAGTGATGAATTGCAGCGATTACTCCAGGTAACCTAAGACTACCCGATGCAGTTTGGACGCCAACTGAATATCACAGAAACTTAATTGGGACAGTTCCCACAGCTGCAATGCTGCATATCAACAGCCGAAATCTGCAGAAGGTAGAGATATTCTTGTACTTCGGGTTGCAACTACGAAGTGACTACAGCGTCAGTAGTAACGAAAGAACTAGAGTAGTAACAGAATGGTTGCGATGACGCAAACTCAGCTTTGTGTTGTCTGACACACAAATGATATATACGCGATCTTTACATAATACGGCACCCGGCGAACAAAAGTAACCACTCAGCAAAATGTCTTTCTCTGCAAGATCGTATCCTCTCTTCCATAATAAATATCCCTCTGCTTGATCATCTTACCAACTACAGTATTTAACAGTGATTCTGTATACCATCCATTGAACTGACATAAGCCCTGGGTTCTTCTCGTATCTTCGTAATATTTGCCTATTTTCGGCTACATACACTCCTGGAATTTGAAATAAGAACACCGTGAATTCATTGTCCCAGGAAGGGGAAACTTTATTGACACATTCCTGGGGTCAGATACATCACATGATCACACTGACAGAACCACAGGCACATAGACACAGGCAACAGAGCATGCACAATGTCGGCACTAGTACAGTGTACATCCACCTTTCGCAGCAGTGCAGGCTGCTATTCTCCCATGGAGACGATCGTAGAGATGCTGGATGTAGTCCTGTGGAACGGCTTGCCATGCCATTTCCACCTGGCGCCTCAGTTGGACCAGCGTTCGTGCTGGACGTGCAGACCGCGTGAGACGACGCTTCATCCAGGCCCAAACATGCTCAATGGGGGACAGATCTGGAGATCTTGCTGGCCAGGGTAGTTGACTTACACCTTCTAGAGCACGTTGGGTGGCACGGGATACATGCGGACGTGCATTGTCCTGTTGGAACAGCAAGTTCAAATGGTTCAAATGGTTCAAATGGCTCTGAGCACTATGGGACTCAACTTCTGAGGTCATTAGTCCCCTAGAACTCAGAACTACTTAAACCTAACTAACCTAAGGACATCACACACATCCATGCCCGAGGCAGGATTCGAACCTGCGACCGTAGCGGTCTCACGGTTCCAGACTGCAGCGCCTAGTACCGCACGGCCACTTCGGCCGGCGAACAGCAAGTTCCCTTGCCGGTCTAGGAATGGTAGAACGATGGGTTCGATGACGGTTTGGATGTACCGTGCACTATTCAGTGTCCCCTCGACGATCACCAGTGGTGTATGGCCAGTGTAGGAGATCGCTCCCCACACCATGATGCCGGGTGTTGGCCCTGTGTGCCTCGGTCGTATGCAGTCCTGATTGTGGCGCTCACCTGCACGGCGCCAAACACGCATACGACCATCATTGGCACCAAGGCAGAAGCGACTCTCATCGCTGAAGACGACACGTCTCCATTCGTCCCTCCATTCACGCCTGTCGCGACACCACTGGAGGCGGGCTGCACGATGTTGGGGCGTGAGCGGAAGACGGCCTAACGGTGTGCGGGACCGTAGCCCAGCTTCATGGAGACGGTTGCGAATGGTCCTTGCCGATACCCCAGGAGCAACAGTGTCCCTAATTTGCTGGGAAGTGGCGGTGCGGTCCCCTACGGCACTGCGTAGGGTCCTACGGTCTTGGCGTGCATCCGTGCGTCGCTGCGGTCCGGTCCCAGGTCGACGGGCACGTGCACCTTCCGCCGACCACTGGCGACAACATCGATGTACTGTGGAGACCTCACGCCCCACGTGTTGAGCAATTCGGC
Organism: Schistocerca nitens; assembly: GCF_023898315.1. NCBI lineage: Eukaryota > Metazoa > Arthropoda > Insecta > Orthoptera > Acrididae > Schistocerca > Schistocerca nitens. Next base: position 751,372,420 of record NC_064618.1, on the reverse strand, counting down.
GGTACGTCCACCCGGCCTCCCGCATGCCCACTATACGCCCTCGCTCAAAGTCCGTCAACTGCACATACGGTTCACGTCCACGCTGTCGCGGCATGCTACCAGTGTTAAAGACTGCGATGGAGCTCCGTATGCCACGGCAAACCGGCTGACACTGACGGCGGCGGTGCACAAATGCTGCGCAGCTAGCGCCATTCGACGGCCAACACCGCGGTTCCTGGTGTGTCCGCTGTGCCGTGCGTGTGATCATTGCTTGTACAGCCCTCTCGCAGTGTCCGGAGCAAGTATGGTGGGTCTGACACACCGGTGTCAATGTGTTCTTTTTTCCATTTCCAACATGTTCCAAACGACAAAAAAGCGTTATCGCGAAACAAATTGTAGACGGGTAGCCCAATCGTGGCATGATCGCTTTTCGGACAGGCTACATAAAAGATCACGTAGTCGTGAGCTTGGAGTGACTATCACTGATGGTCACTCCACAGATGTTCACTACAAGTCAGCAGATGAGACCGACAGAACCCCGCTGTCTTGGTCTTGGTGGACTGTAGGAGGTTAGAACACCATGGAAATCTATTAAGTGTTAATGAGGGGATAAGAATCACAGGACAGTTGTGCCAAGAGTGCAACGGGTGCAGCACATGTGCGAAACGCGACGTACAAGCCGCCATTCGCACCACGGTAAATGATTTACCGGCTACCGTTGTTTTGAATACTTGCGTTCATCTGAGTGCCGTATAGACCCGATTATTTTGTAGGATTAGTGGGCAGGAACAAGTTCCAACGCTTAGAGTAAGTCGACGCAAAATTCTCGGAGCCTTAAGCCCAAGATCTTAGCCCATCAAGCTCGAGGCATTGCTGCAGGTCAAGTTAGGGGAAGTGCAGTCTGCACACTCGTTCCTCGTCGTGGACGGTTTAACTATCGAATGCACAGCAGACACTGATTTTTTGGTCGCTATGGCAATAATAGACTTCTCCGCTGCAATCAGAATGTAAGAATAGTTTGTGATGACGTTACCTTGGACCTGACAAATGCTGCCAAGGAGTACGAATTAGATTTCTTGGGGAGCTCATCGAGCCTGGCCTGCCGTGCAATTACAAAATGACAATCAATGCGCCCTTGCATGAAAACTCATATGCAGAAAAATGTAAGAGTCAGATTATCTTCATGCTTGCGAACAAGCTGACAGAACGAATAATGACTATTAATGTTATAGTCTCTGATGAGACTGAGAATTATCTGAGGCTATGAATACATACTAGATGATCATCCACGTAAAATGTACTGCCACAACTCCACAACTCGAACCGTGTCCCCTGGGCCAAGCGACCGGCAGTCTCTAAAGAAATACGGAAAATGCTTGACTAGAGAATAACTGCATCCTCAAACAGTCCTTACAGCAATACATTAGTAGCTATCATGAAACTAGGAGGAAAATTGCAGATAATATTCTATGACAGGGACATAAATAGAGTACTAGTCCCGGTCAGAACCCTGATAGGGAAACACAGAAGAGAAAATCCAGTGCTTTCATAGGGTCAATCGCGCAAGTATTTCGCATTTATATTTGTGGGTCAGCTATCAGGTCACAGTGTTACCCTTCGGCCTTAACGTGAGCTCTGGAGTGTTCGTTTCTGCCCAGGATGTGGTACTACGACCGGAATTACTACACTGAATGATTCTCTTTGTGTATGGTTTGTTGATCGCCACCTCGTACAGCAAGTGCTGCAGATGTTTAAAGATGCTGGCGTAAATGATAGTCTACAAAAATCCAAGTTTGGATGAAGAAACCTCGAGTTTCTTTGCCATATAATCACACGAGATGGGATCGAACCGGACACATTGAAATTAAGTATACAGGGTGAGTCACCTAACGTTACCGCTGGATATATTTCGTAAACCACATCAAATACTGACGAACCGATTCCACAGAACGAACGTGAGGAGAGGGGCTAGTGTAATTGTTTAATACAAACCATCCAAAAATGCACGGAAGTATGTTTTTTAACACAGACCTCCGTTTTTTTAAATGGAACCCCGTTAGTTTTGTTAGCACATCTGAACATATAAACAAATAAGTAATCAGTGCCGTTAGTTGCATTGTAAAATGTTAATTACATCCGGAAATATTGTAACCTAAAGTTGATGCTTGAGTACCACTCCACCGCTGTTCCATCATGTGTATCGGAGAGCACTGCAACATACATCGCGTTTCTACAGAATGATCTGCCAACGTTGCTCGAAAATGTCCCACTTGAAACGCGTCGACGTCTGTGGTATCACAATGATGGTGCACCTGCACATTCCGCAATTAACACTAGGCTGATCCTTGACAGGATGTTCAAAAAATGGTTCAAATGGCTCTGAGCACTATGGGACTCAACTGCTGTGGTCATCAGTCCCCTAGAACTTAGAACTACTTAAACCTAACTAACCTAAGGACATCACACACATCCATGCCCGAGGCAGGATTCGAACCTGCGACCGTAGCAACAGGATGTTCGACGGGCGTTTCGTAGGACGTGGAGGACGCATAAATTGGCCAGCCCGCTCTCCTGATCTTACACCTCTCGACTTCTTTCTGTGGGGTACGTTAAAGGACATTGTGTACCGTGATGTGCCTACAACCCCAGAGGATATGAGACAACGTATTGTGGCAGCCTGCGGCGACATTACACCAGATGTACTGCGGCGTGTACGACATTCATTACGCCAGAGATTGCAATTGTGTGCAGCAAATGGTGGCCACCACATTGAACATCTATTGGCCTGACATGTCGGGATACACTCTATTCCACTCCGTAATTGAAAACGGAAATCACGTGTGTACGTGTACCTCACCCCTCATGGTAATGTGCGTCAGTGAAAAATACCAATAAAAAGGTGTTAGCATGTGGACGTAATGTGCTGTTCCACTCTCTTCTGTACCTAAGGTCCATCACCGTTCCCTTTGGATCCCTACGTAATTCGGTGCTCTCCGATACACACTATCGAACAGCGGAGGAGCGGTCCTCAAGCGTCAACTTTAGGTTACAATATCTGCGGATGTAATTAACATTTTACAATGCAACAAACGGCACTGATTACGTATTTGTTTATATGTTCAGATGTGCTAACAAAACTAACGGGGTTCCATTTTAAAAAAACGTAGGTCTGTGTTAAAAAACATACTTCTGTGCATTTTTGGATGGTTTGTATTAAACAATTACACTAGCCCCTCTCCTCACGTTCGGTCTGTGGAATCGCTTCGTCAGTATTTGATGTGGTTTACGAAATATATCCAGCGGTAACGTTAGGTGACTCACCCTGTATAAGTTCTGTTTGTTGACAGATGCCTCTATTTTGACATAGGGGTGGTTCTTTTGCAATTGTACAACATAGATAATGAATCATTGCGTTACATCGGGTTTGCAAGTGGCGTTTAAATGTTTCCATTATTATTTGAATGGCTACCACACGAAAGCATATTCTGACCGCCAGGCACTCAGTTTCCTGCAACGTTACAAGCTGTTGAACACAAGACTTGCAAGATGGTCCTTGTCCTTGCAAGAGCACAGTTTTCAGAATAACCATGTCAGGGGTCAGGACAATATTGTGGTTGGCGCCTTGTCTCGGTTACCTGAAGGTTTCGATGATATACCTGGTCAACGATCAGGGATGCGATATTAACATTTCTCTAATTACGTGTGAAGTTAATAGGATACATTCCTTATCCGTGCAGAAAAAATTCAGGATGCAGCGGTAAACTAGTTACAGATTAAGCACCTTTTGCAGGATAACCCACCTGCGGAGCTCTCCAAGCATCAACGATTTCTCAATAGAGTGCTATTTTACCAATGGCATCCTGCCTGAGATGCATGGCTTATGCACATATCTGACGAAACAGCTGAGAAACTCATTTGGTATACTATTGTGCCTGGGGCCACCGTTGCGCAGTAGTGTGCTTGCAAAATCGACAAGTCTTGTTACTTTAATAATGTGAGACAAAGTACAGCAAGTGACACACGCATGTCTGCCTTGTCGGAAAGCAAAACCCTTGAACCCATGTAGGAAAGGAGAACTCTACCTGATCTTAGCTACTAACCTATGGTAAGTCGTTGCAACTGGTGTAGCAGGACGCCTACCAAAGAGAAGAATAGGGGCAAAGTGTGTGATATTATATTATACTTTTTCGAAATATTTGCAGACGTACGCTATGCGAACCACAACTAAGAGAGCTGATTACAAAAGAATCTATTATGATTATATTCTCAGATTCAGCAAGAGAAAGAAATTTTTTGATAGGACAATAAATCAAAGATACGCCTGTCAGATTGGTGACGAAGTTTTAATCCGTTGTCATCACTGTAACGACAAATGGCAGCTGTTATATTCTGGCCTTTATCGCCAGAATACCTTTCCCACGCCGCTGTTTACTAATCTACCTCGATTCGAAAGGGCTAATGGGCTATATTCTTCCAAGATCTGAATCCCTTCCACAAACAACGTATGGATTGACAGACAGAGACTATATGTAAATGTTACCTAAAAGCGGTATATAGTAGTAATATTACATTCTTTGTTTTAACATATGTAAGCACAATTATAATTATAGAATATATGAAAAGGTTTTCTTCAACATGTATATTATTTTGTGTAATATACTTTTCTGCTTTTCACTATTCACGGAATTTCAGTTGAGTGATTCTATTTGAAATATTACGTATGATGTGCATAGTATTCACTCATTTTACTTAGACAAAAACGTGTCGATCAATAGCGAATATTGCTTCTTGTAGGATACTGATCCAATGAGATCTGTATGCATGGACACTCACCTGTTTCCGAATACCACGAACCCTTTTTAACGCCTCGATAAGCATTTCTTTTGACAGGTGCTTTAGAGCTGTGCAGCGATTTGACGTGTTGAAGAGGAGAAGGTATCATGTTCCGTTTTCGACTCAGTTCATCTGTGTTTTGACTGCGATTGTCAGTCGCCTATGGTGAGGGCATGACAATTTACTTTAAAATGTAATTAAACACTGAGGTACATAGTTAACTATTAGTACTGAGTGTCAGTGCATTCATAAGTATTGTTTGCTCAGAAATGCGGCGTACTGTGACACGTTTGTCTACGCAAACTAAGAACAATTCTGCGAACTGTTAAGTAGGCTAGGATTGTTAATATTTAAAAAAATCGGGATCTGATATATCGATATTTAATAAATTATCATTATCAGATTTCGACATAGCAAAGAAAACTATCCCTATATCGATGTATCGACGGAAAGAATAGCGACGTACCGGCCTACAAAAACACCGGCTGCACTTTGTAAATTGAAACGTCCCCTTTGAACAATTTATACTCGACTGTGCTTAAACTGACGCACAATATTTTTAGCGCAACGCAATCTGACTTTCAATAATCTCTAGAAGAGAATGGCCCTGACTAACATTAACCTGTACTTTTCACAAATCACTTACCTCACAAAAATCTTCGCTGCTCAAGCTACTGCAATACAGCGAGCGCCACTACTGCCAGCTAAATAAAAGATTCAAACTATGGAAGGCACTAACTACTGATAGGGATAGTTAGCAAATGAAAGATATTAATAGAGAACAAACAATGTATTTACCTTGATATCATCATATATATAGCAGTTCATGACAAATTACAAAACTCCGCCATCTCTCTCCCCACATCCACCACTGCTGGCGGCTCACCTCCAACTGCGCAACGCTACGCGCTGTTCACAGCCAGCTGCCTAACACTACAATGGCAAGTATTACAACAATGCAAAGCAGCCACATACTGCACATAGCACAGCCAGTGATTTTCATACAGAGGTGGCGTTACCAATAAAAAACCTAAACAGCCTACTTACATAGCCCCCATGCTCCCCACAAAAAATTTTACAAATTTTGTTGGGCACTGGCCAATACATATTTGTTAAAAAAAATTTTCACAATTACAATAACAAAGAAATCAAATGCACACACTTATTGATACAATGTTGGTCAAAAGCTAAACTTTCTCACAGTCCATAAAGACAGTCCTAATCGTTCATCGTAAAACCGCCGTTTCTTTTCTCAAAGTCTGAGCAGTAGAAGAAAATGCACACGAAAGTAGTGGATTTCCATGCAGTCTTGAAGAAGTAGTGTTGTCCTTCCAACGGAAAGACCGTGCTGACTCTTGACATGCAGGCAGGTAATGGGCCACAACAGAGCAAACCCACAGCGGAGTCAATCGAAGTTTTGAAGAATATCGTTTGGTAGGTCATCACAGAGCAGACCCACTGTATTCCTGGTAGAGATTACGGTATTGGTGGGCCACCAGAGGTGCAGACCCACTGCAGTCCTTGTAGAGATAATGGTATTGGTGGGCCACCAGAGGTGCAGACCCACTGAAGTCCTTGTAGAAATAATGGCATTGGTGGGCCATCAAAGATGCAGACCCACTGTAGTCCTTGTAGAGATGGCTAGCAGCCATCCGTTGCGACTGTGCAGGTGCACAATCACCATCGAAGAGTCTTGCGGAGAATATAGCAAGTCCATAAACCACCACTTGTGCACTCACAAAGTTTTTGGAATTGTCCTTAGAACCAGCAATGCTGTTATCCAGTCCCTTGCTGAATTATTAACACACATACAAACACTAACAGTCCCTACTTCTCACATATTGTCCATATACTATGACCAACAAAAACGTGTGCAGTGAAATGTAACTTACAAGTTGCTTAATTTGATGAACTGCTGTCAATTACAATTTTATAACATAAGAATACAATTACAAAGGTACAAAATACATCATTCAAGAACATAAGAATACAGATAACATTTGTAGTACAGGCTTTACAACAGAATAGAAATAAACATGTACATCAATGTTATAGGAATTTTGACATAAGTTCATACATAAAAGATCAGAATAACTTTTGAAACATCAACTTCACACCTAAGCATTAACACAGACCAGAATAAATAATATCTAAGCATATTTACAAGTTAAATAACATATTATTAATACCAATTATATTTGAGGATAACAGTATTCCTCATCATAGTGAATAGTATTAGAAAAAAAATTCTATGAAACTACACAGAGACAGGAAGAAAACAAATACACAAGGGTACACAAACACATAGGGGGATAACACAATGGAAAGGACAGGGTTTGTTTTACTGCAGTACTTTGCAAAAAAAACTTTCTTTACTTCTCAGAGATCTCCCTTCGTTCTTCATTATTTCCAAAAAGTCCTATCTATACCTGTTTTCTGTATTCTATCCATATTTGTTTCAAAATAATTATGGCTCATTGTACAATACTCATTTTGGCCCAAATATTTTTTTATATACCTTGTCGATGCATTGCTTCCAATTCATCATAGTTAGTTTCTTATATAGTCTACCCTCTCTTAAGCTAACTTAAATCTACTGAGCTCAGATATATATACCAAGGGACGAGGCAATGCAGCATCACATAAAACAATTAATATAAACAGCAATGAAAAAAAACGCAGATTTGCGAAGCAAGCAGCATTAAGAAATTAGCAAAGCAATTGTAATATTACAACTAATCTAAGGCAATGTGCAGCAAACAATAAAAATAAATCATTAGTAAAACTGGCTTAACAGAATAATACAAAGTCAAATTCAATAACACTATGCCTGGCAAACAGCAGCAACTTATACCTAAACATGACATAGCTCAAGCAGAAAAAATATTACAGTAAAAATGGCCATGTTTAAAACTTACGTCACATCTTAACACTAGAGTGATGCATCACAAAAACTTACTCTACGAAAAAAATTACCAAGTAGTTGAAAAGAAAATTATGTATGCAGTTCCTGTTATTAGTCCCTTCTTATTGTTCTTTCCATTCCAAGAGCTCCTTTTTCGAAGAATGTGGGTCATAAAATAATTATTTGATAGATCTGTTGACAGAAAGTGTTCACATTAGCAAATGAAATTTATTTTTTTTCTTTTATAAAACCCATGCTGCAACACAGCTGGAAACTAGATATCAAATGAAATAAGCAACTATGAAAGGCAAAGCATAAAAGTATCATTCAATAGTCATGTGACATTTCATAAGTTAGTAGAAATTCTCACAGCTCTCGTAGAAAGACGCTTGTCGTAATCAGGTGTGCAGATGTAAAAATATTTCTCGTCATTTCATTAGGCATTTCAGTAAATATCATAAATTACGAGCTCCACAGTATGCTTTCAACAAGGAAATGTCAATAGCGAGGATAATGGTCTGCCCTTTTTTTTTTACCTGTGCCGCTGCTCGAAATAATGGCTTTTTCTCCAGGCGTCTGACACACCTGGCCGCTCATCTGGGTGCCCACGACGCATTACGTGCAGGTGGTCACTGAACTTTCTTACCGAAATATTTACGACACCAGTTTCCGCTACAGTGACAGTCTCATATAAAAATATTTCACAGGTCAAGAATTTGGGTTACAAATCTGTAGAAACAAAATCCTATAAATATAACAGCGTCCAAAAAAATTTTCGTCGGCATTGTGATACATTCACGCATTTACACACATTTCATAACTCTTAAAGTACGATTCTCGGTTTCCAACCAGAGTCCCTAACTTCTATTGATTATTCATATACATATAAACACGTAATCACATTCCTTATATAGCATCAGCTTATTGATCATAAACATACCTCAACAGCATAATACACATCGTCGTCATAAAAATAACATCATAACATCTCAGTCAATTCTCAAAATCGTCGTAGCTTCCTCCAATAATTTCAAAACCTAAAAAATTCTCTGCCATTTCAATAGTGTCATCTACCTCAAACGTACTTTAAAAATCATGATCCCATACCAAATACATCATTCAAAGCTCACGTAGTATCACAATGGTTCTGAAAAAATATGAACAGTTTACAAAGTACAGACAAAATACAGTTTCATAAGTGTGAAGTTATCCAACTGTGTAATTGCATAAACATCTGTCACTGACGTAGTAAAAAGAATGTTTGTTTCTCTGTCAAATAATCAGATAGCTGTGTAATTCTGTGTTAGAGAAATATGGTACCGATGTGTAAAGTTGTATAAGCAAATACCATATTAGCTAGGGCTCCTTGTGCATGCCAAACACATGGTACACAAAGTAGGCGTGTACCCCCCTGAGGATTAATGTAATTATACCCTCAGGTGTTACAGATTATTGCAATGGAATGAAATGTATCACGGAAAAACTTTATATCATTGTACTTCAAGTATCTTTAAAAATAAATGTTTTAAGTACAACATTAATCACTCAAATGCGTGTACTGTAGCGCTAAACTGTGCGTCTTGTTGTAAGACAATCTCTGTGAACGTCTCGTAGTTATCGTCCTCCGAAATATTGGATATTTAACTTCAAACATTGTTGTATGGTAACAGATTCTAAGTCTGACAAAGCTTACTAGCAATGTAAAGTGAAAAGTTATATAGCCAAGACAAAGTTAAAAAGCAGATTATCTTTCTATAAACGGTTTTACATGTGAAATGTGGTGTAAACCTTTACTCTTCCTAGTACGCAGAGTTTCAACTTCAACGCAATTATCATGTGGTATACGTCGGATTCTGTAAGGTCCATTGTAAACTAGAAAGAATTTGTGACTCAAGTGTTTCTTCTTATGTGACAATGAATGAGCTTTAATGAGAACTTTCTGACCAATATACAATTTCTTTGCATTTGCTTTACCGTGTAGTTTTCTCCTTTTGTCTGCTGCAGATTTTATATTTTTAAGAGCCAAATCAATTATGTCTTTGTGTCGAAGTTTACGTGTATTCGGGAAAGGTACAAGCTCTCTGATACTGTTCGGTGGTTTTTCATTCTTCAGTACAAGAGTAGGTGGTAAAGCAGTGGAATCATGAGGCATTTCATTCAGCACGTTTTGAAATAAGTGTAAATATCTGTCCCAATGCTGATGCTTTCTGTGACAATAAAGTCTGCAAAGCTTATTGATTTCTTTCATAATCCGTTCGGAGGGGTTACAATGTGGTGAGTACAATGAAATAAAAACAGGTTTGATTTTATGGTTGCGAAGCATGCGTGACCAAACAGCAGATCTGAATTGCGGTCTGTTATCTGAAATGACTTTACTAACGTGTCCAACTGCACGTAAGAAATTTTTAACGAAGGCGTTGGATACAGACCGTCCAGTGGCTTTACGTAATGGTGTGAAAGAAACAAATTTTGAAGTAAGTTCAACAGCGACTAGAACGTACGAAAATCCATTAGATGTTCTGACAAGCGGTCCCAAGAGATCAACAGCAGCAAATTCTTTTAATTTAGAAGGAATGATAGGAAACAACGGAGCACGATGGGAGATAGTAGATGGTTTCGCCTTTTGACAAAGTTTACAAATAGACAAGACTCTTCGAATTCTCTTTTCCATATTGTTAAAATATCAAGTCGTTCGAAGAATATGATAACATTTTCGTGGGCCAAAATGTGCGTAGCTGAAATGAATGTACCAAATGAGCTTATTAACAAAATCGTCAGGAATGCAAAGTACCCATAGCTTATCATCAACAGTGCAGCGTTTGAACAGTATGTTGTTTCTAACCAGATAATAATGCCGAATCTGAGTGTGTGTCTTTTCATGCCATTTGCTTTTGATATCTTTCCAAATCGGATCTTTATCTTGTTCATGAGCAATGTCCTTTAAAGATGTGGTGATGAAGTTTTCAAAGGCGACTTTCTGAATGTAAAGAATACTGAAATTTTTCTCAATGTTGCCTTCTGTGTTACTTTTCTCAATCCCAGCCGGTGCGCGTGACAGCGCGTCCGCAACAATGTTCTCCTTGCCGGGAATGTAGACTATTGTGAAGCGGAATTCTTGCAGAAACAATGCCCAAAGTTTTAACCTGTCATGGTTTAATTTTGAAGACATAAGAAATTGTAATGCACGATGATCACTGTATACTTTTACGTGCTTACCAGAAAGAAAGAAACGGAATTTGTTAAATGCCCAAACGATAGCTAAAGCTTCTAATTCAGTAACGGAATAATTTTTTTCAGATTTCGTTAGCACTCGGCTAGCAAAAGCAATGGTTTTCTGAACAGTAGTGTCATTTTCTATGGCTTCTTGAAATAAATGGGCACCAAGTCCGACTTTAGAAGAATCCGTGCTAAGGCAGAAATCTTGTGACAGATCTGGATGAGCTAGTATTGGCGCGTTAAGTAGAGATTCTTTCAAAGAATTGAATTCCAACTGTGCTTCTTCGTCCCAGTTCCAAATAGTATTTTTTCCAGTGAGAGAACAAAGTTTTGGTGTAACAAGAATTTGCATATTCAGAAAACGACGGTAAAAATTTACGAGACCTAGAAAACTGCGGACTTGTCTTTTTGTGGATGGAACTGGAATGGCTCTGATTGCTTCTAACTTTTCAGGATCCGGCTGAATGCCTTCAGAAGAAATAATATGTCCCAAAAACCTCACCTTTGACCTACCGAATTCAGACTTTTCCAAGTTAACTGTAATTCCAGATTCTGCAAAAATACCTAACAAACTGTTGAGGATGCGATTATGTTGTTCCCATGAAGCTTCTGCTATTAGAATATCGTCCACATATAAGGTGATGTGACGTTTTAAGAACTCAGGTAATATGGAATTTAGCCCGCGAATGAATGCTGCTGAAGAAATGTTCAAACCAAAAGGAAGTTTCCGAAACTGATAACAAACGCCGAAACAAAGGAAAGCTGTGTATTTTCTACATTCTGGATGAAGTTCGATCTGATAAAAGCTGGATCTGAGATCAATGGAAGACAACACGTTTACACCATTAAAATTTTGAAGAAGTTCTTCCAACGTTTGCGGCCTGTCTGTTTCAGGAATAATGATAGTATTGATTTGTCTCGAATCTAAGACAAGCCTGATCGATCCATTTTTCTTCTCAACAACATGTAATGGATTGTTGTATGAGCTTACTGCAGGCTCAATAATGCCCTTGTCAAGCATAGATTGTACTTCTGTTCTAACACGGTCCCTATAATGCGCCGGAATTACGTATGGTCTAACACAAAATTTAGTATGCTCACAAACACGAAATTGGTATTGAAATCCCTTGATTGTTCCTGTTTTGTGAATAAAAACTGTGGAATGTGCTTGTAAAATCTCAAAAAGGTCTTGCCTATCATTGTCATTACAATCTTCAATTGTTTGAATTTTATTCTGAATTAACTCATTAGTATCAAATGCGCCGTCGATATCACCCCTGTCAGTACCTGCAGAGTGATTGTTAGTGTCAAGTTCCGTCGAAAATTCCGAACTGTTGTCTAACAGGAGGTAAAGCCGATTAATTTCTTCGTCATGGTTTGAGAGCCAATCTTCAAATTTCAAAGCTACTGACTTACCTTCTTTTCCTAAACTTATTTCAGCATCGTGAAAGCTTAAGATTGCTTTGTATTCATTCAAAAAGTCTACTCCCAGTATAATTTCCGTCGACAATAATGGAACAATAAGAAAGTTCATAGAGAAGCTGTGGCTTTGACAAAAGAATTCTAAGTTGGTTTGTTGGCGTACATCTACACTTTTTCCAAAGATTGCACCTTGTAATTTAATCTTACGTAACGGAAGTGTGGGGCAATCGTTCGATTTGTTGCATTTGCTAAAGGCTGTTTCACTAATTACTGAAATGGGACTGCCAGAGTCAACTACTGCCGTAAATTTTACGTCATTTACTGTAATGTGAATCACAGGATATGCAATGTTGTTATGTTTTACGTCATGTTCTTGGAGTAAGATGTCCCTAATGTCTTCCATTTTTACGTAATTACTAGCTATGGCAGCTGCGTCGTTAGTCTCATACGAACGTTTTGTGGCTGCCTGCGGTATGAGTCATTGCCTATTGTCTCTTTGTTGGCGCGCGTCGTTATTGGGATTTGGAGACCTAACTTCTACAAATTCACCGTGACGAGAGGGCCCTGCCCTGTTTAAATCCCGCCAGTTCTGATGCAATTCAGGTCTGTCGTTACGATCACATCGTCTGTCGTCATGTTGGTAGTTCCTGTAGTTTCTTTCTTGTCGGTTAAGTGGTGGAGAATTTCTCCCTGAATCGTAACTGCGCGCTGGACCGTTGCGTCTAAAGTTATTCTGTCTCCCGTAATAATAATTGTTTTGGTTCCCATATTGTCTGTTTCTCTGATTGTCTCTGTGATAGTCATTACCGCGGAGAGGTGATCTTTCCCTGTAATTATTACTACTCTGCCAACGGTTGTTATATGGGTGGTGTCTGTTTTGGTCACGATTTACGTTATAAGAATAGCCTTGTCGTGTATTATTTCTGTCATCGCGGAATTGTGACAGATATGACCTGTAATTGTTGTGTTCCTGTTCTCGCGTTCCGCGATTGTCAGTGTCAATTTCCAGTTCTTGTAACAGTCCCTGAAAAGCTTCAATGTTGTCTTTGCAACGTCCTGCCAAAATAATATGTCGTAAATGTTCAGGCAGTTTGATTAAGCAAATTCGGATGAGTTCTGAGGGGCTGTATGGGTTTGAAAGATACTGATTCTTATGCAACATGTCTTCAAAATATTTCATAAGACTGGAAAATTCAGATTGTTCGAAACGTTTCATCATTATGATGCTATGTTTTACTCGGTCTTGTGTAGCTTGAGACCAATATGCTGAGAGGAAGGCATGATAAAAATCTCCTTCACTGTGACAATCGTGAATGACCGATCGCATTCTTACAGCTGGTTCATTCTCCAAGTAGCCACACATAAATTCTAACCTGTGCTCCAATGACCAGTTGGGAGGAAAACAATGAGAGAATTGATGGAGCCACGCTTGTGGATGAATGTCGTTGGCAGAATTCTTAAACGTTTTGAATTTACGTGTAGTAATGAACAGCTTATAGTCAAAATCATCATGTCGGCGAGTCGCATATCGGTCATTGTTAGGTCGTGTCGGCCGTTCCATCTCAAAATTCGGTGCACATTGCCAGTTTGTTTCATAACTTCCGAAATGCCCTGTGTTATTATTTTGCGTCTTTTCCGTATTTCTAAGTCCCTCTTCCCGTGTTGGGGCGCGAGTGTCCTCTGAAATACGTAATTCTTGTATTACCTGTGTCAGCTGATCTTGTACTTCGCGGATTTCTCTTTGGTGTTGCGTATTAATTTGATACAGATTTTGTTTCAGTTTCCTAATTTGTTCGCTCTCTTCTGTGTCATTAAAGACTACCGGTTTTGTGTCATTCAGATTATCATCTACCTTCGTAGATAAGTTAGTGACCTGATCCGAAAGTTCGGCTACTTTCTCCGATAGTGTACTTATTTCCTCAGTGTGTTTTTCTGAACCAAATTTCAGAGTATTTACTGTGTCCTTTAAATTTTCATGAGTTTTTGCAAGTTGCGTAACCGAATCGGTAGATGCAACTGAGTCAATTTTAGCTTGCAAGGTGTCGTGATTTTCATGAACAATGGTTTGCGGTTCTTTTATGGCTGCTTCGTGATTCAGTAATGCATTTTCATGACGCGAAAAAATAGGTTGGAAATGCTCACAAATTTGTGTTTTTACGTCATTACAGACTTTTTGACATTTCGATTCAATGTGATGTAACTCAGTAGTTAAATCCTCACGTGTTTGTTCAAGAGTTTGCTCCAATGAGTCTAACTTTTTAAGATTTTGTTCCACTGTGTCTAACTTTTGAAGATTTTGTTCCATTATGTCTAACTTTTGAAGCTTTTGCTGTGTTTGTCTCTGATTTTGTTCCATTTGTTGCATTAATTGCAATAATAATGTATTAGTGTCTGGAATCTGTTCCTCTATGCTTTTCGGCAGTGCATTTGCACCGGCAACATTTACATTTTGACAAGCAGAAATTGTGTCTTGACTTATTTGAGAAAACGGTGAGGACCCAAAACCTGAATCTACAGTATTTGCAAAATTGTGTCCTGTCATTCCCGATTCCTGAGGCGAGCTGTTGCCGACCGATCGATCGATAATGCTTCCCTCTTCACTAATTGTTTCACTGTCTATGCCATTGTTTGCCGCAAGCTCCATTTCCCTATGCGCAATTACCAAATTACTACTTTGAATATTAGTTAATTCATTACACGGTGGCGCTAACACACTGCTTTCGTCTTCGCTGTCATTTCTCAATTTACTTTGGAGCCTAGTGTTACGTTTTTCACACGCCATTATTGTCACAATATTTCACACGACAACACAGAAAAACACAATTTGAAGAGCAAAAATAAGAGAACACATTAACATAACACTGAAATTAATATCTAGTTAATTGCAGCTGCGAAATACTTGGTGCAAATCTACATGCATGCCACACCTGTTTTACTGTACAACAATGAAAGACTGCAACTACAAAGGAAATTCTCTACAATTACGCGCTAGCAATAAACAAAATCTACACTAATTACACAAACTACAAGAACAAATGAGAAGATTCCAGTGAGGTATCCTAGGCTAAGGGTCGACATATGAAACGTCCCCTTTGAACAATTTATACTCGACTGTGCTTAAACTGACGCACAATATTTTTAGCGCAACGCAATCTGACTTTCAATAATCTCTAGAAGAGAATGGCCCTGACTAACATTAACCTGTACTTTTCACAAATCACTTACCTCACAAAAATCTTCGCTGCTCAAGCTACTGCAATACAGCGAGTGCCATTACTGCCAGCTAAATAAAAGATTCAAACTATGGAAGGCACTAACTACTGATAGGGATAGTTAGCAAATGAAAGATATTAATAGAGAACAAACAATGTATTTACCTTGATATCATCATATATATAGCAGTTCATGACAAATTACAAAACTCCGCCATCTCTCTCCCCACATCCACCACTGCTGGCGGCTCACCTCCAACTGCGCAACGCTACGCGCTGTTCACAGCCGGCTGCCTAACACTACAATGGCAAGTATTACAACAATGCAAAGCAGCCACAGACTGCACACAGCACAGCCAGTGATTTTCATACAGAGGTGGCGTTACCAATAAAAAACCTAAACAGCCTACTTACAAAATATACTACCGGTTTTAGAGCTGTATATTTAAGTAGTGATTTAATAATAGATATTCTGTAGATCAACAAGCTAGCAGTCTGCCTATCTCCTTAGAGCAAGAATTGAAAGGAAAACGATGGACGTTCAAGATTGTCGGTAACCACTTCGCTGACAATGGTAACTGCATGTCAGTGGCACAATAAAAGGTGCCAGTTGTGTCCCTCTCTCGATTTCGTCACAACTTCATGTCGACTTCCCTGTTTTTTAGTTTCTGCCACAGCCAGCGACCTAGCAGTTCTGTCAAAACTGTGTGGTGAAGTTTCTGTTGGAAGCGCCGAGCACCGATTACGTCAGCGTTTCCTCCCATACTACTCTGTACACCGCAGACCAGTCTGGTCGTTTAGATTTTTGTTCATCATTTTCGGCAACCGTTTTTGAAGAATGCCTATATGAGGAAATAGCACAATAGTTGCGTTTAACGCAACTGGTGTTCTGTTTCTTCGCATCGGAAATCTTGTTACTCTATTCTCACCACCATCCCCATTGCAATCGGATTTCTGCTTTTGTGCCACGTATACTTGCTTCACACAGTCAAACAGAAAGACTGGACGTGATGAAAGCTCAAAATACAGCAAGACTTCTTCAAACAGTGAAAGTAAATTTATGTTCTACTACAATTACAAAAAGAAAAACAGCTTCAAATATTTACTGAAAATTGTGGAACAAATATGATTTAAAATAAAAATATCTGCACTCGACACTGCCATTTTCATATCGCTGTATCGTCGGAAGAAATGTCGCAGATACTCACCCATATCTTTTGGAAAAAAATATCAAGGGACTGTAAACAACTGACATTACCGCTAACCTATGCAGCCAGTGCCATCGCCGTGTGGATAAAATACGAACTACATCAAGCTTCCCCCCTTACCAAGGCTTAGCTATCGCAATGTACTGTTGTGTTTGAAAATACTAAATTTTTGACACATGAATACCGGCACGTGCATAAAAAAACAGTGCTTTCCTGGAACACTGACCACCGTTCTCACTATCGGTGGCTTAATAATTAAGCAGAACATAGACACTAGTAGCGAATAACACTATTTTTCTACTGAATATAGTATGGTTGACGTCGCACCAGATGAATATTTAACCACGTGTGCTATGTTTCCAGATGTTCTTTGCGCACCTCAGGTTATGAGAGACTGTGTTCTAGCCAAACGAACTTCCTTTGGGAAAGGGTACTTCCAATCCTTGTCATAAAACATGTTATTACGGTTCATTTTTCATCATGCTTCAAACACTGCCCGCAAGTGGGCCACTTAATCTCTCCTAGCTGACGTCACTTCAGCTACTCTGTGAACAACAATCGACGTTGGTATATCTCCAGACACTACCATTACGCTTTAGGTCTGTA
This sequence comes from Schistocerca nitens, assembly GCF_023898315.1. Classification (NCBI taxonomy): domain Eukaryota; kingdom Metazoa; phylum Arthropoda; class Insecta; order Orthoptera; family Acrididae; genus Schistocerca; species Schistocerca nitens. The sequence goes on along the minus strand of NC_064618.1, from coordinate 751,355,039 downwards.
AACTGATGGGAGAATTAAATATTTTCTGGAACATTGTTCTAGCTACCGACCTGGCGTCCCACCATCTGCCTGTCATTTGTAAATGTGAGCCAACGCCCACACAACCAGTATCGTGGTTCACAATGTTTTTGTCCACACATTAACTGTTATGTATGAAGTTTCAGTTTAAACGTGAATAACTCTTCTCGTTTTTACTGTAATGGACAAAATCAATATATCTTAGGAGACTGTTTTATTACTTCACTCACGATTGGCCAGCAATGACGCAATGTTGGAGCCAGGCGAGGTATCGCTATTTTCATCCTTCAATTGATATATTGTTTGAGGTTATACTTTTGATTTCACTAAAAAAGTCACAAGGCGTAAGATCGCATGATCTCGCAGACAATTCCTGGCTGTCACGCAAAGAGATAAGTTTTTGAGAAAACTTTTCATTCAGCTGAGCAATCGTTTCGCGGGATGTGTGACATGTCGCACCATTTGTTGAAACCAAAGATTATCATTTTCAACGGAATGTATATTTCGGTAAACGTCGCCGTTCACAGTGACGACATCTTTCTCGTCATTTTCAAAAAAGTACGGGCCGATCGCTCCTCCTGCCCATAACCGCCACTACACAGTCATGCGTTTTGGATACATCTCATCTTCCACAGTCACTCGCGCACTTTTGTTACACCAAATTCTGCTATTCTGCTCACTGATGTACCCACTGAAGTGGACGAGGAACTCATTTGAGAAAATTATTGTTTTTGTGAAGTTCTCGTTCTCCGCTTGTCAAGCCAAGAGCCATTGAGCAAATCGATGTCTCTTCGCATGATCTGCAGGCTTCTACTCTTGCGTGAGTTGAATCTTGTACGCATCGATTTTCAGATCTTTTAAAAGGAATCCATGCACTGAACTTGGTGATGAATTGAGTCGTTGATCTCGTTCGCGAACCGATTTTCTGGGGCTTACGGTCACATTGTCACGCACGACAGCAATGTTTACTTATTTTCCAACAGTACGCGAACGTCCTGCTTCTTAACTTTTGAAACAGAAACCGTGGTCTCAAACTTTTGGATTAACTCCCGAACTGATGATTCGGTTGGAGCAGCATTACGTCAGAGTGTCACACGCAATTCACGACCGGCTACCGTGGGACTTTCACTGTTTTTGTAATTTATTTATTTATTCGTATGGCTAGGGCCCCCCGTCGGACAGGCCATTCACCTGGTGCCGGTCTTTCAATTTGACGCCACTTCTGCGACTTGCAGTCGATGAGGATGATAGGATGATGATGAGGACAGCACAACACCCAGTCCCTGGGCGGAGAAAATTCTCCGACCCAGTCGGGAATCGAACCCGGGCCCAGAGGATTGACAATCCGGCACGCTGACCATTCAGCTACCAGGGGAGGACGCAGTTTTTGTAATAACTTTTTGTCACTTGAATACGTTGCTCCGTTGTCATATGCTTCATGAAGAAAATAAATATCAAACACGAAAGTTATCAGGTTACTAACAGGAAGGATTGAAAATAACAAACATGAAAAAATCACGGCTGTCGACCGTCGTATGGCAAAACGGCACAAATTTCAAATTCGTCCTTACTTCTCGGGTACCCGGTACTTCACAGAAAGTGACATTTTAAGATGTACTTTATTTTAATTAAGTTGATGAATTCGGCCGTGAGCTAAATAAAGTTTGCTGCTTACTTCAGGTGCAGGATGGTAAGTAGCGTGGCCACTGCGGGCTTAAGAGGTTAAGAGAATAATTCATTGTATCCCTACCAGTGTTGACAACAAAGGAGAGAGCGCAGCTCGCACCGACCAGATACTATGGTATAAATGTGAAACGGAAGCGAATGCCCATTATAAAGACGGTCGTCTTCAAATGTGGTACATCTTTGAAGGAAGTAATACGAAATCGAATTAAGGCGGCAGTAATACAGCGCAATGAGCAAACGAAAAATGACATTCAAAACATTTAGCAAACATTTGTGAATGTATCTCACACTGCAATTACTGTTATTAATTAATTAATGTACTAATCATGTAGGTTACCAGTGAATAATAACTTCAGTAGGGAGATGTGGTAAAGTGGCCAGGATGGGAAAAATGGCCACTGTACAGTTTTTTCTATGAACAGTGCTGCTGTCTGTTGAGAAGTAGTGAGACTAGTGACGAAAAAAAAACAGTCACAACGCCAAGAAGGAGCTGTGCAACTTGCATGAGAGTTGATAGGCGTTTTTCTATGTCTAGAAGGTGCACCAGTCGTATAAGAGTGGTGCTAGTAGCTCTACTATGAGGTTGCAAATCAGGTTTATTATAAATACACGTTGTAACGGTCGTGAACATTGGCCTTTGAGACTGGAAATGCTGAGATGATATTGGTCAAGAATGCCTTTAAGGCGACAAAGACACCATTCTCACCACCTCACTGAGTTTGAACGAGGTCGTGTAACAGCGCTACCAGAAGCTGGATGTTCATTTTGCGTAATTGCAGAAGGACGAGGCAGGAACGTAGCCATTGTAGATGAGTGCTGACAGCGGTGGCCACGGGAATATAAGGTCACAAGTAGACTGGACTCCAGATGGCTACGTGGCCTTGCCGAGAGGGATGGCCATTGTATTCGGCGTATGGCTGTGGCACGTCATACTACATCTGCAGCAGCAATTTGAGCTGCAGTTGGCGTCACAGTGACACAACGAACTGTCACTTCAAGTATGCCTCCGAACCAGACGCCCTGTAGCGTGCATTACACCAACCTCATTGCGACTTCAGTGATATCAAGCGAGAAGTTATTCGAGGGCAGGGTGGATGTCTGTTGCGTTTTCTGAAGAAAGCTAGTTCTGCCTCGGTGCCAGTGATGGCCGTTTGTTGATTAGAAGGAGGTGAATGGCGGGACTTCAACCAATCTGTCTGCTTGCTAGACACACTGGACCTACACATGGAGTTATGATCTGGGGTGCCATTTCGTATGACAGCAGGAGCACTCCCGTGGTTATTCTGAGCAGCTTAACTACAAATTTGTACGTCAGTCTGTTGATTAGATCTTTCGTGCTGCCATTCATGAACAGCATTCCCGAGCGTGCTTTTCATCAGGATAACGCTCACCCACATACCGCTGTTGTAGCGCCACGTAACGTGTATCCACAGGACATGTGGCCTGTAATTGAAGACGAGTCATGATGATCTCTCCATTGGCAAAAGATTCCGGAATAGTCCCCCATTCGGATCTTCGGGAGGTGAGTGCCAAGGGCGAGGTTACCGTGAGAAAAAGATTGAATAATCAACGAAAGTATAACGTTCTACGAGTCGGGGCGTGGAATGTCAGAAGCTTGAACGTGGTAGGGAAACTAGAAAATCTAAAAAGGAAAACGCAAAGGCTCAATCTAGATATAGTAGGGGTCAATGAAGTGAAGTGGAAGGAAGACAACGATTTCTGGTCAGATGAGTATCGGGTAATATCAACAGCAGCAGAAAATGGTATAACGGGTGTAGGATTCGTTATGAATAGGAAGGTAGGGCAGAGGGTGTGTTACTGTGAACAGTCAGTGACCGGGTTGTTCTAATCAGAATCGACAGCAGACCAACACCGACAACGATAGTTCAGGTATACATGCCGACGTCGCAAGCTGAAGATGAACAGATGGAGAAAGTGTATGAGGATATTCAAAGGGTAATGCAGTATGTAAAGGGGGACGAAAATCTAATAGTCATGGGCGACTGGAATGCAGTTGTAGGGGAAGGAGTAGAAGAAAAGGTTACAGGAGAATATGGGCTTGGGACAAGGAATGAAAGAGGAGAAAGACTAATTGAGTTCTGTAACAAGTTTTAGCTAGTAATAGCGAATACCCTGTTCAAGAATCACAAGAGGAGGAGGTATACTTGGAAAAGGCCGGGAGATACGGGAAGATTTCAATTAGATTACATCATGGTCAGACAGATATTCCGAAATCAGATACTGGATTGTACGGCGTACCCAGGAGCAGATATAGACACAGATCACAATATAGTAGTGATGAAGAGTAGGCTGAAGTTCAAGACATTAGTCAGGAAGAATCAATACGCAAAGAAGTGGGATACGGAAGTACTAAGGAATGACGAGATACGTTTGAAGTTCTCTAACGCTATAGATACAGCAATGAGGAATATCGCAGTGGGCAGTACAGTTGAAGAGGAATGGGCCATCACAGAAGTTGGGAAGGAAAACATAGGTACAAAGAAGGTAGCTGCGAAGAAACCATGGGTAACGAAATACTTCAGTTGATTGATGAAAGGAGGAAGTACAAACATGTTCCGGGAAAATCAGAAATACAGAAATACAAGTCGCTGAGGAATGAAATAATTAGGAAGTGCAGGGAAGCTAAGACGAAATGGCTGCAGGAAAAATGTGAAGACATCGAAAAAGATATGATTGTCGGAAGGACAGACTCAGCATACAGGAAAGTCAAAACAACCTTTGGTGACATTAAAAGCAATGGTGGTAACATTAAGAGTGCAACGGGAATTCCACTGTTAAATGCAGAGGAGAGAGCAGATAGGTGGAAAGAATACATTGAAAGCCTCTATGAGGGTGAAGATTTGTCTGATGTGATAGAAGAAGAAACAGGAGTCAATTTAGAAGATATAGGGGATCCAGTATTAGAATTGGAATTTAAAAGAGCTTTGGAGGACTTACGGTCAAATAAGGCAGAAGGAATAGATAACATTCCATCAGAATTTCTAAAATCATTGGGGGAAGTGGCAACAAAATGACTATTCACGTTGGTGTGTAGAATATATGCGTCTGGTGACATACCATCTGACTTTCGGAAAAGCATCATCCACAATATTCCGAAGACGGCAAGAGCTGACAAGTGCGAGAATTATCGCACAATCAGCTTAACAGCTCATGCATCGAAGCTGCTTACAAGAAGAATATACAGAAGAATGGAAAAGAAAATTGAGAATGCGCTAGGTGACGATCAGTTTGGCTTTAGGAAAAGTAAAGGGACGAGAGAGGCAATTCTGACGTTACGGCTAATAATGGAAGCAAGGCTAAAGAAAAATCAAGACACTTTCATAGGATTTGTCGACCTGGAAAAAGCGTTAGACAATATAAAATGGTGCAAGCTGTTCGAGATCCTGAAAAAAGTAGGGGTAAGCTATAGGGAGAGACGGGTCATACACAATATGTACAACAACCAAGAGGGAATAATAGGAGTGGACGATCAAGAACGAAGTGCTCGTATTAAGAAGGGTGTAAGACAAGGCTGTAGCCTTTCGCCCCTACTCTTCAATATGTACATCGAGGAAGCAATGATGGAAATAAAAGAAAGGTTCAGGAGTGGAATTAAAATACAAGGTGAAAGGATATCAATGATACGATTCGCTGATGACATTGCTATCCTGAGTGAAAGTGAAGAAGAATTATATGATCTGCTGAATGGAATGAACACTCTAATGAGTACACAGTATGGTTTGAGAGTAAATCGGAGAAAGACGAAGGTAATGAGAAGTAGTAGAAATGAGAACAGCGAGAAACTTAACATCAGGATTGATGGTCACGAAGTCAATGAAGTTAAGGAATTCTGCTACCTAGGCAGTAAAATAACCAATGACGGACGGAGCAAGGAGGACATCAAAAGCAGACTCGCTATGGCAAAAAAGGCATTTCTGGCCAAGAGAAGTCTACTAATATCAAATACCGGCCTTAATTTGAGGAAGAAATTTCTGAGGATGTACGTCTGGAGTACAGCATTGTATGGTAGTGAAACATGGACTGTGGGAAAACCGGAACAGAAGAGAATCGAAGCATTTGAGATGTGGTGCTATAGACGAATGTTGAAAATTAGGTGGACTGATAAGTTAAGGAATGATGAGGTTCTATGCAGAATCGGAGAGGAAAGGAATATGTGGAAAACACTGATAAGGAGAAGGGACAGGATGATAGGACATCTGCTAAGACATAAGGGAATGACTTCCATGGTACTAGAGGGAGCTGTAGATGGCAAAAACTGTAGAGGAAGACAGAGATTGGAATACGTCAAGCAAATAATTGAGGACGTAGGTTGCAAGTGCTACTCTGAGATAAAGAGGTTAGCACAGGAAAGGAATTCGTGGCGGGCCGCATCAAACCAGTCAGTAGACTGATGACCAAAAAAAAGCGCCACATGCTCTACAGGGTGTCGACGTTTTGCCTTGACCTGCTCGATTACCAGATCTATCTCCAACGGACGATATCTCGAGCGTCATCCCCAAACAGTATTAACCATCCCTGTATAAATCATACAAGTGCAAAAGGCATAGAACTCCATCCCGCAAACTGACACCTGGCACCTGTACAAAACAATGCATGCACGTCTGCATACTTCCTTTCAACATTCTGGGTGTTACTGCGGTTATTAACGGGACAACATGTAACATTTTCAATGGTTTATCTAGAGCTTACATTAAACTGTGATCTCGCATTTTTAAACATTTAGATATGTTCCCAGAACATCATTACTCTACAGTAATTATTTTTTGGTAAAGCACTTTCTTCCGTCAGTCTATATCGCCATTGTTATCACTGATACTGACAGAGGAAGATGTTTCGTTATCTTTTAGTAAACATTTTATTATTTTGAGTTGTCTTATGTATGGAGAATAGTAAGTTTTAACAATGTCAGTGTTCAAACAAAGTATTTTAACCTAGAATTGCGGTTCTTTGTTATTTCTTTCAGTTTGATAGTTCCATCTGTGAAACAGTAATCACGACACGACGTGCGACAGGGATAAGTGGCCACACCACTCGTGGAGAAAAGTAGCGAAGGTGTTTACCCCAACAAGAGTTACTTACTTTCAAAAAACACTCATAATACAATAGATGAAACTGCCTCCTAAACGCTTTAACATACAAAGGTATCATCTGCCATTCCATCCCTTAAATTATTCGAGCCGACCATTGTGAACGAACGGTTCTAGGCGTATCAGTCCGGAACCGTGCGACTGCTACGGTCGCAGGTTCGAATCCTGCCTCGGGCATGGATGTGTGTGATGTCCTTAGGTTAGTTAGGTTTAAGTAGTTCTAAGTTATAGGGGACTGATGACCTCAGATGTTAAGTCCGCCGGCCGGGGTGGCCGAGCGGTTCTAGGCGCTACAGTATGGAACCACGCGACCGCTACGGTCCGGTGATGACCTCAGAAGTTAAGTCCCATAGTGCTCAGAGCCATTTGAACCATTTTGTTAAGTCCCATAGTGCTCAGAGCCATTTGAACGATATGAATTATAATTATTCGAAGCCGCCTCTATTCCGTTATATCTGACATAATACAAAAGTCTGATTGGAAATGGTCTACTGCAGCCGCTTGATATTCTTTCAGATACTAGGTCGTGAAGACACACAGAAAACTACCGTGAAATCTAAGAAACAAACATGGAGTTCTATATCATTGTTACTGGTCACATCACCCGCTACGGAACAGAAAATTGGTCTCTATGTAAGCCTTCAGAAAAATTCATGTGGTTCCTGTATATTACTCTCTTTTCCTCATAAAAATTCTTCGATTGATACCTTACGATATGTAGATACAAAAGATAAGTTATCAATTTAGTAACAATGGTTTGGTGAAAATTCATTCACATTATTTAGCGGTTTGAGGAAAAGGACAAAATGAATTTGTAGCCTTCGCACTAGTCCTAGACACAGGTAAGGCAAAACGAAAGAAACATAATGTTTACCTGTGCCTCCTGCGTTATTATTTTATTGTAATAAAACTTATTTGACATTAATTTTAGAAGCAGGGATCCTGGTACATCAGTTGCAACGAATTGCACCAGTTTAATAGGATAGATTGGGTGTAGTTCTCCTTTCCTTCATTAGTTCAAGGGTATTGCTTTTTGACAAAACTGACATGCACGCAACACTTGTTGTGTATTCATTATTTTATCCATTGTGTGAAATGTGTAATTAAATTCAGGCGATCCTATGGGGAGAGATGTGCTTTTCGGCAAGGTCACCTAATACAGATCTTTCTGACATCCACAGGAGTATGTTGACGGTTCAGCCGTAATCTCACACAGGGGCCGATCTATGACAACCTGCTCTTTGACAGAGTCCCTTATGTCAGTGGATTTCCCCATTTCCAGCCCACATCGTTGCTGGAATGTTTCCTCATTCGTTTCTGTTCCGCTACAGTATTTTCCTTACCACGGCATGTGCCTGCAGTGCCACCTGGCAACATTCAGTCTCGCTATGGGCAGTGGGCATAATGTTTTGGACTCACAAGTGTACCTCACTTACATTAAATAACAACTGTAGCGACGTGAATGGCATCAGGAAATAGGAATATAGCCTAAAAAAAGTTGCCACATCACGCAAATTAGTGCACTACCAAAGAGAATGTTATGCACTTAATGTTTCTCATGTTTTATTCGATTTAAACGGTAAGTAATAGTGAAACCAACCTCCCCGGTAGCCGCACGGTCTAACGTGCTGCTTCCTCAGCGGGAAGATGTGCCGGTCCCCGGCACGAATCCGCCTGGCGGATTGGTGTCGAGGTCCGGAGTGCCGGCCAGTCTGTGGATGGTATTTAAGGTGGTTATCCATCTACCTCGGCGAATGCGGGCTGATTCCCCTTATTACGCCTCAGTTACAATGTGTCGGCAGTTGCTGCGCAAACACGATTTCCACGTACGCGTACACCATAATTACTCTACCATGCTAACATTTGGGGCTACCGGGGGGGGGGGGGGGGGGGGGGGGGGGTGTCCACTGGGGACCGAAACGCATAATAACCTAATAACCCTATGACCCTGGGTTCGGTGTGGGGCGGCGGTGGGTGGACTGCTGTGGCCTGTTGTGGGGTTGTGAACCACTGAGGGTCACGGCGAGACGAAGCCTCTCCGTCGTTTCTAGGTTCCCGATTTAATACAATACAATACAATAGCGAAGTCAAGTTTTTGGAATAATAAATGTATTCAGCATGTACAATAAATAATATAAACTCAGTGGTTCGTCTCCGTAGCTGAGTATGGCTGACTTCCAGGCAGAAGACGCTGGTTCAATTCCCGGCTCTTCCAGGGTTTTTCGTTGGTGAGAGGGCTGGAACGGGGTCCACTCGACCACGCGATGCCAACTGAAGAATGAATGAGAAGCAGCGGCTCAAAGATTTACAAGTTCGACATCGATCAGAAGAGCAGTGTGTTGACTCCACGTCCTTGCACAATGTATAGAAATAAAGCCATTGGTTTAGGATGACACAGCGGTTGGTCGCCCCCGATTGTCCCGTCTGTGTTCATAATGGATGAGTGTTGCATTACCGATAGACGCAGTAATCACCAAATTATGGGCCAAGTTTTAAATACCAAAATTATGGCAGTTAGGACCTACCTTGCTAATCATAAATCATGATCACTCTATCCTTTTCAACAGTTTTGAACGGTGGGTGTTGTTTACCTACAAACTTTACGCGCGTATATCGTAGGGGTGGGATTGGAAGCAACGGGTAACCTAATATCCTCGCTCATTGGTCTGTAATTAAGTCCACGCCTATGTAAATGTGCTTAGGATTACTTATAGAGCGTGCGCTTCATATTAATGCGAGGAAGGAACGCGCTGCCTGCATATATGCAGCACATTCATCCTGGTAAAACCTCGACATTATCATTCCTGCTGCGATGGTCGTATTAGATTGTACAAGTTCGAATAACTCGGATAAATTCAGTTCTACTAATTACGTGGACAAAACTTAGCCGGTCGTTTTGGCCGAGCGGTTCTAGGCGCTTCAGTCTGACATGGTGGATGTGTGGGATGTCCTTAGGTTAGTTAGGTTTAAAGTTCTAGGGGACTGATGACCTCAGATGTTAAGACCCATAGTGCTCAGAGCCATTTTTAAAGACTTTTTATTTGATCAGAATTACAGTTCCTTTATTCTGCTCTGGGTCGTTAAATGACAAAGATAGTCACAACTACTTGTCTATAAGGTTTGCATTCATTAGTAATACCAGTTATGTTCATTATTATCAGTAATCTTATTCAAATTATTTCTTTGGTGCACTGAAGCAACTTGACTTGAATACTATTATTTACGTCACCGAAGCGGTATTCTGTGTATAAATTAAATTATTTTCATAGAAATGATTATCATTATTCGTATGATAAACTTTGTGTATGTACTAATGTGGTATGAAGGTGCTAGTAATTGTGAGTGAGTAACTGTCGTCATTTTAATTACAACTCTCGGGGCATCGTCTGAAAAACAACGTTCTCAGTACAACGTCAAGTGCTTTGCATTTTTTCATCTGTTTCTCGCAGCACCCTATTACATTTCTATATTTCTAGAGAATTAAACAAATTTAGAGAAATTTGTTCCGTATTTTCGGGAATTAAAATGTATAGTATTGTCATAGACATTTAGCCGTTTAATTTCGATCACTCTTCATCCGAGTCTGACAATTAAAATAGGATCAGACTGCGATTCATTTATTAGTGCCTCTCCTGTCAAAAGTACTTGAGGGTAAAGGGTTGCGAATACTGACAGTGTCTGGTGACTGGCCATATTCATTGCATGTCCGCGTATCAACAGTTGATTCTATTTCCTGTAGAACCTATAATTAAGATAGGGATAGGAGAGAGTCGTCGCACCACATCATGAATTTTCCACAGTCGTCTCCAAGTTATTTTCTTTGCTGGGTACTGGCACAGTCTGCTGCTGCGAAGCATCATAAGAGAGAACTGATACAAAGCATCGTTAACAGTACGAAATTTCGTATACTAGGGTAACTGTACATAGATCTCGTGTAAGAGAGAGAAATTTTTTCACATTTACGCTAAATATTCAAATTTTATTTTGAATGAAGAACTAGAACTAAAAAAGTATATTGAAAATTTTCGTGATATTTTATTACAAAGATGAAATAAGTTATGATGGCAGCTCTTTGCTATTTTATTTTTTATATTCTTTGGATATTCGTGTGACTAGCACTCCATGTACCTACCTTAGCATAATAAGACATTCTTCTTTTTCTTGTGTCGTCTCCCGCACTGGCGCAGGCGCATTGTTACTAACGGATTTGTTATTTGGCATGGTTAGTTCATAGAGCGGTCGGATGCCCATCCTGTCGCCAACACGTTACCTTTGCATACCATCGCATTCCATCAGAGTTCTCACCACTCTGTCACACCAAAACGATACTATATGCTTTCTCTCATAATGGATACCTAGCTGAACGTCCTGAACGGTTTGTGACACCCAAGATGTTCGCCGTAGATCCTGATGGTGCGAGCCTTTGTAATCATTGTGGCGCGCCGTTTTTCATTCGATGTTCATGGTGCAAGTTAATGGTTTGTTTTCGGTATTTCTTGAATGTCGACGATACCCATTTTGTCAGGTGTAATACATGCATTCCATTAACGGTTGATCTCTGCACCTCCATGACACTCATTTTCCTCGCCCTCCTGATGGACGTGGTGAATCATTAGCAGCTAATATTTGTTCTGTCGTAATTGTTAACACAACGTATCAAATGAGCCTGACGAAAAACTGAATTTGAGACCTCGCACTCAAGAGGTACCTTGTCAGAAATTACCCCTTAACAATCTTGGAAATTTTGATAGTTGAGTTCGGGTGCAGCTTGTATCTCATCAGAGCAAGCAGAGGAAACTGTAAATACTGTATTTAGAAAGATTATTGACAGGTTCCCTACAAGCAGACTCTCACTTAATTGTAAGAAGACGCACCATGTTCACTTCTGCACAACAAGAGCGCGTCATTACAGGTAAGTACAAAGCACGAGCAAGAAGCAGTAAGCAAGGACGACTATATATAGGGTGGTCGATTGATAGTGACCGGGCCAAATCTCTCACGAAATAAGCATCAAACGAAAAAACTACAAAGAACGAAACTCGTCTAGCTTGAAGGGTGAAACCAGATGGCGCTATGGTTGGCCCGCTAGATGGCGCTGCCATAGGGCTAACGGATATCAGCTGCGTTTTTTTTTAAATAGGAACCCCATTTTTATTACATATTCGTGTAGTACGTAAAGAAATATGAATGTTTTAGTTGAACTACTATTTTCGCTTTGTGATAGATGGCGCTGTAATAGGTACAAACGTATAAGTACGTGGTCTTGCGTAACATTCCGCCAGTGCGGAAGGTATTTGCTTTGTGATACATTACCCGTGCTAAAATGGACCGTTTACCAATTGCGGGAAAGGTCGATATCGTGTTGATGTATGGCTATTGTGATCAAAATGGCCAACGGTCGTGTGCTATGTATGCTGCTCGGTATCCTGGACGACATCATCCAAGTGTCCGGACCGTTCGCCGGACAGTTACGTTATTTAAGGAAACAGGAAGTGTTCAGCCACATGTGGAACGTCAACCACGACCTGCAACAAATGATGATGCCCAAGTAGGTGTTCTGGCTGCTGTCGCGGCTAATCCGCACATCATTTGTGATAGATGGCGCTGTAATAGGTACAAACGTATAAGTACGTGGTCTTGCGTAACATTCCGCCAGTGCGGAAGGTATTTGCTTTGTGATACATTACCCGTGCTAAAATGGACCGTTTACCAATTGCGGGAAAGGTCGATATCGTGTTGATGTATGGCTATTGTGATCAAAATGGCCAACGGTCGTGTGCTATGTATGCTGCTCGGTATCCTGGACGACATCATCCAAGTGTCCGGACCGTTCGCCGGACAGTTACGTTATTTAAGGAAACAGGAAGTGTTCAGCCACATGTGGAACGTCAACCACGACCTGCAACAAATGATGATGCCCAAGTAGGTGTTCTGGCTGCTGTCGCGGCTAATCCGCACATCAGTAGCAGACAAATTGCGCGAGAATCGGGAATCTCAAAAACGTCGATGTTGAGAATGCTACATCAACATCGATTGCACCCGTGCTATATTTCTATGCACCAGGAACTGCATGGCGACGAATTTGAACGACGTGTGCAGTTCTGCCACTGGGCACAAGAGAAAGAACGGGACGATGACAGATTTTTTTGCACGCGTTCTATTTAGCGACGAAGCGTCATTCACCAACAGCGTTAGCGTAAACCGGCATAATATGCACTATTGGGCAACGGAAAATCCAGGATGGCTGCGACAAATGGAACATCAGGAACCTTGGCGGGTTAATGTATGGTGCATCTCATAGACAAGAATTAAAGATTATCTGGGGTGAAGCCTTCGTACAACATGAATCAGTAATATATACATAATAATTATATACATTTACCTCAACATCTTTTGCGAAGTCGTTATCTGATTGTCAACTCCCATAAAACTTCAAAACAATACATAGCAATACTACACATGTTGACAACCATGTAAATATCTATATTGTCCTGCAGTATAACATACCTTACAGTTTCTACACCATTAGGCATCGTCAAAAGTAAAAATCCAACAAGAAACACGCATTTCCAAACATAAAATCTTTTACAAACATCTCATGTTGGCGCATAATACTCTCACAAGGCTCGGTTGTAAACCGAAGGCAGCTGCCTTCACGTACCAAAGATAGTAAGTAACGCTGTACCGTTTGTATCAAAGCCTCCAACGATGCTACTGTCTACTCAGCGGTGTTAGGTTTTATTGTGTCTTATTGGTCATTCTATATGGATACCTTTTGTAAAAATTACGTTACAGATCAAGGTGAAGAACACTATTCGCAATCATCCGACATCGTATTCAGAAGCACCGAGACACGTGGTGTTAAATGTATTGAGAGTTGGCAATACTCTCTTAGGATTTAATGGTTGGCTACAGCGTGCATACACAAGCTCTGGAATCTAAGATATTGTTGTCGCGTTTCGCAGCGCATGGATTAAGTAGTAGTAGTAGCAATTTGGAGGCCAGTGTAGGGGCCCGCCTGCTGTCGTGCGCAGGTGTGTTGGGCGAGGGGTCGTCGCGGAGCTGTCGTGCTACCGTACTGCCGTGTCCGCCAGCAGCGATTCAGGATTTGGTATTTAGTTGATATCTTTTTATAATTTACAGCGCGCTTATTAATTTAAAGAAAAGGGTTTGTGTATGTGCGTAGCAGCAGACGGTAATTTCGATAATGATAGGAGTTGAATTCTTAAGGGAAACCATTGTTAGATTAAGTATTGATTTTTGTCATTGATATCTTTTGTAATTGTCAGGGAATTGTTTCCCTATGTATTATATTGAGAAGTATTTCAGTCTGTCCCAAGAGTTTGATTAATTTGTAATATTGCTTTAATGCCACTGGAGGCAGATTTACAAACGAAGCGATTGTTCAAAGTGCTTCTAGCGTTTTGTTAATTGAATGAGAAAGAATCGCTTTCAGAATATAGTTTTTTTTGTTTGGGTTATCATTTATCGAGTGTAGATTTGACAAAACCCTTTCTCTTGAATTATATGTAGTTGTAGTAAGCAGCAGCAGCAGCCGCAGCAACAGCAGGAGCCGCCACACAGAACATGCATTGCACTCAGCATGAATAATAGGTTTTTTTTATGTTTTTGTTAAATAATGGAATGCAGCAGATCAAGCAGTGGCAGAAGAAAGACCAAGTAAGTTATTTGCTGCGCACAGGACCAATAAAAAATATAATAAAGTTTTGGCGATTTCTGTAATAGTAAAGTTAACAAGAGTACAAGCACGAGATTCTCAGTAGAAAACATGAGATAAGAAGATAGAGCTAGCAACATCCACCTGGCGACGTTGCCAGGATACGTGTTTATTTTTTTTTTTTTTTTTTTTGAGACTTAGATATGCTTCGTCTTTCTACTGCCAACTGCAAGCTTACGCAACAGTAATCATTAGTGGAATCACTGCATTTGATCGCTTGCACACTGCTTTGTATTAACACAAAATTTTATTTCAGCAATTTTGTCTTTGAATTTGTTGGTGCATTGTGTAATAGTTAACTGAACAGTGGAATTTGTAGGATAGTGGTGTATTTTAGTGACATGTTTTCGTTCGTATTGCGACAATGAGGACGCGAGCACAAAAGAAAATGGAAAATAATGCAGATTCTACTGCAAACGCGAACGTAGGTACGGTTGCGAACATGATTATAGGAGCGTTTTCAAACGCAGTTTCCGAAAATTCGGAACAGAGAGTAGAAAATTCTTTTGAGAATATTGAGATCCGGGAATTTTCGAACAATACTGCGGAGAATCGGAATGTAGGCGATCATTTGCCAACAATGCGTGATGAACAACTGTGTGCTACACGCAACTTAGGACATGACAATACAGTGACGCAAACAGAACGCATTATGAGAAATTCCAGCGTTGCTTCCGCCTCAAAAGTGCAGAGTAATATTGTTTTCCCCACTTTCGGTGGAAATTCAGGTCTGGTTGCCACTCCGATAGAGCAGAGTAATTTTGCCTTTCCTTCTGTTAGTGGAAATGCAGGTACTGCTTCTGCTTTAACAGAGAAGAGTAATGTTGTACTCCCTGCCCCCAGTAATGATATTTTACAATTATTACTGAGTAAACTCACTGAATTTAATGACAGACAGGAGAGTAAACTCACTGAATTTAAGAGTAAATTCACTGAATTTAATGACAGACAGGAAAGTAAACTCACTGAATTTAAGACTAAACTCACTGAATTTAATGACAATAATGCAAATAATTTCAAATCGCTTCAGAACGAAATTAACGAGAATCTCACATTGTTTCAGGGTGAGGTGAATGACAGTTTAAATAGTAAATTTGAAGAAATGACCAGTCAGTTGAAAAGTCAGCTACGTGAAGAATTCAAATCAGATATTAATAATGTTGTATCCCGACTTGATCACGTACAAAATGTTGATATTGTTGATGTGAAATGACAGACGTCACAACAAGAACTGTAAGTAGAGGAATTAGCGAAAAATGTTGAGTCATTGCAATTACAGACCATCAATGAAGTTTCAAAGATAGAAACTCCATTAACGACAGTAGCTAAACAGGTAGATGAATTACGCATGATGACGGAACTGAGTAGCTGGTTAGATACGAGGTCAGATGACACTCAGCCGGTACCGATCGCTGATACTGAAGAATTTCGGTCTCTGCAACGTTTTAAACAAGGGCAGATGACAATTAATCAGCGAAACAAACGTGACGTAAAAAATATATACAGGAACAGCTTGCCAGCATCGAAGAAAAGATCGATCGCAGCAATGACACGGGTAGATCCGATAATTACCAAATTGGTAATGACAATGAGCGCGTTAATTATGGAAATGCCGACCACTTTTCTCGTGGATATGATACGTTTGCGGGACGTAATGAAGGAAACGTGAGTCATGCTGTAAAAGAAAACTCATCCGCTAAGAAAAATGACGAGTTTGACTATAAGCATTTTCTCACAGTTAGGAAATTTGAAATTTTTCGGAATGCTAGTCATGAAATCCACCTTCGAGAGTGGTTGCAACAATTTGACTATTCTTTACCACCAATATGGCCAATTGGCCACAAACTGGAATTCATTTGCAGTTATCTTGAAGGAGAGCCTGCAACAAGAATGCGCTCAATAGTACGTGTCACACATATGGTGATTTTTATCACGCATTCTTATCTGCTTACTGGTCAGAGACTACACAAGATCGTGTAAAACATTACATCATTATGATGCAAAGTTATGAGCAGTCGAAATTTTCAACTCCAGTGCAATATTTTGAAAACATGATGCGCATGAACAGATATTTAACGAATCCGTACAGTCAGTCGGAATTAATTCGTATCTGTTTGACAAAACTGCCGATCAGATTACGCCACATAATTCTGGCAGGTAGGTGCAAAGCTTACTTGGAGGCATTCCAAGCTCTTTTGCAAGAATTAGAATTTGACAACTATGAAAACACACAAAGAGATAATAGTAATCAGTATTGGGAAAATAATAATCCGCGGCGTGACCGGAAACGCGTATGGAACTCGGACGAACCTCACGCGTACAGGGAGGAAGAAGATAGGCGCGACATGCGGCATCAACCGTATAACACAGATCATAGACGCTAGAGAAATGATTTTTATGATCATAGGAACTCTCAGTACAGTAATAGAGATCGCGGAAATGAAAATTATTTTAGAAGGAATGGTCGCGGTAGGGCCAACCGAAATTGACGCGGACACGCAAATTACAATTCGGAACGCGGTGCTCATGCAGAATACAGAGCATGGAGCCCACGTGATAATTATGGTCATAACAATTATGAGAACCAAAACAGTTACGATGAGAGGGCAAATCAAAATTGGCAGAATCGCAGAAATTCCAATTTAGAGCGTGGGGGCAATGTAGACTCAGACCACCCAACCCAAGCAATAATTCGCGGCAATACGAGCCGGCACAAGAACGACTAGCAACAAGGACTACAAACGAACCGTTTGTAGCGGCGGAAAGCCGACACACAAATTATGTTAACTTTGCTGGACTGGAGGACATTGGAGACACATTATTACAAGAAAATGATAACAGCGAAATTATGTATGTTCATCCAATTATAAAAATCTCGGTAGGAAATATTCTACTTTCAGCTGTACTTGATTCTGGCAGCCCTGTGAATGTAATTAGCGAGTCAATGTTTAAGAAGTGTGAACAGGCATCTGTTTGTCCAACCTTGCCATTATTAAAGGCCAAATTAAAGGGAGTCATTCAAGGAAAGAGTGTAGACGTACGCAATCAGACTTCTTTAGTTTTCAGGTGTCAAGGACACGAGTTTTGTGCAAATTTCTTAGTAGTCCCTCTTTTATCAACAGAAATGACTTTGGGTGTGGAATTCCTAAGTGAATATAAAGCAATGTTAAACTTTTGTAATGCTGAGTCATGTTACGAGTCAATCAAATGCTAGTCACGCTGAAATTTCAAGGATGGCTAACAAAGGAGGATGAGGAAGTGAATTATCTGCGTTTTCTCTTTCGGCTTGAGGCACAACAGTCACTGAATTTGTCTAATAGTTGCACAGATAACATCACTACGTTTTACTGTGAAACAGAACAACCCATTAGTACAGAACAATTAATTAAAAGGAAAGTTTACCGAGATGAAGTAGCTCCTACTGCAGGCACTGATGAGTTATTTGAAATATTACAAACAAATTGTGAAGTTTTATCTCACAAGACAGGAACAATACGTAACTTTCTTTATGAATTCAAGGTCAAGGAACATAATAAATTTTTTGTACCACCATATGTCATCCCATTGACAAACAGAGACAAAGTCAAACAAGAAATACAATCCATGTTAGAGCAGGGAATCATCGAACCTGCTGTGAGTTCATATAACAGCCCAATACACGTGGTTGAGAAAAGGGATAATTCAATTAGACTGATTCTTGACTCCGGACAAATTAAAACAGTAATCCAACCTGAAACCGATTGATCACAGACTCTACATGAACTACTGCAAAAACACCATGAAGTGGTAAGTGTAGCATTACAGAACATCAAAAAAGCTGCAGACAGAAGAAAGAAGCTGCATAATCCACGAGTCAACGTCAAGAATTTACAGGTAGGTCAAAAATTATTGCTTGGATCACATGGACTATCTCATAAGGGAAAATATTTGAGTAGGAAGTTTTTCTTGATGTATGAAGGACCCTTCCGTATACGACGCATTGCACACACAAACGCTGTGGAACTTGGGACAATACGAACACACAAATCGCGAGGTCTTCATCACTTATCACACATTAAAATTTTCAAGGAATAAGGCCCTAGGGGGTTTACTGATCTTTAGCAAATATATGTTAGGTAAGCATAGGTGCCCCAGCCGTTACAGTATATTCTTCCGATTTTATTTTTCAGTACTGTTTCATAATCTTTGATTAACCTGTTTATCTATTAATCTTTTACTATCAATCTATCCTGTGTGAAAGACCAAGAATGAATGAGTCTGAATGATTTGTATTGTTTGAGAGAATGAGAACTTTGCAAAGGACATTTCTGACGAGAGGACTATACCAACTGTTGACATCTTGCGATTGTTCACTGAAAGAATGAAATTTTCGTGACTTATTTGAAGGAAAATGCAAGAAATAACTATGTACGTTTTTAGGGAGAAATAACATGAAATAACAGAAACTGTTGACATTATCTTCAGGTAAAAATATAGTGTATAAGTGGCTCTGAACTGAGAAGGTATAGTTGATGGGCAATAGTTGTTGTTGTTGTTGTGGTCTTCAGTCCATGCTACTCTATCCTGTGCAAGCTTCTTCATCTCCCAGTACCTACTGCAACCTACATCCTTCTGAATCTGCTTAGTGTATTCATCTCTTGGTCTCCCTCTACGATTTTTACCCTCCACGCTGCCCTCCAATGCTAAATTTGTGATCCCTTGATGCCGCAAAACATGTCCTACCAACCGATCCCTTCTTCTACTCAAGTTATGCCACAAACTTCTCTTCTCCCCAATCCTATTCAATACCTCCTCATTAGTTACGTGATCCACCCACCTTATCTTCAGCATTCTTCTGTAGCACCACATTTCGAAAGCTTCTATTCGATTCTTGTCCAAACTGGTTATCGTCCATGTTTCACTTCCATACATGGCTACACTCCATACAAATACTTTCAGAAACGACTTCCTGACACCTAAATCTATACTCGATGTTAACAAATTTCTCTTCTTGAGAAACGCTTTCCTTGCCATTGCCAGTCTACATTTTATATCCTCTCTACTTCGCCCATCATCGGTTATTTTACTCCCTAAATAGCAAAACTCCTTTACTACTTTAAGTGTCTCATTTCCTAATCTAAATCCCTCAGCATCACCCGACTTAATTTGACTACATTCCATTATCCTCGTTTTGCTTTTGTTGATGTTCATCTTATATCCTCCTTTCAAGACACTGTCCATTCCGTTCAACTGCTCTTCCAAGTCCTTTGCTGTCTCTGACAGAATTACAATGTCATCGGCGAACCTCAAAGTTTTTACTTCTTCTCCATGAATTTTAATACCTACTCCGAATTTTTCTTTTGTTTCCTTTACTGCTTGCTCAATATACAGATTGAATAACATCGGGGAGAGGCTACAACCCTGTCTCACTCCCTTCCCAACCACTGCTTCCCTTTCATGCCCCTCGACTCTTATAACTGCCATCTGGTTTCTGTACAAATTGTAAATAGCCTTTCGCTCCCTGTATTTTACCCCCGCCACCTTCAGAATTTGAAAGAGAGTATTCCAGTCAACATTGTCAAAAGCTTTCTCTAAGTCTACAAATGCTAGAAACGTAGGTTTGCCTTTTCTTAATCTTTCTTCCAAGATAAGTCGTAAGGTCAGTATTGCCTCGCGTGTTCCAACATTTCTACGGAATCCAAACTGATCATCCCCGAGGTCGGCTTCTACCAGTTTTTCCATTCGTCTGTAAAGAATTCGCGTTAGTATTTTGCAGCTGTGACTTATTAAACTGATAGTTCGGTAATTTTCACATCTGTCAACACCTGCTTTCTTTGGGATTGGAATTATTATATTCTTCTTGAAGTATGAAGGTATTTCGCCTGTCTCATACATCTTGCTCACCAGATGGTAGAGTTTTGTCAGGACTGGCTCTCCCAAGGCTGTCAGTAGTTCTAATGGAATGTTGTCTACTCCCGGGGCCTTGTTTCGACTCAGGTCTTTCAGTGCTCTGTCAAACTCTTCACGCAGTATTGTATCTCCCATTTCATCTTCATCTACATCCTCTTCCATTTCCATAATATTTTCCTCAAGTACATCTCCCTTGTATAAACCCTCTATATACTCCTTCCACCTTTCTGCCTTCCCTTCTTTGCTTAGAACTGGGTTTCCATCTGAGCTCTTGATATTCATACAAGTGGTTCTCTTCTCTCCAAAGGTCTCTTTAATTTTCCTGTAGGCAGTATCTATCTTACCCCTAGTGAGACAAGCCTCTACATCCTTACATTTGTCCTCTAGCCATCCCTGCTTAGCCATTTTGCACTTCCTGTCGATTTCATTTTTGAGACGTTTGTATTCCTTTTTGCCTGCTTCATTTACTGCATTTTTATATTTTCTCCTTTCATCAATTAAATTCAATATTTCTTCTGTTACCCAAGGATTTCTATTAGCCCTCGTCTTTTTACCTACTTGATCGTCTGCTGCCTTCACCACTTCATCCCTCAGAGCTACCCATTCTTCTTCTACTGTATTTCTTTCCCCCATTCCTGTCAATTGTTCCCTTATGCTCTCCCTGAAACTCTCTACAACCTCTGGTTCTTTCAGTTTATCCAGATCCCATCTCCTTAAATTCCCACCTTTTTGCAGTTTCTTCAGTTTCAATCTGCAGTTCATAACCAATAGATTGTGGTCAGAATCCACATCTGCCCCTGGAAATGTCTTACAATTTAGAATCTGGTTCCTAAATCTCTGTCTTACCATTATATAATCTATCTGAAACCTGTCAGTATCTCCAGGATTCTTCCATGTATACAGCCTCCTTTCATGATTCTTGAACCAAGTGTTAGCTATGATTAAGTTATGCTCTGTGCAAAATTCTACAAGGCGGCTTCCTCTTTCATTCCTTCCCCCCAATCCATATTCACCTACTATGTTTCCTTCTCTCCCTTTTCCTACTGACGAATTCCAGTCACCCATGACTATTAAATTTTCGTCTCCCTTCACTACCTGAATAATTTCTTTTATCTCGTCATACATTTCATCTATTTCTTCATCATCTGCAGAGCTAGTTGGCATATAAACTTGTACTACTGTAATAGGCATGGGCTTTGTGTCTATCTTGGCCACAATAATGCGTTCACTATGCTGTTTGTAGTAGCTAACCCGCACTCCTATTCTTTTATTCATTATTAAACCTACTCCTGCATTACCCCTATTTGATTTTGTATTTATAACCCTGTAATCACCTGACCAAAAGTCTTGTTCCTCCTGCCACCGAACTTCACTAATTCCCACTATATCTAACTTTAACCTATCCATTTCCCTTTTTAAATTTTCTAACCTACCTGCCCGATTAAGTGGTCTGACATTCCACGCTCCGATCCGTAGAACGCCAGTTTTCTTTCTCCTGATAACGACGTCCTCTTGAGTAGTCCCCGCCCGGAGATCCGAATGGGGGACTATTTTACCTCCGGAATATTTTACCCAAGAGGACGCCATCATCATTTAATCATACAGTAGAGCTGCATGTCCTCGGGAAAAATTACGGCTGTAGTTTCCCCTTGCTTTCAGCCGTTCGCAGTACCAGCACAGCAAGGCCGTTTTGGTTAATGTTACAAGGCCAGATCAGTCAATCATCCAGACTGTTGCCCCTGCAACTACTGAAAAGGCTGCTGCCCCTCTTCAGGAACCACATGTTTGTCTGGCCTCTCAACAGATGCCCTCCGTTGTGGTTGCACCTACGGTATGGCCATCTGTATCGCTGAGGCACGCAAGCCTCCCCACCAACGGCAAGGTCCATGGTTCATGGGGGGTGGCAATAGTATAATTAGGAAACCTTCTAACTGACACTCGTTGTGATTTATGAGGTAATTTGAAGAGTGATGATTTATGCGGATTTTCCATGTTTATTAGTTTGCCAGGTAAGGTGTATTATGATTTATGGACCAATCATGAATAGTGTGACACAATGAGGAAGCACTTTGCAGACATTTATAGAACAAGAGAAGGTAAGAAAGATACACTTCTAAACGAAGAAACCCACAATGGTATTCTATGAAAAAAGATATAGCTTATACACATTTTCGTAAAATTTAAGTCACAGTAATGTTAAGGTAGAGTACACACTTACTTAAAATCGAAGTCGCAGTAAAGTTAAGACTTAGCTATGGGTCACGAAAGGAGTTCTGATACAAATACACAGCAAAGTGTTGAATTGTGTGATGAATGAGTGCCAAGAATTTTTTTTTTTTTTTTTTTTTTTTGCTCCGTGAAATTGTGGAATGGTAAGAATGATAGTGTTGTTTCTCTTCTTATTGTTGTTAAGGTTGAGTTTATTGCATTTCCTACAGGAAACATGATCGCAACGGAAGTTTTCTCCATTGCAGAAACGAAAACACTTAACGTGACGTAATTTTGTGTAGTAGACGGTATTTTCAGATCGGAGCGTAGCACGCCTACCGTTAAAGATCGCGAGAAGAAAGACGTTCCGGAAACAGTCGGCCGTGACAAAAACACCGAGCTATGACCTAGATAATTATGTCGTGCATTAAACGATTTCTTTTCTCTTTCCAGAGCGAAATGACTCTTACGCAAGAGGCGAGAGTATCTGTCGTATTTTATGAATGTGTAAATAGTAGTGTAATATAAGTCAATTTATCTTGTGTTTTTCTATTTCATGATTGTAATTTAGTGATGCAGTGAAGATTCCAGCACGAGGTTAATTGGAAGGTGTGATTTTTCTCTTGTCATGTCATAAATTTATTTTTGGCACCTTGATGAATAAAACATTTCTTTCAGTTTATACTGGACAGATGGAGGGGTTTTGTGTGTTGTATTTTGTAAATAATTTTTTTTATTATGTACTTTGTATGTTGTTTCTTATTCTTGTTCTTTGTGACCGTCCAAGGTATGGCCACACAGATTCATACAAAGACTAGAGAGGCCTCCAAACAGAGACAATGAGGATTCCATATAGAAACGATTGAGACGCTATACCACAGACATTGACGTTTGGCATCAGAAATATTGACAGTCATTACAGACTAATAAATTTGGTATAACTTAGCAATTAGAGTGTAAAAAATTCTGACGCAAAGTCACGTAATTATTCTCTAAATTTTGTACATATTCATGAACTGATTTGGCGAGCCGTTGGCTAGACTTTTTCTAAATGATTCTGTAACTTTTATTATATATAATAGCATCACTATGGAATTACTTCTCTATTTGCAGGATTATTTAAATATTTTATAACCAAAATGTACTTAACAATTATTGTAACAAGTATTTTAACATTCTTTTTCAGCATCACTAGTAATGTAAAAATAGTAGGTAATTAGAGTTCGACGGCACAGGATTTATGCCTTGAAATTAAAATGATATTTTTTTGTGTGGTGCCACATTTGTAATGATTCGTGGTCACAATCAAAACTTTGCCACTGTTATTGGCCAAACTAATCGTAAGAAAATTAACTTGCCACCGTGTGGTGAGCCTCATATTATGACTGAATTGAAAAATACATGCCACAAATCGTTGATTGTTGTGGCGAGAAATTTAAAGAAAATTGACTTTGCCACCGTGTGGTGAGCCTCACATTATTAGTGACTTGAGATGTATGCCACAAATCTGTAATTGCTGCGGCAATAGAGTTAAAGAAAACATTTAAATGAGCTCAGAGCTCACATGCCTGTTTATATGGTATAATATTATTCCTTCATTTCTGTAATTAGGTTAGAGATATCGTATTTTAAAGGGAGAATCTATTTTCCATAAAATATGACGTTTTCAGTATACAGAAATACTACATACGTTTGAGGAGGTGCTTATGCAATACGCAGTGACGTGTGGTTGTCAGTGGACACGAGGTCCCTGAGTCTGCCAACACTGTCAAACTGTGTCATCCTGGGAGAACGGACGTTACGTATGGTTGTAAGTGGACACAAGGTCCCTGAGTCTGCCTACATTGTCAAACTGTGTCACCAGAGGAAAATTTGACTTTAGGTGTGGTTGTCAGTGGATATGAAGTCTGCCTACACCGTAAATTAACTGATGTTGGAATGTTAGTGTGGTTCATATTAACAGAATCTTCCGTCGGTTCTTGGTAGAACAACATTATAATAATAAATGAAAAGCACCAGTTTGCTTTTGTTCTACAATATTACTTTTATTGCTAACCGGTTTTCGGCTTACAAGGCCATCTTCAGATATTTACTGAGTATTATCACCAAAGAAGTTAAATGTTAGCAGACAACATTCGAAGAGAAGTAACACATCTAGAGTGAAGTAGAAACATACAGTGAGTAACATCTTTGCAATGAAATGGCAAAAACTGAACACTACATAAATAACAATGGAGTTGACAGGAAAACCTTTAGCACAAAATAGGAATAGCATGCCTACATAACAGTTTCTATTAATAAACAAAACTAATAAAATAAGATAAAATTAGTACTAGCCAAGGCTGCATCAAGAGGTATGAAACATGGAGAGTGATACACAACCAACTAAGAAAGAAGAGACAGTTGTCAATGTAAATACAGAATACGTAAGGAACTTAAGAAATATCGATAAGATAAACAGAAATTACTAAATGCAGGAAAATTGAGGTGTTTGAGGGAACCTACAGTTTCAGAGTGTGGTGGTACTGCATTTTAACATTAACATTATAATCAAAGCAGTGGCTGTGTACCAGTTTTCATTAAATAAATGAGCAAAGTAAAATATGAACAGTATTTGATGAGACAACTACTACGGGCGTTAAACATGGACAGTAATGCAAGTACAAGTTAAAAGGAAACCCTTAACTATTGAAACTGTGGCCTATGTGGAATACAAAGACAACTGCAACAAATAAAACAACTTAATGACTACAGGAAAATGGGAATATGTAGGAGGAGAGAGTGTGGGAAGTAATGAACATCAAAGATGATTATATGAAGTTCAGGAGAGGGGAAGTGTTGAGTTGTGTCTGGTCATTTAGGATGAGATCTGGACTGTGAGCAAGATGTTTGTTAATTTCCAGGGCTTCCAGCAGGTCGAGTTTATGGCCTTTGTTTGCTAAGTGAAGTACATGGGACACTGGCTGGTAGTTGTGACCCTCACTCAGTACATGCTCAGCAAATGCAGAGTCTGAATTCTGCAACCTCCAGCTGCGTTCATGTTCAGCCAGCCTAGTTGATATGTCTCTGCCTGACTGACCAATGTAAAATTTGACACAATCAGAACAGGTGATTATGTATACCCCACTGTTGGCTAATAACTGGATCTTGTCTTTGCTATTAAAAAAACACTGAGCTGGGTAGTGAAACTAGAGAACTGTACAACAAGAAGTCCATGTTGGGTGATGTATTAGGTACATTTACGTTTATCAAAGGCACTTTCTGGTGTAGGCCCTACTGTTTGACGAAATATATATGGATATCATTGGTTTAGTTCTTAAAAAGAAAGAGATTGTACTTAAAACATGAAAAGAAATTACCAGATTTAGTAAAACAGAAAGGTTGTGTTAAAAAATGTGGCGGGTAAGTGTTAAGTGAGCAATAAAACCTTTTACTCAAGGGAGAGGCGCAACCAAAGCGATTGCAGATAGTTTAAAAATGACGGGAGAGGAACAGTGTAATTTAGTACATAAGGCAAATAAAATAATTGGAAATGAATTTTCAAGCAGGAGGATGAGCGAAAGTGTTAAAATAAGTAAATCTGAAACTGAAAGAAAATAAAGCATTGCTGGTGAAACTTGACAAAGGAAACATATCCATCATCATGAAACAAGTCGATTACACGGATAATGTCAATAGTTTCTTTTTCGAGCACAAAGTTGTACAAGTGAATTGTGACTACACTAGTTTGAAAGAAACGCAGTTTTTGTTTACTGAAAAAGAAATAGATAATCGTACTGCAAGTAATCCAGAATTTCCGCACCTGGACGGTGGGAAAAAGACCAATAGCAGTGAAGCCGAAGAATGGGTGAGGCCCGTCGTCACTGGGAGAAAGGGACCAGTATCAAAAGTAATCGAACGATTAAATGAGATACTTCTTCAATGGTATGCTTATAATGAAACCTTTTCGGTTAAAAACGGTGGTGAGATGGAACAACTGATAAAAGAGAGCAAATTAAGTCACGGTGCAAGTTAGATGCAACTAATTTGTATACAGCAGTGCCAGTTGAGGAAACGATAGCCATTTTAAACAATTTGCGGGATCATGGTAAGATGTCTGACAGTGAAATGGAAGAATTTAATAATCCTACGAAGTCGTCTTATCGTTCAATTACTTTATGTTTTACGTACAGTAGAATTACCTAGCAATTGGTTGCGCAGGTTAGATTGCGGACAACTTCTTGAATGCGTACGATACAGCTTCTGTAAGGAAAAGATTAACTGCTGTGATCAACTATATATGTACAGAAGGTATGTTGACGATATAATTATAATGTATCAACGATCCGAGGAAGAAATAAATGAACTGGCGAGTGACCTTAAAAAGATGCTTTAGAATACAGCGTTTATATTAGAGTACCAGCAACAAAGATTTTTAAATTATCTTCTTTTGAGAATCGCAATAAGAATAACAGTTTTGAGACAGGAACATTTAGAAAATTCACGTACACAGGTGTGGTATTTTACAAGACCTCATGTCACCTCCATAAACATATAACAGCATTCTTCAAAAACACTATGAATAGAAAGGAAGATGAGATTTTTTGTGGTGTAAGAGAGGACTGCGTTAGCATCTTAAATGAGAAGACAGAAGGTCCAAGGAGCACTTCTGGGCCCATTTTAGCGTTGTCCTCCTTGGGAAGCACCCAAAAAGTTATTCTGTTTAATAGTGTTAGGTTTTAACGTGTCCTATTGGTTATTTTACATGAATGTGCACTTTGCAACAAAAGTGCAGTTTTGCTGGGACTTGATACACTGTGTGATCAAAAGTATTCGGACACCCCCACAGACCTACGTTTTTCATATTAGGTGCATTGTTCTGCCACTTACTACGACATCAGCGACGACAGTAGTCTTTAGACATCGTGAGCGAGCAGAATGGGGCGCTCCGCGGAACTCACGGACTTCGAACGTGGTCAGGTGATTGGATGTCATTTGTGTCATACGTTTGAACGCGAGATTTCTACACTCCTAAACATCCCTAGGTCCATTGTTTCCGATGTGATAGCGAAGTGGAAAGGTGAAGGGACACATACAGCACAAAAGCGTACAGGCCGACCTCGTCTGTTTACTGACAGAAACCGCCGACAGTTGAAGAGGGTCGTAATGTTTAATAGGCAGACATCTATCCAGACCATCAAACACGAATTCCAAACTGCTTCAGGACCCACTGCAAGTACTACGATAGTTAGGTGGCAGGCGAGAAAACTTGGATTTCATGGTCGAGGGGCTGCTCCTAAGCCACACATCACGCCGGTGAATGCCAAACGACGCCTCGCTTGCTGTAAGGAGCGTAAACATTGGACCACTGAACAGTGGAAAAAAGTTGTGTGGAGTGACGGATCACGATACACAATGTGGCGATCCGATGGCAGGGTGTGGATATATCGAATGCTCAATGAACGTCATCTGCCAGCGTGTGTAGTGGCAACAGTAAGATTCGGAGGCGGTGGTGTTATGGGGTGTTATGGTGTGGTCGTCTTTTTCATGGAGGTGGCTTGCACCCCTTGTTGTTTTACATGGCACTCTCACGGCACAGGCCTACATTGATGTTTTAAGCACCTTCTTGTTTCCCACTGTAGAAGAGCAATTCGGGGATGGCGATTGCATGTTTCAACACGTTCGAGCACCTGTTCATAATTCACGGCCTGTGGCGGAGTGGTTACATGACAATAACATCCCTGTAATGGAGTGACCATCACGGAGTCCTGACCTGAATCCTATAGAACACCTTTGGGATGTTTTGGAACGCCGACTTCGTGCCAGGCCTCAACGACCGACATCGATACCTCTCCTCAGTGTAGCACTCTGTGAAGTATGGGCTGCCATTCCCTAAGAAACCTTCCAGCACCTGATGGAACGTATGCCTGCGAGAGTGGGAGCTTTCATCAGGGTTAAGGGTGGGCCAACGCCCTTTTGAATTCCAGCATTACCACTGGAGGGCGCCACGAACTTGTAAGTAATTTTCAGCCAGGTGTCCGGAAACTTTTGATCACATAGTGTACATTATTTAAAGATTTTACGATGGACAGCAGCATCACTGGGGGTTGTGGTGTACAGGATGGATCTCCTTAGAGTCGTCAGACGCATTTTCTCCGGTGTTTCGGCAGATATTTGCAATCTTGTTTCTCTAAAGTGGTGCTGGTGTCAGCCCGAACAAGTGCTGCTCATCACGCCTTTCATGCGGTGGCCAGCGTCTATGGAAAGCGTCGGTTTGTTGCCCATTACGAACAAAATGATTTTTAAAGCGGAATTGTAAGTGTCCATTTGACAGAGTGGTCACAGATTAGTCTAGTCTGATTTTAGTTTCAGCAATATGTGTTAACAGGGCAATAAAACACGACTAATGACGAGTACTCCAGCAGTACCCCAGCAGTACTCCAGCACCTCCCCGGCCCGCGCTGACTGCTAGGCCATGCAGAAGCCTGCTGCTCCCAAGTGGAACTCCTCGTAGCACCACCCTCAGATTTAGTAGTGAAATGGCCCGGTGGATAGCCCGTCGAAAACTGAACACAGATCAAGCATGAAAACCGGAAGGAGGTGTACCGAATTGTGAAAAAGAAAGCAAAGTACAATCAATGAAAGTCCAAGTTCAAGATGTGGAACATTGAGGGAGACTAAACAGGCACTCCGCCGTGGTTGTGTGGTCACGGTGTTGGACTGCAAGAACTTTCCGTCCGGACATTGACGTGTCTGCCCTTCTTCTGTAGTCGTGGCAATTGTCATACCGAAAAATATTATGGTACGGCATTGCCGGCCGGAAGGCCCCATCCAGGGAAGTTCGACCCCGCATTGAGGCACTCATGTGCAGGTGAAGATGATGAAATGATAATGAGGACAACACAACACGCAGACCACGAGCGGAGAAAATCTCCAGCCAGCCCGGGAATCGAACCCGGGCCCGTGGCATGGGAAGGAACCTCTTTTTTATTTTTTGTTTATTTTTGTTGTGTAATTGATCAGAGGCCTTCTGCGCCCCGCTGTTAATATGTTGAGTCACGTCTTCTCGAAATTGATGTGTTCCGTTTAATTCTTCAGAAATGTTCATTGGTTCAAACAGGAAACCTTCTTCTCTCTTGGCTGAACACATTCCAGCTGCGAGGCGGGTCGTGGAAAGCAATCCCAAGGAAGTTCGAGAAAAATTGTCTGTATTTTGGGTGACGGACAACGACTTAATGACGGTCATTGAGGTATGTCCAAACATCGAGTACAGAGTAACCACTCAGCTAAGCAAGCGGATGCCGTTAGATTATACAGAGGTTGTAGAATATGAGGCATGCGGTAAGAGTATAACACCGTCGCAAGTAAATGTGATAATTAGTAAGAGCAGGTCAGATCCTGCATACAACTCTTACAGAACTGAAAACAGCAAATAAACGGGTGTGAACTGTCTACAACAAAGGAATTCGAGACACAAAATTTCCAAGACAGGTTGCAACAGTCTTAAAATGTGATACCTGTGTAGAACATTTAGGAATTACGTACGTCTGGAGATCCCTTCCTTGCACGTTCGTGTTGCAAACTGACATTACATGACGACAAAGACACAAATTTGAATATAGCAAACAGACACGTCAATGACCGAATGGACACATTTTTTTTATGAAAAAAATATGGGGAGGATGGAGATTTGAACACGGATTTCTCGGGCAGTAGTCCAGCACTATGAGCAAAGAGCCAGGAAGTCGGATGCGTTCAACATTACTCGATGTTGCATATCCCTATCTTGAACCGTTCACTGATTCTATTATGCTTCTTTTTTCACAGTTCAGTACACCTTCTTCTTGTTTTCCTGCTTTTTCTGTGTTCAGTTTTTGACGGGCTATTCACAGGCCCTATTACCATTAAATCTGAGAGGGGCGTGATGGGGAGTTTGCCTTGTCAGTGGTCGCAGCTGGATTCCGCTTATTCGTCGTGTTTTACTGTTCCTATTAATACGTACCGGTAAAACGAATATCGCACTAGACTAATCTGGTAGCGCTCTATCAGAGGGGCACGTAAAATTCCGATAACAGTGATTGAAACGAGAAACTAACCGACGCCATTCCGTCGACGCTGAGCGACGCATGAAACATGTGATGAGCAGTATTTCTTTGGGGTGACACCAGATACAGGTTGCAAAAACAAAATCGCAAATACATGCCGAAACACCAGGGAAATTGCGCCTGACGACCCTTAGGAGTGATACTCGGTATACGTTACAGGATCGCATTATCTTTGGCAGCTGAAGTCATCTGCCTTTAGTATACAACTGTGCCTTGTGAGAGTATTGTGCACCAACGTGAGACATTCATGGAAGAGTTTTATGTTTGACAACGCATTTTTGCTGATGGCTAATGGTATGGAACTTTAAAGTATGTTACACTTCAGGACAATACAGGTATTTGAATGGTTGACGATATGTATAGTATTGACACGTATGGATTCGTTTCCTTGTTTTTTAGCACTTAAAAATGAGATAACGTAGTCGTGAAAGATATTGGGTACATATAGCGCACAATGAACAACTGATGGTTACATTCGCAGTACTGAACTCTTTTAACTTAGATGCACTATCTCTCAAGAAATTTGTTTTAAATATTCCTTTACAGTTCGGAAGAAATAATGAAAACCATAATTACAATATTAGAGGAAGGATGGCCTTTATTACTTTTCATTAAAACAGACTTTACCTAAGAAAGGGCTGAATGATGTTCAAATATGGCTCCAAGCACTATGGGACTTAACATCTGAGGTCATCAGTCCCCTAGACTTAGAACTACTTAAACCTAACTAACCTAAGGACATCACACACATCCATGCCCGAGACAGGATTCGAACCTGCGACCGTAGCAGCAACGCGGATCCGGACTGAAGCGCCTAGAACCGCTCTGTCACAGCGGCCTGCAGCAGAAGATGTGCTACCAAAATCCTTGACCTCTTGTCCAAAGATATTAAATGCCAAATAGATAGCAAAGCTAAATTTTAAAGTTGGCTAAGAAGGTTCCTTCTGGACAAGTTCTTCTATTCCATAGAAGAGCTTTTATTTATAAATTAGTGGCTTATTTATTGGAATATCGTTACAACTTATTTGTGTTATCAAAGATCGTTTTTTTTTACGTAAACTCATCTGCAAATGGTCAGCATGCAACCGTATTTAAATAAGAATTAAGTGAAAATTCTGTAAACTAATTCGTTCCTCGTTAGTATGGTATATCGTACAGATTGCTCCATGGACTATGTAACTAACTAAGTGACCTGAAAAATTTGTCAACACCGACCACCTCAATCAAAAGTGAATCACAAAAATTGTTTGACATAGTTCGAACCATTTTCATGAAATCTTCTGGCGCTCCTTGACTGAGCAGTTTTACATTTGCTAATGAAAATACACGTCATGTATGTTGTACAGTACTGCAGAACATTCACAGTTTGTATTTGCACTGATGTACATAATTGGGTTGTTGGATGACACAAACAGTGAAGTGATCAAAATGAAGGATCAGTGCTCACGGGGAATATAGTAAATTAACTAGGAAGTATCTAGAGTTCATTTTTGTTTCGGACTTCCAGCCAATTCAAGATAAAGAAACTATGGGTTGTCCCAGGTAACGAATTGTTGCAAGGTAATGAATTGCATAACTGCTTTGCAAGTCATTGTACTGCATGAGATAGGAAATTTCCAGGTCGCACTCAGCTAGCGGTGCATATTCTGCCAGTTATCGCTTTCCATTATCATATCTTGCAGCTGAGAGAATATACTGCGAAATTAGCGAGCCTGAGGCGTATAGCGGTTGTTTCTACGTGATAGTAGGTGCAGTAACAGTAAACACAGGCACAATGTGTATTCAGTTCACGGTTCACCGTCCTCCTACACAACCCACTATACCCCTGGTGCATGTGGGGTAATCGTAAATATGTAAACTTTCAGTTATAGTCAAAAATCTTTCTTTTCGAGTGTTAAACTACTGACTTAAAAATTTTGAAGTCTTTGAGTGGGTCCAAACTCGCAACCGTATTAAACCAGAAATGGCATGAAAATTACGACGTCATAGTTACAAGTGCAACAGTACATAAATATGTGCAGGTTTCTTGCAAGCAGAGATTGTCTTGACTACGTCAGGATACGGCAAATGAAATACTTTCAGTGGTCGATTGGAAAAAATCGGGCGAATCTAAATTAGAAATAAAAGAGAGAGAGAGAGAGAGAGAGCGATGAAGCAGCTGGTCTATCTGCGGCCATCCATTTTCGCCACAGTACTTTCTCGCAATCACCACACTCACTACGTACTAAGATTTCTGCAGTGATGTTGATTTTTAGGGATGGTTGACGCCATAAACTCATTACGGTGTACGGAAGTGAGAATTCAAATCAGATGCTTTGTGCGGATGTAGCACTGGACGTCCTGCATAGCAGCTGACAGCAACTTTTTTTCTTCACAGTTTCTTTGAGGATGTTTTCTCAATGCTTGCTTGCTGTACCTTGGGCTCGATAACATTTAGTGAATTTCACGCGGAAACGAAAAATTTCAATATTTAATTTTAATGTGAGTTTTTGCATGAGTTCTTTTTATTGCTGGTGGTTTTGGAGGCTTAGATAAACGTAGATAGGACTCAGCTGCATCAAATTTGTACCGACTTTATGAATTTTGCCAAACGAACAACTTCGAATTCCAGTTGTTCCCGAAATGTATTATCTGCGTTAACCATTGATTATGAACTAGAATTGATATTTTGCTTATTAATTAATATGCCACGTTCAACCACGCAGAAGAAACTGCGTAATTTTTCATAATGATAGGTATCATGGGCAATATACTTCAGCTTTTAACGGTTCTTCCTGACAAACGTACAACTACACGATTCAGATAGTAATATGACCTTCACGTTGTTTTAGTAATGAAACAAAATTCTATAATTTAAACCACCGTCACAATAGTGAGTTTCCTTTTTTGTAATTTTCCAACGTCTGTAGGCGGCAAACATATTAGGCGACTGTACTACAACTATAACGGAATAAATATTATTATCCTTTTATGTTGAAATACATGACTCATTACTGTAAATTTAATAACTTTTCATGTATATTTAGTGATGGCAGTATTTGAGAATCATTTTCAAGACACTGAATGCCCTTAGCATGTTGATGCCCATAATGGTTCAAATGGCTCTGAGCACTATGGGACTTAACGTCTGAGGTCATCAGTCCCCTAGAACTTAGAACAACTTAAACCTAACTAACCTAAGAACACCACACACATCCATGCCCGCGGCAGGATTCGAACCACGAGCGTAGAGGTGGCGCGGTTCCAGACTGAAGCGCCTAGAACTGCTTGGCCATACCGGCCGGCTTGATGCACATAATGAAATAATTTCACAAGAGCCACTATGTTCAAATGTTTAATCGTTATTTTTCCTTCTATTACGAGATAGTTTCATTAAAATTTCCTTATCGCTTACACTTTTTGCAGTTGTGCTGTTTTTCTGGAAAAGGAAACATTAATTGAAACCGTATTCAACTAGACACATGTGGTAGTGTATATAAAATAATTCTGTTACACCAAGTGTAAGTTGTTTATGTGTTACACATTGGTTGCCTTTCAACGGTAAATTGTGACTGCTAAGATTGTTCATTGCAGTTTTTTTTATTGGTCACAAAATTAGGCTAAAATTTTCACTATAGTGTCATTTGTGTCTAGCGAAATAAAAACACTTTCTCGGGGAGTAACTGATATTTTAAAGAAGTCAAAGAACTATCATCGTACGCAGCTATGACTATTTGGAATATTTATTAATTTACACGTTTGAAGACGGCGAGGGATCCAGTTTGAAATGGCTCAAGATAGTTGATATTAAATTACTGGATTGCACTGTGACTGGCTCCTGCACGGCTGCAACAAAACGACATCCAGAAGATGCCAGTGGCAGATGACGCCCAGCGACGAATGGTCCTTTCGACCGGCCACCCTGTCACAGCCACCAGGGCGCCCACCAGGGGTGTCCGTACCCGTAGCCGACGCCCACCCAGACGCCAAAGCGGAAGAAGGGCCTTCGGAAGTGTGGGGGGCGGCGCAGCCGGAAGTAGAACGTCTCCTGCGGCTGCAGCGCCTCCGCCTCCTCCTCTGCCGGCCGGCACGTCACCACCGCCACCATCACCGCCGCCAGCACCAGCACCAACACCAGCGGCTGCACCTGGGAAAGCACTGCCGATCACCACACAAACCACTCATTACAGTTACATATACAGCGACGTATCACTTGGCGCCCCATCCCCTCGGACAGTCATTGCCTTTCCTTGAGCTCTCGGTAAGACAATAATAGTCCTGCATCTACTGTTCGTATTTTTTCCTTTAAAGTAAGTACTGCATAGACATTGCTGAGGCCTTTAAACGGACGAGAAAGTAATAAATAAAGTGGAAGCTTACTTCAAAATTCTTTAGGGATTCATACTGATGGGAATTTAAATTGGGAAAAAACATATCCTAAAACAACTTATTTCAACCACATTTGAGATTAGAATCATTGCAACCCTCGGAGAGAGGCAAATCAGTAATTTGACATATTTTGCATATTTTCATTTAATAATTTGATGTGAAATAATGTTCTGGGGTAACTCATCTTTAAGAAAGAAAAGTCTTCATTGCACAAACACATGCTGTAAGAATAATATGTAGTATCCGCCCACGATCATGTTGTAGACATCTGTTTAAGGAGTTGGACATTGTGGCTATTCCTTTACAGCATATTTATTCCCTCGTGAACTTTGTTGTACACAATCGACTACAGTTCACAATGAACAATTCTATACATAGAACTATTACTACACCAGAATAAAAAAGATTCATTACGTCACATTAAGGTTGTCTCTAGCACAAAAATGGGTGCACAATGCTCCAACAAACATTTTTGATCACTTACCCAGTGGTGTAAAATGTGTGACAGACAGCAAAGCAAAATTTGAAAACAAACTGAAAAAGTTTCTCTTGACAGGTCCTTCTATTCCGCAGAATAATTTCTGTTACTGTAGTGTGGAAGAGGTGGTGGGTAGGAATAACTCATTCACATCTCGGTATACCCTTTTTTGTAATAAAAAATAAAAGAACTTAGACATGTTCACAATGTAACCCTATATACAAATTAATTTGCACTGTGAATACAAAACGACTCTTTCCACATCATTACGATCTACGTGCAAAATGACCCATATAACACGGAACTAACTAACAAACACTTTCTCAAGCACGATTGCGTTGCCTATCAGCTGTAGACCTATTTCATTGTGCTATCTATTAAACTGAGTGGAAAAAATAAAAATATACTTTTTTGTTTAGTAATGGCTCTTTTTATATTCACAGGTTAAACGCAAGACACTGTTCAATAGCATAAGCTATGTGTTAAACAGGAAGAAACCCTCCCTTCCTATCTGAAACAGGAAGCTGAACTGACACTGTTTGCTCATGATACAAGCATCATTATTAATCCGGTCAAAGAAACTCCAATTGAAAATGATACGAATAAGGTCTTCGGAAAAGTTATTAATTGGTTTTCTGCAAATGGGCTTGCTCTAAACTTTGAAAAAACACAGTACATCCAATTTTCTGCTGCAAAAAGTACAGTTCCTTCAATAAATGTAACACATCAACAGAAGTCAGTAGACAGGGCACAGCATACTAAGTTTTTGGGTGTACACTAGATGAGAATCTTAATTGGAAAATTCATATTTTGGATCTTCTAAAGCGACTAGGTTCAGCAACTTTTGGAATCAGAATAATTGCCAATTTTGAGGATATAGAAATTATTAAGCTGACATACTTTGCACATTTTCACTCTCTGATGTCATACGGAATAATATTTTGGGGTAACTCAGCATTTAGACAAAAAATATTCACTGCTCAAAAGAAAGTGGTTGGAATAATGTGTGGGGTTCATAGTCGCACATCTTGTAGGCATCTTTTTAAAAGACTGGGAATTCTTACAACAGCCTCACAGTACATTTACTCACTAATGAAATTTGTTCTCAACAACATGGACCAGTTTAAAAACAACAGTGACATTCATGATTATAATACCAGAAAAAGAAAGACTTACACTATCCTTTACTCAACCTATCTTTGGCACAGAAAGGGGTAAAATATGCTGCTATAAAAATTTTCGACAAATTACCAGATGAAATAAAATGACTGACAGACAGCAGTAATAGCTTCAAAAATAAATTGAAATCATATCTCCTTGATAACTCCTTCTATACCATGGATGAATTCTTGAATAGGAATAAATAAGAAACTTCCTGGCAAATTAAAACTGTGTGCCCGACCGAGACTCGAACTCGGGACCTTTGCCTTTCGCGGGCAAGTGCTCTACCATCTGAGCTACCGAAGCACGACTCACGCCCGCTCCTTACAGCTTCACTTCTGCCAGTATCTCGTCTCCTACCTTCCAAACTTTACAGAAGCTCTCCTGCGAACCTTGCAGAACTAGCACTCCTGAAAGAAAGGATAATGCGGAGACATGGCTTAGCCACAGCCTGGGGGATGTTTCCAGAATGAGATTTTCACTCTGCAGCGGAGTGTGCGCTGATATGAAACTTCCTGGCAGATTAAAACTGTGTGCCCGACCGAGACTCGAACTCGGGACCTTTGCCTTTCGCGGGCAAGTGCTCTACCATCTGAGCTACCGAAGCACGACTCACGCCCGGTCCTCACAGCTTCACTTCTGCCAGTATCTCGTCTCCTACCTTCCAAACTTTACAGAAGCTCTCCTGCGAACCTTGCAGAACTAGCACTACTGAAAGAAAGGATATTGCGGAGACATGGCTTAGCCACAGCCTGGGAGATGTTTCCAGAATGAGATTTTCACTCTGCAGCGGAGTGTGCGCTGATATGAAACTTCCTGGCAGATTAAAACTGTGTGCCCGACCGAGACTCGAACCCGAGACCTTTGCCTTTTGCGGGCAAGTGCTCTACCATCTGAGCTACCGAAGCACGACTCACGCTCGGTACTCACAGCTTCACTTCTGCCAGTATCTCGTCTCCTACCTTCCAAACTTTACAGAAGCTCTCCTGCGAACCTTGCAGAACTAGCACTCCTGAAAGAAAGGATAATGCGGAGACATGGCTTAGCCACAGCCTGGGGGATGTCTCCAGAATGATTTTCACTCTGCAGCGGAGTGTGCGCTGATATGAAACTTCCTGGCAGATTAAAACTGTGTGCCCGACCGAGACCCGAACTCGGGACCTTTGCCTTTCGCGGGCAAGTGCTCTACCATCTGAGCTACCGAAGCACGACTCACACCCGGTCCTCACAGCTTCACTTCTGCCAGTATCTTCTGCTTAAAACTTTCATTTTTCCCATTACTCCCCATATACTTGAAATTTGGTCAGGCATCTGAAATTACACCTTGAATTAACTTATAGTAATAAAATTACGATATTTCTCACTGCACACTGTGTATTTTTACAATATTTCTAAAGAATTTTATGAGATTTATACCCCGTTTCAAAGAAGTTCCACAAGTTAAATCAAATATCTTTAATTACTTCATAATTGAAATAAGTGTCCTAAAAACTGTCTAAACTTGATCATTTTACACAGAGCATCCAGTTCAGGGAAAAGGATGCCGTCATCTTCATAGAGGGTGATTCAGCTGTCCTTACTGATGTCTTCTTATGCAATCCGCAATGTTATATCTGGCTTTCATAAACCACGCGTGACATTTTTATTTTCACTCGCTCGCCAGGCGCAAACTATTAGTTCTACAGAAAAAATGAGCAGAACCTTTCTTGTAGAAAATCTAATGGAGTTAAATTTTGCACTGGGATAAGTTCTCGCTGGAGGACATGGTTTCCCAGTTATCAAAGAACAAAAAACGTTTGATTGGGCTCTTACGCGACTAAAAGTTTGGCTGTTTTGTTAACAGTATTATTTTAAACGTTTCCTTGATTGTAATGAAACAAAAACTACTTTTGTAAACGTTACGCTAGAACTAACTACGTTGCCAGTCCTAATCAAACTTAACTCTTACAAGCACAGTAGTTTCGTGGTTAGAAGCCCAATAACGACGTAATTGTTCTTTTATGCCGTTCAAATTCACAAAACTGCAAGATAAAATTTACACAGACGTTAGTATCACAAATTGTAACAGCTCGACTAAACCGCTGGCGTAATAAGGCCAGTAAATGAAGAACATAAAGATCGAATATGGAAAATAACTCGTGCAGTTTGCAAATATTTGCGTAGTGGAAGGAGACTGGGGCTGAATGTGGGAGAGATTGCATCGGAAGCTCACTTTGTCACTTTTATACGTTTTTCTTGCATAACTTCAGCGAAAATTTATTCCAATATATAATTAATTTTCCTACATTAAATTTGTTACAGAAACGTCCTGTTCATTTCTTCTGTAGGGCTAATTGTTTGTGTGTAGCGAGAGAGATAGAATATGAAAGTCTCACATGTCGGTTTTGAAGTAGGGGCAGCTGTATCACCCTATATATATCCAAAGGTTCTCTATGAGTTGATCCATTAGAAATGGTTTGTGAAAGCCTACGACTATGAAAATAAATGGTTCATTTATAAATAATTTGTCTTTACCAGTCATGATTTTCTGTAATTTATACTTTACAAGACGCGTTTCTGGAAACGATTCATATTTTCAAGTGCGTGGTAGACAGACAGAAAGGCACTTGAAAATGGGCATCATTTTCCGACATGCGTCTTGTAAAACATAAATAATAGAATATCGTGACTGGTAGAAGAAAAGTTATTTATAAACCAACCCATTGCTTTCTACAGTGCTCCACTGTGCTGCAATATTTAATAAACTAAGAGAAAAAGGGATAAAATCTCTAAATCATCCATGGCTCACCTTGGGTCTCCACATGGCGTCGGATCTCTATCCAGCTCTGCCGACTACTACTAATCACGTAACGACAGCCACGCCTCGTTTTATAGAGCGAGCGTGTTGTCACAGCCGGGATTTTCTAACGGACTTCCCCACGGCTTTTTATAATCGTCCGCTGACTTTGTCCAGTCACTTATAGGTGTCACCTTGGATATAGATCGCCGTATTATCTGGAGAACTCGTTTTATACGCACAGCATTCCATCTCCGAAAGACTGTCACTGTTTACCAGTACATTCAGTGTCACCGAGCGAATGAATAAAAGGTCAGGTTCTCACAACCAAGTTTCTGATTTCGATAAGCAGCACGTGAGTGAATTAAGACCCTTGTACGTGTTGAATATTGTACTTTTTCTGAGAATGTTAATAGTAACCCAAGAACACTGCAGATGATGAAATTACCTATAACGAAACTGAAAGTAATAAAAACTGCCAACTATTCAGTCACATCTGGATGAGGCTTCAAATTGGAGCATAGGTGGTAAATTTTCTCCAAATTTTCGGAAATGTAAAGTTGTGTACTTAACAAAATGAAACAAAAGAAAATAAAACGAATATCCTGTGGCCACATTATCAGTAAAATACAACTGGAATAAATAAAATCGTACAAATTCCAACAAATTCCAAGACTTTGTACCGGCATAAAATCGAACGATCACATAGACTCATTCTTAGATAAAGCAGATAGCACACCTCCGTTCGCGTAAATACAACTAACAGGGTATGTTCACTGCAGAGAAAGAATGGCAGCGCAAATAGTCGCTGATTTGTTGGCCTACCGCAGGGAGTCACGGAAAAGAAGGAAAACTTTACCTGGCATCTGGAAGATATACGTCAATTACCCAGAGAAAACCTAAACACTAAGTGAAGACCCAGCACTTAGTAATCTAGTAGTATAGTACAGCATCCCACGGATCGTTCCCGAAGGGACTGCGAAGACGAGATTGATTACAGCACGCACAGAGGCATTTAACACTTTTCACTGGCTTTCGGAATGTGCCCTTACAGTCATCCCAACACTGTAAATGTTATACTACAGTCTGTTTTGAAAAATCAAAGCATACATGAGTTTAAGTTTTTGTATTCAGATACGAAGTTAGAAAGGCTTATGAAAGGACTGATTCCGATATACAACAAATTTTACATCCGCAGTATACTGAAACAAGTAAACGAGGCGAAAATGTAAGACAGGTTATACAGAGGTGGTATGCTATTAAAAACTCACTGGTATAACACAATTATAGTCCCTAGTGAGATATAAAGTGCATCACTGGCACAGGAAACTTTTTGAGACAGGTTAAAATACGTAAATATTAAACCACTTCATGAGAGAGGTGACAAGGCAGACTTAAACAAGTGTCGTCTAGTTTCCTTACTGACATCTATTTCCAAAATGTTCGAAAAAGTAATGCACTCAAGATGAGTCGCACACTTAAGTGGGAAAAATTTGCTTAGCATATCACATTTGGACTTCAAAAAGGTTTCTAGACTGAGAATCCTATTTATGCATTCACTCATCAAATAGCACAAGCCTCAGATAATAATATATCGCATGTTGGTACTTTTTGTGACCTCTCCAAGGTTTCTGATTGTATAGAACGTGATACTCTCTTAGAAAAACTGTAGTTTTATGGAACTGATAGCTTTACCGATAGCTGGTCCGAA
Organism: Schistocerca nitens; assembly: GCF_023898315.1. NCBI lineage: Eukaryota > Metazoa > Arthropoda > Insecta > Orthoptera > Acrididae > Schistocerca > Schistocerca nitens. The sequence goes on along the minus strand of NC_064618.1, from coordinate 751,313,814 downwards.
TCACACTTGAGAAACAGAATGCAAAAGGTTGCGCTGAATAATTCATACAGTGTCGGGAAGGTAGAGAATTTTAGTGACCGGTATAAAATCACAAGGGGAGTCGCATAGGGTTCAATTTTGGGCCCACTTCTATTTCTTATTTGTGTGCTTGACCTTACACTTAACGTTCAACAGGCGAAACTGATACTTCTTGCAGACAATACAAATGTTATATTGAATCCCATTAGAGAGAAAGCTACAGAAGAGTTAGTAAATGATATTTTCCAAAGGTTAATTAAACTGTTCTCTGAAAATGGACTTAATTTAGAAAAAAAACACACTACATCCAGATCTGCACAACAGTCATACCAACAGCTGATGTGGTACATCAGCAGGAGTCATTAAGTAGGGTAGAAAGTTTCAAATATTTAGTTGTACATACTGATGAAAATTTGAACTGGAAGAAGCATATTAATGAGCTTCTAAAACAATTTAATTCAGCTACTTTTGCTCTTCGTATAGTTGGTAATCTTGGAAACGGACATATCAACCTCCTGTCGTATTTTGGATATTTCCACTTAATAATGTAGTACGGAATAATTTTCTTGGGTAACTACTCAATGAGAAAGAAAGTATTGATTGTACAAGAGCTAGCAGTAAGAGTAATACATGGTGTTCTCCCACGGACCTCATGCAAGCACCTCTTCAAGAAGCTAGGGTTGTACAAGAGCGAGCATTAAGAGTAATACATGGTGTTCGCCCACGGACCTCATACAGGCACCTCTTCAAGGAGCTAGGCTCTTTAACTGCGCTGTCACAATACATATTTACGCTAATGAGATTCGTCGTAAATGATTCATCACAATTTGAGAATAAACGTAATGTACATACCTACAACAAGAGGAAAAAATTACCTTTATTACCCATTATTAAACCTGTCAGTTGCTCCGAATTCAGTATGCAGCAATAAAAAGTTTCGTTCATTTGCCCAAAAACATAAAATGTCCGATAGGTAGTGAAGCTAGTTATAAATCTAGTTTAAAATCATTTCTCCGGGACAACACTTTCTACTCCTTTGACAAATTTCTACTTAAAAACTGGCAGCCAGGAAAAAAAGTGTTGTTGCATGAGTAGGAATGAAATGATATGTCCATTAATGTTAACACTCATCGTGTATACATATCGTGTAAACTGCCTCTTTCCACAGCATGTCGATAAACGAATCGTTCAAATCATCTATGGAATATGTAACTAATTAGCTAACTAATTTATACAACAAAAAATGATAAATTGCCTTTGGTACACATCTTGGATACTTCCAGTTCATTCCATTATTATGACTATGCATCTAAATCAGCACTAAAATATTCTTTTGTATGTTCTGTAAGACCTTTTTCAAAAGCTTCGGATAGAGAATTGAATATATCTGCAGGTCTATAAATACAACTTAGAGAGAGCATGAGAACAATATACAAGAACCAGATTTGCATATTACAGCCATACATATAGACAAACCAGTATTCAGACACATATTTATGGGCTAAGCGTTCAATATCCTGCTGAGTAGCACATGGGAACCTAACCAGTTAACTGTGCTTTGATCTTCCCCTAGCATTCTAATTACTAAGAGCATCACATTAGCACTGCAGAGAGCTATATCTGGATATTGGCACTGTTAACGAACTTGTACAGTATTTTATATATGTCTATATCGTTGGAGGGTAACAAGGTTTGGAGGCTGCTTGGAATTATGATCAAGAACCCGAAGATTAGTTGCACGGACTTTTATGTAATACATGTTCCGACGACATTGTCGGAATATATAGTTTGGATCTTCTTCCTATCCACAAACACTCAGAAGAGTGGCTCCTAAGTACACCTGATAGAAATGTTTGTTGAACTTGCAATAATGAAATTTCCGCCGTGCCTTAATTGCCGTGAAGCTCCTCGATGTTTGTGTCTTATTATACCATGGTACTCTTGGAATAGCGGAATAAATTACTGCGTAGTGATTTTGACTTGAGATGTTCTCGACCTTTCGTCATGCCAGTTCGATGATATTTTACACGTTCACTCCGGCGCTAAGAATTGGGTTCTGGCAGTGGAGTGGTGCACGTATTCATGATTTCCAGGATCTGGTGGCTCTGCTTTTCCTGTGGGACGGCGGTCGTATTCAAACGCTCTGGGCTGCTACTTTGATACACTAAACACTTATTTTCAAAGTCTGTTCTTTCAAAACAACTAGAGATTCCATAAAGTAAGTTTACACTAATTTAATCACAAATTATGTGATATTTCATTTGTTCACAAAGTCCTCTTGTCGAAAGGTCGCACAAAACTGTATCCACAGCTGTTCGTTGCACCACGCTCATACGTTAGTGTATTTCTGGTACCATAATTGGTACAGTCGAGCGTGAGCCACCGGCGGTGCACGCCGCCTGATGGGAAACATAGCGTGCGGGTTGTCAACAGGCGGCCCTCGAGTCGGATCTGGTCCATTAGTGGTTTCAGTCCGGCCCACGGAAGAAACGCTTGGCTCGCCTCGCGTTTGTAGATCATGACGCACACGGCTGCAAGTTAAGTTATTTAGTGTTACAGAAACAACATACACCTATGCTGTCGGTAACCACAAGTATTTTTGGACAAATTTTTTGAAAAATATTTGCTACTAGTCTTCGTGGACATTGACACACTAAATTTCACGCTCTCTAATGTCATGCCTATGGGCAACAAGCGAAAACTTCCTCCTAATCGCTTTTTAGATCCGAAATTGCGTTTTTGTGTATTCTTTTTACTGGCATTAATTAAAATAATCCTTGTCCGTTGTAGACGTTTTAAAACTCTGAAACTGTAGGTAGTTTGTAACGAATTAGCTGCAACTTTTCCATGATGACATTTCAAGATACCTGTTATTCCATTTTCAGATTTTGACATTTATACGCATCGTAAGCATTGTTTCTTTACTAATGACATTGTAGAACTTCGTAATGGAAATATTTAAGACAGCTGTTGTTAAAAGTCGTAAGTAAAGGTATTGTATTCATGACAAGTAAATAAATGTAAACATCTGAAGTTGGATAAACATAAACCGAACGTATTCTCAAAAACTGCTATTTCGAAGAATAATTTGTATGCGTGGTGTGTCGGGAGAGGAGTGCCATTCATATCGGTGCCTTACCCCATAAATATTAACGTCACGGAGGCTGTAGCTTTGAATTTATGCCCTAAGAGCGCTGCTATAGCGTCACCTGACATGGTGGACCGCGAGCTGAAGTAACGATGTTAATCAGGCCTGCAGGTCACGACACGTGGCCCATGCCGGGTCTAGCGTATGCCACCGGTGGTACGCGCCAACCTGAACTTGTTAAGTAGTCATTTTTCCCTCGTTCCAAACGTAAATGGAAAGGAAAGATATGATAATACGTGGTACAATAGGAAGAGTGGTTCTCAGAAGCTGCAGATGTGGGTCAAATGTCATTTAACTACGCTTAAGGACAGAAAGTAACTTGCGTTAAGTTTGCACAAAGCAACTAAGAGTTCATTTTTCATACACTAGCTATACACTGCGGGATGTGACTGACAATCCAAGTACTGAACAAATCTGACACGATGTCGAGGGAGCCATGAGCATCTTGAACCATACTCCGAACAATCCCGTTGAGTTTTTGTCGAACGTTGATCAGCCATTGCAAGTCATGTGATTTAGTGCTTAACAGATTGTGAAACGTTGCATACCCCTCTTACCCGGAGCTTATATGACGTAGGGCGAAGTTCGAACAATTCCAACTAAGCAGCTGCGGCGACAGAAACCGTGCAGCATTACGCGTGCACCTGGCAATGACACTGCGCAATTAGTTGAAGTTACATTATGTCGCAAGTCCGCTTTGAACGCTTGAAAAATAGGATATTTTCGTGATTCGTTTCCAGTAAAGTAAAAATGTGTACTAAATCTGATGACATAATTTTATTGGCCGGCTGGAATTGCCGAGCGGTTCTAGGCGTGACAGTCTGGAACCGTGCAACCGCTATGGTCGCAGGTTCGAATCCTGCTCCGGGCATGGATATGTGTGATGTCCTTAGGTTAGTTAGGTTTAAGTAGTTCTAAGTTCTAGGCGACTGATGACCTCAGAAGTTAAGTCCCAGAGTGCTCAGAGCCATTTTTTTAACATATTTTTATTCTTTAATAGTTTTGTCATCAAGAAATAATTTTTATGTCCACATCGGTCTTTCCCTGTAATTGCTGTACCAGGTGAAAGGACCCCTTGCAGTCGGAACACGGGGCGTTGGCTGGAATTCACGAAACCCTCCTTTTGAACCTCTAACAGAATAATTTCGGGTAAGACATTTCCAACACCTTTTCAATCGGCATACATACTACGACTGCAAAATATTAAGCTGTAAGAAAATAGTGACATTTTGAAATATATGAAATCTTTTTGCCCAAAAAGTCAATACAAAAGCGTGCACTGAAAAGTGGTTTGAAGGTATCTCGAAATGGCTACGTACGCTGATAGAGAATTCAATTTACAATTCTGGCATTAAATTCAGATCAAAATCGTTCGTAGCGTTCTCAGGTTACGTTTCTGGTCAGTTTGAAAAATGCGGTTAATGGTTTGAGTTATATGTTTTGTAGTTAAGTTAAACATACACAGTCAGCGATCGTTGGACAATACAGCAATCCTTCCAGATCCAAAAAGAGGTCCTCCTCTATCTTCTTTGTTTCCATGGCGGTCCTGCAGCCGTCTTTGGCAGCTTCTGTCATCCGCTGCTCCGCTCGCTAAATGCGGTTTTCGCCGCGCAGGATTAGCCGAGCAGTCTAGGGCGCTGCAGTCATGGACTGTGCAGTTAGTCCCGGCAGAGGTTCGAGTCCTCCCTCGGGCATGGGTGTGTGTGTTTCTCCTTAGGATAATTTAGGTTAAGTAGTGTGTAAGCTTAGGGACTGATGACCTTAGCAGTTAAGTCCCACAAAATTTCACAAACATTTGAACATTTTTTGATGCGTTTTTAGTCCTCTTTTGTGCAGACGCTGTAATGGGCTGGTACCTTCTCAAGTTAATGTTCATAATTTCCATAATGCCTTTTAGGCTACTGTTGAAATTGCACGTAGCCTTATTTCCCGTTTTGGATGGTTTTTGGTGATAAATATATTGAAAAATCCGCCTTAGTTGCGAAAATTTTCTGGTCTTTACCCAGGTTTCGGCTAGAATAATCTAGCCTTCTTCAGAAGCATAAAATTACCACCTACAAAAAGCGTGAATTACCGCCTTTTGCCGCGCTGGCCGCTGCGAGACGTGCAAGAAGAGTGTTAGTGAAGTTCTGGACGTACCGACAGGGAGGTGGAGCCATGCCGACTGCAGTTAAGTGGCCAACTGTGCTAGGTCCTGGGAGAGTCCCTCAATACTTCTTAAGCGATGAGACAGGCAGCCAAGAGTTGCATTCACTTCACGAGATGGTTACTCTGACTAGTGGCAGTTTACACACATGACCAATAATCATTTGCCGAATCTTCCTAACGTGCGATGACCGATGCAACGATGGAATAACACACCCAAGCCAGAACTGGAGGTCAGCACTACGTCTTCAGACTCCAGTGTTTAGGTCATCCGGAAGCAGAAAGGAACCACTACTACCAGAGTAGGAAGAAAAAAAAAGTAACACCACCTGGCCCGCAAGTAAAGGAAGTTGTCGACCTACATGCTTTACCGGAGAGCAGCGGCAAGGTGAGGAAAAGTACACTGCCGTAACATACACTAAGCTCTACGACAGGTAATTGGGGTGTTAGCGGCCACTAGGCAAGAAAATTCCCACTGGTTGAACTTCAGAAATAATACCATATAGGATGCAACAATTAATAATAACAAGTGGAGGCAGGCTAATTAGGTTCGCCTTCCCCTAACGCTCCACTCGCTGCTCTTCGTTTTGGCGACACTGCGAGTAGCCACACGCAAGCAAATGGCGAAATCTCACAATGGTGGAGGTTTCACTACTTGAATTAAGGCCCACTCAACTTAAGCTTCCTGGGTTTGATTGACAACGAGGTTGTACCCCTCGTGACTACAGCCCTTCCATCCGGCAGTGCATGCGTGCCACCAGTGGTCCCAGTGTGTTCCCGCGTACGCGGAGCAGGCTGCTCGTCCGTTCCCAACCGAACTGCCGACTCACACGATACGGAAATACCACAACGTCGCCCCAAAGATAGAATCACAGTTACTAGATAGCGATAACCGCCTCTGCTGCCACTAGCGGACAGACAATGCTTGCAAACGGAGTGGCACCAATGAACACAAGAAGAAGATGACAACTGTAACTATACCAACTAAACGATGCCAACCTAACAACGGCACCAACGCGAGCCGCAGCACGGCTCAACCTGCCCCCCCCCCCCCCCCCCAAATACAAACCCAGGGGCAACCCAACTAGTAGTCTGTTGTTGTTGTTGTTGTGGTCTTCAGTCCTGAGACTGGTTTGATGCAGCTCTCCATGCTACTCTATCCTGTGCAAGCTTCCTCATCTCCCAGTACCTACTGCAACCCACATCCCTCTGAATCTGCTTAGTGTATTCATCTCTTGGTCTCCCTCTACGATTTTTACCCTCCACGCTGCCCTCCAATGATCCCTTGATGCCTCAAAACATGTCCCACCAACCGATCCCTTCTTCTAGTCAAGTTGTGCCACAAACTTCTCTTCTCCCCAATCCTATTCAATACCTCCTCATTAGTTACGTGATCTACCCACCTTATCTTCAGCATTATTCTGTAGCACCACATTTCGAAAGCTTCTATTCTCTTCTTGTCCAAACTAGTTATCGTCCATGTTTCACTTCCATACATGGCTACACTCCATACAAATACTTTCAGAAACGACTTCCTGACACTTAAATCTATACTCGATGTTAACAAATTTCTCTTCTTCAGAAACGATTTCCTTGCCATTGCCAGTCTACATTTCATATCCTCTCTACTTCGACCATCATCAGTTATTTTACTCCCTAAATAGCAATACTCCTTTACTACTTTAAGTGTCTCATTTCCTAATCTAATTCCCTCAGCATCACCCGATATAATTTGACTACATTCCATTATCCTTGTTTTGCTTTTGTTGATATTCATCTTATATCCTCCTTTCAAGACACTGTTCATTCCGTTCAACTGCTCTTCCAAGTCCTTTGCTGTCTCTGACAGAATTACAATGTCATGGGCGAACCTCAAAGTTTTTACTTCTTCTCCATGAATTTTAATACCTACTCCGAATTTTTCTTTTGTTTCCTTTACTGCTTGCTCAATATACAGATTGAATAACATCGGGGACAGGCTACAACCCTGTCTCACTCCTTTCCCAACCACTGCTTCCCTTTCATGCCCCTCGACTCTTATAACTGCCATCTGGTTTCCGTACAAAATGTAAATAGCCTTTCGCTCCCTGTATTTTACCCCTGCCACCTTAAGAATTTGAAAGAGAGTATTCCAGTTAACATTGTCAAAAGCTTTCTCTAAGTCTACAAATACTAGAAACGTAGGTTTGCCTTTTCTTAATCTTTCTTCTAAGATAAGTCGTAAGGTTAGTATTGCCTCACGTGTTCCAACATTTCTACGGAATCCAAACTGATCTTCCCCGAGGTCCGCTTCTACCAGTTTTTCCATTCGTCTGTAAAGAATTCGCGTTAGTATTTTGCAGCTGTGACTTATTAAACTATAGTTCGGTAATTTTCACATCTGTCAACACCTGCTTTCTTTGGGATTGGAATTATTATATTCTTCTTGAAGTCTGAGGGTATTTCGCCTGTCTCATACATCTTGCTCACCAGATGGTAGAGTTTTGTCATGACTGGCTCTCCCAAGGCCGTCAGTAGTTCTAATGGAATGTTGTCTACTCCCGGGGCCTTGTTTCGACTCAGGTCTTTCAGTGCTCTGTCAAACTCTTCACGCAGTATCTTATCTCCCATTTCGTCTTCATCTACATCCTCTTTCATTTCCATAATATTGTCCTCAAGTACATCGCCCTTGTATAAACCCTCTATATACTCCTTCCACATTTCTGCCTTCCCTTCTTTGCTTAGAACTGGGTTGCCATCTGAGCTCTTGATATTCATACAAGTGGTTCTCTTCTCTCCAAAGGTCTCTTTAATTTTCCTGTAGGCAGTATCTATCTTACTCCTAGTGAGACAAGCCTCTACATCCTTACATTTTTCCTCTAGCCATCCCTGCTTAGCCATTTTGCACTTCCTGTCGATCTCATTTTTGAGACGTTTGTATTCCTTTTTGCCTGCTTCATTTACTGCATTTTTATATTTTCTCCTTTCATCAATTAAATTCTATATTTCTTCTGTTACCCAAGGATTTCTATTAGCCCTCGTCTTTTTACCTACTTGATCGTCTGCTGCCTTCACTACTTCATCCCTCAGAGCTACCCATTCTTCTTCTACTGTATTTCTTTCCCCCATTCCTGTCAATTGTTCCCTTATGCTCTCCCTGCAACTCTGTACAACCTCTGGTTCTTTCAGTTTATCCAGGTCCCATCTCCTTAAATTCCCACCTTTTTTTCAGTTTCTTCAGTTACAATCTGCAGTTCATAACCAATAGATTGTGGTCAGAATCCACATCTGCCCCTGGAAATGTCTTACAATTTAAAACCCGGTTCCTAAATCTCTGTCTTACCATTATATAATCTATCTGATACCTTTTAGTATCTCCAGGATTCTTCAAGGTATACAACCTTCTTTTATGATTCTTGAACCAAGTGTTAGCTATACTAGTAGTCTAACCAAACTTAATTTGATTAAGATGTACCTGGTATTGCTCACCGTTTCGGTTGTCCTTAACCAGAAGATTGACTTGGCCTAAAATACGCATAATTGTACACAGACCCAGAAAGCGGGGAGTAAACTTACCAACGTCGCCAACACGCACCTTCCTCCCGGGAAAATTACGGACATACACTTGATCAGCCGGCTTACCTTTGAAGGCTCGTCGATTTCGGTTATAATGATCGGCTTGTATTTTGTGGGCCCTGAGAATATTGCGCTTCACGTGATTCCAGTTTTCCTTGACCTCCTGAGGGGTAATGTCCGCAGGAATTAGATCTTGAATCCCCCACAAGTTCGAAAAGGGTGGGGGGGGGGGGGGGGGGGAAATTAACAGGATAAGCAAAGATCAGGTAAACTGAGGTAGCCTTCAAAGCCTCATGGCTGGCGGTATTGAAGGCAAAGCTAAGCCAAGGGAGACTGGAATCCCACTAACTGGGAGACTTCTGATGAAAGATAATCAGTGGAGATTTAGGGTTACGATTGACCCTTTCCGCGAAGGAGCCCTGCAGATAATACGGAGTGGTAGTCACGCGCTTCACACCACTTTGAAAATAGGAGACCTTGAAGGGGTCCGAAAGAAATGCCAGCGCATTATCACTAACGATTTGCTTAGTGGTCAAAAACAGTAGATACGTTAGTTAAATGCGCAAAGGTGGCAGCAGCAGTCAAATTACGACTCGGAAGAAGCCAGGTAAACCTCGAAAACGTGTCGATAATAACTAATACGTACCGATGGCCTCCTTTGGTGCGAACTAAAGGCCCCACATTATAAATATAGAGCTTGTCCAAGGGGCAGGATTCGCGCTGAGAACTCAGGAAGCCCTGTTGAAGAGTGTTCTTCGTTTTGGCCACAAGACACAACTGACACCGGGAAACAATCTCTCTAAAGTCTCGGTCCACAGACGGCCAAGTCAGATGATCCTTAATCTTCTGCAAGGTCATGTAGGTTCCAAAATGCCTGTCAATCAAAGAGTTGTGAAAGTAATGGAAAACCAGCCGTACATTGGTTGCTGGTAGACAGATCTTAATCTGCCTGGCACGTCCCACTCTTTTACACAAAATGCCTTTGCTGATAACGTATTCATCCAAACGTTCTCCCACCGGAAGCCGTTTCTTAACGGGTCCCCAAGGGGGTCCTGATCCTGATGGTCGGCAATGTCACTAACCAAATGAGAAATACCGCCTAACACGACACAACTAAGATTGCCCTCCGAAGCTTCTTGGCCTCCCTCACTACATGAATGTTCAGTAAAGATACGGCTGAGGACGTCTGCGAGCACATTCTCAGTGCCCCTAATGTGTTTAACATCGCACTGAAACGCCGAAATGCGAACCGCCCACCTCGCTATACGGCCGGTTTTACGCTGTCTGCCTAGCACCCAGCTTAGAGCTTGCTTGTCAGTCTCTAACTGAAATACTCTATGTTCGAGATAAAAACGGTACCTCTTCAGCACGAACAAGACGGCCAAAGCCTCACATTCATAAACAGAATATTTGAGCTCGGCGCTGGTTAACCGACGAGACGCGTATGCTAATGGCTGCCTTTGACCCTCGAACTCCTGGAGGAGGACTGCCAAAATTCCCGCATCAGATGCGTCGGTTTGAACAATAAATTTCTTATTAAAATAAGGCCCTCCGAGAACCGGACGATTGGCAATAGCTGCCTTAATGTGATCAAACCGGCCTCTTGAGCAGGTCCCCATTCAAAACGCACTCCCTTTCGGCGCAGTTCATTTAAAGGAGCCGCCAGCTGAGCAAAATTAGGGACAAAACGCCTAAAATAATTCGCCAAGCCTATAAACCTGGCAATCCCACGTTTATCAGTAGGCGCCGGGAGAGACCTCATTGCCTTAGTCCGCTTCTGGTCAATGCCAATACTGATACTAGATGACCTAAGAAGGGTACCTTCTGCCTGGCTAATATCACCTTACTGGGTTTAACAGTCAAGCCGGCCCCCTGCAACCTAGCAAAAACTTGCTGGATATGTTCCAAATGCTCTTGAAACGAACGACTATAAATTACCAAATCGTCCAGATAATTATAAACATAGACTAATTTCAAGTCAATAGCAAAACCAAAGGGGGCCCTGTTAAACTCAAACAGATTCCAATCAGTACAAAATGCCGTAACGTGTTTACATTCTTCGGCTAAGGGAATCTGATAATAGGCCTGATTCAGATCGAGCACAGTGAGCCAATTAGCCACGGTAAACCAAGTAAAAGGGTTATGAAGATCAGGTAAAGGAACGATTCTAGGATAACCTTCGTATTTAGGCGACGGTAGTCAACAACAGGCCGAAAATCCCGCACCTGATTCTTAGGGACGAGAAATATAGGGGAGGCATAAGCAGATGTAGAAGGCCTAATAACTCCTTGTTCAAGCATTTTGGAGATCTTTCCCCTTAGTATCTTCATCGTAGGAGGTGAGAGACGATATGGGGATAGCCTGACGGGAATATGGTCAGATAGACGAATATGGTAGTCAAGAATATTAGTAACACCCAGTCTGTCACAGAGAAGCTCTGGGAACCTCTCCAACGAATCCCTAATTCAGAGGCCTGCTGGGAAGACAGATGGGTGAGATCAAATTCACTAACCTTAGTATCAACAGCCAGCATTCCCGCATCTCGATGCACCTTATGTTTAGCACATTCACAGAACCCAAATTTATGAGCAGAAGCGAACTTAAAGAAAAGGGTGTACCCGGAATAATCCAAGACAAGGCCAGTTTTACCAATAAAATCACACCCCAAAATCAAATCGACCGGCAGCTTCTTAACCAAGGCCAAAGACAAGGGCTACAAGAAATCGCCAACCTAGGTACTCCTTCGGACCTAACCATGCAGAGGCAACAGCTGCCCGTTGGCAGCCCGACATCTCTGCACCGGATGAGGGGCCGACCTAAGCCTCACAAGATGGCCAAGTTCAAGGAACCATTCCAAACTTAATAATTAAAAGGAGATATAGGAATCCAAAAGGGCACAAATAGGTTCGCCTCCTACTCGAGAACAAATATAAGGCAGAGGCGGTGATGATCGAGCAGCGACACGGGCACACCAGGGTTTAAAGGCTCGATCCCGGTGTTCCTGCCAAGACGGGCGTCATTTATTGAACGCAAGTACGAACTAAATGCCCTGTCCGAACGCACCTGAAACAACGCCGCGATTCCGTTTCAGCAGACTCAGCTGATGTAAATAATCCGGCACTCTTCTCGACAACGCCCACGGGCTGAACCTTAACTTCACAGCATCTGTCGTCCGAGAGCGGCAACATGAATATCGCTACAAAGGCGGCACGAAGTTCCTCCCAAGTGGAGGGACGAACACGAAAAACAAAGTGTGACTTATCCGCCGCTCGCATCCCCCTCACGACAATAGAAACTAACTCTTTTTCTGGCAAGTCAAATAACAAGGCCAAACAGGGTCGTCTTGACGCTCTGCTACCAGCTGAAACGTGGTACCAAGGATGGCAGGATTGGATTGCGATTGTGGACGGGGCTGTAATCAATTACTGTTGGTTAGTTTACTTTTCAATCACGTACACTTTATTTGGCAACAACAACAAATAAAGGGTGATAATAAATTAATAAGTGATGCACGGCTGAAGGCCTTAATAACAACAAATTCAAACTATTTTTCGGTTGAAGGCCCCATTAGTAATAATTTAAAAACTGTTTCACGGCTGAAGGCCAGAATAGCAATCTTTTAAGAACCAGTTAAACATCTTCAACAATCAATTACAGTTATTAAAATTTTTTTAAAGAACCTTAATCAAAATATCACTGCTAGAATACAATTGTCTAATTAAAATTTTAAGACAAGTAACAATCACGGCTGAAGGCCTTAATGACAACAACTTCAAAATCTGACCAAACCATGGTGAAGAGGAGGGGGGGGGGGGGGCGGAGAACGACAGACGTTGCTCCTGGGATCGACCTGGGAGACTCGCTCAAAAATTCCCAAGTGATGAGACAGGCAGCCAAGAGTTGCATTCACTTCACGAGAAGGTAACTCACACTAGTGGTAGTTTAAACACATGACCAATAATCATTTGCCGAATCTACCTAACGTGCGATGACCAATGCAACGATGGAATAACACACCCAAGCCAGAACTAGAGGTTAAATCAAATGGTTCAAATGGCTCTGAGCACTATGGGACTCAACTGCTGTGGTCATAAGTCCCCTAGAACTTAGAACTACTTAAACGTAACTAACCTAAGGACAGCACACAACACCCAGCCATCACGAGGCAGAGAAAATACCTGACCGCGCCGGGAATCGAACCCGGGAACCCGGGCGTGGGAAGCGAGAACGCTACCGCACGACCACGAGATGCGGGCAACTAGAGGTCAGCACTACGTCTTCATACTCCAGTGTTTAGGTCATCCGGAAGCAGAAAGGAACCATTACTACCAGAGTAGGGGAAGGAAAAAAAAAATAACCACCCAGCCCACTAATCAAGGAAGTTGTCGACCTATATGCCTTACCGGAGAGCAGCGGCAAGGTGAGGAAAAGTACACTGCCGTAACATACACTAAGCTATACGGCAGGTAATGGGGCGTTAGCGGCCACTAGGCAAGAAAATTCCCACTGGTTGAACTTCAGAAATAATACCATATGGAATGCAACAATTAATAATAACAAGTGGAGGCAGGCTAGTTAGGTTCGCCTTCCCCTAACGCTCCACTCGCTGCTCTTCGTTTTGGCGACACTGCGAGTAGCAACACGCAAGAAAATTGCGAAATCTCACAATGGTGGAGGTTTCGTTACTTGAATTAAGGCCCACTTAATTTAAACTTCCTGGGTCCAGCTGACAACGAATTGGTACCCCTCGCAACTGCAGCCCTTCCATCTGGCAGTGCATGCGTGCCGCCAGTGGTCCCAGCGTGTTTCTGCACTGCACGGACCTGGCTGCTCGTCCGTTCCCAACCGAACTGCCGACTCGCACGACACGGAAGCAGCACAACGTCGCCCCAAAGATAGAATCACCGTTACTAGATAGCGATAACCGCCTCTGCTGCCACTAGCGGACAGGCAATGCTTGCAAACGGAGTGGCACCAATGAACACAAGAAGAAGACGACAATTGTAACTACACCAACTAAAAGATGCCAACCTAGCAACGGCACCAACGAGAGCTGCAGCACGGCTCAGGAACAATACCTGACGACATTAACAGCCTAAAAGTAGGATAAATTACACATCAAAAAAAGTTTTGCATCACCTCAGTTCCGAGAACTCTGGAACCTGTACAGAAAACTGGAGTAGAAATCAACGTATACATCATTTCCTCCCTCATGAAAACCACACATTGCATGTTGTACCACCATACAGCGAGACCTTCGGCGGTGGTGGTCCAGGCTGCTGTACACACCGTTACCTCTAATATCCAGTACCACGTCCTCTTGCATTGATGTATGCCTGTATTCGTCGTGGCATACTATCCACACGTTCATCAAGGCACTGTTGGTCCATATTGTTCCACTCCTCAACGGCGATTCGACGTAGATCGCTCAGAGCGGTTGGTGGGTCACATCGTGTATAAACAGCCCTTTTCAATGTATCTCAGGCATGTTCGATAGGGTTGATGTCTGAAGAACATACTGGCAACTCTAGTCGAGCGATATCGTTAACCTGAAGAAAGTCATTCACAAGATGTGCACGATGGGGGCGTGAATTGTCGTCCACGAAGACGAATGCCTGGCCAATTGCTGACGATATGGTTGTACTATTGGTCGGGGGATCAAGTATCACACAGCTGTTACGGCACCTTCCATGACCCCCAGCGGCGTACGTCTGCCCCACACAATGCCAACCCAAAACAGCAGGGAACCTCCACCTTGCTGCACTCCCTGATCAGTGTGTCTAAGGCGTTCAGCCTGACCAGATTGCCTCCAAACACGTCTCCAACGATTGTCTGGTTGAAGGCATATGCGACACTCATTGGTGAAGAGAACGTGATGCTAATCCTGAGCGGTCCATTTGGCATGTTGTTGGGCCCATCTGTACCGCATTGCATGGTGTCAAAAAAAAATGGTTCAAATGGCTCTGAGCACTATGGGACTTAACTACTGAGGTCATCACTTCCCTAGAACTTAGAACTACTTAAACCTAACTAACCTAAGGACATCACACACATCCATGCCCAAGGCAGGATTCGAACCTGCGACCGTAGCGGTCACGCGGTTCCAAACTGAACCGCTTAGAACCGCACGGCCACACCGGCCGGCATGGTGTCATGGTTGCAAAGATGGACCTCGGCGTGGACGACGGGAGTCAAGTTGCACACGATACAGCCTATTGTGCACAGTTTGAGTCGTAACACAACGTTCTGCGGCTGCACGAAAAGAATTATTCAACAGGGTGGCGTTGCTGTCAGGGCTCCTCCGACCCCCGTGGGTAGTGGTCATCCACTGCAGTAGTAGCCCTTGGGCGGCCTGAGCGAGGCAAGACATCGACAATTCCTGTCTCTCTGTATCTCCTCCATGTCCAAACAGCATCGCTTTGGCTTTGGTTCTCTCTGAGACGCCTGGACACTTCCCTCGTTAAGAAACCTTCCTGGCACAAAGTAACAGTGCGGACGCTATCCAAACGCGGTATTGACCGTCTAGGCATGGCTGAACTACAGACAACACGAGCCGTGTACCACCTTCCTGGTGGAAAGACTGGAACTGATCAGCTGTCGGACCCGTCTGTCTAATGGTTTTTTACATCTTTGGGCGGGCTTAGTGACATCTCTGAACAGTCAAAGGGACTGTGTCTGTGATACAATAGCCACAGTCAACGTCTATCTTCAGGAGTTCTGGGAACCAGGGTGATGCCAAACTTTTTTTGATGTGTGCAGAATGTCAACGGTGCATGTTGCAGGAGCCTAGTGAGAGTCGTTTACAAGATATCAAGATATTGTATAGCGCAAAGTTTATATATCGACACTTGTTTGTGCCATTTATCCTGGACAGATGTTAGATACGATGTTGTTATGTTTGCTTACAGCGTGCTTTTATGTTCCTTGAATGCATTGGGACTTGCTAGTCAGTTAGTGTTTGGAAGTCCAAGCAGTACGTCGTGAGTGGATGATGGGATTTATGAGTGCAGAAAAAACAGACCTGCTCAATGTGTACACGCAGCGTAGGAATGACGTAGTTCATTCCCGTACTGAGTATGCGGCAAAATATCCCAGTAGATATCAACCGTCTCAGCAATTACTTATCAACCTCTTCAACCTTGAAAGTAATAGCGTAACGCCTAGACAACGTTGTTTTTTTTTTTTTTTTTTTTTTTTTTTTTTTTTTTTTTTTTTTTTTTTTTTTTTTGTCATCAGTCTTCTGACTGGTTTGATGCGGCCGCCACGAATTCCTTTCCTGTGCTAACCTCTTCATCTCAGAGTAGCACTTGCAACCTACGTCCTCAATTATTTGCTTGACGTATTCCAATCTCTGTCTTCCTCTACAGTTTTTGCCCTCTACAGCTGTTAGATCTACAGCTCCCTCTAGTACAAATGGAAGTCATTCCCTCATGTCTTAGCAGATGTCCTATCATCCTGTCCCTTCTCCTTATCAGTGTTTTCCACATATTCCTTTCCACTCCCATTCTGCGTAGGACCTCCTTATTCCTTACCTTATCAGTCCACCTAATTTTCAACATTCGTCTATAGCACCACATATCAAATGCTTCGATTCTCTTCTGTTCCGGTTTTCCCACAGTCCATGTTTCACTACCATACAATGCTGTACTCCAGACGTACATCCTCAGAAATTTCTTCCTTAAATTCAGGCCGGTGTTTGATATTAGTAGAATTCTCTTGGCCAGAAATGCCTTTTTTGCCATAGCGAGTCTGCTTTTGATGTCCTCCTTGCTCCGTCCGTCATTGGTCTTACACCCTTCTTAATACGAGCACTTCGTTCTTGATCGTGCACTCTTATTATTCCCTCTTGGTTGTTGTACATATTGTATATGACCCGTCTCTCCCTGTAGCTTACCCCTACTTTTTTCAGAATCTCGAACAGCTTGCACCATTTTATATTGTCGAACGCTTTTTCCAGGTCGACAAATCCTATGAACGTGTCTTGATTTTTCTTTAGCATTGCTTCCATTATTAGCCGTAACGTCACAATTGCCTTTCTCGTCCCTTTACTTTTCCTAAAGCCACACTGATCGTCACCTAGCGCATTCTCAATTTTCTTTTCCATTCTTCTGTATGACAACGTAACAGAAGGAAACAAGTGCCAACAGAAGAGAAGGAAATTAACATTCTTGCTGCGGTTGCTACTGATCGCACGTTAGCTCCCTCGCAATGGCACGAGGAAGTGGCCTGTGTCTGGCAAGTGTCCTACACATTCTCCATCGACATGGGTTCCATCCCTATCTCATCTCTCTCCATCAAGAACTGCATGGACACGATTACGAGAATCGCCGTGTTAACTTCTGCCCATGGGCATTAAGACTGGGTACTCCAGATGAATCACCTATGTTGTTTAATGATGAAGCTACGTTTACCAATCATGGCCAGGTAAACCGCCAAAACATGCACTATTCGTCTGTCGACAATTCTCGTAGACTTCGCCACGCAGAACGTCAGGGTCCAAAATGGTTCAAATGACTCTGACCACTATGGGACTTAAGATCTGTGGTCATCAGTCCCCTAGAACTTAGAACTACGTAAACCTAACTAAGGACATCACACACATCCATGCCCGAGGCAGGATTCGAACCTGCGACCGTAGCGGTCACGCGGTTCCAGACTAAAGCGCCTAGAACCGGACGGCCACACCGACCGGCGTCAGGGTCCATGGAGTGTAAACATGTGGTGTCGGATAGTGAACCATCAGCTCATAGGCACGTTTTTCATAGACGGGACACTGAACGCGCATAGGTATTGCAGCCTCCTAATAGACCATCTTCCATGGATGCTGGAAGACGTTCGTCTGCAGACTATGAGGAATCTGTGTACCAACATGATGGCTATGAAACTTCCTGGCAGATTAAAACTGTGTGCCCGACCGAGACTCGAAATCGGGACCTTTGCCTTTCGTGGGCAAGTGCTCTACCAACTGAGCTACCGAAGCACGACTCACGCCCGGTACTCACAGCTTTACTTCTGCCAGTATCTCGTCTCCTACCTAGTTTGGAAGGTAGGAGGCGAGATACTGGCAGAAGTAAAGCCGTGAGTACCGGGCGTGAGTCGTGCTTCGGTAGCTCAGTTGGTAGAGCACTTGTCCGCAAAAGGCAAAGGCCCCGAGTTCGAGTCTCGGTCGGGCACACAGTTTTAATCTGCCAGGAAGTTTCATATCAGCGCACACTCCGCTGCAGAGTGAAAATCTCATTCTGGAAACATCCCCCAGGCTGTGGCTAAGCCATGTCTCCGCAATATCCTTTCTTTCAGGAGTGCTAGTTCTGCAAGGTTCGCAGGAGAGCTTCTGTAAAGTTTGGTAGGTAGGAGACGAGATACTGGCAGAAGTAAAGCTGTGAGTACCGGGCGTGAGTCGTGCTTCGGTAGCTCAGTTGGTAGAGCACTTGCCCGCGAAAGGCAAAGGTCCCGAGTTCGAGTCTCGGTCGGGCACACAGTTTTAATCTGCTAGGAAGTTTCATATCAGCGCACACTCCGCTGCAGAGTGAAAATCTCATTCTGGAAACATCCCCCAGGCTGTGGCTAAGCCATGTCTCCGCAATATCCTTTCTTTCAGGAGTGCTAGTTCTGCAAGGTTCGCAGGAGAGCTTCTGTAAAGTTTGGAAGGTAGGAGACGAGATACTGGCAGAAGTAAAGCCGTGAGTACCGGGCGTGAGTCGTGCTTCGGTAGCTCAGTTGGTAGAGCACTTGCCCGCGAAAGGCAAAGGTCCCGAGTTCGAGTCTCGGTCGGGCACACAGTTTTAATCTGCCAGGAAGTTTCATATTAGCGCACACTCCGCTGCAGAGTGAAAATCTCATTATGATAGCTATGCTGCCCATAGTGCACGAAGTATTATATCCTGTCTTCACGAATTGTTTCCAAATCGTTGAATTGGACGCAGAGGACCTGTACCTTGACCGGTCCGTTTCCCGGATGTGACGCATGTAGACTTTTTTCACTTGGGAAAGCTGAAAGGCGCTGTCCACATGGAGATAGCAACAACGCCCGACGATATACTACAATACATCACTGCAGCCAGCTCGGGTGCATCCGCTGAAAAGCTAATATATATGCACCAGTCGATCTATACCAGACTGGAAGCATATATTGCCGCTAATGGTTGTCATTTTGAACACAGTCTGTGATGGCCAATTGTCTCATTACTGGTCAGAATACACAAAGCTATTGTATGTACTTGTTCTTTAGTGTGTGCAACGACAAGTGTTGTATAATTATCGGTGTGGGAACGTTTCAAAATACAGGGCGAGTCAAAAGTCCTTGGACACCTTCATAAGTTGGAAGATTGAAGGGAAAATTGAAATGTGATGATGTTAACATAGGTTTGATGTGGGGCCGCAAATTTTGGAGTGAATGTCATTCATGGCCACCATCTTGAAATTCGCCATTTTGGATTCAAGTCATTTTTATTAAATTGGAAGGGGGGTGTATGACACATCAAATAACACTCGTTTGAGCTCTGGAATTTAATGGTGTAATTTGTTTTTGTCTATCTTGTACAGTTTAGAGGTTATTAATGTTGAAAGTTGGGAAATTAATTAATGTTGAAAGTTGGGAAATTACCTGCATACCAAATGCTACAACCCATGTTCTACGTGTTGTCCATCCCGTGCAATGCACAACTGTAGTCGCCGCAACCACATTAATAACCTCTAAACTGTACAAGACACACAAAAACAAATTACACCACTCAATTCCAGAGCTGAAGCGAGTGTTATTTATTGTGTCATACACCCCCCTTCCCATTTAAAAAAATGACTTGAATCCAAAATGGCGGATTTCAAGATGGCGGCCATGAATGACATTCACTCCAAAAGTTGCGGCCCCACGTCAAACCTATGTTCTCATCATCACATTTCAATTTTCCCTTTAATCTTTCAACTTATGAAGGTGTCCAAGGACTTTTGACTCACCCTGTACATCTCGTAAACGACTCGCGCTAGACTCCTGCAAAAACACCACTGATAATCCAATTTACCCTAGCTTTATTTTGTTGATGTCAGTGGGCATTCATTCAAAATGGTTTCTGCACAAAAAATACAGTTTCCAAGTATTATTGGAATCTGTTGATTGGCTAACAGTAAGAGCCCTGACTACCAGTCCATTCTGTGAAAACCGTATATCAACAGTACTTTCTATTTCCGCAATATTTGTGGTGCAAGTTTTAGGTGATTCACACTGTATAATCTCCAAAGCCAGTGCTGCCACGTGCCGTGTGTGAGTGGTTATTGCATGTGTACGTTGAACATAGAGAACTGTCACATTAATGTAGCTGGACCGTACATATTATTCTAAGTACAAGTCATTACTCTCCCCACTCCAGCGAAATACGGCTAAATTGGTGGCTGTTTCTATGTCACTAATAACTGCCCTGTTCTTCAGAAAGACTCCGAGACCCGACCGACGTTACGGAAAATGTACACTACTAGCAATTCATACACCGCCCCCAGCATGCTGAAGAAGTCCTCTAGATTGCCCTTACACATCTGCAACATTATCGCTAATTTCACTACCGAAAATAAATCACCAAACTATACAACTCTTTATCAACGGACTATGCCCTTCTGTTTTGGTTTCTCTAATGGAGTATTACGATATCGTGGTGCCAGGGATTTCAGTGCGTACCAAGACTGCACACATGCCTCGGCCAACAAAAATTAATTAATTACTTTATTAGAGGTGATAATCAAAACATTATGCTTTCGGGGCGAGAGATCGTATTTCCTTGATGGCTGTAGTTGTAAAGCGTTCGGATGAATCTTTGCTGGAAGTATGGGAGGGAGGAGGATTTTGATTTACGAACCCGTAGGAAAAGAAAATCGAGGAGCTCTTAGATGATCATCAGCTTGCCTTTAGGAAATGTAAAACGATCAGAATGGTAGTTCTGAAGGTACGCTTGATGATCGATGAAGAAGTTAATATAAATCAAGACACGTTCTGGATTTGTTGACCTAGAAAAATCGTTCGTCAATGTAAATTTTTAAAGATGTGAAACTCTTTGAAAAATGAAAGTAAGCCATAGGGAAAGGGGTAATATGCTTTATATACAAGAATCAAGAAGGAAAAATAAAAATGGAAAACTGAGAACGAAGTGCTCGGATTAAAAAGGGTCTTAGTTAATGAAGACAGCCATTTGGCCCTGTTGTTCAGTGTGTACATCGGAGGAAGAGTAAAAGAAACAAAAGAACGATTCAAGAATAGGATTAAAATTGAAGGTGAAAGGCTGTCAATAATTCGATTCGCAGATGATATCGCTATTCCCAGTCAAAGTGAAGAAGAATTACAGGACATGTTAAATGGAATGAATAGTCTAATGAGTACAAAATGTGAATGTAGAGTATATCGGAGAAGGTTGAAAGTAAGGAAGAGTAGCGACAAACTTAACATCAAAATTGCTGACCATGAGTTACACGAAGTTAAGGAAGTCTGCTACTTCGTAAACAAAATGACACATAACAGACGAAGCAAGCCGGGCGTACAAAGTACACTGCTGGCCACCGTAAATGCAACACCCTGAAGGAAGCATCCGAATCAAGTGAAATTTACACCATAGGTTTGCAGCGATGAGATATGCAACTGATTAGAATTTCAGCGCAGACGCACATGACGCGTGCCTGTGGCGCCACCTCATAGCGCCATTTAAGGCTTGGCGATTTCGACGAGTGTACGTTCGGCACGTGTGTTTACCTTGTGGTTGTTTCACAAGACGATCAGTTATGCCTGGTAGACAACAGCGAACATCGTTTGATCAAGTATCCGAGTTCGACAGAGGAAGGATAGTGGCTTACCGAGATTGTGGATTATCATACAGAGAAATAGCTAGTCGTGTTGGACGAAACCAAACAACTGTAATGCGGATATGTGACCGTTGGATGCAGGAGGGTACGACGGACCGACGTGGTCGATCGCATTCACCTCGGTGCACCACTGCACGTGCTGATAGGCAAATTGTGCGCATGGCAGTGACGGATCGCTCAGTGACATCCCGAACCATAGCACAGCACATTGCGTCTGTAACGCATCATCCAGTGTCTGCGCGTACCATTCGACGCCGTTTACAGCAGAGTGGTCTGTCCGCAAGACGTCCATTGCTTTGTCTACCATTGACGCAGAACCACAGACGTCTCCGTCGCCAATGGTGTGATGACAGACGGATGTGGACGGCAGAATGGAATGACGTTGTCTTTACTGACGAGGCACGCTTCTGTCTGCAGCACCACGATGGTCGGATTCGAGTGTGGAGACACTGTGGAGAGAGGATGCTGGACAGCTGCATTATGCACCCCCACACTGGTCTTGCACCGGGTATTATGGTATGGGGCGGTATTGGATATTATTCTCGCACGCCTCTAGTACGCATTGCCGGTACTTTAAATAGCCGGCGCTACATATCCGAGGTGCTGGAGCCAGTTGTCCATCCTTACCTTCAGGGCTCGGCCACAGCCATATTTCAACAGGATAATGCGCGACCACACGTGGCACGCATTGTCCAAAGGTTCTTCGTCAATAACCAGATTGAATTGCTTCCCTGGCCGGCTCGCTCTCCGGATCTTTCGCCGATAGAAAACATGTGGTCCATGGTTGCTCAACGAGTGACCCAGATTACATCCCCAGCTGCCACACCAGATGATCTTTGGCAACGTGTGGAAGCTGCTTGGGCTGCTGTACCCCAGGAACACATCCAACGTCTCTTTGACTCAATGCCGAGACGTGTGGCAGCGGTGATCTCCAACAATGGCGGCTACTCTGGCTACTGATTCTGGCAGGAACCACATGTCACAGACGTCTGTAAACGTAATCATTTGATACTTGGTCAACATGTTATCTACAAAGTAAATTTTGTTGTGCTACCTCTTGTCTTTCTTGGTGTTGCATTTACGGTGGCCAGCAGTGTAGATTAGCAGAGGCAAAGAGGGGATTCCTGGCCAAAAGAAGTCTGCTAATCGCAGTATTAAACATAGGCCCTAGTTTGACGCAGAAATTCGTGTGAATAAGCTCCTAGAGCACTATGGCGTTGTATGGTAGTGAATGACGAACTATGGGAACACAGGACGAGAGAGAAACCGGATTACATCTGCTGTTACAGTAAAATGTTGAAAATTAGGTAGACTAACAAGATAAGGAATGAGGAGCATCCCCGCAGAATCAGCGAAGACAGTAACATATGGAGAACACTCAGAAGAATAAAGGATCGGATGACAGGACATGGGTTAAGACATCAGGGAATAACTTCCATGGCTCTAGAGGAAGCTGTAGACGGGAAAAATTGTAGGGGACGACATAGGTTATAGTACATCCAACAAATAACTGAGGACGTAAGGTGCAAGTTCTAACCGGAGATGAAATGTTTTGGCACAGGAGAGAAATTCGTAGCACGCCGCAACAAACCAATCAGAAGACTGATGACTCAGAAATAAAAACAAAACAAAAAAAAAAACAAAAATAGCGAGTTCGTCGTTGGAGATCGACTTGAGTTCAGATTAAATAAGGATTTGGAACATAGGTGTGTCCTTTCCAAGGGTACATCCTCGGATTTGGCTTTAACTGTAATTGTATCTCCGGTTCAACTGCCCTGGCAGTAGTTTTTCTGTCCTCATTTGAAGCAATCAGTTTCGGAAGTTTGTGAGAAGCCACTGTGAGTGAACCAGCTTGGTTCTCCCGCACCTGATCATCATGGAACATTTACAATGGAGACAAGTGATTAGCAGTGACCCTGAGGCAATATTCTGAGAGCAAGATTAACACCTTCTTGAGATAACGCTACACTAGTTCTCGAGTCAATCTGAAGCAAATTACTCAGAGTTCCTATGAAGCCCCTTGCTTGGCTTCCCTCAGCTACACTCCTGGAAATGGAAAAAAGAACACATTGACACCGGTGTGTCAGACCCACCATACTTGCTCCGGACACTGCGAGAGGGCTGTACAAGCAATGATCACACGCACGGCACAGCGGACACACCAGGAACCGCGGTGTTGGCCGTCGAATGGCGCTAGCTGCGCAGCATTTGTGCACCGCCGCCGTCAGTGTCAGCCAGTTTGCCGTGGCATACGGAGCTCCATCGCAGTCTTTAACACTGGTAGCATGCCGCGACAGCGTGGACGTGAACCGTATGTGCAGTTGACGGACGTTGAGCGAGGGCGTATAGTGGGCACGCGGGAGGCCGGGTGGACGTACCGCCCAATTGCTCAACACGTGGGGCGTGAGGTCTCCACAGCACATCCATGTTGTCGCCAGTGGTCGGCGGAAGGTGCACGTGCCCGTCGACCTGGGACCGGACCACAGCGACGCACGGATGCACGCCAAGACCGTAGGATCCTACGCAGTGCCGTAGGGGACCGCACCGCCACTTCCCAGCAAATTAGGGACACTGTTGCTCCTGGGGTATCGGCGAGGACCATTCGCAACCGTCTCCATGAAGCTGGGCTACGGTCCCGCACACCGTTAGGCCGTCTTCCGCTCACGCCCCAACATCGTGCAGCCCGCCTCCAGTGGTGTCGCGACAGGCGTGAATGGAGGGACGAATGGAGACGTGTCGTCTTCAGCGATGAGAGTCGCTTCTGCCTTGGTGCCAATGATGGTCGTATGCGTGTTTGGCGCCGTGCAGGTGAGCGCCACAATCAGGACTGCATACGACCGAGGCACACAGGGCCAACACCCGGCATCATGGTGTGGGGAGCGATCTCCTACACTGGCCGTACACCACTGGTGATCGTCGAGGGGACACTGAATAGTGCACGGTACATCCAAACCGTCATCGAACCCATCGTTCTACCATTCCTAGACCGGCAAGGGAACTTGCTGTTCCAACAGGACAATGCACGTCCGCATGTATCCCGTGCCACCCAACGTGCTCTAGAAGGTGTAAGTCAACTACCCTGGCCAGCAAGATCTCCGGATCTGTCCCCCATTGAGCATGTTTGGGACTGGATGAAGCGTCGTCTCACGCGGTCTGCACGTCCAGCACGAACGCTGGTCCAACTGAGGCGCCAGGTGGAAATGGCATGGCAAGCCGTTCCACAGGACTACATCCAGCATCTCTACGATCGTCTCCATGGGAGAATAGCAGCCTGCATTGCTGCGAAAGGTGGATATACACTGTACTAGTGCCGACATTGTGCATGCTCTGTTGCCTGTGTCTATGTGCCTGTGGTTCTGTCAGTGTGATCATGTGATGTATCTGACCCCAGAAATGTGTCAATAAAGTTTCCCCTTCCTGGGACAATGAATTCACGGTGTTCTTATTTCAATTTCCAGGAGTGTATAATCCTTTACACCTTAGGTCCATAATGTCCCCTGTAGCTTGGATATTATTGCAAGTAAACTCTTTCTAATTTTTCACGGCAGCTTTAACAGCTGATTATTCTTCTGCAAATGTACTAAACCTGAGACAAACATGGGCCTTATATGATTGCATGATGAATATCCACCGGGTAGCTCAATCAATTGCTAGAATGTTTCCGCGCGTTTACGAGTAGTTTGCTTATCCTAGGGTTCCCTGGTCTTTCAGAACGCAGTAATTTCAAGAAGCAAATAAAGTTGTTATAAAAGGGTCCATCTAAACCGATTAGTACATTATCTATACATCTCTAGTCTAGAATAAATAATTCACTTTGCAGCAGAATGTGCGCTACTTTTGAAACAACTTGGCAGATGTCGTGTGAAACAGAGCTATGTTCTTATCCAGTGAGCTCTCCAGAGCTGTAGCAGAATGAAAACTTTGAGTTCGGGTCGTTTGTCGTGTCTGGATATCTCAATATAGTAAAGTACTGCCGAAAGGCAAGGATCTGGGTTTACTTCCCGGCCAGAGAAACATCTGAATCTGCCAGAAACAAGCCAAAGATGTTTAGTAAGGCTATTCTGCAACAGCCGTATATTAAGTTAGACAGCAGAGACAGCACAACACATGTCCATTCCCTTGAGAAGTCAACGTAGACACTTACCGAATAAGGTCACTGTTTAAATGCTTCATACCGTCCCGTAGATACCCCAGAAAATTGTGAACTTCGTTCAAGGATACAGAATAACTCTTCGTCTCGAAGCCGCCAGTAAAGAATTTCCCTGTGCGGCTAGTCCCGGCGGAGGTTCGAGTCCTCCCTCGGGAATGGGTGTGTGTGTTTGTCCTTAGGATAATTTAGGTCAAGTAGTGTGTAAGCTTAGGGATTGATTACCTTAGCAGTGAAGTCCCATAAGATTACACACACATTTGAACATTTTTGAAAGAATTTCCTTTGAGCTGAAACCCTTTTATTTGCATGACCGACGATCAAAGAAAATTCGTGGAATATTTTACAGTTCTGACTTTCTCTTCGAACCGACGTATTTTGCGAGAGATACACTCCTGGAAATTGAAATAAGAACACCGTGAATTCATTGTCCCAGGAAGGGGAAACTTTATTGACACATTTCTGGGGTCAGATACATCACATGATCACACTGACAGAACCACAGGCACATAGACACAGGCAACAGAGCATGCACAATGTCGGCACTAGTACAGTGTATATCCACCTTTCGCAGCAATGCAGGCTGCTATTCTCCCATGGAGACGATCGTAGAGATGCTGGATGTAGTCCTGTGGAACGGCTTGCCATGCCATTTCCACCTGGCGCCTCAGTTGGACCAGCGTTCGTGCTGGACGTGCAGACCGCGTGAGACGACGCTTCATCCAGTCCCAAACATGCTCAATGGGGGACAGATCCGGAGATCTTGCTGGCCAGGGTAGTTGACTTACACCTTCTAGAGCACGTTGGGTGGCACGGGATACATGCGGACGTGCATTGTCCTGTTGGAACAGCAAGTTCCCTTGCCGGTCTAGGAATGGTAGAACGATGGGTTCGATGACGGTTTGGATGTACCGTGCACTATTCAGTGTCCCCTCGACGATCACCAGTGGTGTACGGCCAGTGTAGGAGATCGCTCCCCACACCATGATGCCGGGTGTTGGCCCTGTGTGCCTCGGTCGTATGCAGTCCTGATTGTGGCGCTCACCTGCACGGCGCCAAACACGCATACGACCATCATTGGCACCAAGGCAGAAGCGACTCTCATCGCTGAAGACGACACGTCTCCATTCGTCCCTCCATTCACGCCTGTCGCGACACCACTGGAGGCGGGCTGCACGATGTTGGGGCGTGAGCGGAAGACGGCCTAACGGTGTGCGGGACCGTAGCCCAGCTTCATGGAGACGGTTGCGAATGGTCCTCGCCGATACCCCAGGAGCAACAGTGTCCCTAATTTGCTGGGAAGTGGCGGTGCGGTCCCCTACGGCACTGCGTAGGATCCTACGGTCTTGGCGTGCATCCGTGCGTCGCTGCGGTCCAGTCCCAGGTCGACGGGCACGTGCACCTTCCGCCGACCACTGGCGACAACATCGATGTACTGTGGAGACCTCACGCCCCACGTGTTGAGCAATTCGGCGGTACGTCCACCCGGCCTCCCGCATGCCCACTATACGCCCTCGCTCAAAGTCCGTCAACGGCACATACGGTTCACGTCCACGCTGTCGCGGCATGCTACCAGTGTTAAAGACTGCGATGGAGCTCCGTATGCCACGGCAAACTGGCTGACACTGGCGGCGGCGGTGCACAAATGCTGCGCAGCTAGCGCCATTCGACGGCCAACACCGCGGTTCCTGGTGTGTCCGCTGTGCCGTGCGTGTGATCATTGCTTGTACAGCCCTCTCGCAGTGTCCGGAGCAAGTATGGTGGGTCTGACACACCGGTGTCAATGTGTTCTTTTTTCCATTTCCAGGAGTGTATATCTAAAGAACAGTTCCGGTTTATTGATGCCCACAAAATTTCTTCGTGTTTCGATCGTCGCTTTGTGAGGAAAAAACGCTGTTTTTCAACGTTTCGCCCACTTTTTAGATCGTTATAAATTCACGGCACATACTGAATAAACCAGTCACTTATCTTGGTAGCTTGTTAGAATCCTGTTCTTTGCCGCACCGCACTAATATGACAGGGAAAGCACACGCTGAAATACAGATTTTATGGGTTTCACGCTCCCCCCCCCGCTCCCCACCCTTAGAAAAATAGTGGTAATCCTGTATTCATTTAGCCAAGTAATTGTTTGACTTTCGAAATTAAAATTGTATGCCGCTTCCATTTCATACTACCTTAAGTCACTCGAAATATTCAACGTAAAAGCAGTGCTGACGACGAATTGCTGCGTTTAAATATTATTTTTCTAAATGCAACAGTTTATGTAGATATAGAGTGGCTTGCGCAAAAAGGTATTTTCGAAGGAGAATTTTTTTAATAACATAATTATATATTCATATAGCTTAAATTCTATTTGTTTTGAAATCGAAACCGTTTGCTGTACTACGCGAAAGTTCATGATTTGACACTGAGGTGATCAAAGTCACAGGATAGAAGTATGGCGGCAATATTGCCTACAAAGGTATAAACGGGGGCGGCATTGGTGGAGCTGTCATTTGTAGTCAGGTGATCAATTTCTAGAGGTTTCCACCGACATTATGGGCGCACGACGCCAATTAACAGACTTTGAACGCGGAATCGTAGTTGGAGCTGGACTCACGGGACATTCCATTTCGGAAATCATTTGGGAATTCAAAACTCTGTGATTTTTACATTTATTTACGTGTCGTGAACGTTATGTCTTTACCAACGACGTTGCAGAACTTTGCAACACAAATTTTTAAGCCAGCTATTGTTAAAAGTCGTAAATGCAAAGAAATTATGTCCACGATGAGTAAATAAATGTAAACTTCAGAAGATGTAGTGAACATAAAATGAATGTACCCTCAGAAAGATGTATTTTGAGCATTTTTGTAGCTCAAGTGTCGTTTAACAATCCTTAAGGACAGAAAGTAACTTGCGTTAAGTTTGCGTAAAACAATGAAGAGATCATACATATTTCATACGTTTTCTGTACACTGCGAGGTGTAGCTCAGAGCCCAAGTATTAAGCACATCTAAACGACATTGAGAGAACAGTGCGCATCTTGATCCATGGTTCGAGCAGTCCCGTTGAGTTCTTGGCGGCGGTTGGATGGTCATTACAAGTCATGTGATGCAGTGGTTAACACACTGTGAAACTTTGCATACGACTCTTACTCGAAAGTTCTATGACATCGGACAAAGTGCGAACGATTGCAACGAAGCAGCTGCGCGACAAAAACCTTGCAGCATTACCCTTGCACCTCCGCAACTCCGCAACGTGTTAAAGTTACGTCAGGTCGATATCCATCTTTGAACGTTTGAACAGAAGGAGATTTTCGGGATTTGTTTCAAGTAAAATAAAAAGTAATGCTAAATCTGATCATATAGTTTTATTCCTTGCAGATTTGTCGCCAAGAAATAATTTTTCTGTCCACGTCCACGCACTCTGTGTAACGGCTGTATCAGATGGAATGACTCATTGCAGCCGGGAATTACTGAAGCCTTCCTATTGACTTGTAGGAAAATAATTTCGTATAAGACATTTTCAACACATTTTCTATCGACATGCACAGGATAACTGCAAAATATTTTCTAAGAAAATGCTGATATGTTGAAACACATGTCATTTTTTTTTGCCCAAAAAGTCGATACAAAAGCGTGCACCGAAAAACGTCTTTTGAAGATATCTCAAAACAGCAACGTAAGCTGACATAGAATTCAATTTAGAAAGTCCGCATTATATTCCAATCAAAATCGTTCGTACCGTTCTCGGGTACGCTTCCCGCCAATTTCAAAACTAAGGCTACGATAAAAATGTGGTTAAAGGTTTGGGTTACATTTTTTGTAATTAAGTTAAACATGCCTAATCACTTTAAATATTATTTTTCTAAATGCGACAGTTTATTGGGATACAGAGCGGCTTGTAGAAAAACGCATTTTCGAAGGGGAACTTTTTTTAATAACTTAATTACAACATTTACAGCTTGAGCCTTATTTGTTCTGAAATCGAAACCGTTTGCTGTACTGCGCTTAAGATCATGACTTTACAATTAGGTGACAAAAGTCATCGGATAGCGGTATGCACATGTACAGATGGCAGCAGCATTACGTACACAAGATATAAAAAGGTTGTGAATTGGCGCAACTCTCATTTGTACTCAGGTCATTCATGTGGAAAGATTACCGACGAGATTATGACCAGACGACGATAATTAACAGATTTTGACAGCGGAATCGTAGTTGGAGCTAGACGCATGGGACATTCCATTTCGGAAATCTTAGAGAATTCAATATTCCGAGACCCACGGCGCAAGAGCGTGCTGAGAATACCAGAATTACCCCTCACCACGGACAAAGCAGAGGCTGGCGGCCTCGACTTAACGTCCGAGAGCAGCTGCGCGTGCGTAGAGTTGTCAGTGCTAACAAACAAGCAACATTGCGTGAAATAACCACGACGAACGTATCCGTTAGGACAGTGCGGCGAAATTTGGCGTTAATGGACTGTGGCAGCAGACGACCGACATTGATACCATCAGCACGACATCGCCTGCAGCGCCCCTTCTGGGCTCCTAATCATATCGGTTGGACCCTAGACGACTGGAAACCCGTGGCCTGGTCAGATGAGTCCCGATTTCGGTTGCTAAGAGCTGATTGTAGGATTCAAGTGTGGCTCAAACCCCACGAAGCCATGGATCCTAGTTGTCAACAGGCACTGTGCAAGCTAGTGGTGACTCCATAATAGTTCGGGACGTGTTTGCACGGAATGGACTGGATCCTTGGTCCAACTGAATCGATCATTTACTGGAAATGATTATTTTCGGCTACTTGGAGACCATTTGCAGCCATTCATGATGTTCCCAAACATGTCACCTGGCACAATTGTTCGCTATTGGTTTGAAGAACATTCTGAGCAATTCGAACGAATGATTTCGCCACCCGCCGGCCGGAGTGACCGAGCGGTTCTAGGCGCTTCAGTTTGGACCGCGCGACTGCTACAGTCGCAGGTTCGAATCCTGCCTCGGGCATAGATGTGTGTGGTATCCTTAGGTTAGTCAGGTTTAAATAGTTCTAAGCTCTAGGGGACTGATGACCATAGATGTTAAATCCCATAGTGCTCAGAGCCATTTGAACCATTTTTTTTTTCGCCACCCAGATTGCCCGAGATGAACTCCACCAAACATTTATGGGACATAGTCCAGAGATCGGTTCGTGCATAAAATTCCACACCGGCAATACTTTCGCAGGTATTGGGTTACAGAGGCAGCATGGCTCAGTATTTCTGCATGGGACTACCAACGACTTGTGGAGTCCATGCCACATCTGTCTGCTGCACTACGCCGTGCTAAAGGAAGACCGGTACGATATTAGAAGGTATCCCATGACTTTCATTACCACAGTGTGTACCAAAATAAGTAAATACGTCCCTTAAAACTTCCGGGCTGATAGTCAGTGGTCGAAGTATAGAACTCTCCCCTGACGTTTCGTCTCCGACTGCGGGAGACATCAAATAGCTCTGAGCACTATGGGACTCCACTGCTGTGGTCATCAGTCCCCTAGAACTTAGAACTACTTAAACCTAACTAACCTAAGGACATCACACACACCCATGCCCGAGGCAGGATTCGAACCTGCGACCGTAGCAGCAGCGCGGCTCCGGACTGGAGCGCCTAGAACCGCACGGCCACCGCGGCCGGCGTTCGCGGGAGACATCCTCGGAGGTACAGGGGCGAACTGCGAAGAGAACGCGAGGAAGCGCTAATTATATAGGCAGTACTGAGGGCGCCACTGTCGATCCCGTCGCGTCGGCTATGAGATTGTCTCTGGTAATGCCAACATTCTCCATTGAAAGTAATCGATCGTCACGCTTGCGGTGCAACGCTGACATACAAATTTTATCCAGTTTAACACATTCGTCTTTCCCGTTAAAATTATTACTGTGTTTATCAATCTCAATAGCCTCTCTTTACATGCGGGACGGAACGTTGGGTCATAAGGTGAATAGAAAGGCCACACATACTGATCGTTATCTACATAAATATTCAAACCACCACCCTAGACAAAAAAGAGGTGTATTGAAAACCTTGGCAGACAGGGCGTACAAAATTTGTGAACCTGTTTATTTAAAAGATGAGACTGAACATCTACGGTCAACTTTCGTGAAGAATGGCTATTCTAGCAAGGATATAGATCGAGCACTTCGTTCTAGGCAGAGAATCAGGAGCAACGACGAACAACAGTCGCCCAAGGGCAAAGTTTTTCTTCCGTTCATTAGTAAGGTCACAGATCACATTGGGAAAGTTTTAAGCAAGTATGGAGTGGAAACTTTTTTCACACTCACCAGGAAAATAAAAGAATATTCGGCAAAAGATGCACGACACCCTTTGGCTACACCGGGGGTATATGAAATTCCTTGTAGTTGTGGACAGGTCTATATCGGTACTACAAAGAGAAGTGTGAACACCCGTCTTGTTGAACATAAGAGGAATTGCCGACTGGGTCACATGGATAAATCGGCCGTAGCGGAACATGTTTATCAGGAAGGTGATCATGAAATAGGCCGGCCAGGGTGGCCGAGCGGTTCTAGGCGCTTCAGTCTGGAACCGCGCGACCGCTACGGTATATGTTTTTTTTTGGGAGGGGGGGGGGGGTGCAGGCAAATCTTAAAGTATGGCCCGGTAACCGCAAGTTTCAGCTATCACCATTTTGTCCTAAATGAATGAAGCACGTCTTCGCTATTTTCGCTCGCCACGGTATTGGCAACATTCACTGAAAAGTAAATTTTGACTAGGGGTGATGGGTATGCCTATGATCTTTTAACTTTGTGATTATTTTGTAGACGTTCCTTTACTAATTTTAATTTTCACTAAATGTGGTGGCACTATACTTTGCTTTTTACCACGTAGGTTACACCTGATGATGCAGCATTAGGCCACGAAACCGGTTGAGTTTTAATAAACAACCATTTTACCAGCTGTTACCACCAGGGGGGGGGGGGGGGGGTACTCGAAACCGCTTCTGCTATCTGTGCACGAATCAAGGCCAGATCTAAACTCCCATATGTCGTTGTCCTTGTGTCACAACCTCACAACCTGCACTCATACGTTACGTATATTGCCGTCCAGAAGAGACAGAAGGACGGAAGGACAGATTTAGTGAGAGTCGATGGCCTGATGTTTGCGAATAAATACGAAGCAGCAGAGTCTGATTTCTTAACAGATATGATACAGCGTTCCTTCGGACATGCATGTATGCATGCATCGTAATTTTTAATAACACAGGCACTGCTATTTCGTTTTCCAAAGCGTAGCTGATACCGATATCTCTGTAAATAATTTAGCTATGAAAAAAGACTATACGTCGTTTAGTAAGGACTTTCACACACTTCATCTGGATGAAAAGAGAATTACGATGTATTAAACGGTAGCACATCTCAGCTGAATCACCAGATGTGTAAGAAAATCCGGCTAACTGTGAGTAGGACTTACGCATCGACGGTCCGGTAAAAATTTAATTATGATATAGAAAGTCCATCCACTTCGGGAATCGAGCATTTCATGGATTTTCACCTTTTATCGATATCGATACTGGCAAGATATCAAAATACGTGACATACACTGATGAACTAAACATTATGACTACCTGCTTAATAGCTAGTTTGTCCGTCTTGGACGAAATACATCACCGATTCTGCGTATCAGGCATCCGACAGTTTGTTTACAGGTTTGTGGAGATAGGTGGCATTAGATTTCTACGCACAGTTCATGTAACTTGCAAGAATAACGGGCCGCTAATTCGCTTATGCGGTGATGGCGCCCTATAGCGTCTCAAATGGGATACATGGGATTAACATCAGGTGACTTTGATCGCCGAGACATCAACGTGACTTCACTATAATGTTCCTGAAACTACTGAAACACGGACAGTTACACTACTGAAATTGGCATCACCGTCGGGAAAAACATCAAGCATGAATGGACGCAGGTGGTCCGCAGCTGTCAGTGTGTCTTCGATTACTACTATGTATCCCATACAAGCGCAGGAGAATGTCTCCCATAGCATAATACTGCTCCCAACAGCCTGCGTCCGTGGGGCGCTGCACGTTTTGAGCCGCGTTCAGATCGGTGACGGCGTTTGTGAAGATGATCATCGAACTAGTGAAGTAAAAATGTGGTTCACCCGAAGAGCCGACACGTTTCCATTGCTCGACAGTCGAATTCCGATGGTTCCGTGCCCACCGACGATGTCGTTGAGTCAACATATGAACACCTAGGTCTGCTGCGGAGCTCCATGTTCAACAATGTACGGTGAGCGGTGCGATCCGAAACACTTGTGCGTGCTCCAGCGCTATAGTCTTTCGGAAGAGATGCCGCATGAGCTCCATGTCTCCCTACTTTAGAGAGAAGCAAGTAGTAGTAGTAGTAGTAGTAGTAGTCTGTGAAGAGTCGTGGACGTCCAATCAGTTAGCAAATAGTGGTAGTTTCACTGCCCTTCTACCTCTTTCCGTAGATGCTCAAGACAGCAGCAAGTGAAAATTCCATCAGCTTCGCCGTTTTCGAGACACTCGTTCACAGACTCTGAGTAATAATAATCTACCCTTTATCAAAGTCGCTTATCTCAATGGGTTTTCCCCCCTGAATTAGAGTTTATCACATTTATTAGCATGTAAATGAACTCGAATGCTGAAATAATTTAATGAAATTGTGGCCCTGTCATTATTGTAGTCAATTGTGGATGGGTGATTAATATATCAACACAGGACTGATATTTCATAAAAATTATGGCACAGGTTTATTGATCATAAAATAGGACGAACAATACAAGTTAAGTGTGATAGCAAATAAATCGTGATATATTCGCAACACACATAGATGCAACACTGGGTGGTGATTGATTGCCAGAGACCACGGTTTGTTTGTTTGAACTATTTACTCTGGCTCAAAACATTAATAATGTAAACTTAAATTATCTAACGGTAATAGACTTTGATGAATTTATGCTACACAAAGGTTACACTATGTTGGCGCCCTAACAAGCTGAAGCAGCTATACTATACCACTTTCTTGGTGTATAACGCTGTGTCAAGTGATGGTCGTGATTCAAGTATCTGCAGAGCAGCGACGTGTGGCGTCTGTGATTGATTATCGCTGGCACGAAATATGCAAAGCAGTGGCTGGCTAGCTGTTAGGTGCAACACAATTACTCCAAAAAAGAGCCCTGAAATATCGGCAGATTCCAGTGTGTCCATTCGCCAATCATGCCATGGACCAATGTGACTTACTTATACGGCAGTACGCACAGGCAGATCAAAAGTCAAGGTGGCAGACCCGACATGAATAAGATTGCCCGTAGCACAGTGAGTTGTATGAGATGACTTAGCTCTAAACCTGTCGGTACACCTATGTTCTCATCACAGGCTCCCCAGTCAAGGCCAACGCTAGTGCAAAGTCACACTCAGGACAAGTGTCCCAAGTGCAACCCATTCGTAACAAGAGTCAAAACCAGAATCCTCTCCAGACTGGGGTCTGAATCAGAAGACCAAGTTTCTCCTCCTCTCACTTTCCGTCAGACATTGGTGAACTCCCAAAACGCACTCAGGCAACCACCCCCACAAGGGTTTCTCGCCAATTACAAGATTCCATGAGCTCTATGTCTCCCTTCTTTCAATCCTAATCAAAGTTTTATGGCTGCGTGCCGGCCGGAGTGGCCGAGCGGTTAAAGGCGCTACAGTCTGGAACCGCACGACCGCTACGGTCGCAGGTTCGAATCCTGCCTCGGGCATGGATGTGTGTGATGTCCTTAGGTTAGTTAGGTTTAAGTAGTTCTAAGTTCTAGGGGACTTATGACCACAGCAGTTGAGTCCCATAGTGCTCAGAGCCATTTGAACCATTTGAATTTTATGGCTGCCTGGGCGTGGCAACCATAATTTGGATATGGAGTAAGACGTGACCAGGTTGTGACTAAAATCTGGTGGCAGGAAAACGATTAGTAACAAATAAGCGCCAGCTAGTATGAAACAGTTACTTAGCTTTACTGACAGCGAAGAGTGTACCGTAGATACAGTTCCAATTAGTGTCCAAAGAATATTCCTGATTCGTGGCCTAAGTCGTTATACAATACTGAATCACACAGCGAGCTAGCTAACCAGACAACGAACGACGGCACTGACGACTGCAACGAGCCGTCTGCAAGACCCCCTGACTCGGGGCCAGCGCTCCTGTTATATCGTGTAGCTGGAGGGCACTGTAGACCCCAGCTCAGCAATGGCGCGTCTTCGGTCGGCGGCAACGCCATGCGCCGCCGGCGGTCGCGACGGGAAACTTTGGCAAGAGAGGCGACGGTAGGGCGCGCGCGCTATTCGGTTGGGTCTGCGGATACAACACAAAGTTAAGTTCTTCTCCTTTCTGGAGGAGCTGCCACTCCCTGATTCATAAATTCCCTTGCAGAGAGAAGAAGATGCTGTGCTGCGAACTTGTTTATTCCCACGGCCACTTTAGGCAGCATGTTTTGAGTTTCTGGTTAGACCTAAAGTGAACAAAATATTTATCATGGAGATCATTATGTGGATGGCCAAAGGTTACAGTGTGTCTAACCTGGGGCCATGGCTAAACTAAGAGAAATTCTTGTGTCCCAACATTAACCATTTCAGAGCTGCCATAAATGTTGCATTCCATTCTAAAAGTGATTTCTAATGCCTGAGGCTTTCCAAAAACTCGGCAGGTAGAGGTACAACAACACTTGACGGCTCCCTCGTTAGCATCTGGTCCACGGTGAACATGGAAACACGTGAATTTTTATGGTCGCTATCCCTGTTCACAAAGGGCGTTTACAAACGCCTTAGCTGGGCAGCCTAAATTTTTCTCGCCCCTGCCCCTACCGTGGCTAGGTACTCAGTTTTTCCGCCTCTTTGGCTGAAAGCATTATCTACACACAGATGTGATAAATTCTTGTGACCAGCATTCTCTCTCCGATAAATGTTTCGAGGTGTTACTTTCCCTAATAGCTGCACGTGGCTTCTAAGGCCCAAACGTGCACAACAAGATTCACTGTTTAGTGACCAAACTGTCTGATTGTTCTCAATTTCAGGAAGTATGATTCGAAGAAGAGCCACCATAAAGATCGTGCATACATTAAGAGTGTACTCGTACATGCTCCCATCAACTCCTGCACGTGTTGATAACTTCCTGTTGTCTCACAAAAATGATGTCTAGGTGTAAACACATTTAAGAGTAGCCTTGAGTATTAAAGATAGTGACGCAGTGAGTCATCCTCTCTCAAAATATTTAAGGAAGTACCAGTGCCTTACAGAAAACATAGAAAAGAGGACTGTAATTAGTTTAGTGGCTTCTCACTTCATTTTTGAGCCAGCTGAGCGATATCATCTGCATTTGCATCTACATCTATACTACGCAAACCCTGGTAAAGTGAATAGATTGCAATTACTTAATCTTGTCTTGGCAGTGCCTACGGGAGGGATACACGGGTGGCGATAGTTTATTCCTGGTTCTTAAACTTCGTAAGTAGGCTTTCATGGAATGGTTAGCCTCTGTCATCAGGTGTCTGCCATTACACGTTTTTCTGCATTTTCATGATACTCTCTTGTAGGCCAGATAAACCTATGGACATTGATGCTGCCGTTTGTATGTTTTCGACATTCCCATATGGCATACATAGAAGGTGATTACAAACAGTCAGATAACTTTGTAAAGGTTTTAAATGGTAGGTTGTGCTGAGAAACAATTGTTAAGAAAAAATGCGATACGCTGTGGCATTTCCCGGTTAATTAGCATTATAGTTAGCCAATTAGGCCATCGCACACACAGCTTTAAGTGGTCCGCCAGATATAATTAGTGTCAATTGTCCTCTTAGCGTAGATGATAGCACACGAAACTGCTCAGTGTTTGGCTTCGATTCGATCCTTACTACCGCTCCCTGTCCAATTATTGTATCATTTCTTATTTGCCTTTAGGAAACCAAACGAAGAACATATTTGGCGACACCAGCTCCTTTGGGCTGCTTGAATTTGTGTGCGTAACAGCCTGACAAGCTAACACCAAAGATAATTAAGTCGAAAACGGAGCAGCGTATCGAGGGTTTTTCTTAACACTTATTTCTTGACACAACCTACCCTGTAACACTTACCTGCTTTTCGAACTGTTCTGAACACCTTGTACATTCACATTTCACACATTCCAGCAATATTCTAAAATGCGTCACATACGTTTGTTGTTACCAGTCACCTTTGTAGACTGACTGCATTTCCCGGTATCCTACTAATGAACCAATGTCTGACGCCTGATTTTTTTGGAATTTCTGCCCCATGTTTCATCCATGTTTTATTATATTTCATAATAAATTTAAGAAGGCTTACGCTGCTGCATGCCAGCAAGCATTTATGGTCCTTAATAGTCCCCACCCCATGAAGCGACCGATGCTCACACAACGCGGGAACGGAGTCGTGAGCAGGAGCCGTGTTGTACTGAAATGTACCGAGAATATGGTCATTCACACTACGAGGCTTGGCATCAAACGCATAATTTTGTTTATTAATATTAACTGTTTAAATGTTTGCAAACGACTCCAACTAGACTGTGGACATTATGCAAACAGACAGCTCCCTAACCATGATTTCACCAACTCCGAAATCAAGCTCACTATTTAATTAGAACTTTATTTAATACTGTCAGTTTTTGACCGAGTAAACCGATCGATCAGAAATGCTCCCTGTGCAAGCAGACGCGAAACACTGACGCTAGCTGGTTACACAGACTTGGACTAGTTTTTGGATAGGCACCACGTATGTGTAGCACACTGAATATATGTTTCACATAAAAGTGATTTCGCGAGTACCTCGGAGAGTTTTTATTTGCGAATTCGCGAGTGCCCGTCTTCGAACGGTTATTAAAGTAGTGTGGAAATGCTTTTATAAACTTGCAACGCCGCTGAATACGTTCAAGTATTACCGATACACTGGCACTAAAGAATCTTTTTTTCCTTATTTTTTTTATTATAAAATAAGGTTTCTTCCTACTATTTCGAGACTTTCATTAAAGTAGTATTGAGATTTTCCATCTTGTCATTCCATCACTCGCAGTCGATTTTATGCACGTTTGGAGCCACTACCTGAGGAGAAGACCAACTGGGACATCGAGATAACTTTGCATGACGGTTAGCAAACCTCTTGATGGTGAATAAGGGAACTGGACCTTCTCTTTACGAGTTGGCCAACGTAGCCTTCCACATGCAACAGCAATTCAAGAGGAGTAACTCGCGCTGTTAGCGTGTCTGATGCAGTAATGAGTTGAGCTATTAGCACTCCTTATCTAGCCCTAAATAATTAATCAGTTTGGTAATGGAGTAAAATCACGATAAGAGCTGCTACAGCTTATCAACGAATGAGTCTATGTGGCGATTCCACTTCATATACCTCCAAATTGTTACTCAGTTATTTGTATGAGACGACTGAATCAAACTGTCACTCGTTATTGCTGTCATAAGACGCTACGCAGTTAAGTTTTAAGAAGTGCAGAACTTCACATTCCTGAACTGCTAAAGCGGGTTTCCTCTTTGTAATCTTATCAAAATCTGAATATTTGTGTAGCTTTTGTCAAACAGTGCATACCTAGATCTGACTGATTATTGTGCACATTTTTTTCGAGCAGTACTGCTTAAGTTAACTCCATTGTCTCTGTTAATGACATATATATATGACTCTGTTTTCAACAGACGCAGGAGCTGCCATCCGCCGAATCAACTCAGCGATGTCTACAGAAGACTGTTACGAAGGACATACCGGAATGCATCTCCGGCACTGACAGTTTAGCAAAACAAATTGAATACCTCAAATCTGCGTTCAAGTAAATTACGGTAATATTCCGCTTCGTCAAGATCCTCCCTATTCTTTCCGTTACATTTTTTGGGCCACTCAGTGTACCGCAAACCCACGCACACGGACCGTTATTTGCACCGGGATTCGAACCACCACCCACAACAGAAGCGGGGTGTTATCAAGACGTTAGCGGACAGAGCTAGAAATATTTGTGAACCTGAGTTGCTCGACGCTGAGATGGAACATCTCCACAATGCACTAACGAAGAACGGATATTCGTCCGCCGAAATAAAACGTGCGTTGAGGCAGCCACGCAGAAATCATACTGACGTACAGGCTACTGCAAAATCTAAGGTTTTCCTGCCGTTTGTCAAAAATGTAACGGAAAGAATAGGGAGGATCTTGACGAAGCGGAATATTACCGTAATTTACAAGCCCACCAGGAAGATACAGGGCCGGCCGAAGTGGCCGTGCGGTTAAAGGCGCTGCAGTCTGGAACCGCAAGACCGCTACGGTCGCAGGTTCGAATCCTGCCTCGGGCATGGATGTTTGTGATGTCCTTAGGTTAGTTAGGTTTAACTAGTTCTAAGTTCTAGGGGACTAATGACCTCAGCAGTTGAGTCCCATAGTGCTCAGAGCCATTTGAACCATTTTTTGAAGATACAGGAATACCTTAGGCCTGCCAAGGACGCTCGCAAACCATTGGAAAAATCTGGAGTGTATAGGATCCCATGCAGCTGTGGTGATGTTTATGTGGGTACCACCAAAAGAACTGTTTCTAAACGTTTGGAAGAGCACAAGGGAAATTGTAGAAGAGGAGAAACGGAACGATCAGCTGTTGCGGAGCATGCTTTCCGGCCTGGTAACCACAATATTCGTTTCGAGGAGACGCAAGTACTAGCGGCCACGAGCGGATACTACGAAAGGCTCTACAGGGAGGCAATCGAAATCGCTAAACACCCAAATAATTTCAACCGAAAGGAGGAGGGCGTCAAATTAAACGGTATATGGATGCCGGTGTTAAAGAAGATGTGTACCACTCGTCCACTACTGGGTGATGGCAACGGCGATCGACGGCGACGGACAGCGGCCAATTGCACTGACGTTTTCAAAACACGTGACGTCACGCCGCGGCGCGGGGGCGCGCGGACACGGAATTTAGCGGCAGTCAGTAGCGAGCCAGTGTGTGTTGGACCTTCCATCAAGCTACGGACCCCCTTGAAGATGTCTCCCGCAGTCGGAGACGAAACGTTGGGAAACAATACGGAATTCATCAACCGACCACGGCATAACAGCCCGGATAATTATAATGGATATGAAAGGTAGATTCACCATGCTTTGGAGTCTGAGCAATCGCCGGAGCACAGGAAGACAGATATAAACCAACTGACTTCATTACTTATTCTGGTAACGGTCCTCCAAAATTAGAAAGTTTTGAAAGTATTTAACATCAAGATGTTGTTCCTTCCATCAGCCAGAATAGCTAGTTCCTGGTTTCTGTCCCTCTGGGTCCCAACAACATGAACAAAACTTTAACATTTTTTACATAACTAAAGTTTATCAGCATAGTAAGGAACGAATACAAAAAGAAATTGTCAAAAAGTAAACAATCAGTTGTTTTAAGGTTGTGATTGCCCTTTGAAGTGTAAATGTAAAATTTTCACAAAATTAATCTTTGTTATCACAGCGTGCAAAGAACATAAGATGAAATTGGGAAAAGGGAAAAAATCAATTGTTTTAAAGAAGTGGTTTCACTTTTGACTGACTGGGAAATGCCGGCCGGGGTGGCCCAGCGGTTCTAGGCACTACAGTCTGGAACCGCGCTACCGCTACGGTCGCAGGTTCGAATCCTGCCTCTGGCATGGATGTGTGTGATGTCCTTAGGTTAGTTAGGTTTAAGTAGTTTTAAGTTCTAGAGAACTGATGACCTCA
This sequence comes from Schistocerca nitens, assembly GCF_023898315.1. NCBI lineage: Eukaryota > Metazoa > Arthropoda > Insecta > Orthoptera > Acrididae > Schistocerca > Schistocerca nitens. The sequence continues at coordinate 751,272,244 of NC_064618.1, read as the reverse complement.
GAAGTTAAGTTCCATAGTGCTCAGAGCCATTTGAACCATTTTTGACTGGGAAATAGAGTAATCACCATCCATCATTTCCTGTGATATATTTTTGGCAAATTCGCTTATTCCTAGACAGTATCCCAGATCTCGAAACTTCCATGAACTCATAGTGCCGAAAACAAATGATAGTCCTCAATAAGAAGCAAAAATAGTCATAAAATGTAATACATTTTGTATCACAACTACATACTATCCCAGTGGTTTCATTGCGAGCAATAGAATAAACTAAAATTTTCGTTACAATAACTTACACATACTTTTCCTGTCAATGGTCTCCATAAAAAAACGCATGGCCGAATTTCCTACAGTCACGCAGCACTGTCTCCTCGCCGACTATTGCTTTAAACGCCATGACTAAATACTACCATACACTACACCTCATTAGTGTCTCGCAATAGTAGCAGTGGTTCCATGCGATAGGCACTGGTACTGCAAAAAAGAAAAAAAATGCCCACTGGGGCTCGAAGGATTAAAAATTATTTGGGACATGTAGAGAATTCCAAGTTCCTGTGGCAACGCTTATATTGGCCAGACAATTCGTCAGTTCGTAAATTCCGGAATAGGCCTGTGAAACATCCGGAGAAATTCCCCCGTTGGCCAGACACTGTTCGACTGAGGGTCACTGGATTGTTTTTGACGCGTTTCGATATTGGGACTTTCCTGAAGGAGATAGAAATCAGATAATATCAGTAACGATGTAATGAATTTTCCTTAAGCAATAGATGGAATCGGAATTTAACATGTGTCGCGTCACGCCTGTGATGCGGTCAGTAGATCTTACAAGGGATTGGTCAGACTTGTCATATCGAAACCTTTGTTACTTTTTTTACCACTGTGAGTTAAACTCCGTACCCGTTATTTTAGCTGCTAGTATGACCTGGAAGTCTGTAAAAAACCTTTATGAAGTAAGACATTTGTCGCGTGGTTTTCGCTCTTGTAACTGCCTATAGTCAAGGCTGACCTTTCTCACTACGTTATACCAACGGCATCTAGGGAGAATGTGGCGTTAGCGACGCGCCGCTCTCTTGCCACAGCAAGCGTTGATTCGCTCCGTGAAAGAGATAGTAAGATAATTAAACCTTCGTTCACAAGTACAACCAATTTGTTAGTTACAACATTCTTTCCAAATTGCTATGGAATAGACACTTCTTTCCATATTGCTGTGGAATAGACGCAAATAAATATACGGTTTAGAACGCGTCAATTTTATTTTTTGTAATTACCGCAAAAATATGAAATATTGATGTACTGTTCCAAACACAATTTTTTGTGCACCAGGAACATACAAGTAAAGACGTTAGTCTGTGAGTCACTGACGTTATTAGCCGTCTGTAGACCAAACTGGGCCAAACTGGAATATCCGTATATGTGGAGGAGTGCCACGCATATTTGATCAAATTTTGAAATCGTGGAGAGGAAAACTGACACTCTACTACTGATTTCAACTTGAGAGTATTGTCAGGGTGATAGATTGGAAACTGCAATGATCTGTGTACAACAATTTCCTCTGTTAGTTATCCGTAAAATGCCTTCCACTAGCGGAAAAATTCTCTTGGATCATGTTCATAGTGCCGGATGGAATCTGATGCATTTCTGCCTCTTTGTCAGGTTGAGCTCGAAATACAGCTATTAATGAATTAGAGCTTTTATGACCTGACCACGAATGTAAAAGGAGAAGAGATTTGTTCCCGCGGAAAGAAAGAAAAGCATCACCCATAAAAACTATAACTTTTTCATTTACCATTTCTCCCGACTTCGATGCGCCTACCGTAAGACGTCTGAGTAGAAATTTGTTCTGTTGACGCGTGGTCCAAAACGTCCAGTTGATTCTTGAAGACATACATACATTTTAGGCTGTTATGAACCATCCAAACTAATTATGGCCATTTTAGTGTACGAATGTGTGAGTGCAGTCGTGGACTGCGCAGTCACCTCTGTATGTTTTTTCCTCTTTGAGTGACAGTGTTCTTCTAGCACGCATTTCTTTTTGAAAAGCGGACTGATCTGCATTGCAAACGTAAGATTCACTGAAACTAGCAATCTTATGCTTTACATTCGTAATAAAAGCTTCTATCATTTCCATCCGAATCACTTCACTTTCCGGCCGGATTCTCGACACAAGTTTCTTACCACAGTTTTATGTGAACTTTTGACGCGACTAATCCAACTTCGAGAAGCCGTAAATTCTTTAGCGACTATAGTGTTGGCAGTACCTAACGTCCAATCACGTAAAGTTGTATCGCTGACGCCAAATGACTTTCGCCTGGCTTCGCGCACTAACTCCGCTGCAATTTCTAGTCGACTCTTACGTCGTCCATGAACTTCCTTTTTTCATGTAGACAGTTCACTTGCAGAACGGACGAAACGATATTTAGTTTGAGCCGTACTAACAAGTAGGCGTTTCTTAGCACTGCTGTTCAATCAACGCATCAACGCTTTTTCTTTGTCTGATAAGGTAATTTTACTTCCTGCTGTTGCTTTCGGAGATAAGAAGCGCCAAGCAAGAAAAACAGCCGTTTTCTGACGGCACTTTCACTGGAAGAGTCTTCGTGAGTACAACTCTAGTCTCCATAAGTACAACTTTCTTCAGTTTCTTGCCGCCTGTGGATTCGCAGTCTACAGTATTAAGTGTTTAAGTCGTTTCTAGCCATATGTCTGCGCTATTCACATGCTAGTCCAGAACTTTAACTGCCATTTCGCACGTCTCATAGTCTTCAAGCGTGTTTTCTGGTGATGGTTCATTTGGCGTCTGTTGTGAGCAAGCAGAAAACACTTAAAAGAGTTCACCATCACTTCTGAGGGGAGGCTTAATGTTCAGCGTAAAGCAGTTTTCGGAGTGTAGAAGTACAGAATATCTGTAACTAGCGTCGGAACGATATGTTTCGAAATACGTACCAGAAATTAAAAGAAGTGTATCCCAGAGAAAGGAATATTAGTATCCCTTTTTCACCAAAACCTTACAGCGACTATCCTCTTTGGTGAATGCTACTGTAAGGCAGCCACACTTCCCGACTACGTGCGCAACGTTCACGTGACCAACAGTTCACTACTCGCGATTTGCAGGAGTGGCCAGCCTTCTCTAGAAGCACCAAGCAAGAAAAGCAGTCTTTTTCTGACGGCATCTAACGCATGCACCATGAACTTCCTGTGGCCTTTGGCTTCATAGGGTGCTGTTTCGTATCTGGAAACGGCACCTACTCGTAACGCCGAAATATTATGTCAGATTGTATTCGGAATCTGATAAAATCTGCAAGTGCAAACCAGTGGTTACTTGTAACAGTGCTAGGTGATTTTCTGTCCTATTCTGTTTCTGTACTGAGCATGAGAAACGAGCATATATGTGCAGATCACCATGTCCCAAGACATGGGACAAGTTATATAACGTTGAGGTGGAACTGTACGAGTTTTGTAATGTCACTTCCTGTTATTCTATGTTGAGGATAGGTTCTGTGATATTTCTGCAGTGTGCTACATAGGGTTGAACCAATAAGAAGCATGAAAGCTCTCCACGTCATAACCGAACACCAAACATGCCATATTGTGTTTGTCATTTTCAGTTGAAGTCTGTATTTGGTCGGTTTTACACTATAACGTACGCCCTAGGAATATATAGGCCCACTGAGGATCTCTTGAAAAAGCATCGTTATGGGTATGGTTTGTTGTAATGAAATGACAGGAAACGTTATATTGGTGGTTAACATATGCGTTTATATTGAAGTTTTTATTCATGTATACTAAGACAGAACAACAATGGATACAGGAGGAAATGTGCATTTTAATGAATTTTATGCAAGTCCATTGTCGTAAACAAACTGTGTCGTAGTGTTACAACATCCCCTGTTATTAACGGACTCTTCGATTTTTTCGCCCAAATTTTCCTCCTCCGTTTATTTCTAACCCGGAAAGAATAATTCTACATTTTTGTGTTTAAATCTATTGCGAATTGTATTTTTTGAAATAATTACAATCTTAAAACTTATTTTCTTGAAGAACGACTTTTTTACAGTTGGTTGTGCTGAATTTTGTGAATATTGGATCGCCTGACCTTCCAAATTGTAGCAACAACCAATGACAAGCCTACTAATTTAGTAGGTTGATGCATAAGTTTAATAAACGCAACAGACACACGTAACAGAGGCTGTAGCCATTAAAAATATATTCTCCTTCGATATTTACAACAGTCTTGTCAATGCTGGGATAACTGTTCCGTTTCGTGACTGTGGAAATCACGAGGTCTTGAGGCGAAGAACTCGTCGAGCTATGTTTGGAGCGCGTTTTCATCCGGGAAGGAAGTTCCTTGAAAGCTGTTCAACAGAGAGCGGAAAAGGAGAAAATCTAGTGGCGGAAGATCAGGTGAATCAGATGGGTGTGTAATGACTTCCCTACCCAACTCCTGTACAGTGTTTCTTGCCAATCTAGCAGGGTGTGGGCGGGCGTTATCGTGGTGTAGCATCGCTTCACGCAGTCCTCCTGGTCGTTGTCTTTGGACTGTGTCTGCAGGAAGCCTCAGTTGTTGATATTAAATGTCAGCAGTGGTAGTTACACCTAGGGCTACCAATTCTTAGTACACCTCACCGTCACTGTTCCACAAGATGCTTAATATTATCGTTTGTAGATGCACGCAGTTCTTTTTATGGGGAGTTCTTGATTTGTTTGGGCTCAACAATTCCTGTCGTTTCCTTATTTTAGCACAAAGACACCACTTCTCGTCAACGGTAACGATTCAGTATAGAAATGGTCGGCGTTGTTCACAAGTCAATTAAAAAAAAAAAAAAAAGTGTGTAAATTCCTAAGGGACCAAACTGCTGAGGCCATTGTCGCCTTTCCTTACACATTACTTAAACTAACTTATGCTAAGAATTACACACACACACACCCATGCCTGCGGAGGACACGAACTTCTGGCGGGAGGGGCCGCGCAATCCATGGCTTGGCGCTTCAACTCGCGCCGCCACTCCGTACGGCCACAAGCCAACTCTTGACGAGCAAGTAGAAAGCACATATGGGCCCCTACTGATTTTTGTGATTTGGGCTCATGGGATCCCCATACTCTGATGTTTTAATCTTCCCCTTTGCATGCAAATATCGCACGATGGTGGAATGATCACTGCCATTTCTCCAGTATACTGACTTGGATCATTGTGGATTAATGCTTTTAAACGATCTTCATCAAACCCTGAAGGCCTTCCTGAACGTGAAGATTCACTAATGTCAAAACGATCCTCCTTAAAACGGGAACACCATTTTATTGTTGTGCTCTGTCCAATGTCATTATCCTCATACATGGCACACATGTTTCTGGCTACCTCTGCTTCTGTCACCCTTCTGTTGAGAAGAATATGTCGGAAATTTTCCGATTCTCCACTTGACACTCCATTTTCTAGAGCCCACAAATCACTCATTATCTCCAAATGACAACATGAAAACTCAAACAGCAACAGTGAAATACAAATAAAAAATGACAATCAATAAATAAACCCATAACAACTGGAATACTAACATGCTAAACAAAAACGCTACGAATTTATGCACCAGCCTAATACATTTTTCTCCAGTATCTGCAGTTTGATTCAAGTTAAACATGTTTGAAAGCGAAGAAGATTCATCAAAAACTCATCCGCAAAAGAAGTTTAAAACTCAAGGCAAACATCACCAAAACCAGGCTCTCTCAAGAAATGTGAAGAGACAATGTTTACCCAGAACGTTGTGTCCACCGATGTACTATCGATATAAAACCGTCCAGGCGATATCAACGTTATCTGGAGAGGAATGACTGCTAGTGAGACACACACAGAGTGCGTGTAGTATAAGTGAGCGTGGTGTCCATCTGTAGAATGGGGAAGGCGTGCAGTCTATTTGAATTTGACCGAGGGCAGATGGTGATGGTCTGGAGGCTTGGCATGAGCATTTTGGAAACTGCACGGCTTGTTGGGTATTCAGGGAGTGATGTGGTGAGTGCCTTCAACGCTTGGCGAAACCAAGGTGAAACCACATTCAGACATCACGAGTTGAGCGGCTACCCTTCATTACACATGTCAGACATCATAGGCTAGGCAGACAGGCAAAACAGGACAGGCAGCAAACTAGTGGAACTAACCTCACGCTTTAATGCTAGGCAGAGTACAAGTGTATCTGAGCACACAGTGCACCAAACACTGCTAACGACGGGCCTCCACAGCAGACAATACATAAATGGTCCAATGTTAACACCACAACATCGGCAACTATGGCTGAAATGGGCATATGATCATTGGCACTGGATGTTGGCACAGTGACAGTATTAAGTGGTCTAACAAATCCTGATACATACTTCATCATGACAATGAGAGGGTGCAAATCCATTGACACGTGTACTGTAGGATGGAGAAAGGCTGGTGGCAGCTCTGGAGAACATTCACATGAGCATCCATTAGTCCAATAGAGCTCATGCAAGGCACCATGATGGCCAAGGAGTATTGTACACTGGTTGCAGACGACATACGAGGTGCGGCTAGAAAAAAACCGGACTGATGCTGGAAAAAACATTTATTTACAATTATTTACAATTTCATGTTATCTCCTTCAATGTACTCTCCTCCTCGGTCTCTACACAGCTCCATACGAATTTTCCACTGTTCATAGCAATGCTGCAGATCATTTTCGGTAAGTCCATACATTACTTCCGTCGCTTTTTCTTTTACTGCTTCAACAGTCTCAAATCTAGTTCCTTTCAAAGCTGACTTGACTTTAGGGAAAAGAAAAAAGTCACAGGGGGCCAAATCAGGTGAGTAGGGTAGATTATCTAAGATGGGAATGTTGTGTTTTGCCAAAAACGTCTTCACTGACAACGCACTGTGAGCTGGGGCATTGTCTTGGTGAAGGATCCATGACTTTTTTCTCCACAAATCGTTCCGTTTTCTCCGTACTCGCTCACGTAGGGTAGCCAGGACGCTAATGTAGTAATGCTGATTCACTGTTTGTCCCTCTGGTGCCCAATCAATGTGCACAATCCCTTTGATGTCAAAAAAAAACAATCATCATTGCCTTGAATTTCGATTTTGACATTCGTGCTTTTTTTTGTCGTGGAGAACCAGGAGTTTTCCAATGCATCGATTGGCGTTTAGTTTCGGGATCGTAAGTAAAAAACCACGATTCATCGCAAGTAATAACATTTCGTAAGAAGGTGGGATCACTTTCAATGTTTTCCAGGATGTCAGAACAAACCATTCTTCGGCGTTCCTTCTGTTCAATTGTGAGACACTTTGGAACCATTTTTGAACACACTTTGTTCATGTTGAAACTTTCATGAAGAATCTGCCTAACACTTTCCTTGTCAACTCCTGTTAACTCAGACACTACTCTGATAGTTAAACGGCGATCTTGTCGAACAAGTTTACCGATTTTTTCAATGTTTGCATCAGTTTTTGCTGACAATGGTCTTCCAGTGCGAGTGTCATCACTGGTGTCTTCGCAAGCCATCTTTAAATCGTTTAAACCACTCAAACACTTGTGTTCGCGATAAACAATCGTCGCCGTACACTTGTTGTAACATTACAAACGTTTCACTTGCAGATTTTCCTAGTTTGAAACAAAATTTGATGTTAACACGCTGTTCTTTCTGTACACTCAACATTTTCCGACGCACAGACAAAACGCCAACTACTTAAAACAGACGCCACGGGCAGACTGAGTGCAGGAGGCAGATGAAACTCGAGCAGTAGGCGGAGCGAGAGTCACGTGACAGGCCACGCAACTTTCAGCCTTATTGCATTCGTTTTATTGTTTCACCAGTACTAGTCCGATTTTTTTCTAGCCACACCTCGTACAATCCTTCATGGAGGTCATCTTTCCCAGCGGCAGTGGCGTTTTTCAACAAGATAATGTGCCATTTCACAGGGCCAGTAGTGCGATAGAGTGGTTCAAGGAACATAGTGGCGAGTTCCAGTTGATGTGCAGGCTCCCCCAACTCACTAGATTTGAACCCGATCAACCATGTCTGGGATGTGATTGAACAAGGTGACAGAGCTCATCACCCCCCTCCTTGGAATTTATGAGAATTAGGTGACATGTGCGTGCAGATGTGGTGCCAGTTCCCTCCAGTGACCCAACAAGGCCTCATTGCTTCCACACCATGATGCATCGCTGATGTTATACGTGCCAAAGGTGTGCGTACCAGCTATTAATCAGGTGGTCATAATGTTCTGGCTATCAGTGTAAGTGAGGACCATCCAAGAGACAAGAATTTTGTACTCCCTGTATCAAGCATTTTAGTATTTCATATGGTGGACAAACTGACCTGAGGTAACATGTCCAATACAAAGGGCATCAAATTAATCGAAAATGTACTTCTGTGAGTTCACATGTACTAGCAAGCTATTTTCTTAACTCAGACAGTAAAGACACATGTGAAACAGCCTTAGTGTATCATGCAGTCAAACATAATCTAAGTTATTTAAGTCTGGACAGTGGAAGCAATCTTGTGTCCTGTATTTTTAATGGTTGTGCAAATGCTTCCAAATTTTCATGTGGATGCACTAAAGCAGAAATGATTGTGAAGAATTTTCTTGCTCCTAAAATTGTTAAAGACTCTGTGTCTACTTTAAGTTCTCCAGGAAAGTTAAATGTCTTTAGTAAAAGACAGTACCAATGTGGACATTGTAAAAAATAACATTTCACATATCAGTTGCTGAGAAGTAAAAACCCTAACTTACTAAAAGCTAATATTTCTAATCATATCATCAAGTAAATTTGCTGTTGAAAGATTAGATATTCATCTTGAAAATTTAGCTTATAATGTATAATTACTTCTGTCTCAGCAAAAAGAGGAGAAGAATTAAAATCACTCTTTAATTTGGAGGGGACTGATTTTGAGGCATGTCCCAAGTAGGTGCCTCTAATAACACCAGTCACTTCTAGACAGCTTCAGAACTGGGAGGCAGTTAAAAAGTTACTTCAGTAGTACACCTGTCTGTCCAAAATCACTGTCTAACATTTTCGTGGAAGATGTCCCAGAGGAAGAAGAGTTACCTCAAACCTACTTTAGTTTCTTAAGTTCTTGTAAAGTTGTGAGTCAGCTGGAAATGATTGCTAAAGCAGTAGAATGGTTTGACTTAAATGTACTAGAGGCACACCAACAACTGAGACTTCTCAGTTCTAAAATTCAGTAGAGAAAGAAGACAAATGTTTGGTAGAAAAGTGAAGGAACTCTTAAATGTACTGTGTATGCCATTACAAAAAATAATTTCTAAAGATCTTAACAACTATTACAGCAATATGCTTTAGTATCTGCACAAAAAGTATAATATGGGGGATGACAGTCCCTATGCATCCCTTGCAGCATTTTATCTTCAGGAAAGTGTAGAGTTTAAAGTTTCTGGAAAGGCTGTAGAATTATTTCAGCTAACTGAAAATATCTCCATAGGTGACATATGTGAAGAGTCCAGGAGTCAAGACTATCTGAGCAGCAGTATAAACAAATTTGGTGATTATGTTGCAAACTGGCTTAAGTTCTTTTCTTCATTACCTGAGAAAAGTGTACAAAATATTTCCAAATTAGTAAGATCTTTGTTCAGTACACCTGGCTCCAGTGCATTTGTGGAGTGAATATCTTCATTCATGAACAATAAGTGGCATGGCACAAGAAACATTTGCTCTACAGATCAAGGCAAAACTCCAGGTGATGGTGAACTTTGAAAACATGCCCTGTTCAGAATTTTTTAAATTTGCAAATAGTGGTATTCAGTTACTAAAAAGTGCCAGAGGTTCAGTGAAATACAACTGAAATCAATCTCACTCTGACTGATAAGTCCTTGAAAATGAAAAATATGTACCTTCGTGTTCTACAGATGTGTACATTCATGCTTTTAATATTTTGTCTAGTCTATTAAATGTGCAGAAGGGCTGCATATTTTTTGTGATGTACTATGTATGCATATTTCGGTTTTGAAAATACTGTTATGGACAAAGAATGAGTCATCACTCTTTTTTTATTTTACAAAACCTGGCAACCCTAGGTTTACAAGCCATGCACAGCTGACAGCTGCCACTGGAAAGCACTAAGGTTGCAAATCCCATGAACTACCATGTTCCATGTGATGCAGGCACAGTGTCTAATGAGGATGGACTTACTGTCGATGTACATGTTAACTTTAGCTGCCTTGTCCCATATGAGGTTGGTTTAAGCGACATAAACATTGATAGCAGCTTAACTGTCACACAAACTTCCTCATAAAGGATAATCTAAATTTACCCAGAAGGTTTAACAGAACTAATGCCCGATTTCTTCTGCATACTTCCATTTAAGTTCATTAAGCTTTGTAAAAACCATACTGATCTGCTACAAGCCTAACAGCACATCTCTCACTTAATTTGATGGCTCTTGTTATTCCTTCACAAAAAGGACTTGACACACTGGAGTAACACTCTAGAATTTATTCTTCGGTAAACTGAACTGCGTCTTCAGTGGTGACTACAGTATTTATTGATTGGCATTACTAATGTTCCCCTATTACTTTTCCCAAAATAATAATGTTTACTTCAAATGCATTACCAAGTTTTTGGTGATTCAGGTAGCATAGTACATTATTCTGTTAAAATTATATATATGGAGACTCAAGATGTATGTGGGGGAAACAGTATACATATCGGAAACAATATGTGTAATAGTTTAAATGCCCTACTGTTATGGTGGGGGTGGGGGAGGGAGCAGCATGGGGGTCCAGAGCTTGTAGAGCTAATAGGTGGCTCCCGTATGGCCAAATGGTGCTGTCTAGTGTCATGCTCATCTTGCACACTTTCTTCCTTAGGGAAAGATGAGGGAGGGCAGCCAGCTGAAGTGCTGTTGCCAAACTACGTCCAACGCAGGGTGACTTGCTGAGAGCTGGAGCTGCCAATGACATATGGTGATGTAAATTCAGGTGTCCAAAGGCTCAGTGAAATGGGATAATAGTTTTAGTTGCATACTGCAAGGTAACTTCACCACACACAATGTCCACAGGGCTACATCTGGAAGCACTTCAGGGTCAATGAGGGAGTACAGTCTGCACCAGACATCTGCTAGTGATATGTTGCCCATCTGTTCTTCATATATGATTTCACCTAGCAGAAGCATGGGAGTGCTTTGTTGCAGCAAAGTGCAATGAGCAGAGTGCAGTGGTAATGTTCCAGGTGCAGTGTCACCTGCGGTCTTGGTGATGGTGCAGAAGGGGGTTGTCAGTCCACACACAGAGCATGGCAGGAGTGGAGGGTGACCAGCATGGATGCAACGGCCATAACTGTTTGAAATCACAAATGCAAACAGTCTGAATGATACAGTCTGAATGATACAGTCTGAATGATACAGTCTGAATGACACAGTTCTTGCATGAAACATGGATCACACGCCAGATAGCATTTCAGGGGCAAGTAATGTTCATGTTTGGTAGCTGCTAGTCCTTGTGGCAAAGTGATTGTAGATCTGTAGTTGCTGGAGAAAGTGGTACCTGGGGTTGGCAGCATTGCATGATGTTCATACCTTGGTGACATTGTCTCATAAGGGTTAAGTTCATGCACTGGTGTGTTTATTGCCAAGACAAGATGATTTCGTGGCTGTGTTTGCACAGATGAACATGCTTTGTCACACATATTATATTCTGTGCAAATGGTATTGATGGAATATAAATAAATAAATAATAAATGAATGGTTAATTTGTCCATAATAACTTTTACAGTCATGATCATACACAAAAACATTAAAAATCCTTGATTGAGTACAATCATTTAGCCATTAAATGTTGCTTTAAGTTTGTCATAATGTTTCCATTTAACAGTTTTGTATTATTTGGCAATTTGTTATAAAAATGTCATCCATCAGAAAATGGACTACAATATGTTGCTCTGTTATTGCTAAATTTTATGTGGTAATTCTCACTTTCTCTTATATTGTAATTATGGGTTTCACTCTTGATTATTTTCTTTTACAATCAGTAGGCCTATAGTGCTGAGAACATACAGTGAATACACTGTTAGTATGTTATATGTAATGAAGTATTCTCTACAGGACTGACATTTACTAATATTAGCTATTATCCTAATTGCTCTTTTCTGGTCTCTGGAAGCCCTATCCATGTATACCATTCGTGCCCCAGTCAAAATCTCGATACTGTATCATAGGTGGAGTGTATGATTCCAAAATAGATTTATCTCGAGACAGGGGGTGCTATTATGCTAGAAAGACATTTTAGCAGATAGATGTTACAGGAGATTTTTTTACACATAAAGCTGATGTGTTCCTTCCATGTAAGATGTTCATGTACTATAATACCAAGGAGTTTATGTTTATCAATTGCTTCAGCTGATAACTCTGGCTCAGTATCCACTTGCCTTGATTTATAATTTAGCAGAAATTCCATGAGAATTGTCTTGTCCTTTTTTAGTGCTAATTTGTTTTTGGTGAGATATTCCATGATGAGGCTAATGTTCTCTGTACTATTTTGCACTGCTAACTGTTTTGTAGAGTCCCAACTTTTGAAAGAGGTGTCATCAGTGTAATTTACAAGGTTGAATTTTGTGGAATACTTATATCACTGATGTACACAATAAACAAGAAAGGCCTGATATTGCTTCTTGGAGGGATTCCACAGTTAATAATTTTATAAGATGATTTTACAGTTTGTGTATGTCCCCGAGTTATATGGTACAGCTTAACACATTATCTGCTGTCAGCAATGCAGGATATTATCAAATTTAATGCCACTCCTCTGACTCCATAAGTTTCTAAATTATATGGCATACTGGAACAATTGACAGGCCCAAAGACCTCAGATAGGTGTAAAAATGTGCCAATAACCTACTTTCCATTGTCAAATTTATCCAATGCTGCTTGAAAAAAATGTAGCTACAGCTGTTATTGTAGACCTGTCCTTCCTGAAACCATGCTGAGAGCTTTTTAGCAGATTGTACTAGCAGAAAAATGATTCAAGTTAATCAAGGAGTAGCTTTTCCAACAACATACTAAGTACTGATTATTTTTTTATTTTTTTTTTTTTACTATATCTTCGTCATTTACCAGCCATGGCTGGACAGACTGCGTCATAAATACAATGTTTATCAACTAACATTTATACAACACCATATACAAAATTTATATTACAAATAAAAGAAAATATTTATGCAGTGCTCAAAAACACATAGAACATAGCGGGAATGAAATATAACTAAACAGGAAAGTAATACTTCATAGCAGCAAATGAAAGTACCATAAAGCAAAATGTCACACACCCAAAGTTTCATTTTGGCAAAATATGTACTTTAAGTAAAACACAAAATTAAATGTGTAGTTAACATAAGAAGAAGATTAAATTTAGGCGAAATTATATATAAAACACAACAATATTTATTATGTTGTCCATTCAGTAGAACCGCTGTTGAAAAACTCTTCCAATGAATATACTGGATGTTGTTTCATGTCCTGAGCAATTTTTTTCCGAAATAATTCAGGTGGCAGGGATTTCACTTCTGGAGGCAGTTGATTGTACATTTTTAGGGCGACTGTTGGAAAGCTGTCTTGTGTACTTGATAGGCGACACCTTGGCACTTCAATGTTCCTCTTACAGCGAGTGTCATGATTATGTATTTCTTGTCTTATGCTAAAATTCCCTTGATTTTCTTTTATATACATGAGGCAGAAAAACACATACTGGCTAAAGACAGTCATTATGCCTAGCCTGGTGAAAATAGGCTTACAGTGGTCCAGTCTTTTGCTACAGGATATGATCCTGATGGTTTTTTTTTGTAATAGCAACACATCTTTGCTGCCTGAGGAGTGTCCCCGCAACAACAGTCCATAGCTAATGTGGCTGTGGAAGAGTGCATGGTAGACTATTGTGAGAAACTGGTCAGTTATTACCCTCTTCAGCTTCCTCAGGAGGTATATCACATGAGAAAGTTTGGTGCATACATATGCAGTGTGATCATTCATGGAGAGTTTGCTGTCAATCTTGAAGCCCAGTAGTCTGACAGTCTCCATGTTTTCTTGGTCTTCAATGTTGGTTAGACTGCATATCAAATGTTGGGTTTTTTCTTCATTGATCTTCATTTTGTTTATTACGAACCATTCTTTTATTTCTTCAAACATCAAATTTGATGCACCAAGAGCTTCTGCGGCTGTATGTCCTTTGGCAATAAGGGTAGTGTCATCTGCAAACTGCAACATTTGACTATTACAGCTCATATCATTGACATATATGAGGAATAGGAGAGGTCCTAAGACTGATCCTTGGGGCACTCCATGTTCCAGTTTTTGTTCAAGAGAAGTTGTTCCATGCACTGATACTACCTGCTTTCGGTTTTCCAAATAAGATTGGAGTGTTGATAGAACAACACCTCCTACACCATAGCATCTTAACTTGGCTGTTAGTGTTGTGTGTGAGATGCAGTCAAAGGCTTTGCTGGGGTCACAGAGTGTCAGTGCCACACTCTCTCTCTCTTCAAAACTCTGTCGAATTGTTTTTAATAAGTCCAGTGTGGCTGTCACTGTTGATCTCCCTTTGCGGAATCCGTGCTGTGTGTTTTGGAATAAGTTGTTTTCCTCAAAGTAATTTAGTACCTGGCGGTGCATCACAGACTCAGTAACTTTGGCTAGTACTGGTACCACTGAGATTGGTCTGAAGCTGGACACCTCACAAGGATCCCCCTTCTTATATATTGGTACTGTGCGCACCAGTTTAAGGAAGTCTGGGAAGACACCAGAAGATAGACATTTGTTTATTGCTATGGCTAGTGGCTGAGCTAATTCTGCAATAATTTTCTTTAGCAGTGTGCAGGACATGCCATAGATGTCTACACTTTCTGAGTGTTTGTAGGAGTTCACAATTTTTATCATGTCTTCAGCGTGTACTTCCTTCCAGTTTTGAATACTGCAACTGTCTGCATTTCTTATGTTTCCGGTTGGATCTAGGTCAGAGTGTGGAATTTCACTCACTGTCTTTTCCACTATCCTGACAAAATATTCATTGAAGTCATCAGGGCTACACGAATTTAAGCAGGAGGTAGTCTTCTTTCTGTTCTCATTTACAAGATTCCAGGCAGCTTTACAAGGAGTTTGGGCCTCTTTAATGTATGTATCATTATATTTCTTTTTTGCTTCCTCTACTGCCTTCCTATAAGCTTTTTTGGCTTTTAGGTAGTTGCGGTGATGTAATTCTTTAGCTGGAATGTCTAAAGCTGATTTCATTCGGTCCTTGCACATTGTTACAATACACTTCAATTTATTGAGCTCGGCGGTGTACCATTGTTTCACATTGATAACTTTCTGCCTGCCTTGTGATTTGTCCAGAGGATTCTTCACTGGTCTTACCGGGAACATGTCATCAAATACTGCTTTTAAGGTTTGGAACAGACATAAGAAAGAATCACTGCCTACTAACTCTGCAATTTTCTGCTGCCAGTTTACACAAGATAGAGCTGCTTTGAGATCATTTAGTCTCTCTTCTTTAACAAATCTTCTTTTGAATGTGTAATTTGAATGCCATGTGCTTATCTGCGGTTTGCTCCTCATACTGGTTTCCATTACTGGTGCACAGTGATATGCTATCATAGGTTCAACTACACTGAGTTTATAATCCCAGATGTTGAGGTTGGTGATTATGGTGTCCAGGCATGCACCACCCCTTGTTGGGAGCTTATTTGCAATAAACAACCCATAACTGGTAATTAATCTCATAAAGACCCTCTCTCTGGCATCTCCATCACCTACGTGTATGTTAAAATCTCCACACAGTGCGATTTTTGACTTTAGGCGTGTTAGGTAACACAAACAGTTCTCCATATGTCCAATAAAATTCTCAAAGTCACCATCTGGTGGATGGTACACAGAAACAACAACAAAATCAATATTTGTTAATAACAGTGCAGCTAATTCAAGATCAAAATCCACACAAAAACTGCTTAAATCAATTTCCTTGATGCTATGATCTCTGTTGGCATACACAGAGACCCCACTGTGGGTTGCAGTTCTTCGAAACCAAGCACTGGCCATGTCTAAGTATTCAACAGATTTATAGAAACCACCTTCTGCTTCAGCTAGCCAGTGTTCACAAATACATAAAACATCTGGTTTAATTTCTTCTATAAAAAATGATAGGAGATCCATTTTGGTTCTTATGCACTGCACATTTACACTTGCAATGATTATAGGCATATTCAGTACTACAAACATTCTTGTGCAGTGATCCTTGATCCTTGTTTTTAACTTCATAATCTATTTTATTGGCATAACGGATGGTCTCCGGAACAAAAAACGCTTAATTACATTTTTGGGCCATACAGCAGTGTCCATTAGCTTGTCTTTTAGATGAAAGTCTACACCAATCTTAAAACTACTATTTACACCCTTAGATTCCAATTTTTCTACGTGAAAGTTGCTATGATCTGGAAGGATTTTCTTCAAAAAGTTAATTACGTTTTCTGCTGTCGTTCCACTTTTCACCTTTCCTAAATGAAACCATGCTCTCTTTTCCCCATACAGCATTCCTTGGTCATCACCAGTGCCTATTATTTTATTTTTCCTGTCACTAACACTTGAATTTCCAACTACTGAGATGGCATTTTTTGCAGGAGTTGATCTGATAGTCACTGTCTGTGGCAGTTTTGCATGGTATATCTGTATTTAGCGCTGTATTATTTGTTTGTTGTTCTGCAGATGTTGTGGGGGATTTCTTGTCCCTATGGCGAAAACTTCTTTTCCTAGAACTTACTACACGCCACTCTGTATTGGGTGAGAGTTTATTTTCTGAGGAATCTGCAGAGTTGTAGAGACTATTTTCGTCTTTATTAACGCCAGATACTGTTTTGTTGACCGATACACTGTTTACATCAAAACACTCATTTGATTCCATGATATCAGTTTGATTACAATTTACGGTTGGAGATTTTTCGTCTGGAATGATCTGTTTTCCTTGTTGTAGAAAGGGATTTGAACAGTTTCTGTCACTACTTACATTATTACAGCATTCATCAGCGCCGTTTTCTCGATCACCAACAGTTGTTTTGGATGTGTGAGTCGGGTTGCACAACACATTAACCACAATATGGTGTTTATGTTTATCTGCCGCCAAATCCGTTTGTTTACCAATGTTTTCCTGTACAAATTCACTTACTTTGCTATAACCACTTTCCAAGGAGTCAGCACCGTTTACAAGTGGTTTTTCACATATGTTTACGTTATATTTTGGAGACTGCAATTCTTCAATCTTAGAATCAGCACTGATAATTGTATCCAGCTTTTTATTCATTGATAGGTTATCTTCCGATATTTTATTTGTTAACTTGAGTATATTTTGCAAGTATTCTAATAATTTTACGTCACCGTTCACTTCAATATCACTTTTGTGTTTCTGCACTTCAGGTTGATGTAAATTTTCGCTACTTAACCTCTTTTCGCAGGACACACAGTGAAACTTAATTCGGTCTTTAGAACACGCTACTGTACGAGCTTCACTGTTACTAACGCCTACACACTCGTTGTGAAAGGATTTATTACACCATAATCCACAAACTAGCACTATATCTGTCGTTTTAATAACTTTTTTGCACGCTTCACGTGATCGAACAATGAAAGAGGCCTATAATTTTGTATATTGGTAATTATTCCCTTTCCACTGACTTTTAACAAGTCAGGAAATGAGCCCTGACTGAAAGATCTGTTTATTAAGTGCTGTAGGTGCTTTATTCATTCATCGCTCCAGTCTCTCATAAATTTGGCAGAAATGTCATCCTAGTCACTGAATGCATTTGATTTTAAGTTGGAAATGATTTCCAATTCTGTAACATACCTCAGGAAGAATGCATTACTACTGACATTGCTGGGATTTAGAACCTGGGGTTGGTCAATCACATCAAACTGAACCATGGTTTAAAACTGTTTATGCCACTGGCTCACAAATATAAACAGTGCAGAGTGGCAAAATAATGAAATAGGCAGAAAAACAGGGTATCACTGTGGGTATTCATGCACTACACCCAGTGAAGAATAGAATGAATCCCCACTTTTGACTGAAGTACACTTTTATTGCATGTAACTTGGAACAGAGTAACATGAAGCCATAAAAGTAAGCAAATATGGCTACTGACTAATTTAGAGTCAAAGAAGCTAGCCTAAAGAATGGATAGCTACAGATGGTTTGGCTATTGATAGTCATCAAAGGCTCTTCATTGACTACAGGCAGGACTTAAGAAGTGATTCTTTCTACTAAATTGTCCAAAGAAAGTTTTGTTTCTGTTAATGTGTTACTAATTTGCTCATTTAAATAGTCAAAACTGGAATTAATTGTTGATACTAATGAATTTTTCACATCTAATCTTGATTCATTTAATTTTAATTCCACTACTAATAATTGATTGTAAGTTATTTTTAACACATGGCTAGAGTCAGAATGGCATTCAAATACTGAATAAACAGTGTCTTTATTTGTATCTATTGGCTTGCAGACACCCTTTCTTAATCAGTGAAGAACTTCTCTCTTACAGCCACATTGACGTAATGTAATTTTGTCAACAGACTGATTTACTTGTACTTCCATACAGTACCTTACGGCACCAAGATCCTATGCCTCTTATCTGGCAGATAAATCATCTTGTATTTGTTTTCTCCTTTCTGGGTTTGCTGCAGCAACTCTAATGTTGTCTACATAAATGAGTGATAGTACTGGATGTTCTCCTACTCTGTCTACAAAGATGTGCACAATTGAATTTGTGAGTTGCAATCCAGTTGATGTTAAGGTTGCATTCAATTTGGTACAGTCCACAAATGGATTTTACACTTTATCACCAGACTTCTATGTTTGGAGCATGTTACTTGCCTTCTTGACCATATGTTTATCTTTCCCTGCATCTTTCATCATTTGTAAGAAGTTGACAAGTGAGTCTGGCTGCTCCATGAATATTTCTATGTCAGTTTCACCAGTGAGGAATGCAATGGTGATATTCAGCTGTGAGATATGCAAGTGAGACTTGACAGACAGGGCCATAAGTTCTTGCAAGTGGAGAATGTGATTCCACAAAGACAACTTCATGCCATTGGCTGAATCCTTGTCCAACTGTTCTTGTGGTTTTTTTTTTTTTTTTTTTTTTTTTTACTTAGCAAAGATCCATCACTTCTTCATTTATTCCTCAAAACAGTCCTTCAGTCAAATAACACTTTCATTTGTTGACCTGTCTACAATGTTCCAGGTATTGTTTTCCATCAGTGACCTGATTTTATCATATATAGCCTCAAACCACACTGAATGATCTCAACCACATACTTCATCAATGAAACTGCCCTCTGTTGCATTTGAAATGAAGTTAGCATCAAGAATTGAAACATCTAGTGAATCTATGCCAGGAACAGACTGCTGAGCAGGAGCGACACTTGAGGAATTATTGCCTTTGTCAAGAGATAAGTTACTGTCAGGGTTGAATTCTTGGCTGGTGGTGACTGGAAGCTCATCTTTATCAAAGCCATAGTATGATTCATCATCTTATGATGGCTCCGATTTCATGTTTGTATCACCATTGAAATTACCTCAAATGGAATTCATGTTGATACTTACTCTTGGGTAATGATATTGTTCCTTTTTTACAGAAGTCCATACAAGTTTGTTTGGGCTATAAACTGCCATGATCAAGGAACTTTACATCTCTTGACATATGAATCTCGTGATCTCCTGGTACTCTAACTAAATAAGATTTATGGAAGGTTCCTTGGATAATCAAAATTGGTGGTACCACCTTCTTTTCAATAATTTTTAATCTGATTTTTGGCTACAGATTATGAGATTCGTGTTTCCAAAATAGTTATGCTATATATTGGTGCATTTGCTGAACCTTGCAACCTTCCAAATTTATCCATAATGTAATATTAATTTTCCATGTCTCTTTGAGTAAATGTTGTGTTACGAAAATTAGTCACCCTATCAGTTCTATTTTAGATGAGTTACAAGAAAGACACACAATTCAGATATTTTCCAAAATATTTCACAACTGTTTGTGAAAAATGAAACACTCAGTAGCAATGGTCTGCAACATGCCATGATAACAGGACATAGAGAACAACGGAACCATAATAAGTGATTTAAATGGCATATGTAGGTAGGCCCAATAATGCCCTCTTTTGTGTGACTGGACAGGTTAGTATTATGCAATGTTCATTTGGTGCAGAGCCATTGTTGGAAATATTTACCCAAGTGCCACTATGCCTCACCAACATCACAGAGCAGAATAGTGGGATGTAAGAGTGTTCTTGTTCGGCAGAATTATTAGTCTCAGAATATTGGCATGTAAGGGTGTTCATATGGGGCAGAATTATTAGTCTCAGAATACTGATATGTAAGAGTGTTCATATGGGGCAGAATTATTAGTCTCAGAATATTGGCACATAAGAGTGTTCGTATGAAGCAGAATTAGTGGTCTCCAGAAGGTGGGAATTGTCGTTCCTCAACATCGTGACTAATACAGGGCACGCTGCTTTAAGAGTGATGCATATATGGAACCAGTGGGGACAAGAGGGCTGTACACAGTGCCTACAGAGTGCTGCATAACGCTAGGTTACCACTGAGCAAGATGATCTCAATCTTGACCCTTGGGCATATGGGACAAAACAGCTTTTCCATAATGTTGGAATAAAATTAGAGCACTGAAACAGGTGGTGACATGACTATGGTGATGGTCTGGTGCCATTTTCTGTGGGCTGGACAGATGGTACACATGCCATTGCATCAGCTTCCACTAACCAAAACCTACTAACGCTGCAGACTGCAATGGGCATGTGAAAACTGACACTGATGTGCTGAGTGGCAAAATGTAATGTTTTTGGATGGGTACTGTTTCAGCTTGTCCTAAAGTGATGGCTGCATATGCGTTACACACCAACATGGTGAATGCAATCTGGCAGACTGTACTGATGAGTGGCATAGCAGACAAATGTCAAGTGTGATGGTCTGGGGCACCATTGCCTGTAACATGTCACCTTCCCTCCTATGTCTTGAGGATAATCTGAACAGCTACTGCCACTGCCACGTGATGGAGGTTTTACAGCTCGAGATACTGCCGCTCCTGCAGGCCATATCATATAGTATATTTCAGCAGAACAACACCTAGCCATATAGTCCTGTCCGTTCACCTGACGTTTTGCCCATCGAATGTGTCTGGGGTCTGGTCAATCAGTAACTTTTTCACTCAGGTCCTGTGGCCACAGTTGATGATATATGGACACATCTACAAACTGCGTGGCAGACCATTCACCACCAACATATTCAGGCACTCTTTGATTCCATGCCCCATCATCTACTGTCTCTGATTGCAGAACATGGTGGCATTACTTTGTACTGAATTTCCACAGTGACAGTAAATCTAATCATTTATGGAGTGTCATATCTCTAATTGGTGGAATAAATTTCATTGTAATCACATCTCTCAACCTTGGTGTTTCACTTTCTGCAGAAAGTAGTTTTTTGTGTAACTGTTCATGAAATTTATTTATTCAGTATATAAAAAATTATTGCTGAGATTCAACAACATATTTAAATTTTCATAATTACAGTCAAATTGTAGAAAAATATTTACTGTCTTTTATACATGGAATATTTAAAATTTTCAGAATTTATTTTTCATTGTTATTTAAAACAATGTATGTTATTAATTTCATCCTTATATTTTTGTAAACTTCAGAAAATGTATCTTTGTTTAATTTATTCACCACTGAAAAATAGTGAATCAGTACAAATATTAATTTGAACCATTACCCTTTCTAGAACATGTGAGAAAGTCATGTTCTAGCCTTTTGCGACCTGTGGGCCTGATTGACATGATTTCTTAAGTTCCCAGGTTAATTTTTCACCTGATGCAAGAGCAACTCCTGTAGCCTATAAAATCTTAACTGCAGTGTCTGTGATGTTTACATTTTTGGGATAATGCACTGAGATGAATGGCACCTCTCTCCAGACATGCTACACCAAAATTTCTCTCTCAAAATATGCTTTTAAAAAGTACTTTAGATTTGTGTTCATCACATTTTCAGATGGTTATTTATGCATAATGAATATTGCTTCTTTATTGAATATTGTTTCTTTACCAACAAAGTGTTAAAAAATTGATCCCAACATAGAAGTAAAATTCTCAGTCACTTGTTCAACAGCTCGCTAAGATAGGGCATTTTTCCTGATAGAAATGCTATTGTTAAACCATTGCAGAAAAAAGGGGATAGGTCTGATGCCAACAGCTACCATCCAATCTCACTTCTGACAGCTTTGTCCACAATTCTTGAAAAAGTAATGGATTGAAGACTAGCTTCACATATTTGTAAAAATAAAGTACTAACGAAATGCCAATCTCATTTTCAGAGAGGCTTTTCAACAGAAAATGCTATATATGCTTTCACTGATTAAATAATAAATGCTGTGAATAACTGGGCATCACCAATTGCGATTTTTGGGTGATCGCTCAAAGGCTTTTGATTGTGTAAAACATGGAATTCTTCTAGATAAGCTGAAGTATTGTGGTGTGAGTAGGTAAGTGCACAAGTGGTTTGATTCATATTTAACTGGAAGAGTACAGAAAGTTGAAATAAACAATTCATATAATGCACAAAAGTCAACAGATTCCTCAAACTAGGGAGGTATCAAGAATGGGGTCCCACAAGGTTCAGTCTTGGGTTCCTTGTTGTTCTTAATATAGTTAATGACTTACCACTATATTCACAAAGATGCAGAGCTAGTCCTTTTTGATGATGATACAAGTATAGTAATCACACCCAACAAACAATAATTAGCTGAGGAAATTGTAAATAATGTCTTTCAGTAAATTATTAAGTATTTCTCTGCAAATGGACTCTCATTAAATTTTGATAAAAGAAACTATATAATATTCTGTATAGTAAATGGTGCAACACTATTAGCAAATAGAGAATGTTAACAGAAGTCTGTAGCAAAGGCAGAACACTCCTAATTTTTTGGTGTGCATGCATTGATGAGAAATTGAACTGGAAGAAACATGCTGATGATCTACTGAAAAATTTGAGTTCAGCTGGTTATGCTATTAGTTTTGGTTATTGCAAATTTTGATGATGAATGTATAAGTAAATTAGCTTACTAGCCTATTTTCATTCACTGCTTTCATATGACATCATGTTTTGAAGTAATTCATCATTAAGGATAAAGGTATTCATTTCACAAAAGTGTGAAGCCCAGCCTAGATCATCTTGCAGACATTAACTTAAGGAATGAGGGATATTCATAGTAGCTTTGCTATACATACATTCACTTACAAAATTTATTATTAATAACACATCCTAACTTTTCATAGCTTCAGCATCTGCCCCTGGTAGCTGAATGGTCAGCGTGACGGAATGTCATGCTTACTGGCCCGGGTTCGATTCCCGCCTGGGTCAGAGATTTTCTCCACTCAGGGATTGAGTGTTGTGTTGTCCTTATCATCATCTTTTCATACCCATTGACACACAAGTCGCTGAAGTGGCGTCAACTTGAAAGACTTGCACCAGGTGACCGGTCTACCTGATGGGAGGCCCTAGCCACATGGCATCATCATCATCATAGCCTCAGCACTAAGAGAGAGGCTTATCTTCACTACTTTGGGTTAAATCTAACTTTGCCACAGAAAGGGGTGAATTAAGATTCCACAAAAATCTTTGATCACTTACCAAATAGCATCAAAAGTCTGATGGATAGCCAACCAACATTAACAAAACAAATTAAAAGAATTTCTGAATGAGAACTCCTTCTTAGACAACTCTTTTTCAGATGTAAATTAGTAATCTTAAGACTAAAAACAAAGCAACACATTTCAGCTAATTCATTATAAATTACCTTCACTGTTGACTGTTGCAGTGTTCTAATACAGCCACAAAGAACAAGAATTATTTATTAATGTTTGTACAAGAAAGGATAGAAAGACAAAATACACAAATGAGATACACAGATCCAGTCAACAAGCAATTATAAGTAACTCGGCAATTTTTAGCTACAGGCATCTCATTCAAGTATTTGAAATTCAGATTGCTAGTATTCACAAACACTAATAGGAAGCATTTTTTTAAATATTTGTCAAAAAATACTTATGATGACTGAGCGCATAGGAATGGGTTGTTTCTGCAAGACTAAATAAATGCTATGTGAATGCCTCACTCTCTCGCCAACAGATTTCTTCTCAGGCCAGACTGAAACAAACCATGGGCCAGATCCATCCTGTGGGCTGCCAGTTGCCTACCTCTGTTCTAATATATATAAATAAAACGTGTGTCCATTCAGTCAGTCATGGTACAGTCACTGACAAGTTCACATCTGGCATGTATTTTGTGTGCCAAATTCTCATTCTTTGTCTCAACCTGCAGTTGGCTACATGTATATGCAAATATTGTTTCTTGTTTCTACATGCAATCTCTCTGAAATGTGTTTATCATGAAAAATACACACTAACAGAGAAGTTCTCTTTAGTATAAAATGTGTTTATGAGAAATTTTGGTGTTCGAACAAGAAACCAAAACATGAAATAAAATATGATATAATGTCTGTGAAAAAGCTTCTCTACTATGAAATTTAAAATGCAAAACCTCTATGTTTGTCTATACAAAGAAGACAATGATCCTCAAATTTGTAACTACCACAAGGATGAGTATAAAATTTTAGTCATAAAATTGTTCTTCTGTGAAATTTAGTTAATATCATCATTTTCCTACAATGTTAAGCATGTACTGAAGTGGCACAGTCTAATGCTAGAAGAGTAGGTATTTGATTCATAACTACAAGAGTGATTGTTTTGTAAAAGGAGGCAAGGGTGACATTTAGTGCCCACACATGATAGGCTTTCAGACATTTCGAATGGAGTAAAAAATCAATTCTTTGCCTTCCCCTTTTTTTATTGGAGGTATATCCAGGATGAAACATCTTGATAAAACGTCAAAGATGAGGTAGACCAGGTTTTATGTTTAACCACTTCTGATATGAAGTTACATGAAACAGTCTTTTAGTTATGTAATGACTTCAGATCTAATTACTTGTGTTCATGACTTTGGCCCAAAATAACTGCAGTAATCCTGACTTTGCAATAAGTTACGTGGAGCACCAAAAGGTTCTTTTGCCTGGCAATATCATTCTACTGGATAGAACTATTTGATAACACTGTATTCCTGCTATTCTGAGGACGGAGTTCATTCTTTCATTACCATCATCTGGCTGAAGTGATTTAATATTAAGACCAGTCTACATCAAACCAGTATGGGCCCAGTTTATGTGATTGGCAAAAGTGACATTTTTTGAGTACACAAAAACTTAAATTCATAAGCTGAAAAGTGCAGAAATAAAAGTTCGTTAACCTGATGAATATGGCACATATGACTGCTGCACACAGAGTTTGACTAGAAATGCTTTCACACAGTAATTGTGTAAAATGCCTGTATTGTCAAACCACAACCAAACAGACCCATCATACGATGGTAATTATGAGTGGCAGAAATACTAACGCTTTCTTGGATGACAAGAGACAGTGCGGTGTTGGGTTACATGACTCACATGTCTGTTCCAGTTGACTTACACATTGTGCATGCAGCCGATCCTCTTCTTTGGGTTATCAGCTACGTCGCTCTTGTAGTTTAATTCTTCTCCAAAGACTATTATTAACCTGCTCTATATTCTTGCAATAAATTATGTACTCATTGGCTCTTGTCAGTTAAACAACAATATATTTTCAACTCTCATCCCAAAGTAACAATTATTATGTACAAATTCCAGCAAGCCAGCTGGTTCCAAGATAAATGTTAGAATCTACTACACATTTGTACAGTTACATACATTCTGCTACATGCAGAGCCAAGACATAAAGTATGAATTTCTATATAACACACTCTTCATCTGTCTCTTTAACAGTCCTCATGACACCACACACGATGGAACATTATTCATATACTCTTTGACTTTTTGATATAACTTCCAAGGTGCTGTTGGTAACCACCTGTCAGGGCTGCTCATCTGACACAGCTCCTGACCCATCATGAGATCTGTCCTTCCTGCACACACAGACATGTGTGGTGCATTAAAAAGGCTCTCTCACCCTTGTCATTAAAATAATGGGTGTTTGAGACAGTGGAGAGCCAAGTGTTTCTAGAATTTACCCCAAAATTCTCGAGGCACTACAAAATGATTAGCAATAAACTTCACATCAAAATTCAGGATCACAAAGTATAGGAAGTTAAGTAATTTACTGAGTTTCTCCTTAAATTTTACTGTAGCAAATTACAGTTCCAAAATTTATCATTTGTTAGTTATAAAAACTGTTAATGCACTATTTTTAATCAATTTTTTAGGAGTTAACTCTATGATGATGTGCAAGTTTTTACTTAACTTGTAGTTGGCTTTAGCACCAAGGAGCTATGAAGTCTGTATAACCTTATTAGTAAAGAAGTAGGTCGCAAGTCTTTGCACAGGAATGAGCGAAGTTTTTGTGGTTACTTTTCACACATTCACTTCCCACTTTTATTTGCAGTTCTTCCAATTCACTAGACACCTCACAAACCTTTTCCACACCAGTTAAAGTTACAGTCTGCATAAGGAAAACTTCGTGTGTAGTTTTTTTGTTCACAGTATTCATAAGAAAAAGTCTCAAACAGTTAGTCACCAAGGTCAGAATACTGGTGATGCCTGTGGCACTGAAACCACAATGTATATCAATTACACTTTGTTCTGAAAGGATCTAGAATGTTATGAGTCAAAATAAAATTTTATGAACTTCTGTTTCTAAGATTTGATATAATTCCCAATGTTTCAATATTTATTACAAATAAAAATCTTTGCAACAATTATAAATGTCAAAGGTGGTTATGAAAGTAACAAAATAAATTTCTTTAGTTTTTTTTTTTTTTTTAAATTATATATGTTATGCTATGACATTAATGTAACATAATGTCGATTGTAAGTTAGTAAAAAATTTGTTCATTTCCTCATGAAAGACGTTAAATGATTTTAAAAAACTCGATGTTTTACAAGTTTTTAGTGATTGCCTTTCATAGGCAAATGCTCTACTGACTGAGCTATCCAAGCATGGTTCATGACTTGTTTTTGCAGCTTTACTTCTTCCAGTACCTCATCTCCTATCCTTCAAACTTCAAAGAAGCTCTCCTGTGAAAAATTCATTCTGGAAACACCCTTCAGGCAGTGGCTAAGCCATATCTCTGCAATATCCTATCTTCCAGGAGTGCCAGTCTTGCAGGTTTTGCAGGAAGGCTTCTGTGAAGTTTGGAAGCTTGGAGATGAGGTACTGGTGGAAGTAAAGCTGTGAGGATGGGTCATGAATCATGCTTGGTTAGTTCAGTTGGTAGAACATTTACCCATAAAAGGCAAAGGTCTTGAGTTTCAGTCTCAGTCCAACACACAGTTTTAATCTGCCAGGAAGTTTCATGAATCAGGTACTTTACATCTGAAAATAGTTGTAAACATGTTAAAAAATCAAGTGGTATCATATATTTCTGAAATGAAGAGAAATTTCATGAGATCCTGACTCATCACAAATTCTCCTAGCTTGGAAGCAAAATAACACATAATGGATGAGCAATGAGAACATTAAAAGCATGTTAGTGCTGGTTAAGTGCATGCCAGTGGAATTATTCCACTTTGTGCTCTGTCTGCAACAGCATTGAAGCACTATGCCTTGTCCTGGCCAAGAGAAGTCTGTTAGTATCAAACTTGATCTGAGGATGAAATTTCTGAGAATGTACATGTGGAGCACATCATTATATAGTAGTGAAAGATGGATTATGAGAAAACAGGAAAAGAAGATAACCACTGCATTTCAACATCTACATTTGAGATGTGGTGCTATAAAAGGATGTTGAAAAATGGGTGGGCTGATAAGATAAGGAATGATGAATCAGTGAAGAAAGTAACAGAAAACATTGAGAAGATGAGGGGGCAGAATAATACATTATGTCTTAAGATATCAACGAGTAACTCTGATGGTACTAAAGGAGCTGCAGAGGGTAAACAAGTAATTGATGTCATAGGGTGCAAATACTGTTCTGAGATGAAGAGGTTGACACAGAAAGGAATTTGTGGAGAGCTACATCAAGCCAGCCAGAAATCCGAAGACCCCCACCCCCTCCCCCTGACCAAATATAAGTTCATAGTATCGTTAATAAATGCTGAAGTGTTTCTATGTAAAATGTTTTTTGGAAGTCAATTAATACTGCATTTACCTGATGGCGTTCGGAATTCCTTGTGAGGAAAGCCTGAGCTGGTTTTCAGATGACTGATGTTCTTTGAAAACATGCAGGTTGGCATAAAGGAGGTCTTTCTGCTTTGCAAGCAGTTTGCATTTGTGCTTAGAATATGTCCTCTGCCTCTACAACAAATAAATGTTGACCAGCTATGTACAGGTGCTACATCAAAAGTACTGCATCACATAATCATAAACAATGACTGGATCACAATGTTTAGAGAGAAATTACAGGAAGGACACTGGGGAGAAATGGTTAGTATTATGATCAGGAGGACAGTTTTGTGATGTGAAGCCTTTAGCTCCGATTGTTGCAAACTCCTTTATGGAGACTTTTGAGGATATTACCATAGACATCCACTTTAAGAGCTAGTCATTACTAAAGGATAGTACAATTGCATTATTATTAAATGTTCTGCATATACGAAATTGTGCTATTGTTCATTCACTTTACCTTTGTCATTTCTGTTTTCCCCCGTGTCCATCATTACATATATATTTCAATTATATTTGTCATCTTCTGAAAGCTTCTCCTTCTTTTAATCTTGCAAAAATATGACCGTGGACTTCCTTTCCTACATTTCAATTGTAGATGCAGGCAGCTGACTCCAGGGAACACCAGTACCTCTCAAGATGATATAAAACTTGAAGGAACTTCCTCCCAACTTGGCCCCACTTCACTTTAATAAAAATACTTACCATAATACTGTTATTAAGTCTTCTCTTATTAAAAATTGCATATAATACAAAACAATTGTAGCACATCATACTCTGGGCAATACATCTTAACCATCCTTCTACATACGTTAGAGTGAAACAAAATAATGTATAAAAAAATGAATTATGTTTTTTGTTCATTTGTCTGAACCTTACTGTGCATTCATAATTAGTGTATTTGCTGACGCTTGTGGTTGGTTTTTGATTCTGTCATTGTCACTGTTTCATTTTTTAATAAATTTTACCTTTACAATATCTGGTTGGTCTTTCACCATGTACTTACACAATTGATGACTCATTCACCATTTGACCCCAAGGACACAAAAAACTTGACATGTTCTTCAAACATCTCAAAAGCATTAATGGTAATTTCCAGTTCATTACAAAAATGGAAAAAGGTGATGCCTTACCCCTTCCTGACATTCAAATCTACCACAAATGAAATTGATGCCTTGGCCATATCTTCTACAGAAAATGAACACATACCAATCTATAGTTTGTAATGTCTCCTTTCCTTCCAGCTTCCTTTTGTGGCTTTAAATTTACAGCGATCATGCCAAACATTATGGCCACTGACCTACTTAGATATAAACCAGTCCAGGCAACACCAACTCCACCTGCTCAAGAATGACTGCTAGTCTGACATGTGCATGATGCATGTAATACCAGTGAGTGTGCTGTCCATTTGTAGAATGGGGAATGTAAACAATCCATCTGAGTGACCAAGAGTGAGTTATGATGGCAAAGAGGCTTGGCATGAGCATTTCAGAAACTGCACAACTTGTCAGGTGTTCACGGAGGGTGCGGTAAGTATCTTCAACAATGCCAAAACCAAGGTGAAACCACAGCCAGACATTGTGGAGTCAGGTGGCCACCCCACATTACAGATGTTGGATACTGTAGGCTGGGCATACTTGTAAAACAGAACAGGCAGCAAACTCTGGCACAGCTAAAATCAGATTTTAATGCTGGGCAGAGCACAAGTGTACCTCAACACACAGTGCAATGAACACTAATGATGGGCCCCTCACAGCTGATGACTCATGCACGTGCCAATGTTAACACCACAACATCAGCAACTATGGCTGAAATAGGCAAGTGACCATTGGCACTGGATGTTTGCACAGAGCAGAGTGATGCATGGTCTGATGAATCTTGACACCTTCTTCATCATGCCAATGGGATGGCATGAATCTGTCATCTTACAGGGGAGCAGCTACTTCACATACATACTGCGGGATGAACACAAGGTGAAGGCAGCTCTATTATGCTCTGTAGAACATTCACATGGGATCCATGGGTCCAATGGGGCTTGTGCAACACACCATGATGGCCAAGGAGTATCATACATTGGTCACAGACCATATACTCCCCTTAATTATGATCATGTTCCCTGTCAGCAGTGGCATATTTTGACAAGATAATGCACCATGTCACAAGGCTAGAAGTGTGATGGAATGGTTCAAGGAAAGCAGCACCAAGTTCCAATTGATGGGCTGCCCCCCCCCCCCCCCCCCCACTCACCAGATATGAAACTGATGGAACACATCTAGGATATGACTGAACGTAGCTGATCGCCGCCACCTACACTGAATTTACAGGTGACTTGTGTGTGCAAATGTGGTGCCAGTGACCTATCAAGGTCTCATTGCCTCCCTGCCGCACTTCACTACTGCTACTATCTATGCCAAAGGTGGACTTACCAACTATTAGATACGTGGTCATAATGTTCTGGCTGATCCGTGTATGTATGAGAGTAAAATTTTATTGAATAAAAGACACACCACACTGTCAGAAAAAAAAAGAAAACATATAGTTATAAAATTTGAACAGAAGTATTACATCCTTCACTCTTTTCTTATGGCTTAAAATGGTGCTGTAAGAAATTATGTCTTTACTCATATGAGTCTGATTTCAGTCTCAGAGAATAGTTAGCTCCAGACCCAGAAGCACTGTTGGAAAGCAGAGGGCTGGGTCATATAATACAGTGTTATTGTAATTGTCATTGCAAAGAAAATGTTTCAATATTGTTATTGATAATAATAATAATAATAATAATAATAATAATAATCACAATTGGACTTGGACTTCATTAAAACATAGACTGCTGGTTTCACTTACAGATACTGAAATGGGGAAAACAATAGCATGCTTATAGCGTGTGACCATTGTGTCACTGACCTGACTATTTCCAGCTAACTTACAGACCAAGAATTAAAGAAAATGAACTTTAGTGTGGGGATGTAGAGTTTCAAACCGTAGTACCAAAATAAAGAGAAAATATTCTAAATAACATTATACAATATGCATGTTACGGAAATGATACAACTTCAAATTATCGAGGCTCAAAGAAAGAAATGGACAAGAAGTTATTATTTACATTTCTATCATTGTAACAAAAAGGGATGGTAAGATCTCTTTCACAGATATTTAAATACAAAGATGAACTTGATTTTCTGCTTAAAATAAAAATTTTTGCTACAGCTTGCACACCATCAGCCATCATTGCATAGTACAGAAGCACACTGTTACATTGGTACATTTTGTAAGAATGATATCAGGTGCTAATAATGTGCCCTGTGAACTGAGATATCTACACAGGTTCTTCAGGAACAATGCTACAATCATCACCAAATAAATGAAATGACCTCAAACCAGAATCTCAATGAGATCAACCAGGAGCAAAAAAGGAAACTAGCTTTTTTGTCATGCTGTGGCTTTGTATTTGGCAAGATAAGTCACCTGCTGAAAAAAACACAAAATCAAATTGATCTTCACGCCTCTGTCAAAAATTCACAATTAATGAGACCAATTCAAAATACAGCACGTATCAGAACACTTAGGGTTGAAAAGATATCTAGTGAGTGTAGTCACTCTTACATTGGACAAACAGTGTGCACTGTATAACCTTGCAGTAAGGAGTACTGATGTTTTATAACCTACACTATCCTCAAAAACCTGCTTTAGCTGAATATGCTCTAGAAACTGGTGACCAGAAAAAATTTGACAAAATCTGTATCATGGTTCACTCTAATGGCTTCTGGAACTGTGTAAAGAGGCCATTGGAATAAAAAAAAGCTTCTTGAAGCTAAGAGTGATGTGGGAGTCATTGTTCATTGGTTTTAAATGGGTGCATCAAACCTGGAGTCAACATATACCCATGTATAATGATGTCATGAATGGCAGTAATGACACAGCCAAGAGCAAGGGTACATAAGGGCATACCAGCAGCCAGTCAGCTGTCATTCCACTTGATAATGGCCAGTGAGCACTTTGTTGTTTTATGTTATTGTATAACTGTATAACAAAGACCAAGAACATTTTATTCACTAGCAAGCTGTGCACATGAATGGCCACCACCAAACTGTATCCAAGTGACAGCTGGACAAGCCAGTTGCTGAGCAAGCCACCCAGCACAATGTGCTTGACTTCAATGATTGCTTCATAGACTGTGCCATTGAGATTCTTCCCCCCAACACCAACTTTTCTGAATTCCATATGTGGGAACTCTCCCTGCACCTATCCTTTCCACAACCCACCTTGGCCTTAATTATTGCTAGCCCCTGTCCTCCACCTACTATCCCTTACCCTGTTCTTGTTCTAGACATCTCTATGTACATTTAGAAGTCATTGTTATGAAGCTGAATAATACTTAACAGCATATTTTTCAGCTAGTCACATAACTAAGTAAATGCATGTTTATGTATTATGAGAAACAGCAATGTTATAAAGCATTTCTAAATTGGATGATGTAATGAGCAAATATTTTAATACTCATTTTGTGAATTACTTGTGGCTCCAAACTTCTTTTTGTCTAGGGGATGATGTAAAGGTCTAGGTTTGCTGAATGTTAGTGAAGATACTTATTCACATTTTCATCACATTTTCTTTTATTTCCCATCCAGGTTTGGTAAAACAATGAAATATATGCATCAGTTTTCTGTGCATCACTAAAGAGAGTCAAATTTCGTCAAACACAGATTTCATACTGACCACTATCCTCAAGCAACAAATTCATAAAAAATTCCAAATGCTTATCCACTACAAATTACTGTTACTAACATAAAAAGTCATACTTGGCACACATTCTGTCCACAGTACAAAGACTAATTTACAACCGTGCATCTAAACAAAGGCTGTCCCACATGAGCCCAAGATGAGAACTAAGTACTTTTCGTGCGTGTGACAAATTATATTTGGCAATAGACAAAGTCATACATGCTTGGTCTCTTGTGGGCCTATTATTGACCCAGTGTAAGTAGGATTGTCTTAGTAGATTTTGAAGTTCAGTGACACTATGTTTGTGTGTTGTTACACCAAAATCTGAATTCAGATCACCACCTATTACAATATCATAATTTATCCATCTAGTTTTGCCAAGTACATGTAACAGCTGGTCCAGTTTCTCTAGATTCTCTAGAAATACACTGATAATGCCCTTAGGTGATCTTTACAGGGATATTACTGATAACTTAAAACTGTCTAGAACTACACCAGCAGCTTCAAAGTTCATCACACAAAAAAATCTAGATCCAATCTACTGATTGAGCATCTAAGTGACTTGTTAACATAGATTGCTACACCACCTCTTAAATGCAATTTTCTGCAATAGCTATTGACTATATTATAATTATCAAATTTAACATTTGTCACTCTCAGTAGCCCAGTGTTCACTCAAACACAAAATATCAAACACATTTTCTATTCCAAGATTATTGACAATAAGTTCCATATCCCTCACTTCTTGAATGTTAAGATAGAATATTTTAAGATCAAACTTGTCTTTCCTTACAGATGTACCATTATGGTGAGGGGCTATTTAATCTCCTGCACTATTTATCTTATGGGTTTCTTCTCCTTGCTGCCTTCAACTAAAAAATCATTTAGACAGAGAGGAGGAACTGTTTTTCACTTGCCCACAACACTTGATACTGCTACAGCTCGTTGAACTCTATTCCCTTCTTCATGTTCATGTCTTGATTTCAATGACTGGGTTGCACATAATTTTGAAACAGAGTTTTGTAAAAATAATTATGTACACAACAGTGACAAAATAATAAGCATTTTATATTTTCTTTCAAATGAATGGTCTTTGAAAATTTGTGTTTGATCTTGAAAAACTATAATAGTTATAGGTAATTAAGTATTATGAGAAATTTTGTAAGCAAAATGTGAAATGCAAAATATATGCCATTTATGGTTAAATAAATCAAATGGAAATTATAGGATAATTTACTTTTATTTTTGATTTTAAAAGAAGTTATGTTCCAAAGTATTACAGAAAAACTTGGAAAACTGTGAAATTTAAATAAATATTTTTGTAAAATATACCAGTCCCTTAGGCTGCCTCTTGTGCCAGAGACTTTTAATTATAGGTTAAACATAGCTGTAAAAAGAATGAAATCACAAATTTCATCAAACAAGATAAGTATCATGATCAGTTATTATTTGAAGACCCCACATGATTCTTGTTTGTTATAACATGACTTTTGTGCTGCCAGTACACATGAATTATTTCTCCTTCTCTCCTCTCCCCTTTGCCCACTTCCAGCACAACCTTCTCACACAGTATCTAGCAGCTTACTGTCTTGTCCACACCATATCCCTGCGTACTCCCAGAGTTAGCATTAGCATTAGCATCTTCCCCTCACCCCTATCCTGTTATCCTACTCTGCTATCCCCCCCCCTTCCCCCACCCACCCACCCACCCACCCCAGGAAAGATCACTGCTCACTTCAGACACTGGCACAGTTGGGGCTTAGCACCTGGTGACAACAGTGGTCAGGTGCATGTGTGAGCTATGCAAGTGTGAAGGTGTGTTTTATCTACATCTGATGGATGACATAATCCGATGAGTAATAATACCTAGCAGTCTTTTTTCACTGTACCTGTTTGTCACTCAGTGCCTCCCCCATGTGGTGAGAGGCAATCTATGCTTCTCTTATTTCCATTAGTCCATCCCAGATTTTCCATCATTTGGCGTGTACAAACTAGATACAGTAAATTATTCACTTTTTAAATTATTTTCACAGAACTTCTGAAGTGTTAGTTGATTTGTGCATCTGATAGCTTTCTTCTGAAATTTAAAAATTTCTTAATGTGTAAAGTTTCTGTATCTAGTGTATAGGACATTTTCTTCATCACAAATGTATTCCTACTTAGTTATGTCAAGATCTCGTCAATATGATTTCTTCATACCAGGAAATCGGCCACATCTATTTCCAAGAACCTATTATAGACTACTTCTTGTAGGCCTGTAATTTGAACACTAAGAACAAAATCCTCTGTATTGTCAGTTCCATTTGTTCAAAATTTTGAGCATGTTTTATTTTGTCTTCCAAAATATTACTTTCATTTAACTGATTTAATTGTTGAGACTGCAAACATCTCTGCCATTTAATCTGTCAGTTTAAATGACAATTCTGTAACTGTCTCATGAGAACAATTTATGTAATAATTATTCTGTTTTCTCTTCATTATTACATTGTTTTTCAGTAGATAAGTGAATTCTCTTTAGATTATTAACAGCAGTTTCTGATTTTGGCTTCAATTTTTTATTTTATTTTTGATGTCAGTGAAGTAGACAATACACCTAGACACCTTAATCATAATCTAACCTCTTACCAAGAGAAAGGAGAGTATTATAGCAATCTTGTCATGCTGACAACTATAACATTCAGATCAGTTGCACAGAGACAGCTTGACAGAGCAGCTACTGATCATTGGAAGACTGAGGTAAATA
Source organism: Schistocerca nitens (assembly GCF_023898315.1). Classification (NCBI taxonomy): domain Eukaryota; kingdom Metazoa; phylum Arthropoda; class Insecta; order Orthoptera; family Acrididae; genus Schistocerca; species Schistocerca nitens. Next base: position 751,236,531 of record NC_064618.1, on the reverse strand, counting down.
TAGTGCATCACTCTTCCTTCAGACATTCTGTAGTACCCCTTTGCTGTCAGATACTTTATTTTCTTTTTCAGGTTTTGACATAGTAACAATGCAGAAATCTCCCCTTTTTGTGGCAACATAATAGAATATGGTCCAAGTTTTAGACACACAAGTATCTGCCTCATCATGATTCAGTTCAAGGCATTACAGGTCTCTTCAGAAAATAGCATGGACTAATTGTTTCAGCTGACTTTACTGCACACTGCACATGCCTGTGTTTAATTTGTAACTGCCAGAAGTTTCTTTATTGTATGCCTGTTAGTTATTGTTCAGTGCCATACTGAATAGAATGTTGTGTTGCACTGTTTGCAAATTTTGATATGGCAGAGTTAAAGGAACAACACATCTGCATTAAACTTTGCATGAAACTCAAGAAAATCTTTGATAATGTCTCAGATTTAATTAAAACCTGTACTTAAGACACAGCATGCAATGTTCAGTTTGTAAGTCTTTTTAATTACTGTTTGAGATTTTCTCTTAAGTTTTAAGCTAATTTCATGATTAAGTCTCTATTAAAAATTAGTTGTTGATGATGAAAAACCCAGTTCCTGCTTTTTTCTTATGACACCTCAAAAGCAATCAATGGAAAATCCAGGATGGAATAACAATACAACTTGGGACAGATTGGTATTCACCACACAGAGCAGGTGTTGAGCACTGGACAGGTCCATTTAGAAGTAAACTGTGTGAGATACAGCCATGTGGGATACCTCCACTTGCACATTTTCTATTATGGATGTAATGCATATGTCATACACACACAAAATTACCAAATTCAGCATTTAACTAATTTCATTATTTGTAGTATATTTTACCAACTGCTGATGACAATAGTATATTAGCTCATAATTTTAATTTTAATACCTGTAAACCATTTTAATAACAAAAGTCAATTCTGCAAAAACTTTTTGGTTTTATGGTTAGCTTAACATATTTGAAAGCCCTAATTTTCCTTTTTCAAGCTAATGTTTGACTTTGCACAAAAATCTGATATTTTAAGTTATTCATATTCAAACTTTACATACTCTGGAATGTTCTGGTTCAGAGGAACTGGCATGAGCAGAACATAGGCTGTGAAGTGAAGTGACTTGTGTTGTGAAGGCATAAAGATAATTTAGCAGTGACACCTTTTATTAACAACACTATTATAGAGCACAATCTCTAAAATATTAAGTAAAATTCTTTTAGAACAATTATTTCAAAAGAGCACACTAATATATAAAAAATCTTATTTGTTTCAAAATTAGCAGTAATAATTTCTCAAATCAATAACACAAAAATGTTCAGCGAGAGACATAGCATTAGACATAACAATGGAACTAAATCACTCTATATGTACACTACAAGTCTTACAAATCATAAGTAGTACCAACTCAACAATGCTTGAGACCCTCTGTCAGAGTACAATTAACAGGCTAACACTAAATTCCTTACCTAAGAGGCACAAAATATTCCAATTAAAACTTAAATTACAGATGGTAAATGTAACATAATTAACCACGTACACAGCAATGTTGGCATAGTCAAAATATTACACTAGCAGAAAAACTTCCTCATCTGCACACATCATTGAATAATATGAATAACGTAATATCATACAAGTGTGACAAGCCCTTAACGTAGCTAAAGCACAATTCTGAAAGATATCATGACATCACAAACAGTACCATGAGACAAACAAAGTAGGTAAGATCACTGTGCTAATAATATTGTGTCTACAAGTATCTGTGGCAGATGGTGAACAATGATCTGCTGAGTTTCAAAATACACCATGCACACAACTAAATGAATCCACTGTGGTAAGCGACAAAACCAGTAACAACTAATATACATAAAAATAATTAATTTTTGAAAATGTAATATAATTGGATGTATAAAAGTTTACTCACCAAGAGGTGGCAGGAAAAACTGTGTATAACAGTTATGGCCATGTGCATGATTTCAGAGACAGTGGCTTCTTCTGGCATAGGGTTTGAAGGGGAAGGAAGAGGAATGAAGGCAAAGAACTGGTGAGATTTATGAATTGAGATAGATACAGAAAAGTCACCCAGAACCTGGGTCAGGAGAGGCTTACTGGATGGGATGAGAAGGAAAGACTGATTGTTGGGGATTGCACTGGATGAGATTTGAAAGCCTGAGAGCTTCAAGGTGGACGATAGAGTAATAAGTAAGTTAGAGGTTACTGATAAAACATTGTACAAGAATTTATAAGAGCAGAAAGCTAAATGCATTATACATGGCAGACAAGGGAGGTGGGGGGCCAGGAAAGATAAATAGATCAGGAAAATAAGCAAAGAAAAGGAATAGTTACTAAAATTAAATGCTGAGACCAAAGAAATTAACGTAGTTTTAGGTGATGTGGATGGTGAGAACCAAGGACATGTTGTAATACTAGTTCCCATCTAAGGAATTCTGTGTAACTGTGGGAGAATCCAGATGGCATGTTTGGCAAAACAGGCACTGAGATCACGACTACCATGTTGCAGAACACGTAGAAGGCCAAACAGTGTTTACATAACAGCCGGTACATGACATATGTTGTGTCAAAGGTAGCTCTCCCTTTGATAATGTGTATTTTGCCGGTTACAGCACTAATATAGGTGGTGATACAAGGCTGAATATGGCAAATCTTACAGCAGGGACAGTTACATGTATAGAAGCCATAGGATAGGGAAATGGGTGCAGAGGGAGCATAGAGCCTGACCTGGATATTGCAGAGATTAGAGGGGGGGAGGTGGGAGGGGAGGGGGAAGGGGCCAAAAGCTGTTCTAGTGGTGCTGGGCAAAGTATAGGGCATGATTTTTTTCATGTTTTTGTGCATCTGTTTTTTGTCAAAATGCACTGATCGGTTGTTACTGCTATCTCCTGCATACTTTTATTTCCCAAATACAGGAGATGTTATTTTTCCCAATGACTTCCTCTCTCTGTTTGCTCTGTTTTTAAGCTTTTGTCTGTTTTCATGACTTTTCCATTAACATTCCTAATCACAATTTTGTCTGTCATAAAGTTCACTTTTCTCATGAGAAATTCTTGCCCCCTAGTCTGTCCATATGATTTTTGTTTGAATTTTTCTGCACTTTTTCAATTTCATTGATCATTTTCCTTTATTGTCTTCCCTTTTTCTCTCATTTTTCTCCCTCTGCTTCTTTTTCACCACTCCCATCATCTCTAATATTCCAAACACTCCTCTCTTCTCATGACAGCTTTGATGCTCTGCATGCCCGGTACCATGGCAGGAAGAGACAAAGTAACTCTTTCAAAATCCATTGTTACAGTTTTGTAGCCCAGATTTTTCTGTTTGTCATAATATCAGGTTAATAAGGTGAGTGTGGAATGACTTCCCAACATAACTCCCACGTAACATTTTTTGTCAGTCTAGAAGAATGCGGGCAGTCATTATTGTGAAGTAGCATCACAACACACAGTCTTCTTGATTGTTGTTCTTGGACTGCATCTGAAAGATGTCTCAGTTATTGACAATAAATGTCTGCAGTGATGGTTATGCCCTGGGGAAGCAATTCATAGTATGTCACATTGTTGCTGCTCCATGTGATGCACATTATCTTTTATGGAAGTGCACAGGTCTACGTATGAGAAATTGCTGCTTTGCTTGGGCTCAGCCATTCCTTTCTTTTCCTTACAGTAGGATAACGACAAAACTTCTCATCACCAGTAATGATACAGGATAGGACTGGACAGTGTTGTTCACAAACCAATTGATCATGAACAAGCACACATGCACATATGACCACCCCCTGTTTTTTGCAATTTTGACTTAAACCAAATCTGGTTTTTGAAGCTCCCCCATTGCATGAAAATGTCACACAATGGTGAGACGATCACCTTTCATCACATTTCGCAGTTCTTGAGTACACTGATGTGGATAAGTGTGAATTAATGTGTTTCAGTGATCCTTATGAAACCTCAAAGGTCTTCCTGAATGTGGAGAGTCACTAATGTCAAAACGATCTTCCTTAAAATGGGAAAACCATTTTCTGCTGCTCTGTCCAATGGCACAAATGTTTCTGGCTGACTCTGCTGCTGTCACCTCTCTGTTGAACTCAAACAGAAGAACATGTCAGAAATGTTTCAATTGGCACTCCATTTTCTACCATCCATGGCAACATTAACTATCTCCAAATGACAAAATGACAATATTTAAACTCAAATGGCAGCAGTGAACTACATATAAAAAATGAAAATTGATATATAAACCCATAGCAACTTGAATACCAACATGAAAAACAAAATGCTACAAACTTATGCACCAACCAATAATTGTACACACAATGGAATAATAATCATCATTTTCATCATCATCATCCTAATCAAAAACAGCAGTCATTTTATACCATGTCCTTTGTAATAGAAGAGTTCAAATATTTTGTCACTTGCATTTGCTAATAACATGGATGTTATTCATGTTCTTGGAGCCATTATGTGAGGCATCAAACAAAATTTGGACTGGGCTGAGGATTTCTTGATAGGGAGCATGAAGCATATTATCTTGGATGTAGAGTCACTGACACATGTGGAAAGTACTTTAGACTGGCCCCAGGAAAGTGGGTTTGGACCTCTGCTCTTCATTCGAACATTAAATACCTGGCAGACAATAGTAATGGTAGCTTCAAATTTTTTGCATAATTTTGATGTATTTAACCCTTTGTGATGATGTGGTTTCATTTGAGGTCACCCATGATATTTTGATTTTGTGGCAAGAGCACAGTGGCTCATTCGTAACCACACATCTGGATGTAGATAGTGCTGCCATCTAGCGATGAAAATTTGAACTATGTCAATATTTCTCAGGTGGTTGCAGTTAGCTATTCAAATATAAGTGCCATTATTGTTTGTGGTGTGCTGGTTCTCTTTTTCTTGATTTGTGATTGAATTTGTCTTCGAAATGTAAGTTTCACAAATGGAACAAATTCATAATACTTTCTTACATAAGTATATGCTATATGTATTGCAACAATAATAAAAATCATGTACTTTTTCCGTATTTACTCTGGTGGTTTCATTTGAAACCACTGCAGCTGCAGAGGTAGTATTAGAAGCTTATCATTTTTTTTTAATTTCAGTTTCGCAAAATGTTTTCTCACAAATTAAAGAATGAGGAAATTCTGGTGTGTCTTTTAGAAGAAATTCCTTCTGATGTGGTCTCTGAGACTGACAGTACCAGTGATAATGAAAGTGATATTTTGGCTGAAGACAGTGTCTTGATTCACAAGTGCCAAGACCAGTGACATATAATGTTGTTTCTGAAAGTGAAAATGATAATCGTTCTGAAAATGACAGTGATTACAGTTTCAGTTCTGAAGATAACGTGTCACTAATAAGGTCTGTGAATTTTACATGGGCAATGGATGACAGTATGACGCATTCTGTCAATTTTTTTAGAGGAAGTTGGTGTCAAAAGAAAACTGAAAACTGAAGGTGAAGGTATGCTGCCAGTTGACTTCTTTTTATATCTATTTGTTGGCAATATGCTGGAACACATAGTATTCCAGACTAATCCTTATGAAACTCAGAAAGGTAAGAATTACAGACCTCTTGAAAAAGATGAACTCAAGATGTTTTTGGCTACAAATATTTTAATGGGTATCAAACAACCTTGCGCTGGTCATCATACAACGAACTCAGAGATCAGTACATTTCTTCACTTATGTAATTGAAAAGATTCAGATGGATTTTATATCATATATGTATAAATGACAATGCCCTCATGGCACAAAAAGGGAATAAATGTTACAACAAATTGTATAAAATTCTACCACTAATAAATCGATTTCTGACAAGGTTCAAAGAATGTTATGATCCAACTAAGGAGCAATCTGTTGACGAATGCATCATGAAATTCAAAGGGCGAATATCATTCAAACAGTATATGCCTCAAAAGCCCTTTAAGAGGGGGTACAAAATATGGGTCAGAGCTGACAAAAGGGGATATATCTGCCATTTTGAGGTACATGTACTAGGAAATCAGATGGTGCAGTGGAGAAATGTTTGGAAGAGAGGATTGTAAGAAATTTGTGTGAAGGCTTAGAAGGCAAAGGATATCACATATCTTTTGACAATTTTTTTTACTAGTGTTCCACTTTTGCAGACACTAAAACTTTATGGTATGCTAGCCTGTGGTACCATTAGAGCCCACAGAAAAGGACTTCCTCCTCTGAAACTGGACAAAAGTTGCAAAGAGGAGAAAGTGACTGGTTAGTTCATTCTGATGGGATTGCATGCATGAAATGGAAAGATAAACATGTTGTCACATTACTATCAACAATTGACTCACCTGTAACTTTGAAAGAAGTTGGTAGGAAAGAAAAGGATGTCACAATTACAAAAATACCTTGCCCACAGATAGTGAAATCTTATAATTCAAACATGGGATGTGTAGATAAAGCAGACATGATGAATAGTTTCTATGCAATTGACAGAAAATCTAGATGCTGGTGGCTCAGACTGTTTTGGTATATGATTGATATTTCTATTGGAAATGCATTTATATTGTTTTGACTAACCAAGCAGAATGAAAAGAAAAAGCTGAAGGAATTTTGGTGGTGTGTTGTAGCTGGCCTTGTAGGATCCAGTGTTTTCAAAGACAGTCCTAGTTGCCCAAGTGCATCATCTGAACCATGCACCAAAAAGTGTAAAACTGTTGTTCCAGTGGAAAAACGCACAACAGAATCAAAACATCTGCCAGTACAAGGCACATTGAGGTGATGTGTACACTGTAGCACAAAAAGTAATCCACATAGAAGCAGATGGACATGTTCTTCCTGTCAAGTTGCTTTGTGTTTATCAGCAGAAAGGAACTGTTTTGTGCCCTATCACGGAAAGTAATGAAGTTTATAGTGGTGGTCTCATTTGAAGCCACCGCATTTAGTGTGCAGTGGTTTCATTTAAAACCACCCTGTACCTGCTAAAATACTGCATGAAAAAATGTTTTTCACATTTTTCCATAATATTGTATGGGTTATATCCTAATAAAACCAAAAAAAATTTAAAAAAATGATTTCATTTATTTGGCATCTGAAAGGGTTAAAGGTAAGGAAATACTGTCTGAAAGAAGCTGCACTGTTATTCAGTCATATCTTGATTAGATCTCAAAGAGATGCTTTAAATGTTCAGAAATGTGAAATTGTGCAGTTGACAAAATGGAAAAATTGAGTACAATATCAATGAGTCACAACTGAAATCAGTCAGTGTGTGTCAAATAAAGGTGGGACTATTCCACTTACACCACTCTTAATGAAAACTTTTTTTTAACATCATTTAACAAGTAGCACGTATTCAGTAGTTACACAAAATAATTAAATTCTTATTCATGACATACTTCATTATTATTTACTGTGTAATTTCTTCTTCCCTGATGATAGTAACAGCACAGTCTGTTTACCAGAAATTATTTTCTCTAAAGAAATATTTGTGATTGACTATATATGCAAACCATTTGAAAGTAGATTTTCAAGGTTTCTAAAATTTATTTGTTTCTTTATGGTTATGTCACATTTTAAAGCCTTCATGTCCCTCTTTTCAACAAATGTTTTAATTTCTCCAAAAGCTTCAATTTTAAGTTATTCATATTCAAAATGTTCTTGTTCTAGAATGTTATAATCTCAAAATTCAGTACTATAGTGTTGTAGTTTTTATTTTTCTGTTTCCACCAGCATCTAGATTCATGCTTTCTGTTAAATAGTCTGTTAGTCTGTTAATTATCCCAATTAGCAAATTTACTTTCTCAAAACTTTTTTTGCAAACTTTGGGAATCCTCTTTCACGGTACTGCTCTCTTATAAAATAGAGCCAATAACTTTGTCATTTGCTGGCATACAGCTTTTAGCTAAACAAAGTACTCCTTTGCCTATTGTATCTTTGTGTCCTCTAATTTTTGTCTTTTATGTGGGTAATCAAACAATTTGTAATTTCCTGTAATACAAACACCCATAATTAGGCATCACGCACAAACCTTTGGTAGTTACAAAGCACACAACCTATGTTTTGTCATGTAATTCTCAGTTCAAGCCCAGTAGTCAATATATAACCATCTATGTAATACAGTCAGTACCGAGCAGTGAACTTGTGCACCATCTGCCTTTCATTATTGAGATAAACCAAATACAGAGGGGTCCAAAAAAAAGGTATCCGCTGTTTAAAAGTCCATAACTTGCAAACTAATTGACAGAGTTGTCTCATTTTTGGTGAAAGTGTAGCTTAAAGTCCATCTTAAAGATATCACTGTAGGTGTTTGAAATGGTCACCATTAACATCCACACACAAATGATGCCGCCAAACTGCAGCACGAACTACTGACTGCAACGTGTTCAGTTGGATATTTGCACATGAATGTACGATGGATTCTCGAAGTTCATCCAATGTGCATGGCTTTTGTTGATAAATGATGTCCTTTAGTGTTCCCAACAGGTAAGAGTCCAGAGGAGTTAGGTCTGGGGAGGATAGTCCACAGCACCTCTATGGCCTATGCATCTTCCTGGTAGATTTTTGTTGAGATACGCCCTAACATGAATTTGGTAGTGGCCTGGGGCACCATCTTGTTGAAAGTAAACTCTTCTGTCTCTATACAAGTCTAAGATGGCAGGTAAAATGGATGTCTGAAGCTTCTTAAAGTACACCTCACCAGTAACTGTGCCGTCAAAGAAGAATGGCCCAATCCAGCCCCGGTAAGACAACCCACACCACACATTTACTCCTGGAAACTTCACAGCTTTGTCTACATGGACGTTCAGATTTTCGGCAGTCCAGTAGATGCAATTGTGGCAATTTACTGTGCCATTGAGTTTGAACTGTGCCTCATCAGACCACACAATCATCTCTGCAAAGTCTTCATCATTGCACACCATGTTGGTAAACCACTCGCAGTACTCCATACTATGATCTGGGTCATCCTCATTCGTTGTGTGTAGCAATTGTGGGATGTAGCACTTCCACTTTGCTGTCTTCAAAATTCGCCAAACACGTGAGCGACTCACTCAAGTTTCACGGGCACACTGTCTCACAGACTTCTGTAGTGAGCGAGTGAATTGTTGTACCACACAACGGGAGTTAGCTGGACTTGTTATTGTTAGAGGTCGTCCAGATCATTGTTTGTGTACATCTTTAACACAGCCTTCAGCTTCAAATTTGTCTCAAATGCGAGGAATCGTTAAATGTGTTGGTGGCTCTGTTTGATACTCTTTTCGCCATTGCCGTTGAACCTCATTAATGTTTTCGTACTTAAAATACCACTTCAAAACTGACTTCCTTTAATTGAATGTAAGCCTTGTGTCAGTCATGTTTACTCGAGTAACTAGGTGCAACTAAGAACAAAACACTGACTATCTGGCGACAGACATCTGACAAAACAAAACAACGCAATACACCGCTTGTGTGGCGATTGTCAGAACTACAAACTATTACATTACCAAATATGAGACAACTCTGTCAATTAGTTTGCCAGTTATGGACTTTTAAACAGTGGATACATTTTTTTGGACCCCTTGCATTTTGTTACTTGTTTCTAAAAATGTGAAAACCACTCATTCAGTACCTAAGAGTGAAAATGTGAAGGTTATGTAATTATCAGTAAAGTTCCTGTGTTGTTTTCTGCCAGTGCACAGTTGTTCAGGTATAAAATTAGTAATTTGCCACATTAAAGCTTTGTTCTGCAACTCTTAGATTAGGTGACATGATAACCTCAGATAAATTAGCTGTCTAAATTCATGAATCCAAGCTGATCACTGATATTTTGATATGCAACAATAAACTATGAGATGATTGAATACTAATTTCTGTAAACTTGCTATATATTAGTTAACAAATGTTCACTAAATCCAAAACCACTGTAAGACTCTTCAAGAACCAATTGCAAGAGACATAAGAGGTATAATTACAGGTCTATATCACTTCAAACTTGTGCAGATACCTGGATCTAGCAATTTGCGGGGATGTGAAATAGAATGCTCACATAAGCCACGTGACAAATGAAGAACATTGGAGGATACTGGGGAACTGCAGTCAGCCTACGGGTAGATGCTTATGAAACACTTACGTGACTCATCCTAGAATAATGCTTGAACATGTGAGACTCTTATCCCATAGGATTAACAAAGGATATTGAACATATATGTAGAAGGGCAGCACAAATGGTCACAAATTTGTTTGACCCATGGGAGGATGTTGCAGAATTGCTGAAACCATGACTGGCAGACACCTGATGTTTGATGCCAGTAGTCTGATGAAAGTGTACTTACAGAGTTCTAAAACCAGTATTAAGTGAGGGATATCCCCCCTCTGTGCCACTCCCATAAGGACCACAAGGAGAAAATTAGACTAATTGCAGTATGCCTACGGAAATTTAAGCACCAATACTTCACATGCTGCATGAATAAAATTGAACAGGAAGAGTCGTTAATATTTGGTACATTTGGAATTACCCTCTGCTATGCTCTTTGCAGGGATTTGCAGTAAATGTTTCTAGACCTAGTTGCAGTTTGAATCAGTTAGTCACCAAACCCAACCAACTACTCATTTTGCCATTGCATAGGAGCTATTCAACATTACTATTGAAATACAAGCACTGCAGGAGGCATGTACTTGATTTGTTCTTTAGCATCACTTGTACTTCAAATTGTTCATTATGCTTTCATACTGCATTACCTGGTATCTTGTGACGTGTCCACTCAAATATGCCTGCTGTTATGTTCCCATTTCTACTTTTTATTTTGCAGAAAATAAAAATAAATGTTCAATATTTGCTGAGTTGGTGAAATAAAACAAAACAAATATAGGCTGTAAACACAATATCTCTAGAGAAAATGTGATTCATGAGAGACTTCTTGCACCTCATAGTACACTATAAATAAATCAATTAAAATAACATTCTACAAACTCTACACATGAAATCAAAAGACAATAATTGTTTATCAGCATCATATATGTATATGTTCATAAGCAAACTGTGATTAAATGTATACAATCAATGTGAAACGTTACGAGTCTTTCTGAAACTGAATCACCAACACACATATATAACTTTGGATTTGTATTTACATGTAAACTATCATGTTTATACCATCCTACTGATAGAGATGCCACACACTTTGTAAAAGATACAGGAATGCAACAGAAGACAAGTATGTGCCTTGAGAAATGAAATAGTGAAGGCACGGGAGAACTAAATAGGCAAAAAGACAATACCCAGTAGAAATTCTTTGATGATACACACAAGATATCACATCTAACTGATGAAAAGAGAAAATATAAAAATACAGTAAATAAAGCTGGCAGATAGGGATACAGATATTTCAAAAATCAGATTGAGTGGATGCAAACTGATAGGGAGGAATGGGTTGGACAAGAAATACAAGGCTTTGGAAGCATGAATGATCATGAGCATAATAGATGGAGTATATAAAAATTAAAAATACATTTGCAGGAAAGAGAGACAGCTATATTATATTAAAGAGCTCAGATGGCAGGCCAGTACTAAGCAAAGAGGTGAATGCTGAAAGGGTTGAAGGAATACACAGAGGTTCTATGTAAGCAAAACACATTAGAAGACAGTGTCATAGAGAGAGAGACAAAACAATTCCACCTGGCGTGCAATTACTACAAGACAGATGAAATACCTTCAGAGTTCAAGATGAATGTGATAATTCCTACACCAAAGAACACAGGTACTAATGTTTGTGAATAATACTGGATCATTAATTTAATAAGTTATGATTCCAAAATAATTATGTGAATTATTCACAGAGGAAGGGAGAAACTACTAGAAGCTGGCATCAAAGAAGATCAGTTATGTTTCCAGAGAAACCTAACAACAAGCAAGACAATACTTACCCTATGTCTTGTCTTAGAAATAGGGTGAAAAAAGGGAAACCTACATTTATAGTATAGAAAAGCAGCTGTAGTAATATCAGAGGCACAGATGGAAAGCCAGTACTAAAAAAAGAAGGGAAACCTGATAGGTGGAAGGAATGCATAGAGGGTCTATACTCTGTGTCCCTCTTAAAAGTTGTTAGGTGCATTTTCTCTGATGTTTTAAGAAATATTTGCAATTTCGTTTCTGTAGTGTGTAGCTGAAGTCAGCTCAGTGTCAAAGGATAGTATCAGTTTGTTTCCCACATTAAAGGGGAGTTTTATGTGCCCATTTGATAGAACAGCCCCACATTAGTCTAGTGCTATATTCATTTTAGTGATATGTATCAACAGGGACAGTAAAATGGGAAGAATAACCAGTACTGTGGAGCGGCCATGTGCCACCACTTCAAAAATTATTTTCTTTCTAAGAAAACAAACTGTTACTTTCCATTGATACTGGGTGTTGCATGAAAGATGTGATGAGTAGTGTCTGTTTGGATGACTTCATCTACAAATTGCACAAACAAAATAGCAAATATCTGCCAAAGCACCAAGGAAAATGCACCTGATGACTTTTAGCAGAGACACCCTGTGTAATAGAAACAAACACAAGTATGATATTATAGAGAGAAGAGGAAATAATTGTAGATGAGATGGGAGATATTATACTAGAGATGAATTTGAAAAAGCACCAAAAGACCTGAGAGGAAACAAAGCCCCTGTAGTCGATGAAATTCCTTCAAAATTATTGAGATCCTTGGGAGACCCAGCCAGGACAAAATTATTCTGTCTGGAGTGCAGGATATGTAAGACAAATGTAACACCCCCAGACTTCAGGAAGCTACAGAGTAATTTGAAAAAGCACCAAATGACCTAAGTGGAAATAAAGCCCCTAGAGTAGATGACATTCCATCAGAATTATTGAGATCCCTGGGAGAGCCAGCCAGGACAAAATTATTCTGCCTGGTGTGCAGGATATGTGAGACAAGTGTAACACTTGTTACCTCTGGAAGAATGTAATAACTACAGTTCCAGAAAAGGCAGGTGCAAATACTACCAAATCATCAGTTTAATTTTTAGAATACTGATATTATATATCTAGAGAATAATGTAAAAAATAGTGGAAGCTGAAGTTGGGGAAGATTGGCTTGTGTTCTGTAGAAGTGTGGGAACATGTGAAACAATACAACTTATCCTTGAAGACAGGTTGAAGAAAGTGTTTGTAGATTTAGAGAAAGCTTTTGGCAGTGTTGATTAGACTACACTCTTTGGAATTTTGATGCTATCAGGAATGAAACACAGGGTACAGAGGTTATTTACAACATGTACAGAAACCAAACTGCAGTTATAACAGGTAGTTGAAAAGGGAGTGGGTTTGGGTAGTAGTTTCATTTGTACATTGAGCGAGAAGTGAAGGAAACCAAAGAGAAATCTGGGAAGGGAATTACAGTTCATAGAGAAGAAATAAAAATTCAAGGTTTGCCAGTGGTAATGTAATTCTGTCAGAGATGGCCAAGGACTCACAAGAACAGCTGAACTCAATGAATAGTGTCCTGAAAAGAGAGAATAAGATGAACATCAACAAAACCAGGCAGTTTTATGGAAAGTAGTGAAATTAATTCAGATGATGCTGAAGGAATTAAATTAAGAAATGAGTTACTAGAAGTAGTCAATAAATTCTGATATTTGGGAGGTAAAATAACTGACAATGGCTGAAGTAGAGATGATATAAAATGCAGATTGACAGCACCAAGAAAAGCAATTCTGAAAAAAAAAAATAAACATATTAACAGCGAGTATCAGTTTAGATGTTAGGAAGTCTAATCTGAAGAAATTTGTCTGAAATGTGCTGTTGTATGGAAGTGAAACATGAACAATTAGCAGTTCAAACAATAAGAGAATAAGTAACATAAATAATGAGGAAGTACTGAATGAAAATGGAGAGAAAAGAAATACACTGATGGTTGGTTGGTTGTTTCGGGGGAAGAGATCAGACTACGAGGTCATTGGTCTCATCGGATTAGGGAAGGATGGGGAAGGAATTTGGCCGTGCCCTTTCAAAGGAACCATCTCGGCATTTGCCTGGAGCGAGTTAGGGAAATTACGGAAAACCTAAATCAGGATGGCCAGATGTGGGATTGAACCGTCGTCCTCCCGAATGCGAGTCCAGTGTGCTAACCACAAATACACTGATGAGCCGAAACAATTATGATGGTCACAAGCTTAATAGCCTGTTGTCCATGTTTGGAACAAAATACATAATTGATTCTGTGTATCAGGGATCCAACAGTTTGTTAGTTGGTTTGTGGAGATATGTGGCAATAGATGTCTATGCGTAGGTCACATAATTCACGTAAATAATGGGCCACCGTTTTGTGTGTGATGTTGTGGTACCCGACAGCGACCCAGATGGGTTTCATAGGATTTATATCAGACAAATTTCGTCGCTGATACAACATGAGTTCACTATGATGCTCTTCAAACCACTATCGCATGATTCTGTTGAAATTTGACATCACCATAATGAAGACATCAAGCAGGTGGCTCACAGCTGTCAGTGGTTCTTTGATTACTACAGCAGGTCCCAAGCAAGCACAGGAGAATGTCTCCAGCATAATATTCCTCCCACCAGCCTGCATCCACAGTGTGCTGCATATTTCAAACTGCCATTCACCTTGATGACAGCAGTGGAGATCACCATTGACCTAGTGCAGCAAAAATATGATTAACTCAAAGAACTGACACATTTCCATTGACAATGTCAAATCCCAATGGTCCCATGCTCACTGCGATCATAACTGGTAATGTTACTGGGTCAACAGATGAACATGTAGGAGTGATCTGCTGCAGAGCACCATGTTCAACAATGTACAATGGAAAGTGTGCTCCATAAAACTTGTGTGTGTAACAGCATTGTGCTCTTTCATGTGACATACACTGTCTATTCTAATGTACAGAGCGGAAAAGCCTCCAAACCACACATTCTGTGGAGAGTCATGGATGTTTGATCATTTAATGCTTCTAGTACTTTTACGGCCCCTCTGGCTCTTTCCATAGATGCTCATAACAGTAGCACATGAATGTTTGACCAGCTTCACTGTTTGCAAGATACTCACAGGTTCTGAATAATAATAATCTGCCCTTTGTTGAAGTCTCTTATCTCAATGGATTTCCCGATTTGCAGCCCATATCTACACTAGGGCAATCCTCTGTCCATCTCTAATCTGCTTACATTGCTTACATACATTTGTTACCATGCCATGTGCTCACAACACTACCGGGTGGCATCCAATGTCATACTGGGCAATGGTCGTTATGTTCTGGCTTATCAGTGTATGATTCACCAAAAGAAGGGATCAGTTGACAGGAAACAACCTCACGCATCAAGGAATTACCAGTTTGGTAATGGAAGGAATTGTGGGTTGAATACAGTAAGCAGGTTCAGATGGAGGTAAGATGTGGCAGTTACACAGAGATGAAGAGGTTTACCGGTATACAGGATGGACAAGCATGGACAGCAGTATCAGTCTGTGGACTGGAGTCCATGAGAAATACTCAAGAATCCATCAGCAATAATTTTTCTAAGCTACTTCCTTCAAAACAGCTTAAATTACTGAAGATCCTTCCACTGAATCTGCCTGGCATGTGCCTTTTCTGATAACTGGATTTCAGTTCACTCTGGGTGTGTATCCATAGGTGTTTTATACTTGTGACTATTTTCAGTGATTTATGGGTCCTCCTGATTATATTACATTTGAGTACAATGAGATTGAAATGCCAGTCTCTACAGATAGATGTCTTCAATCTTCTGTAGTTTTGACTTCATTGTTGATACCAGAATGAGTAGATGGTAGAGCGCTTGCCCGCGAAAGGCAAAGGTCCCGAGTTCGAGTCTCGGTCGGGCACACAGTTTTAATCTGCCAGGAAGTTTCATTGTTGATAGTTTGTAAAAGTTTCATTAGCTAACAGTTCATTGTGGGAAATCAAAAAATTATGACTTGGTTGCATTTCTTTGTGTAATCAGTTATGAAGCATTAAATTTAATATGGTAACAATGAATCGTATGGTATTTAATTATAGTACTTAACTTTCATTTTCTTCTGGCATCAACAATGGAGATGTGTAACTACTAACCACATATTCAACAGAATCTGCTCCAAAGACAAATCTTCTAGCAACTACACCTCTGTCAGCAGCAGACCCTTCACCTTCCCAAGCAGCAGTGTTTGTCACCATAATCTGATGCATCAATAAAATTGTAAATAGCAGCTGCAGTTACAGAGTCTTAACTCGTGAACCACTATCAACAGAAAGTTGTCCCAAGAAATTCAATCATTTTAATATGAAACAAAGGATTTCTGCAGGAGGTTAAGCAGATTGTGCCTTAGCTTTTTGAGATGAATGTCCTTGCTACCCACCAGCAACCACAGTCCATGTAGTTGGCAGCCACATTGTGCATTGACATAGCAAGTGGCTACCAAACAGTGCCAACTATGCCCAAAGATTTCCAACATTGTGCACCCGGAATGTGGCAGTCATGTTGTCCTTCATTCCAGCATACAATTGCTGAACAGCACCGAGCATCTCAAAGGATGCCTAACACTACCACCACTGGCTATCACTCCCAAATGACAAATACACATTGTGACCAGTTGACTTCAATAGATTGCTGAGTGCTGCCCATCTTTCAGGATACTGAGGCAGCAGACAGACTGTGATTTGGTGCTGGTTTCATGCTCACTTCAGAAACACATCATGCAAGTGCTCTTCTCCTTATGAGCACCCACATGCCACACATGACCTTCACCAGGTTTTAGATGTCACGGCCTTATCAATGTACACCAACAGCCAAACCAGGTTAATGAAACCACCTTGTTTCCACCATCTGCCTTTCGCACCAGCCACCTCTATGTGCACAGTCATCATACTCACCAACATTTTTAATTGGACATGGTGTCTGAGATCAGTGCAATTCTGAATACCACTTCCCTTCCTTACGATGCAGATATCACATTGCAACATACAGATCTATTTCTCACAACATAGATCTTGGTAATGACAAGACTTTCTCATGAATTTTCTTGCAAGCTGATGTGAATGAACCCTTGATAGGGGCGGATATCCTATGCCATTTCCATTTGTGCCCAGCTCTATGACAGGGAGTGCTCCACTGTAGATCATCTGGTGTCATTCATGGTACCATTGGAAGATATCCATCACACATTGCTCCGCAACACACAGGCAGCTCCACATCCCCTGTGTATAGGCTTCAGCCATCTCATTACTCTTTCAGGGATCAACTGGTGGCAATCAATAATTTGAAGTGGTGCCAGAAAGGAACATCTCATATTGCAAGATGACAATTCCTCACTACAGGAGTTACTGCATAAGCAGTGCCACCAGTTGGTGGAGGCCAAACTTCAGCTTTCTTCATTATAGCCTTCACCTATTTCCACCACAGTGCACCTTCTGTCACAGGATTTAAGCTTCATGGATGCCTGGCATAAAGTGGAGGACCTACAAGTCAGAGTGTAGAACTTCTTTAATGACACTGGGGATGATAATGAGTGTAATTACCTTGGAAAGTTACTATCTCAGATGCTGCTAGCTTTGGACTCAGTGGGCACTAAAGGTGATGCCCACATATGTCACAACAGAAGAAGAATCATGGACACGATTCACAGTGTGTCAATCAGCTGGAATCTTCACAGACATCATTGCCTACCCACTAAAATTACCCTGATTCTGCATCTACAAAACACATACAGGTTAGTGCAAGTGCAACCAGTGACAGTCGTAGTGAACCCCGTATGTGTGCATTTGGTGTTCCCTAGCCATTGACCTATCATGGCATTGAGGATGATACAATACATAGAACTGAAACTACAGAGGGCTGCCTGACTTTTAAAAGGCACCACGTCTTTTTTCTAACAAGTTACAGATGCAAAAACCATGCAAATGACTGATTAACCAAAACCATTCTATGCCCTTGGAACAGTGTGTGACCTTCCCCAGTTCATTTGGCTTCAAAAAGAGACAATACATTTCAAATGTGTGGAGATCATAGGGCTCTCCATATCCAGACTAATCCTGATCAGTATCTGGTACCAAATATCCAAGAGTTTTCACATTCTTTATCCAGTGCATCAGTTTTCAGTATTATAGACTGCCTGAAGACTGACTTGCAACTATTCATGGCAATTTAGCACATTCCTAAAACTACTATTATTACCCTCTTTAGGGCATCTGAATTCTTACACAGGCTGTTCAGATTGAAAAATTCAGCACAGATGTTCCAGAGATACGTTGATTCCATATTGTGCAAGCTCCCATTTAACTTTCTGCGCCCAGACGACATGCTCATTATTTATTATTCAACACAAGAACAGGAAGAAAACCTCCAGCAAGTTTTTCAAGCCCTGGATCAGTTGGACATATTAATGAATAATGAGAAATGTCAGTTATGATAAAACATTGTAAGCCATGGGGTCATTCCATATTGTCAGAGGGGATTGGGCCAACAAAGGTTAGGACAGAATTAATTGAGCTGATGCCTAGGCCACAATTTAAAAGAAATTATGAGATTCTTAGGTGACATTTCACATTCATGTAAATAATTAGCTTCTATTTGCATCACATTCACAATCTGTGGAAATCCAAATTCCTCTAATAAATGAAATGTCACACTAAAACACAAAAGGGAATCAAAGATGGGCTGTGTTTAGAGGCAGTGTTATGAACTTTTTTTGCTTATCAAGTGACCATGAATTACTAGCTCTGTATGAGGTGCCAGATACTTTAAGGGAGATATGAAGGGTTGACTCGTAACAATTGTCACTGATTATTGACTTTTGGTTCATGCTATCCACAATTGTAGTCAGGACATGTCCCCTTGCCACTACAGACATCTATTGAACAGTTTTAACCAATATCGGGCATGTGAACAGAGAGGAAAATGTGGTGGCAGACTATATGTCTCGAATTCATGCTCTTAGTACGCTAATTGATTTCAGTGACTTGGCTGCAGCACAAGAACAAGACAAACAGTAACAGGAGCTACTACATGACTGCAACATGCAC
Organism: Schistocerca nitens; assembly: GCF_023898315.1. NCBI lineage: Eukaryota > Metazoa > Arthropoda > Insecta > Orthoptera > Acrididae > Schistocerca > Schistocerca nitens. The sequence goes on along the minus strand of NC_064618.1, from coordinate 751,217,551 downwards.
TCACAGGTGCAACATTTTAGGATACCTGAATCTCAAGTCTAGCTATGATGTGATACATCACAGGGCAGGCCACATCTCTTGGTCCCAAAGTCATTCAGGAAAATAGTCTTTTACAGCTTGCACAGTCTGTCACACTCAGTGGTTTTCCCCACTCTGAGGCTAGTTATGGAGTGGTTTGTGTGGCATGGGGTCAAGCCAGAGCCTTCACTGGTACAAAATGTTTAATGTCATGTAACCTATATCTGTGCACCATGGCTAGTATTTGTTCACAAACAGTCAAGTGAACACTGTCACAACATGCTACGAGATGACACAGCTCATGCCACCCTTCAGAAACCATATTCTGGGATCTTCAAGATCCTTCAAAGGAGAGAACAGACACTTCCCAGCTTAATAAAAGGAAAACCTTCAATAGGATCAGACCAATGCCTAAAGCCCACTTGGGTACTGACAGAGGAAGAACATGACAACCTTCCTTCACAACCTTTAAATACATCTGATTCCAGCTCTGCTGGCATGAAACTTCACACACTTACTATCATCCGCACAGCAAGGTTGCCATCTGTTCACCTGCTCCAAGCATGGAGCCAACAATGGCCCACCATGCTCCTGTTGCATCAGACCTCTTCACCTTCCAGCATTTCTCAATGATTATATGCCAGAGTTATATTCCAATCCTAAGCCCCCTCACTATGCATTGCTCCACAGTTGTGAGGGTTATACGAGGGGGGGGGGGAGGGGGGCGAAGGGAGCCACTGTGGTGGTTTTGACAAGATCCATCGACCAACAAATGGATAATATTATGTGAATGAGTGATGTCTTTTCTTTCATACATGTCCAAAGGAACAGACACCACATGGAATCTGCAGCTACAATAAATTTTATACAAACTGAAGGTGGAGGTGGAAAAAGGAAAGGAAAGTGAAGGAACTAATGATACCAGCTGCTTTGGGGCTTAATGCAGAATCAGTGGCAACAAGTGAAAATGTGTACCACATCATGATCCTGACCCAAGATCTCCTGGTTCCTGGGCAGTTGCATTAACCACTGCCCCACCCAGATACAGAGCTTTTCACAAATGAACAGACTATCTCAGAACCCTATCTGGCTGACCCACATTCCCATCTAGTGGCACAATATGCAGGCCCTATTTATGTCCTCCACGCTCGCTAATTTTAGATTCCTGTTGGAGGTCAAAAGCGAATGTGATCTCCACTGAAGATTGTGGATTAATTACACATTGAGGTACATAAATTGTATGAATTTATGGTCTCCATTCTTTTGGACATGTCCAAAAGAACAGACTCCATTTGGAATCTGCAGCTGTGGTACATATTATGTAATTTGAAGGTAGAAGTGGGAAGAAGGAAAGGAAAGGGGTTTTTTAGGTTAGAAGGCCTCGGGAAAGTACGGGGTGGGCTGCAATCACAAAGGGTGTATGGCAAATACAGGACGTGCTCGGATCAAGGAACAGTCGGAATTGTAGTTGTAAATTGTTGTAGTTATGCTGGGAAAGTCCCTGAGCTTCAAGCGCTAATAGAAAGTGCAGAAGCTGAAATCGTTATAGGTACAGAAAGCTGACTAAAGCCTGAAATAAGTTCTGCAGAAATTTTTACGAAGTCTCAGACGGTGTTCAGGAAAGACAGATTAGGCAGAATTGGTGGTGGAGTGTTTGTGTCTGTCAGTAGTGGTTTATCTTGTAGTGAAGTCGAAGTAGATACTCCGTGCGAAATGGTATGGGTGGAGGTTATACTTAACAGCCAAACTAAGTTAATAATTGGCTCCTTCTACCGACCCCCAGACTCCGATGATATAGTTGCTGAACAGTTCAGAGAAAATTTGAGTCTCATAACAAATAAATACCCCACTCATACGGTTATAGTTGGTGGGGACTTCAACCTTCCCTAGATATGTTGGCAAAAATACTTGTTCAAAACCGGTGGTAGGCAGAAAACATCTTCCGAGATTGTCCTAAATGTTTTCTCCGAAAGTTATTTTGAGCAGTTAGTCCATGAACACATACGAATTGTAAATGGTTGTGAAAACACACTTGACCTCTTAGCCACAAACAATCCAGATCTAATAGAGAGCATCATGACTGATACAGGGATTAGTGATCACAAGGTCGTTGTAGCTAGGCTCAATACCATTTCTTCCAAATCCACCAGAAACGAACGCAAAATAATTTTATTTAAAAAAGCAGATAAAGTGTCACTAGAAGCCTTCCTAACAGACAATCTCCATTCCTTCCGAACTGACTATGCAAATGTAGACGAGATGTGGCTCAAATTCAAAGATATAGTAGCAACAGCAATTGAGAGATTCATACCTCATAAACTGGTAAGAGATGGAACTGATCCCCCGTGGTACACAAAACAGGTCCGAACGCTGTTGCAGAGGCAACGGAAAAAGCATGCGAAGTTTAGAAGAACGCAAAATCCCGAGGATTGGCTAAAATTTACAGACGCACAAAATTTGGCACTGACTTCAATGCGAGATGCCTATAATAGGTTTCACAATGAAACATTGTCTCAAAATTTGGTAGAAAATCCGAAGAAATTCTGGTCATATGTAAAGTACACAAGCGACAAGACACAGTCAATACCTTCGCTGCGCAGTGCCGATGGTACTGTTACCGACGACTGTGCTGCTAAAGCGGAGTTATTGAACGCAGTTTTCCAAAATTCCTTCACCAGGGAAGACGAATGGAATATTCCAGAATTTTGTAAAGGATGAGCCAGACAATAAGGGATTTTACTTTATTATATGAGCCTCCAACCGGTAACTTCATTTTTCCATTGCGGCCAAGCCACGGCCGGCAGTGTTAGCTGCCTGTAAATTCTTTCGTCCCACGGTCTAGTAACAGGAAGTCAGCACCGAGAAAGGGCACCTTGTTCACGCGCCTCTCTCGTGTGCTGACGAGGTAACGCCGTCCCAGGCGTCGCTTAGCAGGCAACGCTCTGGAAAGTTCCCTGCCGCCCGCACGGTTTGCTCGGTCCTGACCAATCAGGGTCGAGGAAGCCGCGTGGTGTGTCGAACATACCCGGCCGCCCGTCGCCGGGCCCGCTCTCTTGTATTCTTGCTCACCCGCGAGTCGGATGCACGCCCTGTAGTATTGAACATCTCCCGCTTCTCCCGGTGCTGCGGCACTGTGGACTTAGTTTTGGCAGACAACCACTTTCGGTGGCTTCGCGAACAATGTTCGCCAAATTATAAGCTCTGGCTCACCCTCACCTCCCTAGGCCTATGTAGCCCCTTTTCATCATGCTTTAGCCAATAAATAGCCTTTCTCTAAAATTTACACTATTATTCCATAACGCCCACCGCCTGCCCATACCCGCCATCCTGTACAACTGGTGTCAGAAGTGGGATTCGAACCCACGCCCACAAAAGTGGACTGCGAATGATATGGTATACGGTAAGGTTTTTGTGCAATTGGCCGAGCTTCTCCGGTGAACAAGGTGCCCTTTCTCGGTGCTGACTTCCTGTTACTAGACCGTGGGACGAAAGAATTTACAGGCAGCTAACACTGCCGGCCGTGGCTTGGCCGCAATGGAAAAATGAAGTTACCGGTTGGAGGCTCATATAATAAAGTAAAATCCCTTACTGTCTGGCTCATCCTTTACAATTTGAAACATGAACAGCTGCTAGCATGAGTTTCTTAGAAGTAGATAACTTAGGGGTTGCGAAGCAACTCAAATCGCTTGATACAGGCAAGTCTTCAGATCCAGATTGTATACCGATTAGGTTTCTTTCAGATTACGCTGATACAGTAGCTCCCTACTTAGCAATCATATACAACCGCTCGCTCACCAATAGATCTGTACCTACAGATTGGAAAATTGCACAGGTCGCACCAGTGTTTAAGAAGGGTAGTAGGAGTAATCCATCGAACTACAGACCTATATCATTGACGTCGGTTTGCAGTAGGGTTTTGGAGCATATACTGTATTCAAACATTATGAATCACCTCGAAGGGAACAATCTATTGATACGTAATCAGCATGGTTTCAGAAAACATCATTCTTGTGCAACGCAGCTAGCTCTTTATTCGCACGAAGTAATGGCCGCTATCGACAGGGGATCTCAAGTTGATTCCGTATTTCTAGATTTCCGGAAAGCTTTTGACACCATTCCTCACAAGTGACTTCTAATCAAGCTGTGGGCCTATGGGGTATCATCTCAGTTGTGCGACTGGATTCGTGATTTCCTGTCAGGAAGGTCGCAGTTCATAGTAATAGACGGCAAATCATCGAGTAAAACTGAAGTGATATCAGGTGTTCCCCAGGGAAGCGTCCTGGGATGTCTGCTGTTCCTGATCTATATAAATGACCTGGGTGACAATCTGGGCAGTTCTCTTAGGTTGTTCGCAGATGATGCTGTAATTTACCGTCTAGTAAGGTCATCCGAAGAACAGTATCAATTGCAAAGCAATTCAGAAAAGATTGCTGTATGGTGTGGTAGGTGGCACTTGACGCTAAATAATGAAAAGTGTGAGGTGATCCACATGAGTTCCAAAAGAAATCCATTGGAATTCGATTACTCGATAAATAGTACAATTCTCAAGGCTGTCAATTCAACTAAGTACCTGGGTGTTAAAATTACGAACAACTTCAGTTGGAAAGACCACATAGATAATATTGTGGGGAAGGCGAACCAAAGGTTACGTTTCATTGGCAGGACACTTAGAAGATGCAACAAGTCCACTAAAGAGACAGCTTACACTACACTTGTTCGTCCTCTGTTAGAATATTGCTGCGCGGTGTGGGATCCTTACCAGGTGGGATTGACGGAGGACATCGAAAGGGTGCAAAAAAAGGGCAGCTCGTTTTGTATTATCATGTAATAGGGGAGAGAGTGTGGCAGATATGATATGCAAATTGGGATGGAAGTCATTATAGCAAAGACGTTTTCGTCGCGGCGAGATCTGTTTACGAAATTTCAGTCACCAACTTTCTCTTCCGAATGTGAAAATATTTTGTTGAGCCCGACCTACATAGGTAGGAATGATCATCAAAATAAAATAAGAGAGATCAGAGCTCGAACAGAAAGGTTTAGGTGTTCGTTTTTTCCGTGCGCTGTTCGGGAGTGGAATGGTATTGAGATAGTATGATTGTGGTTCGATGAACCCTCTGCCAAGCACTTAAATGTGAATTGCAGAGTAGTCATGTAGATGTAGATGTAGATGAATAAATGATATCAAGTGCATCAGGACTTTATGTGGAATCAACAGCAACAATGAAAATGTGTGCTGGACTGGGATTCAAACCCAGAATCTCCTGCTTGCAAGGTAGTTGTGTTAACCACTGTACTAACCATAAACAGTGCTTATTACAAATGTTTGGGTGATCTCAGTATGCTCCCTGGCTTCCCCACACTCCCACCTATGCCACCAATCTGGTCCCCATCCATGACCTCCATGCTCGCCAATTTTGGCTTCCTGCTGGAGGTCAAATGTAAATGTGCATCCTCACTGAAGGTTGCGGATTAACTGCCCACCAAGGAGTCTGTTCTTTCAGACATGTCTGACAAACACCATGCAGAATCTACAGCTGTGTTACATACTACATTATTAACACAACTGCCTAGTAAGCAGGAGATCCTAGGTCTGGATCTCAGTCCAGCATACACATTTTCACTCATTGCTGCTGATTCTGTATAAAGTCCCAATGTAACTGATATCATTAGTTCCTTCTCTTTCCTATCATTTCTCCCCCCTCCACTTCCAGTTTACATAATACGTATCACAGCTGTAGATCTCACATGGTGTCTGTTCTTTTGGAAATCTCTGAAAGGACAGACATCATGCATTAACATAACTGATTCACCTTCATAGGTAATTAATCCACAGCTTCCACTGCAGATGCACATGTAAGTTTGGCCTGCAGCGCAAGTCTAAAATTAGTGATCATGGTGGATATGGACAAGGACTGCGTATCAGCAGTGCTTGGTGGGAGTGGGGGTCAGCTTGGGAGTGTACCAAGTTAGTCCATGCATCTTTGATAAACACTGTGTCTGGGTGGTGCAGTATTAACACAGCTGACAAGTAAGCAGAAGATTCCAGGTTTGAATCCCTGTCTGGCACACATTTTCACTAATTGCTGGTGATTATGTATAAAATCCCAATGCGGCCTGTGGTGATAATGGATCAGAGGATATCAAAAGCTGTATCATAAAAAACAGCACCTCCTTGAACCCTAACTGGATTAGAACCATCCATGTTCAACTACTTAACTGACTACTCCGATCTGTTTCCCCTAAATTTTCTGCACCTGTAAATTTTGTCTTAACTGTAACTGGGAATACTTTACTTTTCTTCAGTATGGCTGAACATTACATTCACACATGCAAGTAAAAACCCAAAAACTATAACATTCTGAATGATCACCCATTAGCCCAAGTTAAATGGATTACTACTGATAAGATTTTCTCCTAAGCAAACTGAATAACTCTGGTTGTGTTTCTATCTAAAAATGCAATAGTGGATAATGCATAACATGCAAAATTCATCAGCAGAGCACAATAATCCACATGAGATCAAATGCAAAACAATAAAACAAGCAAATGCAGATAAATACTTACAAAATATATAAACAACAAAGCACTGGCAATTAAAAGCAAAAAAAAAAAACTGATAAAATTGATTAAATATTATCATGTTAACTGAATCCACCATTGCTTCTTGATAGAACAGCATTATAATAAATGAAAAGCACTAGTTTGCTTTTGTTCTACAGTATTAATTTATTGCGTGAACCAGTTTTCGGCTTACAAGGCCATCATCGGACACTTTTTGACTACTGTTGCCAAAGTAGTTACAATGTTTGTAAACAGCATTGGAAAAGTAGTTACACATCTAGACTGAAGCACAAAAGCACAGTAAATGATATCTTTGACAGTGTGGTGTATGGTAAAAATCTGAACAACAAATAATGTAAAGGGAGTAAACAGGAAAAACTTTAACACACATGTGGAAACTTATGACAACATAACAGTTTATCTTAATAAACAAAACCAGTAAAATAAAATAAAATTAGTTCTTCACAAGACTACCTCAGGAGGTACAAAACAAGGAGAGTGATAAACAAACTATTTAAAAGAAATAATTATCAGTTGTAATTACAGAATATAAGAATAACTTAAGCAATATAAACAAGATAAACAGAAATGAATAAATGCTGGAAAATGGAGGAATATGAGGGAACATACAGTAAATGCCACCTCTGAGAGTGTGGTGGTACTGCAGTTTTCCAGTTTTTGTTTGAAGTTTTTTCCTCTTTACTCCCTTTGTATTTGTTTATTGTTCAACTTTTTACTTTTTTCATTGCATCACCACCACTCTGTCAAAGATGTCATTTATTGTGTGTTTATGCTTCAGTCTAGATGTGCAACTACTTTTCCAATGTCATTTACAAACATTGTAACTTCTTTGGTGACAACAGTCAGTAAATGTGTGATGATGGCCTCTTATGCTGAAAGCCAGTTAATACAATAAATTAATACTGGAGAACAAAAGCAAATTATTGTGTAACTTTTACTTCATTGGTAAAATAGCAATATTGTTTTACCATTATATGAACTATGTTGTAAGTCTGTGACTTAGCAAAATTATTATGATTATGGAAACAAATAAGTTAATGGATGAAATCAGGTCTCAACTGTTATTCTGAATGTTATTATGACAATAAATCAAAACAGACTTGCAGTATGACACTTTATGAATCCATAAAATTAATTACTATGAAAGTTATTCTTGCTTATGCACATTGAGCTTTTACATCACTGATTAGAACAAAATAGTTTGTTAGTCCATGCTCATCAAGTGTGTGATCCAATAATGGCCTAGTCTTGCTGGGCTCCTTGATTAGGGAAACCTATTACAGATTTAACACGAACACTCAATGTTTGCAGGATTAACTCCAGTTTGCATCTTTGCATGGCATAACAAATGTACGACATGCTTTTTCTCCATTAACATGTGACGTAATGTGATGTCACAATGTTTGTTACACACATTAACAATCATTTTCAAGTTTATGATTTACGATCACAGCACAACACTTTTCACAATATATCTGTTGGCAGTACTAAAGTAAATCAAGTCAGTTGTACTCTAAATCATTACTCTGTTGTTTAAACAGAACAATAAGTACAGTGCATAGTTGTCTATGCAATCGCTTCAATCACATGGTAATCAGCACATCGTACATTCACAGTTAGAGTTCTTCATATCAATATGTGATACAAAAATGTATAACCATATTTTCTGTTTGGTTTCACAGTCTGTGGTATGCACTAAACAGATTGTGCTGTCTTCAATTGAAAACAGTATCTTTATGGAGTGCACATAGCCTACCAGTCTGTATACCTAAGTTTTATTTTTAATGATTCAAAATTTGGTTTTCTTAAGGGCTCCGATGTAGTGAAAGCTGTTTGCACAATACAGTGAGAATGTACTTAATTTATTAGATTACAAATTAGAGGCTACTGGCATTTTCTGTGACCTACCAAGACCCTTTGACTGTGTGGATCACAGCATTTTCTTAAGTAAATTAGAATATTATGTTGTTATTAGCAGTGCTGCGTGCTGCAAAATACCTGTGCAGCAAGCAGTCAGTCTTCATCTGAGTGGGAATTAATTACCAATGGTGTTCCTTAAGGTCTGTTGCTTTTTCTTGTGACCATTAATGACCTCTCCGCTGTTACATTGCCAGACGCTAAGTTTGTTTTGTTTGCAGATGATACAAACTTTGCAATAACTAGCAAGTCAAGTACAGATTTAGAAATGGCTGCTAATCAAATTTTCACTGACATTAATAAATGTTTTAAAGCTAATTCACTGTCACTAAACTTTGAAAAGACTCACTATATGCAGTTCAGAACCGGCAAGAGATTTCCTTCCCACATTTGTATAACATATGAAGGCATGCATATTGAAGACACTGATAGTGTTAAATTTCTGGGATTACAACTAGATAATAAATTCAGTTGGGAAGGGTACACCACAGAGTTCCTGAAGAACCTAATCAAGTCTGTATTTGCAATGAGAATGATGTCAGATGTAGGAGACATAAATGTAAAAGAATCTACATACAGGTACATTGCTTGCTTTCATTCTATTGTGCCATATGGAATCATATTCTGGGGTACTTTGTCAAAGTGAGTAAAAGTTTTAGCATGCATAAGTATGTAATAAGACTTTTCAGGTGTAAATTCAAGAACATGATGTAGAAACTTGTTCAAGAAACTTTGTATTCTAACCACTGCTTCTCATTATGTGTATTCCTTACTGAAATTTGTGACAAGTAATATATCTATATTTCCAACCAATGGCTCAACACATAACATCAATATTAGGAATAAGAACAATCTACATTATGACCTAAAATCACTTACCTTGGTCCAAAAATGGGTCCGATATTCAGGAACACAAATTTTCAATAAACTACCAGCAACATTTAAAAACTTGGTTTCAGATAACACACAGTTTAAACCAAGATTGAAAGACTTTTTGATAGGCAACTCTTTCTACTCTATAGACAAATATCTTAACAGGGACTGTTAAACCAGCTTAAGGTAAAAATGTATGTTTGATTTCAGTTTTGACAGAACTTGGTCACAACAACCAAGATTAGGTATTTTGTGTATGATAAATTTATTAAAAGTGCATAACTATGTTTCATTCTGACAGTGTATTAATTCTGTACATATTAGCAGTTCCAGTTTACTGTAATGTTTTCACCTACTGTGACAATCTCCTAACAAATGATCAGGGTAGTGAGTATTATATTCAAATGTTTTATGTTTTTTTTATTCTTTCTGACTTGTTCTACACCAATGAGAATCATCTATGTATTTAACCATGGTGCACACAGAGATCATAAATGCAGCACTGTCCAAACACTGATATTTTTCACTAGCCACAAACATGACGTCCAGCAGCACATAAGCAGCATAACAGTCACCTCCACTCTCTTCCTTTCTCCCAACTCTTTCTTGATGCCTTCTCTTTTGACCTATCAATATGATTCTACAGCACTCATGCACTTCAGTTCACATAAAATTTCCAAATATTCTGATTATACTAGTTTTCACTTTTATATGAAAGCACAGTTTCACATTACTTTGTTCACAGAAAATGAATCATATATAATGTGAACAAATAAGAAAGTACACAACATCAAAATAATTGAAAATAGCAATCAAATTTGCAACAATTACATATGTAAATAAAAACATATTTATAACAGGAACGAAATTTACAAAACTAATTCTGAAATAATCTTTTCAATCTATGATGGAAATAAAGTAGTAAAGAAGTAAAGGAAAATATAGTGAAAAAGAAAATTGTATAACACTCTTTAGAGTTATCTTCACAAGCTGCTATCTTTAGCTTCTTCCCTCTCCTTTCCTTTCTCCCCCCTCAACCTTTAATTTACATAAAATGCTGCACATTATGCATGTTTTCTGCTCTTTTGGACATGTCTGAAAGAACAGACACCACGTATTCATATAAATGATTTGCCTCAATGGGCAGTTAAATGACAATCTTCAGTGCAAATGCATATTTACATTCAAACTCCAGCAGGAATCTAAAATTAGCAAGCACGGAGGCCATGGAAAGGGATTGCTGATAGGTGGTGCTAGGTGGAAATGAGTGTTAGCCAGGGAGCATACTGAGGCAGTCTGTACATTTGCAATAAACACGGGGTCCAGGTGGCACAATGGTTATCACAAGTACCTGGTAATCAGGAGATTTTGGGTTTGAATCCTGGTCAGGCACACATTTTCACTCATTGCCACTGATTCTGCATAAAATCCCAATACGGCTGACATCATTAGTTCCTTCCTTTTCCTTTTCTCTCTCCCCCCCCCCCCCCCCCTTCCCTCCGCTTCCAGTTTACATAAAAACAATAACAGAAACAATGAGTAAGAATTTATCTCCACAGACATTTTTGTCTTTGTCTTTCTGTTTTCTTTATGAAATGTTGTCATGTGCTTTGGTGTAATGTGCTATGTAATTATTCCATGTGTAATCACATCAATAAAATTTGTAATTCATAACAATATTATGTGAAAATCATTCTACATACTCTCCTCTACCTAATTCCTGCAGCTTCATTAAATCTGTCGTGAAACTCTCTTTGCTTTAACGATAGTTTTATGCCCCATCTGTTAAATCATCCTGTGTCCTCCCCTTCCCTCACAATATTGCTCAGGACATAACTGGCTACAGTGAACAGTAAACTACTACTGACTTTTATTCATTGTCACATCACATTTTCAGCTTGTCTTGAGTACTAGAACCAAGTACATTGCCCTCAATGGAAATTGTTCATCAGAAACAAGGGTATAATCAGGTGTGCCCAGGGAAGTGTGATAGTACCGCTCCTTCTGTATACACATAAATGATCTAACAAATAAGGTGAGCAGGACTCTGTGACTATTTGCTGATGATGCTGTAGTTCACAAGAAAGTCTCTTCTTTGAATGACTGTAGAGCGATACAAGATGACTTAAACAAAATTTCTATTTGTTGTGATAAATGGCAACTTGCTCTAAATGTAGAAAAATCTAAGTTAATGCAGATCAGTAGGAAAAACTATTCTGTAATATTTGAATACAGTATTTGTGGTTTGCAGCTTGACACAGTCATGTTGATTAAATATCTAGGCACAATGTTGCAAAGTGATATGTAATGGAACAAGCATGTCGGGATGGTAATAGGGAAGGCAAATGGTCATCCTTGGCTTATTGCCACATTTTTACAAAAGCACAACTCATTTATAAAGTAGACCACATATAAAATACTTGTGCAACCCATTCGTGAGTACTTGGGGTACACATAAGGTCAGAGTAAAGAAATACATCAAAGCAGTACAGAAAAATGCTGCTACAGTCATTATTCATAGGTTCAATTGACATGTGAGTGTTACAGGTACAATTTGAGAACACAAACGGGCATCACTGGAGGGAAAACAATGTTCTTTTTGTGAAACACTCTTGAGAAAATTTAAAGAATAGGCATTTGCAGTTGACTGCAGAATTATTTTACTACTACCACCATACATTTCACATGTTGTCGTTATGGTCTTCAGTCCAGAGGCTGGTTTGATGCAGCTCTCCACACTACTCCATCCTGTGCAAGCTTCTTAATCTCTAAGTAACTACTGCAACCTACATCCTTCTGAATCTGCTTAGTGCATTTATCTCTTAGCCTCCTCTATGATTTTTACCCTCCATGCTTCCCTCAAATACTAAATTGGTGATCCCTTGATGCCTCAGAATGTGTCCTACCAACTGATCCCTTCTTTTAGTCAGGTTGTGCCACAAATTCCTCTTCTCCCCAATGCTATTCAGGAGTTCCTCTTTAGTTATATAATCTACCCACCTAACCTTCAGCATTCTTTTGTAGTACCACATTTTGAAAGCTTCTGTTCTTGTCTTATCTAAACTATTTATCATCCATGTTTTGCTTCCATACAGGGTCACACCCCATACCAATACTTTCAGAAAAGACTTCTTGACACTTACATTTACACTTGATGTTAACAAATTTCTCATCTTCAGAAATGCTTTCCTTTCCAAAGCCAGTCTACATTTCATATCCTCTCTACTTCTCCAGAAAGCAAAACTCATCTACTACCTTAAGAGTCTCATTTCCTAATCTAATTCCCTCAGCATCAAGTGATTTAATTTGACTACAGTCCACTATTCTCCTTCATGTTCATCTTATATCCTCCTTTCAAGACACTGTTCATTCCGTTCAATTGCTCTTCCAGGTCCTTTGCTGTCTCTGACAGAATTGCAATGCCATCAGCAAACCTCAAAATTTTTATTTCTTCTCTATGGATTTTAATTCCTACTCCCAATTTTTCTTTTGTTTCCTTTACTGCTTGCTCAATATGCAGATTGAATAACGTCAGTGATAAGCTACAACCCTGTCTTACTCCCTTTTCAATCACTGCTCCCCTTTCATGCCCCTCGACTCCTATAACTGCCATCTGGTCTCTGTACAAATTGTAAATAGCCTTTCGCTCCCTGTATTTGACCTGTTGCACATTAAGAATCTGAAGGAGAGTATTCCATTCAACATTGTCAAAAGCTTTATCTAAGTCTACAAATGCAAGAAACGAAGGTTTGCCTTTCCTTAACCAATCTTCTAAGATAAGTCACAGGGTCAGTATTGGCACTGCACATTCCAACATTTCTATGGAATCCAAAATGATCTTCCCTGACATCAGCTCCTACCAGTTTTTCCATTCTTCTGTAAAGAATTTGTGTTAGTATTTTGCAGCCATGACTTATTAAACTGATAGTTCAGTAATTTTCACATCTGTCAACACCTGCTTTCTTTGGGATTGGAATTATTCTTAAAATTTGAGGGTGTTTCATCTATCTCATATATCTTGCTCACCAGATGGTACAGTTTTCTCATGGCTGGCTCTCTGAAGGCTATTAGTAGTTCTAATGGAATGCTGTCTACTCCCGGGGCCTTGTTTTGGCTTAGGTCTTTCAGTGCTCTGTCAAACTCTTCAAACAGTATCATATTTCCCATTTCATCTTCATCTACATCCCCTTCCATTTCCATAATATTGTGCTCAAGTACATCAACCTTGTATAGACCCTCTATATATTCCTCCCATCTTTCTGTTTTCCCTTCTTTGCCTAGTACTGGTTTTCCATCTGAGCTCTTGATATTCGTTCAGGTGGTTCTGTTTCCTACAAAGGTCTCTTTAATTGTCCTGTAGGCAGTATCTATCTTACCCCTAGTGATATATGCCTCTACATGCTTACATTTTTCCTCTAGCCATTCTTGCTTAGCCATTGTGCACTTCCTGTCGATCTCATTTGTGAGACGTTTGTATTCCTTTCCACCTGCTTCAATTACTGCATTTTTATATTTTTTCCTTTCTGTGTATTCTTTAAATTTTCTCAATAGAGTCTCTTCTGTAACCAAAGGATTTCTAATAGCCCTTGTCCTTTTACAAGGCGTGTTTTTTAAGTAAGTAAAGTTTTGCCACACCACGACTGCAGCGCTGCGGTCGGCATTCTGCACATGCACACTGGGTACCTACATCTGTTGTCTATGCACTGACGACATTACAGTCTGATTCTTCCTTGTTTACATTGTGTACTGAATGTTTAAAATGCCTCCGATAATCATGAGTCCTGCCGACTGTGAAGTACAGGCTGTTATAAGATTTCTTAGTGCTAAAGGCCTAAAAGCGATCGATATTCATCGTGATATCTGTGCAGTTTACGGAGAAAACATTATGAGTGATGGAATGGTAAGAAAGTGGGTGATAGCATTTAAAGATGGCCGCACAAAGGTGCATGATGAACAATGGAGTTGGCGTCCTTTAGTCATTAATGAAAGTTTGGTGCAGGAAATGGACAATTAAGTGAGAGAAAACAGACACTTTATGATTTCCTCCTTGCAGGATGACTTTCATAATGTTTCTCGTAGTGTTTTGTATGGCATTGTGACTGAGTACTTGAATTACCGAAAATTGTGCGCATGTTGGGTACCATAAATGTTGACGGATGTGCACAAAACCAAATGTTTAGATGGTGCATTGACTTTCCTTGAGCTGTACCACAATGACGGTGATTATTTCTTAAGCCATATTGTTATGGGTGATGAAACATGGGTGGCCTGTGTCACACCAAAATCAAAGCAACAGTCCATGGAATGGCGGCATTCAGATTCACCCAGAAAAGTGAAGTTTGAGCAAACAATTTCCGTGCAGAAAGTCATGAGCACAGTTTTTTTGGGACAGAAAAGAAGTATTGCTTGTGGAATTTCTGCCTCATAATGAGACAATCAATGCAGCAGCTTACCTTCCCTCTTTCCTGACGAAGCAACCATTGGTTGCGAAAGCTAGAATTTTGTAGTATGAATGTGTTTGTTTGTGTTTCTATCGACCTGCCAGTGCTTTCGTATGGTACATAAAATTATTGAGATATCTTAGCACATCTTTTTATAATTTCAAAATGATACTTACTTAAAAAACACGCCTCATACCTACTTGATCCTCTGGTACCTTCACTATTTCATCTCTCAAAGCTACCCATTCTTCTTCTACTGTACTTCTTTCCCTTGTATTTGTCAGTCATTCCTTAATACTCTCTCTGAAGCTCTCTACAGCCTGTGGTTCTGTCAGTTTATATCAGGTTCCATCTCCTTAAATTCTCACCTTTTTGCAGTTTCTTCAGTTTTAATGTACAGTTCATAACCAATAGATTGTGGTCAGAGTCCACATCTGCCCCTGGAAATGTGTTACAGTTTAAAACCTGGTTGCTAAATCTCTGTCTTACCATTATGTAATCTATCCTCTTCCACGTATACAACCTTCTTTCAGGGTTCTTAAACCAAGTGTTAGCTATGATTAAGTTATGCTCTGCACAAAATTCTACCAGGCAACTTCCTCTTGCATCCCTTACCCTCAGTCCATATTCACCCACTACTTTTCCTTCTCTTCCTTTTCTACTATTGCATTCCAGTCCCCCATGACCATTAAATTTTCATCTTTTGCTTAAGGCCTGTGAATACAAGATAAGAAAAATTAGTGTTTGTGTTGAGGCATATAGATAGTCACTTTCCCCTCACACCATTTGCATGTGGAACAGTAAAGGAAAAGAAATGTCTTGTAGTGGTACAAGATACCCTGCACCATTGCCGGCCGCGGTGGTCTAGCGGTTCTAGGCGCTCAGTCCGGAACCGCGCGACTGCTACGGTCGCAGGTTCGAATCCTGCCTCGGGCATGGTTGTTTGTGATGTCCTTAGGTTAGTTAGGTTTAAGTAGTTCTAAGTTCTAGGGGACTAATGACCACAGATGTTAAGTCCCATAGTGCTCAGAGCCATTTGAACCTTAGCCTGCACCATTAGCCACATGGTGGGTTATGGAATATGTATGTAGATGTAAATGAATCATGTCAACTGTATAGGTGATCCCTTTCTTCCCACATGTGCTACACAGCAACAGTTTCCTATCCTTGTTATCATTCCTTATAACATGTATAGTTACCAATACCATAGCAGCCTTGTAGCCCCTGAATTCATCATATCCTTTAACTGAAGTAGATAACTTTAGGTGTATTCATCAACAGAAGATAAAGATATTAACCTCTTGAGCTGAATGTCATTTTTGGATAAGACATTATGTACAATAGCTCCTGAATCCCTGTCCCTCAAATATATACTTTAATTGCCTGTATCTCATAGGGTGAGTCAGCGAATAGTAATCTCCTCCTGTTACACAGAAAATTCCAACATTCTCCATGGTTTTCCTGAAGTAGTTTGCTTCAAGGCAAGTGATCTAGAAAAACATTCATTTTCCACGTTTGATCCAACTTTGGCGTTTAAATTCATCAATATTATTTCATATTGAGAAACTATTAAAACCTTACTAGATATTATTGAATACAATAAGTGCAGTGTCACATTGGCAACTTCTCTATCCTTCTTGTACATATTCCAAATAATATCAGAATTTTGGTGCTATTCACTATTGGTTTCATGTAACTTTCTGTTCCTAATGTTAAATAACTATTACTACCATTCCTGTCCAGGTCTAGGTTTTCCACAGTTTCCATAATTATTTTTCAGCTTTTGTTTTACAAAAAGTAACTTTTAGAAAAATATCCTTAAAAATTAATATCACTGCTGCTCATGTCTTGAAATTCTCTTAATTCATAGAGTGGATATACTTTCACTAGTTAAAGGACTTGGGCCAAAGATAATTAAGAAGTTTGTTAAAACATTTTAGACCCTATACCCAGGATGATGATTCAATTAAAATCTAATACTTGATGGAAGAAAAAGCTTGTGACAGTGAGAGAGAATGCACTGTTGTTTAAATCAAAGAACTCAAAACCAGAGGATGTGTGTAAATTAGTAGATTGAAAATATTGTTACAATTTTCCTTAATTCCAAGGAATTGGGTTACAGTCAATGTCTATTAAAATTTCAAACAATGATTCATGTTAAATGCCCTTGTAATTTGACTTGAAAATCAGGGCAAAAGTTCCTGATATCTTCTCCATTCCAGTGCCTGGAGCAGTCATGTCTACCACACTGAGTACAGCACCACCAACTGACTGGGCCATGCACAAACATTTGCACAGGATTTCCTTCCACATCTCATCCAGCCTACAAGAGCTCATCCATCACTGCTCTCATACCAGCTGTGATGTCTTACATACCAAACTTTTGGTGAAAATTCTTACCACCCACAACCCAAACTGCCACCCTCTTGCCCAGAACAACCAGCTATGAGGTTTCCTGCACCAAGTGTATTCTTGCTCCAGCCAAGAAACCAAATACTGCTTACAGCCCTCCTTTTTGTCTTCCTATTCAGCAGATTTGGCAGCTTAGGATTTCTGGCTGTTCTCAAAAGTGAAATTGTTGCTAAAGGATTAATCAAGACAACACCGGCAATTTCCAAGGGTAATTCTTATGATTTTAAATGTGGTTTTACAAAATATTTACTGTGATGTTTCAAATAGATTTGGTTCATTTCCATTGTTTTTCTGTAAAGAGATAAATAGTCTATATGTACATATTCTTAATGAACATACTCATTATGAATGCTGTCATTACTCTTTGTCAGTGCAGTATATGAAGCAGCCTCAAATGTTGCTCTCTATGTCTCTTCTACAGCAGATGCAGTTCAGTGCAATTTGCTGCAGTAGCTATGCATAGAAAGGCATTAAGAAGTTTTTGTGAATTTCTCTACCTTGATTCATAGAGTCAACATGATTTCAATCCTCTACTTCAAATTAGTGTGTGGCAGCCCATCAGCAACTGCATTAACTTATATAGCAAAAACTCTGGTCACTGGCACAGCTATAGACTGCAGAACAGTCTTTGCAGCAGTTTGGCCTAAGCTTTTGATGCACGTATGCACATGTTTTCTTTGTATTGCTACTGGACAATAAATTGCGTATATTTTGCATTTCCTGTCTCAGTCATTCGACCATGAGTATCCTCATCTGTGTGCCTCTGGTAGTGAATTCAACTCATTTGAATACCAACAAGATGCCATTCAACAGACATGCCACCTTCATTTCATGTCCCTCCCTGGTAGCTAAGTGGTCAGCGTGACAGAACATCATACCTAATGGCCCAGGTTCGATTCCCGGCTGGGTCGGAGATTTTCTCCGCTCAGGAACTGGGTGTTACGTTGTCCTTATCACCATCATTTCATCCCCATCAATACACAAGTCACCGTCGTGGTGCCAAATTGAAAGACTTGCACCAGGCGAATGGTCTACCCGAAGGGAGGCCTTAGCCACATGGTATTTCCATTTTACCTCAGCGTCACATGAAAACCACTTCACCTATAAGGGGCATTTGAAAAGTCCATGCAAAGTCCCAGAGATGGCACCACCAGCACATATTGAGGCCATGTTTAGTTAGTAACATCTTTGGAAAGAACACGCACCAAGTTTCAGCCATATTGGTCTATTTCTTTGTGTTTGGTATTCGTGTGAATCAAGGAAGTCGAGTGATTGTCAAAAAATGGACAAAAAATAATTTTGTGTGGTTATTAAACATTACTTTATGAAAGGCAAAACACCTCAGGAGACTAAAGAGAAGCTTGATAAAATTTACAATGACTCTAAACCTTCAATCAGAAGAGTTTATACATGGTTTCAAAATTTTCGGAGTGGCCATATGGGCACAAGTGATGCTGATCGTTCTGGACATCCTGTAGAGGTTACGACTCCAGAAATTATTGATAAAATCCATTATATGGTGACGGATGACAGAAGAGTTAAGGTGCATGAGATTGATAGTGCTGTGGGCATCTGAAATGAACAGGTATATAATATTTTACATAGACATTTGGACATGAGAAAGCTGTCTGCAAGATAGAGCTGTTCATAAAATTAATAACATAACAGGCCCTCCAATCTGGCACAAGGCATGCAGATTAGCTCTGGATAAACTGTGCATGGCCGAGCTGGCTGCACAGGGTGTTTTGTTTTAACTTGAGACAACTAAATGTATCAAAAACAATGCATCACATGAAAAAAAGGTTCTAGTTGGAAAGTTAATATTAGTAAACAAAACATCTGTCTGTGCTATGAATGGCCAATTTCCAACCAACCCTCCTGTATAGGAGGATCAACTTTATATTTTCAGATGGGAAACCCACATCTTTAGCGCATATTCAGATTCTATACCAAAAAACATGTGTAATTTGCTGAAACCATTGTTTTCCATTTGTGGTAGATGGCACTGTAATCAGCAAATTCATGTAAGCCTGTGGAACTGACTTATTTGATACATCGTGTAATCCTTTGTGCTCTAACGGATGATATTTATGTTTGAAATATGCTTTAGCGTTGCAAGTTTGATTGCACAGTACCACATGGTTAGCCATTTCATTGTCTGGTTATAAACTACATTTAACATGATCTAGGAACAATTTTGCGCATGGAACAGTTTTCCGTTCACATCAGGATGGCTGAGATCACTGAGCCCCTTGCCTGTCACCATTATGGTGCTTGATTTCAGTGAGTCGCCTGGCCTCTCACCATTGGGATGCTTGGTTTAGTTGAGTCCCCTTGCCTCTCATGATCAGGGTGCTTGATTTTGGTGAGTTTCCATGGCTGTTGCACCTGTCACTATCACTTCATTAACATTTTACCTTGTTACAATGGCTGTACTTTGTATTGTGCTGATAGCTACATAGCGGCCAGCATGATAGCTGCAGCAGTTAGATGGGAACACATACCAAAATGAGTCACCCTGACAGCAGGATCTGAGAGCAACCATTAAAATCAAGCATTTTGGAACTCACCACAATAAACCCTATAGGGAATGGAAAACTATGTTGCAATACAAACAGCTTATTTACCAGGAATATCAATGTTTATCTTTATTATTTATGTTGTACAATCACATTTGCAACACTCAAGTAAAGTTTAGAGATCATTATCAACTGCTAGAAGACAAAGGTTTACATTTACATTGTAAATGAAATGTACAAAGAAAAGGATCATTCTTAATCGCAAAAACAGGTACTGTTATACTTGATATTTTTCAATTACAGCACAATCTTCATGAATGGGAAACAATGGTTTGACTAAACCACACATATTTTTTGGAATGGAACCCAAATATGAATAAAAATGGGCAGTTCCCTTTTGGAAACACAAAGTTGACTCTGCCCACACAGGAGGGTTGGTTAAAAGGTAGCTAACTGTAGCACAGACAAATGTGCCTCTTACTGATATCAACTTTTCATCTAAAACTTTTTTTGTACAATGTATCATTTTTGAGATATTTGGTTCTCTCAAGTTGAAACAAAAACCCTGTAAATGAGTTATTACATGATGATGTCATCAGATAGTCTGACAGTACTTCGGCATGCCCATTCAACTTGTACCCAAAAAGAATGGTATACATAGTCTGTGCAGTAGCAGGTGTCTCCTTGTTCAGTGTGTTGGGCTGTGGTAAAGCGTCTTGCATATTCCCATGACTCGAGAGGATATCCTAAACATGGCTACTGTCATCCCTTTTGGAATTCCTTTACATGCCATATCAACTCAAAAATGCAGCACAGATTTGGCAGCTGTTCATAGACAATATTTGTATCAACTTTTTCTTTTGCTACACTTTCTTAGATGACTTTTAGCCCTCTATACCTATCAACATGAACACAAAGAGCACCTCAAACAAGATTTTTTTGGTCTAAACAAGCTCACTGTCATAGTCAGTTATGATAAATGCCAGCTGTGACAGTCAGAAGTTAAATTCCTTGACCATTCAGTTAGCAGCAATAGCACACAGGCTACAACAAAATGGACTGATCTCATTAGTCAACTAAAGTGGTCACAGAACTTTTGAGAATTACACCGTCTTTCCCCCTCCCTCATTCACGGACAAATTTCTTTGTATGGATGCCATCACACACACACACACACACACACACACACACACACACACACACACACACCCACACACACACACACAGACTCTCTCTCTCTCAATTTATCACTGAGTCATGTAAGACAGAAAGAGCCTGCTTCAAACAAGAGAAATGAGTCACTAGACTCTTCCAAAAATACACCTTGTTCTTGGATTGCATGGAGTAAATTACAAACTATAATATATTGTGTTGCTCACAACCATACTCCATCTTGAAACTTCCTGGCAGACTAAAGTTGTGTGCCAGATCGAGACTTGAACTTGGGACCTTTGCCTTTCACGGGAAAGTGCTCTACCAACTGAGCTACCCAAGCACGACTCACACCCCGTCCTCACAGCTTTAATTCCACCAGTACCTCATCTCCTACCTTCCAAACTTCACAGAAGCTCTCCTGCGAACCTTGCAGAGCTATTTCTGCGAGGTTCATAGGAGAGCTTCTGTGAAGTTTGGAAGGTAGCAGACGAGGTACTGGTGGAATTAAAGCTGTGAGGAAGGGGCATGAGTCATGCTTGGGTAGCTCAGTTGATAGAGCACTTTCCCATGAAAGGCAAAGGTCCCGAGTTTGATTCTCAGTCCATCACACAGTTTTAATCTGCCAGGAAGTTTCATATCAGCGCACACTCCATTGTAGAGTGAAAATTTCATTATAGAAACAACCACCAGGCTGTGGCCAAGCCATGTCTCTGGAATATCCTTTCTTCCAGGAGTGCTAGTTCTGCAAGGTTCGCAGGAGAGCTTGTGTGAAGTTTGGAAGGTAGGAGACGAGGTGATGGTGGAATTAAAGCTGTGATGATGGGGTGTGAGTTGTGCTTGGGTAGCTCAGTTGGTAGAGCACTTGCCCATGAAAGGCAAAGGCCCTGAGTTCATGTCTCGGTCCGGCACACGGTTTTAATCTGCCAGGAAGTGTCATATCAGTGCGCACTCTGTTGTACAGTGAAAATTTCATTATACTCCATCCTTCTTTTCTGCTTTGTAATTGATCAACCTGATTATTTATTTGTAATAATGTTATGTTGCCTGAACTCTTTAATGGAGTAATGTTTTAAATTTATAGGGTTCCTTTATGTTTTTGATGTCTTTTGGTAGTTTATTGTATATCTTGACTCCTTGGGAAAACATAGGGGTTTGGGTCTTTGCTCTATTATTCTATCTATGTACGAGCAATCACTATATCTGGTACGATGATCATGTATGGATCTGTTTGCTGCACATTGCCCAATTTTTTTCTGTATAAAAACTGCAGTTTGAAATATGTACTCACTTGGAACAGTCAGAATAGCACATTTCTTGAATATCTCAATGCAATGGACCTTTTTATGACTCTTGCTCACTATTCTGTTGGCTCATTTTTGTAGTTTGAACACATTTTCCACATTCTGGGTATTTGGACCTGTAAAGTCTCTTAGCAAAGACATATTATGTAATAAAGAGAAAGCATTATGTGTCATGTTTTGTTCTTGTATAGAATTATGTACTGTATTTTTTATTTATATAATATCTGTGTCGGCAAGTACTGAAACCACCACAGACGACACTTATTAAATATCATTCAAAGATTAGAATATGTGACTAGTATTAATAGTACAGAACGAACATTAATTTCTCTGTCGTCTTCTTGGAGTTACGTGAGTAGGAAGAGCCTGTGACATTATATTGTACGCTTGCGTAGCATTCTTTTGTCAAGATTGTGAGAGGGACGCCATTAGACATAGCTTGGGAAAGGTGTGTAATAACTTGATTTGTTTAAATGTTTTGAATAGAGTTACTTAGTGAAACCTTGCATTATGATTTGTAATAAGCTTGCCTGGTATTTTATCCCATCCCTTTAAGAAATTTTCAGTTATTTAAATATTATTCTTGGTGCAGAGTTGCACTACGAATGAACGAGCCGCTGCCGCAGCGCATTCAAACTGCATTAAATGAAACCAATCATACCGCAAAGAAGCGGGCAGGTAATAGTGAAGTAAAATTATTTCTTTCAGCTTTCGGAATTGCAGAGCAGAGCAGCAGATTTTATGATGTGTTTTACAGGTTGACGCGGGCTGCTGATAATATATTATTAACAGTGCAAAAAGATAATTTACCTTCATAACATAAAAGAAATCTTGCTGTGCGTAGTTCTGGTCTGGCCAACCTTATAGTAAAAACATCTTTTTCTATGACGATAGTTTCATGTTCTCGTGTTAGTCGTGGCACTTATTGGTGTTTTACTGTTAGCAAAAATCCACTGCAAAATTTTGATGTTGAACAATCACTGCGTACTGTAACATCAGTATTGATAATGAAGTAATTTTCATTAACCTTTTCAATAACTATAAAGTAAGGAAGATATGTTGAACTTTATAGCAAGTTACAGTAACGAAAAAATGTTCCTTTAATAGAAAGCCAGATTCAGAATAATAAGAACATAATATATTTTGTTTTGTTGAAAATTAATGATCCAAAGAAAGTCATAGCACAGCATCACTAAAAGGTATTTCGGGGCTCTTTTTGTAGCAACATATTTTATCTCATATATTAGTTGTTACACGAGTAATAGCAAAACAAAGCAAATAGTAAAGAGCCAGCGAAACTAACCCCAGAATATTATGCCATAACAGATGACAGAATGTATGTGTGCAGAGTATGTTGCTTTTCGGCCTGAGCTTTTAGACACTTTGGTTATTAATCATAAGGCAAAGAATGCTGTGCTAATTCTTTCTCTAAGTACTGTGAAATGTTCAGTCTATTTTAACTATCGATCAACATACATACCAAAAAATTTTAAGCCAGCTGCACACTCTGTGGTTTCATTATGTGCTTTAAGTTTTATTGTATTAGTTTTTTGTATTTATGTGGAAGTTCATGTTATTAGTCTTTTCTGCATTAAGAAGTATCTTATTGTTATTTGACTAGCTGCAGATTGCCATAACTGCCTTTTCAGCTTTTACTCCTAACATTCCTCATATCCTATCTGTGATTATTATATTGCTGACATCAACTAATAATACAGTTTCTTCTTGTGTGACCCACAGTGAGAAGTCATTAATATAAACAAGAAACAATATCGGGCCTAACATGCTCCCTTGAGAGACTCCAGTCTTCAAATATTCTTATCTGAAAGTTGTTTCACCATATAATTTGAGCACTTGAAATTTAGGATATCTGCATCCTCTGCACTCTGTCTCCTATGTGAGACCTAAACCATATTTACCACCACCCTTATTCCTAGTGCTTCAAGCTTACCTGGAAGTATTTCATCATCAAATGTGTCACATGCTTTACTGAGGTCTAGAAAAATGTCTGTTACTTGTTCTCCTTTATCTGTGGTTCTAAAACTACTTTTGTGACACTCATTTTTGTAGATTTTGCTTCTGTTCAGTTTACAGACCTGAAACCAAACTATTCTTTGAACAGAATTTGGTATTTATTTAAACAGTCCATAAGCCTGTTTTTTGTAATAGTTTCTGCTATTTTTGAAAAGGAAGACTTTGTAGAATAGAATAGAATTTTCTGTAGCACTCATTTTATGTATGGGAAGAACATGCTTTAGGAAATCAGGGAAGCAACCTAACGAGAATTACTCATTTATCATGTCTATTATGGGTGCTTTTAAGCTGTTAATGTAGTCTTTTAGTAGACGCACTGGAGCTTCAACTAGACCTGTGAACATTTTACTCTTAAACGTATGTACAGTTCTACGATGTTCTCCCCAGTGGTGGGTAGCATCAGCATTGTGTAAGGTACAAAGTTCTTAATAGTAGTATGTAGTACCTTTGAAAGTTATTCTTGCTGTCTGGTTGCTATATTACTAAAGTAGTTGTTTACAAAATTGGCTATGTCCTTAGGCTTATCTATTAAGCTGTCTTTATTTCTAATTGTTATGTTCATCTGCTTTGGCTTTTTGTTTCCAGTTTATTGTTTTACTGTATTCCAAATGACTTTGCTTTTATTGTTTCAGTTCTGTATGGTCTTACCATTTTGGATCCGTTTTGCTTCCTGTAGCCATTTGATGTATTTCATTTTGTATCTGAGAAAGAACCATAAGAAAGCTGGATCACTCTTATTTTCCTTAATGGAACTGAGATACTTGAGAGTTTCAGAGGATTTTCTGATACCTTTTGTCATCCAGATATTTCTGCTATATTCCCAAAAAATGGAATGTTACTACTGTTGCAGCTGATGATTTCTGCCCTGCTTCTGGTAATGATGCTGCTTCCATCCCCAACATCCTTCTCCTTTTGCCCACTTCACTGCATCCTGGATCTTCTGTTGCTACTGACTTTACATTCTCTGTTGTTACCGCTGTTGATGTAGCCATTGATGCTGACACTGATTCCCCTTCTGCCCATGTTATTAAAGTTGCTACAATTACAACTGTTGCTTCAGTGATATATAAATGTAGGAGGTTAGGCTTATCTTTGGTAGACATTTGCTGATTGCATTCTTGAGTGGAGCCTCTTCTGTCTGAGTTTTCTGTTGTCTCCAGAGGAATTGGATTGTTTATTTCACTGTTTATGTAAATAGAAATATTATTTGCCTTTTTTGTTTATGTGAATTCCAGCTTTTGTGAATCACATTCTTTCCAAATCATCTGTATCTAGAAAGAAAACATTATCCATTGATCTGCAGATCTTTTGGTAAACCCTGCTGGCTCTTTGGATTTCCTTGTTCACATAGGACCATTCCATTAGATCATGCCTATTAGTTAAGCCAATTACAATAATTTTTTGATCTTATATTGTGTTTAACAATGTTTTCGGTGTTTGTACAGCTTCTTGGCATGGTTTTTTTTTTCTTTTTCTTTTTTCCATATACACCCACGTCGGCCGGCCGGAGTGGCCGTGCATTTCTAGGCGCTACAGTCTGGAACCAAGCAACCACTCTGGTCGCAGGTTCAAATCCTGCCTCGGGCATGGATGTGTATGATGTTATTAGGTTTGTTAGGTTTATTAGTTCTAAGTTCTAGGCGACTGATGACCTGAGAAGTTAAGTCGCATAGTGCTCAGAGCCATTTGAACCATTTGAACACCCACGTCATGCAATTGCCACTGAGGCACCAAGGCACCGCTCGTATATGCATTAGCAGGCAAACGCTCAACAGGCAAGTGAGATATTGAATGGTATCCATAAATGCAACAGGCATTTGAGCAAATTAGAGACCTACTTTCTCAGGCTATGACGTTGGCACACACACTACCCACTGACACCTGTCAGTCTCTTCTGATGTGAGTGATTCTGTGACCAGAGCAATTCTCCAACAGTTGATAGCAAGAATACAACAACCACACCACTTCTTCTTGAACAGGTTGAGGATCCCAGTGCAAGTGGTTGACTTACGACGGAATTGTCAGTGGTCTATGAAGCAGTATGTCATATCAAATATGATGCTGAGAGCAGGCCTCTGACTACCAACACAAATTATTGGCCCCTGGTACATTCCACCCAGACTCCATCAAAAGATCACTGCACATGGTATTTTCACCATTTAGGTTATATTGTACAGTTCTCAACCAATGTTCAGCATCTCTATGGTGCAGACAATGTCATGGCACCCTATCTCTCTTGGATCAACACAGTGTCATTGAATACTGACTATGACAAACTAGCAGAAACATAACTACAGGACACACAATGATGCAAACTCCTACAAAACACTGCAACCAATTTGCACATAGAATGCCATGCCATGGCTCATTAACACAGGTGTTGTGTAACATTTCACAGAATCATCAACCACTTGTATCACTCAGTATGAGTAGAGTCATATGTGATAAACCACACTGGCTGTTCCTTCTGGGCATACATCCAGCAAGACTTGTCACAGGACACTTTGCGTAGCCAAATGTCAAAAGGGATTATAAAACTTGGACCTCATCATGTGTCACCCACTAATGCTCCAAGATAGGATTGCATGCACAGGCACAACACTGCTGTTGTGCAATCCCTAAAGGGCACTTTTAGCATGTTCACATGGACCTCATTGTGTCCCTCCCAGAATGAGGTGGTATCTGTTACATCCTCACAGCAATTGACAGGGTAACTCACTGGGCTGAGGCTATACCAGTACCTGACATTTCAGCAGAAACCATGGTGAAGGCATTTTCCCATCCATGGATTTCCCATTTCAATCAATTGTCTCCATAATGACTGATCACAACAGACAATTTGAATCAACACTTTTGACCAGGCTCTGACACTTGTGTGGTGTTCATTCAGCACTTCCAAACTATAGCGTACCATGTTTGAAGTTATGGTCTTGTGGAGTACTAGCACGGAACACCTGAAACATTTCTCAGGTGTGACAGAGCAGAGTATGTAGAGGCCCTACCATGAGTATTTTTAAGTGTGTGTTCAGCATATAAGGAAGTTCTCCCCACATTCCTCACAGAAATCATTTATAGAGAACCACTAAGTCTACCAGCAGACTTCACAGAGCCATCTACCACCAACAGATAAAGAGCTTCTTATGCTCATCTACAAGGTGATGTGGCATATTGCTTGTCTCAAGATATGATCTCCACAACCACCTGCTTCACATAAAATATTATTGTAATGTTGAGCAATAACACTGAGAACTTAAATGTGGAAGACAGGCTAACATGCAAGGCAGAGATTACTACTAAAACACTACACATGAGTTAATAAGAGTATAAGGCCAAATAGATAGTGTGAACCAAGGACTTGTTGTAGTGTTAGTTCCCACCTGTGAAGTTCTGAGAAACTGGTGTCTGGAGAAGAATCCAGATGGAACATGTGGTGCAACAGGCACCAAGATCATAACTCTCATTTTGTACAGCATGCTCTGTAGCAGGATATCGTGTGCTGCCTGTGTACACCCTCTGCCTATGGCCATTCATCCTGATTGATAACTGGGCAGTAGTCATGCTGATGAAAGAGGCCAAACAGTGTTTACATAACTTCTGGTATATGACGTGTCATTTCACGTGTGGCTCTCCCTTTGATAGTATATGTTTTGCCAGTTACAGGGCTAGAATAGGTGGCAGTAGGAGTGTGCATAGGGCAACACACAATATCCTGTTGCAGAGCATGCTGTACAACATGACAGTCATTATCTCAGTGCCTGTTTCACCACATACGCCATCTGGATTCTTCCCCCAGACACCAGTCTCCCAGAATTTCACAGTTTGGAACCAGCATTAAAACATGTATTTGGTTCTCACTACCCATATGGCCTTAATTTACGTTAATTCTTTCTGTCTTAGCATTTCTTCACAGTAATTACTCCTTTCTTCACTCCATTTTTGTTTTCTTCCTCTATCGTTTTCTGACTTGTGCACAATGTTTTAGAAGTAATCTCTACCTTGCATATTACCCTGTCTTCTATCTTTAAGCTCTCAGGTTTTCAAATCTTGTCCGGTGCAGTCCCCAACAATCAGTTTTCCCTTCTCAACCTGTCCAGTAAGTGTCCCTTGACCTGGAGTTCTGAGTGACTTTTCTGAATTGTACACCTTTCCCTAAACCTCTGCAGTCCTTTTTCTCCAACCTTCTTCCTTCCCCTTCAACTCTTCTGTCAGAAGAAGGAGCCACTGGCTACAAAAGCTTGTAAAAATTAAATCATTTTGTGTATGTGTGTTCCCCTGCTGCCACTTGGTGAGTAGATTTTTTGTATATCCTTTTACACAGTATATTGCATGTGGATTATTTCTCATATTATAGTGTGACTGTCTTATACTGGAAATGGACTGTGGAACAACAAATTATACATGGAGAATTTGGAAAAGCACAGAATGCAATGTGATATTTTACTACAGGTATATATTGTACAGTATTTAGTTTAAAAGTACATTAGAAGTAAAATATTTAAAACACTTATCAAATACAGTAGTTAAATAAAATTCACTCAGATGATTATCAAAAAATAACACTACAGTTATTTCTACTAAAGCAGTACTGCACTATGCAGTATAAAATATACTACAAAATAAACAGCTATTTTTTAAATCTACAGTTCATGATCAATAAATTGTGGTCAGAGTCCCCATCTACCTCTGGAAATGTATTACAATTTAAAATTTGGTTCCAAAATATCTCTCTTACCTTTATATAATCAATCTGAAACCTTCCAGTGTCTCCAGGTCTCTTCCTCATATACAACATTCTTTTTTGGTTCTTAAACCAAGTATTAGCAATCTGAAATGAAATTTTCAGTCTGCAGTAGATTGCACATTGATATGAAACTTCCTGGCAGATTAAAGCTGTGTATGCTGGACTGAGACTCTAACTCGGGACCTTTGGATACCACAGGCAAGTGTTCTACCAGCTGAGCTATCCAAACATGACTCATGACCCATCCTCACAATTTTACTTCTGCCAGTTCCTCATCTCCTACTTCCAAACTTCACAGAAGTTCTTCCATGAAACCTTCTTTCAGAACTGTTGGTCCCACAAGTTTTTGAGGGAGAACTTCTGTGAAGTTTGGAAGGTAGGAGGTGAGGTACTGGCAGAAGTAAAATTGTGAGGATGGGTAGTGAGTCATGTTTGGGTAGTTCTGCTGGTAGAGCACTTGCCTGTGAAAGGCAAAGCTCTTGAGTCTGAGTCTCAGTCCAGCACACAGTTTTAATGTGCCAGGAAGTTTCAAGTATTACAAATGTTTAAATTACACTCAATGCAAATTCTACAGCACAATGAAATTTTCATCTCCCTTAACTATGTTAATAATTTCTTTAATTACATCATACATTTCTTCATTGTCTTCATCATCTGCAGAGCTAGTTGACATATGAACTTTTATTGCTGGTGTAAGTGTGGGCTTAGCATCCGTCTTGGTTACAATAACACATTCACAATGCTGTTCATAGTAGCTTTCCCACATTCTTATTTTCTTATTCATTATTAAACCCACTCTTGCATCATCCCTACTTGACTTTGTACTTATAACCCTGTATTCCCCTGACCAGAAGTCCTGTTCCTCTTGCCACCAAACTTCACTAATTCCCACAACATTTAACTT
The DNA here is from genome assembly GCF_023898315.1 of Schistocerca nitens. Classification (NCBI taxonomy): domain Eukaryota; kingdom Metazoa; phylum Arthropoda; class Insecta; order Orthoptera; family Acrididae; genus Schistocerca; species Schistocerca nitens. Next base: position 751,187,654 of record NC_064618.1, on the reverse strand, counting down.
CAACCTATCCATTTCCCTTTCTAACTTTTCTAACCTACCTGCCTGATTAAGGGATCTACCATAACATTCCACAATACAATATATGGACTGCCAGTTTTGTTCCTCCTGATGAAGACATCCTCCTGTGTAGGCCACACCAAGAGATCCTAATGGTGAACTATTTTACCTCCAGAATATTTTACCCAAGAGAACATCATCATCATTATTTAAACATACAGTAGAGCTGCATGCCCTTGGGAAAAATTACGGCTGTAATTTTCCCTTACTTTCAGCCGTTCGCAGTACCAGCACAACAAGGATGTTTTGGTTGATGTTACAAGGCCAGATCAGTCAGTCATCCAGACTGTTGCCCCTGCAGCTATTAGAAAGCTGCTGCCCCTCTTCAGGAGCCACACATTTGCCTGACCTCTCATAAGATACCCCTGTGTTATGATTATATCTACAAGGGAGTATCTGTATTACAGAGGCATGCAAGCCACTCCACTAATGGCAGGGTCTGTGATTCATTGGCAGGTGGGGTGAAGGGGGGGGGGGGGGCTTAGGAAATTAAAGGGATGGGACTTGGATAAACTGAAAAAAAAATACAGATTGCTGAAAGTTTCAGTGGGAGTATTAGGCAATGCTCGACTAGAACAAGGGAAGGAATAAAGTAGAAGATTAATGGGTAGCTTTAAAAGATGAAAACAGTAGAGGATCAAATAGATAAAATGTCAAGGCCTGTTGGAAATCCTTGGATAACACAACAGATATTCAGTTCAACCGATGAAGGGGAAAAATATAAAAAAACCAGTGAATGAAGCAGGTAAAAGGGCTGCAGATGTCTAAAAAATGAGATTGACAGGAAGTGCAAAATGGCCTAGCAGAATGCCTAGAGGACAAATGTAAATATAAACCAACTAGAGGAAAATCAAAGAGGCCTTTGGATAAAATGGGAGCAGGTGTATGAATATCAAGAGCTCAGATGGAAAACCAGACCTAAGCAAAGAAGCGAAGCTGAAAGGTGAAAGCAGTATATAGAATTTCTATACAAGGGATTAACCTGAATACAATATTATAGAAATGGAAGAGGACATATTGAAGATGAGATCGGAGATATGATACTGTGAGAAGAATTTGACAGAGTAGTGACACACCTAAGTAAAAACAAGGCTCCAGGAGTAGCCATCATTCCATCAGAACTACTGATAGCCTTGAGAGAGCCAGCCATGATGAAACCCTTTCATCTGGTGTGCAAGAGGCAGAATATCCTCAGACTTCAAGAAGAATGTAATAATTCCAATTTCAAAGAAAGTAGTTGCTGGCAGGTGGAAAATTACTGGACTGTTAGTCATGGTCACAAATACTAACATGAATTCTTTACAGAAGAATGGAAAAACTGGCAGAATCTGACCTCAGGAAAGTTTAGATTCCAGAGAAGTGTATGCACCCACAAGGCAATATTGACTCTACAACTTTCCTTAGAAGTGGGTTAAAGAAAGGAAAACCTAGGTTTATAGCATTTGCAGACATGGAGTAAGCTTTTGACAATGCCGACTGGAATACTCTCTTTGAAATTCTGGAGGTGATAGGGGTAAAATATGTATAGCAAAAGGCTTTTTACAACTTTCACAGAATTTAGGTGACAGTTATAAGAGTTAAGGCTCATAAAAGGGAAGCAGTGCTTGAGAAGAGAGTGAGACAGAGTTGTAGCTAACCCTGATGTTATTCAATCCAAAACCAAAGAAAACTGGAGTAGGATTAAAAATTCAGGGAGAAGAAATAAAAACTTTGAAGTTTGCTGATGATATTGTGATTCTTGCAGAGACAGAAAAGGAGTTGGAAAAGCAGTTGAATAGAATGGACAGTGTCTTCAAAGGAGGGTTGTTGTTTGTTGTGGTTTTCAGTCCTGAGACTGGTTTGATGCAGCTCTCCATGCTACTCTATCCTGTGCAAGCTTCTTCATCTCCCAGTACCTACTGCAACCTACATCCTTCTGAATCTGCTTAGTGTATTCATCTCTTGGTCTCCCTCTACGATTTTTACCCTCCAGGCTGCCCTCCAATGCTAAATTTGTGATCCCTTGATGCCTCAAAACATGTCCTACCAACCAATCCCTTCTTCTAGTCAAGTTGTGCCACAAACTTCTCTTCTCGCCAATCCTATTCAATACCTCCTCATTAGTTACGTGATCTACCCACCTTATCTTCAGCATTATTCTGTAGCACCACATTTCGAAAGCTTCTATTCTCTTCTTGTCCAAACTGGTTATCGTCCATGTTTCACTTACATACATGGCTACACTCCATACAAATACTTTCAGAAACGACTTCCTGACACTTAAATATATACTCGACGTTAACAAATTTCTCTTCTTCAGAAACGATTTCTTTGGCATTGCCAGTCTACATTTTATATCCTCTCTACTTCGACCATCATCAGTTATTTCACTCCCTAAATAGCAAAACTCCTTTACTACTTTAAGTGTCTCATTTCCTAATCTAATTCCCTCAGCATCACCCGATTTAATTTGACTACATTCCATTATCCTCGTTTTGCTTTTGTTGATGTTCATCTTATATCCTCCTTTCAAGACACTGTCCATTCCGTTCAACTGCTCTTCCAAGTCCTTTGCTGTCTCTGACAGAATTACAATGTCATCGGCGAACCTCAAAGTTTTTACTTCTTCTCCATGAATTTTAATACCTACTCTGAATTTTTCTTTTGTTTCCTTTACTGCTTGCTCAATATACAGATTGAATAACATTGGGGAGAGGCTACAACCCTGTCTCACTCCTTTCCCAACCACTGCTTCCCTTTCATGCCCCTCGACTCTTATAACTGCCATCTGGTTTCTGTACAAATTGTAAATAGCCTTTCGCTCCCTGTATTTTACCCTTGCCACCTTCAGAATTTGAAAGAGAGTATTCCAGTTAACGTTGTCAAAAGCTTTCTCTAAGTCTGCAAATGCTAGAAATGTAGGTTTGCCTTTTCTTAATCTTTCTTCAAAGATAAGTCGTAAGGTTAGTATTGCCTCACGTGTTCCAACATTTCTACGGAATCCAAACTGATCTTCCCCAAGGTCCGCTTCTACCAGTTTTTCCATTCGTCTGTAAAGAATTCGCGTTAGTATTTTGCAGCTGTGACTTATTAAACTCATAGTTTGGTAATTTTCACATCTGTCAACACCTGCTTTCTTTGGGATTGGAATTATTATATTCTTCTTGAAGTCTGTGGGTATTTTGCCTGTCTCATACATCTTGCTCACCAGATGGTAGAGTTTTGTCATGACTGGCTCTCCCAAGGCCATCAGTAGTTCTAATGGAATGTTGTCTACTCCCGGGGCCTTGTTTCGACTCAGGTCTTTCAGTGCTCTGTCAAACTCTTCACACAGTATCTTATCTCCCATTTCATCTTCATCTACATCCTCTTCCATTTCCATAATATTGTCCTCAAGTACATCGCCCTTGTATAAACCCTCTATATACTCCTTCCACCTTTCTGCCTTCCCTTCTTTGCTTAGAGCTGGGTTGCCATCTGAGCTCTTGATATTCATACAAGTGGTTCTCTTCTCTCCAAAGGTCTCTTTAATTTTCCTGTAGGCAGTATTTATCTTACCCCTAGTGAGACAAGCCTCTACATCCTTACATTTGTCCTCTAGCCATGCCTGCTTAGCCATTTTGCACTTCCTGTCGATCTCATTTTTGAGACGTTTGTATTCCTTTTTGCCTGCTTCAATTACTGCATTTTTATATTTTTTCCTTTCTGTGTATTCTTTAAATTTTCTCAATAGAGTCTCTTCTGTAATATTTCTTCTGTTACCCAAGGATTTCTATTAGCCCTCGTCTTTTTACCTACTTGATCATCTGCTGCCTTCACTACTTCATCCCTCAGAGCTACCCATTCTTCTTCTACTGTATTTCTTTCCCCCATTCCTGTCAATTGTTCCCTTATGCTCTCCCTGAAACTCTCTACAACCTCTGGTTCTTTCAGTTTATTCAGGTCCCATCTCCTTAAATTCCCACCTTTTTGCAGTTTCTTCAGTTTCAATCTGCAGGTCATAACCAATAGATTGTGGTCAGAATCCACATCTGCCCCTGGAAATGTCTTACAATTTAAAACCTGGTTCCTAAATCTCTGTCTTACCATTATATAATCTATCTGATACCTTTTAGTATCTCCAGGATTCTTCCAGGTATACAACCTTCTTTTATGATTCTTGAACCAAGTGTTAGCTATGATTAAGTTGTGCTCTGTGCAAAATTCTACAAGGCGGCTTCCTCTTTCATTTCTTCCCCCCAATCCATATTCACCTACTATGTTTCCTTCTCTCCCTTTTCCTACTGACGAATTCCAGTCACCCATGACTATTAAATTTTCGCCTCCCTTCACTACCTGAATAATTTCTTTTATCTCGTCATACATTTCATCAATTTCTTTATCATCTGCAGAGCTAGTTGGCATATAAACTTGTACCACTGTAGTAGGCATGCGCTTTGTGTCTATCTTGGCCACAATAATGCGTTCACTATGCTGTTTGTAGTAGCTAACCCATACTCCTATTTTTTTATTCATTATTAAACCTACTCCTGCATTACCCCTATTTGATTTTGTATTTGTAACCCTGTAATCACCTGACCAGAAGTCTTGTTCCTCCTGCCACAGAACTTCACTAATTCCCACTATATCTAACTTTAACCTATCCATTTCCCTTTTTAAATTTTCTAACCTACCTGCCCGATAAAGGGATCTGACATTCCACGCTCCGATCCGTAGAATGCCAGTTTTCTTTCTCCTGATAGCGACGTCCTCCTGAGTAGTCCCCCGCCTGGAGATCCGAATGGGGGACTATTTTACCTCCGGAATATTTTACCCAAGAGGACGCCATCATCATTTAATCATACAGTAAAGCTGCATGCCCTCGGGAAAAATTACGGCTGTAGTTTCCCCTTGCTTTCAGCCGTTCACAGTACCAGCACAGCAAGGCCGTTTTGGTTATTGTTACAGGGCCAGATCAGTCAAACATCCAGACTGTTGCCCCTGCAACTACTGAAAAGGCTGCTGCCCCTCTTCAGGAACCACATGTTTGTCTGGCCTCTCAACAGATACCCCTCCGTTGTGGTTGCACCTACAGTACGGCCATCTGTATCGCTGAGGCACGCAAGCCTCCCCACCAACGGCAAGGTCCATGGTTCATGGGGGGGCAAAGGAGGGTATAAAACAAATATCAACAAAAGTAAAACAAATATAATGGAATGTAGCAAAATTTAATCAGGTAATGCTGAGAAAATTGGGTTACAAAATGAGGCACTTAAAGTAATATATGAGTTTTGCTGTTCGGTCAGTGAAAAACTGATGATGATCAAAGCAGAGAGGATATAAAATGTAAATTGGCAGTGGCAAAAAAGTATTTCTGAAGAAGAGAAATTTGTTAACATCAAATATAGACTTAAGTGTTAGGAAGATTTTTCTGAAGGTATTTGTCTGTAGTGCAGCCCTGTATGGATGTGAAACATGGATGACAAGAAGAGAATAGAAGCTTTCGAAATGTGGTGCTCAAGACGAATGCTGAAGATTAGATGGGTAGATCACACAAGTAATGAGAAGGTACTGAGTAGAATAGCAGAGAAAGAAATTTGTGGCATGAATTAAGTAGAAGAAGGGATCAGCTGATAGGACACATTCTGTGACCTCAAGGAATCATTTATTTAGTACTGTTGGGAAGTGCAAGGGGGTAAAAGTCATAGAAGGAGACTGAGAGATGAATACAGTACACAGGTTTAGAAGTATGCATGTTTCAGTAGTTATTTAGAGTTGCAGAGGCTCATACAGGATAGGGTAGCATGGAGAGCTGCATCAAACCATTCATCAAACTGAAGATCATAAACAGCTATTTACAACACAGTCTGCAAGGTGGTGCAGATTCATTTTACCACTGCTTCAAGGAATTCATCTACCTTCTATTGGTAGGTCATTTCATGCATTTTCTTCCCTGTGTATTGTTTTATACTCATCTGGTGCAACAACTGTATATAGTTTAGTTCACTTTGTCTCTTCATTAATGTAATCACTTTGTTAGTACAGGGTGTGTCTGTGTTACCTGAGTTTTTGATTTGAGTAGTAGTGGGTGACTCAAGGTAGTGGAATGTTGTGTTTGGGCTCATTATTTTCCCCTTCAACCACAGTTTACTTACAATGGAGAGCTGAACTGTACAATACCAGGCATTTGTCATACAGAAGTTACTTAAAAACACAGAATCTGTGACCACACTCAGGGGAAGTTCTGTCTCAATTCAGAGTTCCACATGATGGTGCAATTCCAGCCTGCAATACCATTCTGCTATGGGTTAATAATGTTTGTGAGACGTGTTATGCATTGAAGAAAAAACTGGGAGTCAGTGCAAAGATGGCACATCACCTGAAAATGTTGAAGTTGTGCATCATGCAATTCAACAGAGCCACAACTGATCTGCAAGATGACATGTACAGTCTTTCGGGTTATAAAATGTGTCCTTTTGACATATTTTACACCATCTAAAATTTCCTCCCTACAAAACTGAGATTGTTCAGGAGTTGAAGCTCCAACATTTTGTGAGAAGGTGATATTTTGCTGAAGTAATGAAAGAGATGTTGGAGGAAAAACCTGTAATTGTGATTTTAATGTCAGCTGAAGCTCATTGATAGCTAAAAGGCAGTGTTCAAAAAGGAAACTGTCGTTATTGATCTCCCGGCAACCCTCAGCCACTGTACCAGCATACACTGCATTGTGACAGGATTACAGCATGGGATGGATGAAGGAAATTCCATGTCATTGGGTCTTATTTCTTGAAGAAAATGGGAGAGCGGTCACCATATACTTGGAGCATTATTTGACCATGTTGTGTGAATTTCTCATCCCAGAACTTCATCACCATGGCATAAATCAATGAAATGTTTGGTTTCAGCAAGATGGTGTGACAGCTCACACTTCCAATGTGTGTATGTCTGAAGAAAGGAGGTTGTTTCCTAGGAAAGTGATATCCAGCAGAGGAGATGTTGACTGGCCATCCTGCTTTCCAGACCTTATTTCATGTGACTTTTGTGGGACTTTCTAAAGAACAAAGTGTACATCAGTAATGCACATACTGCACTTCAATTAAAGAATACCATTGAGTGAGAGATTCATACTATACCCCATCACATGTTAGAGAGAGGGATAACAAACTTCACACAGAGGGTCGACAAGTGTGCCAAAAAAGAAGGCCAGTACTTAAAGACATTATCTTTCACAAATAATTAATTACTGTCAAAATTAATGTATGAGATGTAAACTGTTAGTTATTGTGTATCTTTTGAAATAAAACAAGTTGCTATATCTTAAAATATCACTGTGTACTAAAAAAAACCATCAAACAATGCTGATTCACTCTGCATTATCCAATATGTCTCACATAGTGGGAACATCTTCTGTGATCTCTTGTTCTTTTTTTCTTATTCACTCTCATCTTCAACTGCTCTGCTTTACCACTCTCAGTTCATACAGCATCAATAATGTCTTAATATCTATGATGCCTGAAATCAGTTCATTTCATTTCATTTCAGTTCCCCATTGTTCATGACTGCCCAGCAGTTAAAGGTTTCATGATCAATACGGCACTGTGGAACATTATGTTCGAACTAGAGTTCATTGCTGTTGAAACTCACTGAATTATTCACCCGTTGCATTTTTTAAATGAAACACTTGTTTCAGTAATTTCTTATAGTGATCAGATTACTTCTTGCAATGCCAGGATACTGAAAATGCAACAGTCTTCAGATTTGTGGATTTCAAAAAAATATCCATTTCTGTATCAGCATCTACCATTGAAATGAACTGTTCACAGCCATAATGAGCCTTGAATGCTAGTGTGATGCTAGAATCGAGCAGAGAAGAACATCAAGCAGAATCAAGAGCTGGAACTATGCGAGACACTTTAACTGTGAACAGTAGCCCTACAAGTGTGGAAAATGCTAGGGAGAAGAAAGAGCTGCTGCATGGTAGTAGCCACAGCTGACATTTGGGCCCTTAGTTATAGAAAATTTGAGGGAAGCGTTCCAGGCTGCCAGCATATTCAAACTTAATGCATAGCTAAGTCAACTAATTTTACATAATTTTGTGTGGAAAGATAAATATAAACACAAAAGCTGCACGGGGTAGCTGTGCAGCCTGAGGTGTACTGTCATGGTTTGTGTGGCTTCCCCCATCGCAGGTTTGAGTCCTCCCTTGGGAATGGGTGTGTGTGTTGTCCTTAGCATAAGTTAGTCTACGTTAGTTTAATTAGTGCGTAAGCCTAGGGACCAATGACCTCAGCAGTTTGGTCCCATAGTTCTTACCACAAATTCCCAAATAATCACAAATGAAACCAATATCACCCTCATAAACATCCTTCAGAGTATTTGCTCAATATCATGACCAGCAAATCCAAGTAGCTGCAGCTTGATACCAGTTCTTTCACTTGCAGAAAAAGCCAGAACACACATACTGCCACAAAACAACAACAAAGGATGGGGCCCCTCCACGCCCACACCAACGTGGTGACCAAACCAAAGTTCTACTGTCATCTCCGTATAACATGTTAGTTTTTGAATCAGGAGTCACAGGATGCGGGCTGTGATGTTATCCACACGTCTGGGTAAGATTACTCATTAACATGGTCCATCAGGAGATAGAAAGTGGACGAAAGCGATCGAAGGGTAGCGGTTGTAAGGGCAGAGGAAAAAAAGTGCCAAGGCAAGCGCCAAGGGAAAAAAAAACCTCTGCGACAGTAGGACGGATAGTAAGGGCAGTAGCGGCTTGCTATCTGCGACAGTGCATGCAAGGTGTGGTTATGTTAGTGCGAGGTATCGTGCATCGTCACCTTTGTCGTTGCGGAAGCTCGTTGTGAGGCTTGCTGCAGTTGCTGCGTCCCTGTAAAGGTTCAAGGTCGTCATACATTAGTGGGCGATCGGTCATAGATTGGCTCACAGACAGTATAGGGGGTGTGTGTGGCTGGTTTGCGTGATGTGTACTGTACGGTTTCCCTGCGGTTGCCTGTTTTTCGGCGGGTCGAGCATCTGGGGTTACCAGTAGTAGCTGTGTTGTAGGGGCTCGCCAGTACTGTCGTGTTAGCGTGATATGGACCATAGATGTTTAGTTCCTTGCCAATAGTGTCTTTGGTCTATTATGCTTCCATCTATGGTTGCAGTCGTAGTTACCTAGACAAATGATAAACGGGTTGCGCGAGTCTCTCATGTTATTGTACAGTCGTGTGGAGAGTTTTTGGAATACCTGTAAGATGGTATCTAGCCGATATTCCCGGTGACGGTCCGCGATGCGTGTGTAGCGCGGAGCGTTGCTTATGATTTTGAGTACTTTGATCTGTATGAGCTGAAGACGGCGCGCGTGTGGGCGCAGCGTATCCCCAGACAAGGGCTGCGTACGTCATCAGGGTGTGGGGCGGCTGGTGGAATTTATTGTTGTTATTTAAATGTAGAATGTAATGTAGAAAAGATCCATTTCCCGGCCGATGCACCATATGTGGGGCGGCGGGTGGAATTAATTATTATATAAAATGTTTTTTTTTTCCGGCTGATGCACCATATGTGGGGCGGCGGGTGGATTAATTGTTGTTCTAAAATGTTCCTGTTATTTATTTATTGCTGTTGTTTGACGTTCTCAACACTGGCTCTCTAACTACAATATTGGCAACCAGAAAGTGATTAGTAAAGCGTGAAGCCTGTAATTAGAATTCCTAGAGCCCACTTCATCTGAGAAATACATTTATTGCTACAGCTTATAGCTCTGAGGAATTAGGAGATTGTCTGGGATTCATAATCAAAAACGATTCTCTAAAAATGGTTCAAATGGCTCTGAGCACTATGGGACTTAACTACTGTGGTCATCAGTCCCCTAGAACTTAGAACTACTTAAACCTAACTAACCTAAGGACAGCACACACATCCATGCCCGAGGCAGGATTCGAACCTGCGACCGTAGCAGTCGCGCGGTTCTGGACTGCGCGCCTAGAACCGCTAGACCACCGTGGCCGGCAAAACGATTCTCTCTAAAATGTTCACTATATTCTGAAAGTCACAGACCAAAAAGAATCCACACAATCCAACTAACAGAGCAGTTCAGAGTCTAATGCGCTGATGCAACTATAACTGTTCAAATTAAATGTTTAAATGAATGCTCGCCATAATTTGATGATAATGTTCATCAAACGCCACGCTAAATAATTGTAGAATGTCTGTCCCGCGGCGGCACGTGAAAATACGACATACGCAAACTGAAGATAGATCATTAAAGTCATCCCAGAATTAACACTTCACTTGAAAACGATTTCATGGTTACGCGTATCCCGAGTAACTTATTACAGCATCCGAGGCTGTTTATAGCAATGATACCGACGCGACGAGACTCCCGACACAGGTTGTGCGCTCATCAGCGTCTGGAGAGAACTGGGGCCTTCCTTCCTCGCGCAGCGTTCTTATATATAAAGCCGCGGTGTGGACGGCTAAGGGAACGCCTGATCAAATCGGCTCTCCCGACTAGCCGCTGGGCTAGTAATGCACCACTTTAAGTTATCGAATAAATCATTGCTTCCTTTACTGATGGCCGATGAAGCTCTCAATTTAAATGTGCAATCAGCACACAGGCAAGTAATCATAATAAAAGTCTGACATGGCTAAGTCTTTATTATGTGTAAAATGAAGAAATAATTGGCTTCTCGCATCTAGGTTGTGTGGCCGTAATAGCAGTTGCATTTACGGACAGTTTTGTGAAGTTTGGAAGAGAACCGCGTGTGAAATTTCGGCCTTTGTAAAATCCCATGTGGCATGTTTCATATTCGTCTATGGAACATTTGGCGAGCAATTTCTTTATTAGATATCCACTGAAAAAGCACTGAATGTGAAACTCATACGAGAGTAATGACTGTAAATTGCGTGATAATTTGGGTTGGACTTAACTACATTCCTGGCTGCCTTGTGTGTGTACCGGGTTGTCTGAACTGTGAGCTGAGGACAGTGATATTATTCCTTAATAAAATACGGGCTGTTGGCAAGTTTTATTTTGAACCTAAAGAAATAAGAGAATTTGTTACAGAATTTTGACATTTTTCTAAAGAGATGAAACAATTGGCCTCCACCCGAAAATTGTTATAAGATATTACAGGATAGTTTGCTACCAGAGTTTACGAGGACTTTACAGACGTAAGTACTGACGGTGTTTTTCTTCAACGCTGCTTTTAAAGCCATCTGAACAGTACTTATGCAGAGAAATGGCTGGTGGTCAGACGCCGTACTGAGTTAGGTGGAACTTGTGTAGTATACAGTACGACGGGAGACAGTGATCAAACAATTACGCGACATTTGTAACCCGTTGTGCCGCACCTGGCGGCAATTTTCCACAGGATGTTCCTGCTGCCTTGCAAGCATATCAACACAAGTTTGCATTTGTGTTGTAGAAAGAGGATACTGACCACTCATAACATCCTCTCCCTTTTTTCTTGCGGTACAAGACTCTACAGAAAATGTTATAACGAGAGTAGGATTTGTTACGAACTTGGAGGTAGGGAAGAGAGGGCATTACCGTGAACATTTCAGTGATGCGATTGTTCTCATCAGAGTTGATGGCAAACCAAGACTAATAACAACTGTTCATTTATACAAGCTGTCGTCACAAGCAGAAGTTGAAGAGATGGAGAAATTATTTGATGAGTTAATTCATTATATAAAAGAAGATGATAACCTAGTGATCACAGGGATTGGAACACAGTAGTATGTGAAGGAACAGAAGAAAGAGTTACAGGAGAATGTATGCCTGGTGTAGGAATGAGAGAGGAGAAAGGCTAATTGAGTCCTGCAGTAAATTTCAGTTTTCAAAAGCAAATACATTGTCCAAAAATCACAAGAAGAGGCGGAATGTTTGCGAAAAGCCTGAAAATAGGGGAAGATTCCAGCTTCATCACATCATGGTCAGACAGATATTTCGAAATCAAATACTGGGTTGTAAGGCATGTCCAGGAGCAAAAATAGACTTGGACCACAATTTAATGAGGATGAAGAGTGGGGTGAAGTTTAAGCAACTCGTCTAGAAGAATGAGAGAAGAAAGAAATGAGATTCTGAGGTAATGAGGAATGGAGAGATGGATTTAGAGTTCTCTGAGGTTGTAGATACTGTAATAATCAGTACGCCATAGACGGTTCATCTGCAGGAGAATGGACTCTTCTAAAGACAGACAGATGCTGGACAGGCAAACATAGATACAAGAATGTAACTGTGAAGAAACCTTGGGTAACAGAAAGAATATTTAAATTGATTGACAAAACAAAAGTGTACAAAACTGATCAGGGGACATTCAGGAATATGGAAGTATAATTCAGTTATGAAAATTAAATAAATAGAACGTGGAGGGAACCCAAGGTGAAATGCCTTCAGGAGGAATGTGAAGAAACTGAAAAAGAAATGATCATTGGAAGGACACAACAGTCAAAACAACCTTTGGTGAAATTAAAAGCAAGGGCAGCACATTAAGAGTGCAATGACATTTCCACTGTTAAGTGCAGAAGAGAGAGCTGATAGGTAGAAATAGTATACTGAAGGCCTCTAAAAGGGGATTTGCCTGATGATGTGATTGAAGAAGAAATGGGAGTCGATATGAAAACATGAGAGATCCAGTAGGCCTCTACTAGAGACAGAGATTAACAAAGCTTTGGAAGACTCAAAATCAGAAGAGTTAAATAATACTCCTTTGGAATTTCCGAAAGCATTGGGGACAGTGACAACTAAGTGTTCTGGAGACATACCATCAATCTCCTGGAAAAATATCATCCACACAGTCAACTAGATAGTAAAGGCAGATAAGTGTGAAGAATTAGTGCCTAATGAATGAACAGATTTTGCATCCAAATTGTGGACAAAAATAATATACAGAAGCATGGAAAAGAAAATTGAACCTAAGTTGGATGACAACTGGTTTGGCTTTGGAAAGACAAAGGCACCAGAGAGACAGCTCTGACATTGCAGCTGATAATGGTAGCAAGACTTTAAAAAATCAAGGCATGTTTGTTTGATTTGATGGCCCAGAGAAAATATTCGAGAATATAAAAAGGTGCAAGATGATTGAAACTGTGAAAAAAGTGGGACTAAACTATGAGGAAAGGTGGTAATACGTAAAAGAATCAAAAGGAAATGATAAGTATGGAAGACCAAGAAAGAAATATTCAGTATAAAATGGATGTAAGACAAAGCTACAATCTTCCACCCACACTGTTCAATCTATAAACTGAAGAACCAATGACTGAAATAAAAGAAAGGTTCAGGAGTGCAATTAATTCAGGGGGAAGGGATAAGTGATACGATTTGTCGATGACATTGCTATCCTGAGTGAAAAATGAAGAAATATTACAGGACATGTTGCAATGAATGAACAGTCCAATGAGTACAGAAAGCGGACTGAAAGTAAATCAAAGAAACGTGAAAGTAATGAGGAGTAGTAGAAATGAGACAGAGCAATAAACTTACCGTAATTCCACAAAGTAGATGAAGTTAAGAAATTATACATGAAGGCATAAGCAGTCAGAAACTGGGCATCCGGCTCAGGATGGTCGAATAAATAAGAAAGCGTCAGTTCCGAATAATGAACCCCAGAGGGTTTATTCTACAAAAATTACACGTTTGTGGCTCCTAGGAAACCAACTCTGGTCTGTAGAGGTGGCCATTAAGACGAGAATGTAAAGGATAACTTGTTGTTGTTGATGTTGTTGTGGTGTTCAGTCCTGAGACTGGTTTGATGCAGCTCTCCATGCTACTCTATCCTGTGCAAGCTTCTTCATCTCCCAGTACCTACTGCAACCTACATCCTTCTGAATCTGCTTAGTGTATTCATCTCTTGGTCTCCCCCTACGATTTTTACCCTCCACTCTGCCCTCCAATACTAAATTGGTGATCCCTTGATGCCTCAGAACATGTCCTACCAACCGATCCCTTCTTCTGGTCAAGTTGTGCCACAAACTCCTCTTCTCCCCAATCCTATTCAGTACCTCCTCATTAGTTATGTGATCTACCCATCTAATCTTCAGCATTCTTCTGTAGCACCACATTTCGAAAGCTTCTATTCTCTTCTTGTCCAAACTATTTACCGTCCATGTTTCACTTCCATACATGGCTACACTCCATACAAATACTTTCAGAAATGACTTCCTGACACTTCAATCTATACTCGATGTTAACAAATTTCTCTTCTTCAGAAACGCTTTCCTTGCCATTGCCTGTCTACATTTTATATCCTCTCTCCTTCGACCATCATCAGTTATTTTGCTCCCCAAATAGCAAAACTCCTTTACTACTTTAAGTGTCTCATTTCCTAATCTAATACCCTCAACATCACCCGACTTAATTCGACTACATTCCATTATCCTCGTTTTGCTTTTGTTGATGTTCATCTTATATCTTCCCTTCAAGACACCATCCATTCCGTTCAACTGCTCTTCCAAGTCGTTTGCTGTCTCTGACAGAATTACAATGTCATCGGCAAACCTGAAAGCTTTTATTTCTTCTCCATGGATTTTAATACCTACTCTGAATTTTTCTTTTGTTTCCTTTACTGCTTGCTCAATACACAGATTGAATAACATCGGGGAGAGGCTACAACCCTGTCTTACTCCCTTCCCAACCGCTGCTTCCCCTTCATGTCCCTCGACTCTTATAACTGCCATCTGGTTTCTGTACAAATTGTAAATAGCCTTTCGCTCCCTGTATTTTACCCCTGCCACCTTTAGAATTTGAAAGAGAGTATTCCAGTTAACATTGTCAAAAGCTTTCTCTAAGTCTACAAATGCTAGAAACGTAGGTTTGCCTCTCCTTAATCTAGCTTCTAAGATAAGTCGTAAGGTCAGTATTGCCTCACGTGTTCCAGTATTTCTACGGAATCCAAACTGATCTTCCCCGAGGTCGGCTTCTACTAGCTTTTCCATTCGTCTGTAAAGAATTCGCGTTAGTATTTTGCAGCCGTGGCTTATTAAACTGATAGTTCGGTAATTTCCACATCTGTCAACACCTGCTTTCTTTGGGATTGGAATTATTATATTCTTCTTGAAGTCTGAGGATATTTCACCTGTTTCATACATCTTGCTCACCAGATGGTAGAGTTTTGTCAGGACTGGCTCTCCCAAGGCCACCAGTAGTTCCAATGGAATGTTGTCTACTCCGGGGTAACTTAGGGGAGTGGAAGAGCAATGTGTTAGCTGGTCAGGTGCCAGCGAGCAAGAAAGAGCAGCGTCATTGCTCAGTGCCATGTGTGCCCACGTCCGATGCACCACATAACGCTCTCACGCTGCCCCATCAGCTTAGGCGGGTGTACAAAGTCCACTGAAGGCGTCCCTTGTTCAGGGTTCCCTACTGTGATAACCTGAACAGGTTAGCATCACACATTGAAGCCATGGGAGGCTGAGTGTGGTCTGCCCAGTATCCAATTTAGAAGTCTACTGCCTCTACCCTTTCCAAGTGGATGGTCCCTACACATCCTTCCCCCTTTGCAGGAGTTAATGCTGAAATATTTAACAAATATAAAGTGGTGGAAAGCCATGACCCTCTTGGACAGACACCGCATGAGTAGGACCTTATGAACTAAGGAGAGTTTCCAGAATGAGATTTTCACTCTGCAGCGGAGTGTGCGCTGAGTCTCGGTCGGGCACACAGTTTTAATCTGCCAGGAAGTTTCATAAGGAGAGTTTGCTCATCATTGTTATTACCTCACTTCAAACGAACAAGAGTGTAAAGTACATTTCCTTTGCTATGTCTTTGATTCTTTTTTGTTCACTAAACATGGCCTCATCATTTCTCTCCTGGCGCACTCGGATGGGTGGCCTGGTGACAACATAGAGGTGCGGTGCACGGTGGTGATGGGTAGAGCATTGCATGTGGCGAAAGAGACCACGTACCTGTATTGGCATGAGGTAGGCCTCTTTGTGCGGCTGCAGAATGTAACTGCGCTGTGGAGGCGTGGTGGCTAATGATGTATGCTGGAATGATGTGAGACCAAGAAATCTGCAACACTCCGTCTGGCGGGTATAAGTGGGTGGCCCAGGGTGAGCGTTTGCGCAATGAAAAGGGTTACAGGAAATAGGGGTTCTTCCACATGAAAATACATTACTTCCATTAGCGACAAGGAAAGGACTATTTTAGAGCCTGATTACTACCAATTTTGTTCTGTCACTAGTCATATGAAACCAACTTTTATCCGCTAAATACAAGAGTACTGATATCAATCCCAAAAATTCCTTTAAAAAGCACTTCACATGACTAATCTTATAACTATTCATGCATGTCTAAGGGGAGAGGGAGGGGCATGGGTGTCCATTCTTCACCGGTTGTTAAAGTTGCCTGGTGGCTGGCACTCAGGAACAACAGATTGTGGTGGTTTACAGAAGCGTTTACAATAACCAATTTTGTACAAAAATTAAATAATAACACTAAGCAGCACTAGGGCTTGAGGAGAGGAAATGCTATAAGGCATTGTCACAGGTAACACATATTTCTGCCACTGCCAATATTCAATTTGCGCCACATGGCAATCCACATTAATTTGTCCTTTCTCCTGGGCAATGAGATCATCCACGGACTGTAGCAGCCGGCCGGAGTGGCCGAGCGGTTCTAGGCGCTTCAGTCTGGAACCGCGCGACCGCTACGGTCGCCGGTACGAATCCTGCCTCGGGCATGTATGTGTGTGTCGTCCTTAGGTTAGTTAGGTTTAAGTAGTTCTAAGTTCTAGGGGACTGATGACCTCAGAAGTTAAGTTCCATAGTGCTCAGAGTCATTTGAACCATTTGAACGGACTGTAGCAGATGCTCGTCAGTTAAGTTAAGTGGCAGCAACCACCTGTTATAGGAGCACACCTCTAAAGTTAAAACATGTAGACACAGCAGAAATGGTTACAAACTGATCTCGAAGTGATATCCCAACTGAGCGGATAGTTTAAAGGTGGGAGTGATAATGTCATACTGATGATGATGAAGTCCCATACTGCTTGACAGAGCATAGGGGAATGATACGGGAGACCCGCACCGCCGTACTAGACAAGGTCCTAGTGGAGGTGGTTTGTCATTGCCTTCCTCAGACCGTAATGGGGATGAATGATGATGATGAAGACAACACAGCAACACCCATTCGTCTCGAGGCAGGTGAAAATCTCTGACCCGCCGGGAATCGAACCCAGGACCCCCTGCTCGGGAAGCGAGAACTGGGAGCTATTTAATAGCAATCCACTACTGGATAAGGGTACACGGCAGGTTTAGGGTACCATGGTATGGCCATAGTAGACTAAGGTAATTAGCATTTGTAGTTGGGCATGCTTACAGAGTTGG
Organism: Schistocerca nitens; assembly: GCF_023898315.1. Lineage (NCBI taxonomy): Eukaryota > Metazoa > Arthropoda > Insecta > Orthoptera > Acrididae > Schistocerca > Schistocerca nitens. Next base: position 751,170,314 of record NC_064618.1, on the reverse strand, counting down.
GTTCAATTTCTAATAGCAGTGACTGGTAACACAGTACTTTGCAAGCTGATAATTACCATAAATTAATTGGTGATTTACCTATCCAATTCGGCACTAAGCTTAGGACAGGGTCATGTTAGAAGTGTGTGGGAATTGTGTATTTAACTGAAGAAGATAATTTCTGAATAGGCATCGTATTGGGAATTTTCCATTGAAACCATCGATTCACTGTCAGTTTTCGTATTGTGCACTACATGACATTTCTGTGTTGGTACTGGATTGGAAGTAAGAGTTCTAGGAAAGGTAGAAATTAGGAGTACAAGACTGGCTGCTCCATTGGGAGTTGAGTTGATACCCGATAGGTGAATACTGTGTAAGGCATCAAAGCTTTCTCATCATAACTCGGAAGCAACTACAGGGGTCCTCAGTACTTTTTCTAGGGTGAAGTGCATAGACTGGGAGCGGAAACAAGTGCAGATTATAGAAGTCAACTACGAGTTTACGAAATATGCGGTACAAGCCAAAACCATCGGGGCGAGACGAGGAAGAAGAACATTCTTCTGAATATCAACACATTTATACACGAAGGAAGGTTGCCCTACTATGAAACACTAAATCCGACCATGTTGGTGGTACAAGCCCTACAGCCGGGTATTAGCAACCGATGATGTAGACAAGATGAGAAATTCTACCTGTGTAGTTGTCAGTGTTCCGAGGACACGAAACCACACTGTCTTAGCAGGAGTGTATTGGACTGCACTTAGGGCGAAGGTGTAAAATCAGCAAATAACATTAGCATAACCTGTGTATTGGACACGGGCATTCGAAAAAGGCTCATTTTAAAGATTTCTAAGTTTTGTAGGAAGAGGCTAGGCGACACGATGAGAAGAGAGGCGCAATATTTCAGTGATCTCGGCTGGAAAGGACGAGATAGTGAACCAGTATTGCTGGAAGAGTTTAGCCAGGGACTACTCTCGGTGACGAGTGTACTTTCCAAGTAGCGGATATAAAATAACATGTTACACTCTGTTCAGCTATAAAATTAGTGTTGTGGATAAGAACTCGGAAAACAAATAGAAAACGATTGCATGTCTACCCCATTGATATGTGAGTCCGGTTGAGTTTTTCTGCCAATCGCGCACTGTGGCAAAATCACGTGCGTTTATGTGGCAAAACGTGATGCTGTCATTTTATCCAGCATGCAATGTTACATTTAGCCTTCATAAATCATGCGCAATATTTTCAAATTATCTTGCTCGCTATGCTAAAACCATTAGTCGTACAGTGATCTTGGCTGGAAAAGACGAGAAAAGGCCAGTTCACGCTGTCCGTCACGTCACCGTCTCATCAAGGTGCATTCACACCGTCCGTAACGTCACGGCATGTCAAGTGAGCTCAACTCGCGTGGCTGTCCTCAGCTGTTTTTTTTTCGGCGGAGTGGCGAGTTTCGCAAGAAGACTTTCAACTGTTTTTACGCGTGAAGTGCAGATACACAGAGAGGTAGCTTACCCACGATAATATTTTAGTCCACATTTGCACGAAAATGACATTAACTGGACTCAAATGGTTCGCAGCTTGCAGGGGTAGCTTGTATATTAGAGAAGGAAGACAAGAGCAAAACAACACAAGAAAGTGTGTGGTTCCGAAAATAATCATTACGTAGAATAAAAAGGGAATTTCACACACTATTAAAGGAAGTCGAGGGAGAGGGATCTTAATTTTATGTTTTAGAAAACCGATGCATCAGTTTGTTTTATTTGTTACGTCAAACCGCTCCCAGAATTATTAAATGACATGCAATGTTACAGGTTGCCCTCACTTTCTTCTTCTTCTGTAGTGGTCAATCCAAGGATTGGTTTGCAACAGCTACAATGGCAGCTTGTCTCCATTCTGTGCGTCTTTCAGCTTTTCTCTTCATTTCTTTATAGGTGTTACATCCCACATCTTTCACGATTTAATCCATGTACCTCAGTCGTGGTCTTCCTCTTGGTCTTTTTCCCTCGACATATCCCTCTATGATTGTGTTCAGGAGTCCTTCATGTCTTAATAGATGGCCTGTAAATTGCACTCTTCTTTTAACAATGAAACTCCAGAAGCTTCTCTTCTCACCTGCTCTTTCCAGAACCACTTCGTTTGTGACCTTGTCGATCCATTTTATTTTGAGCATGCGTCTATAGCACCACATTTCAAAAGAATTTAGCTTCTGCTGTTCCTCTGTCTCGAGAGTCCATGTTTCACACCCATAGCATGCCACACTCCACACATATGATTTCAAAAATCTTTTCCTGGTTTCAAGGCTGATGCTCTCAGATGTTAATATGTTTTTCTTCTTGTTAAAAGCAGCCTTTGCTTGAGCTATTCTACTTCTCACTTCTGCCTTGCTCCTTCCATCCCTGGTAATATTACTGCCCAGATAAGTAAATTTATCAACTTGTTCAAGCAGTTCATTGCCTACATGAACTTGGACTTTCACTTGATCTTCTTTGTCGCATGCCATTACTTTTGTTTTTGCTTTATTAATTCTCATATTATATTCTTCACCCATAACTTTATCCATTCTATTCAGTAGGACTACAAGATCTTCTTCACTTTCAGCCAGGACAGCTCTATCATCGGCATATCTTATCATATCTATTCGTTGGCCATGAATTACTACACCCGTCTGTGAATTTTCCCTTACTTTTTTCAGCGCCTCTTCAATGTATACGTTAAAGATAACAGGGAATAGTGCGCAACCTTGCCGGACACCTTTCCGTATCTGCACCTCTTCTTGTTTTGTCCGTCCACGGATAACTGCTGTCTCGTTTTTGTACAGGTTCCATATCATTTTTCTATCTTTATGGTCTATTCCTACTTTTTGAGTACCTCAAACATCTTATCGTATTTAACATTATCAAAGGCTTTCTCTACATCTACGAAAGCTATGTATGTTTTCAGGTTCTTATCTAGTCGTTTCTCTATTATTAGTTTTAGAGCAAATATTGCTTCTCTGGTTCCTCTATCTTTCCGGAATCCAAACTGGTCTTCGGAGAGTGTAGCTTCGACTTTTTGATCTATGCGTTTTAGGATAATTGAGGTTAATATTTTAGAGGCGTGAGTAACTAGGCTGAGTGTCCTATAATTTCCACATCTTGTAGCATTTGCCTTCTTTGGAATTGGGACCATAATGTTTTTCTCAAAGTCTGTAGGAATTTTACCCTGCTCGTACATGTTGAAAACAAGATTATACAACTCCTGATTCAGTTTTGCTCCTCCAGATTTCAGAAGTTCGGCTGGGATATTGTCTATACCAGGCGATTTGTTGTTTTTCAATTTTTTCAGAGCTAGTTCAAACTCTACCTTTAATATAGGTTCACCTATGTTGTGTGCATCTACTTCTGTTTCTTCTTTCATGATGTTTTCAGACAGGTCTGGTCCGCTGTACAGTTTTCCTATATATTGTTTCCATCTTCTTGCAATTTAATCATCGTCTTCCAACATATTGCCATTTTCATCCATCATAGCCCTACATTTGTTTCTTCTGTCTCCAAAGCAATGTCTCACACATTTATAGGCCTTGTCGATATTTCCCTTGCTCATGTTGTCCTCAAATGAAATACAGAGATCATCAAGGTATTTTTCTCTTGCTTGTTTTGCCTCTCTGTTGATTCTGTTTTTCAGACTCTTGTATTTCTCTTGGTCTTCCTTCTTCACAGAATTTTTTAATTTCCTTCTTTCTTCCATCATATTTAGTAGGTCATTAGTGATCCATTCCTTCCTTTTCTCTGTCCTTTCTTTTCCTATTACTTCTTCTGCTGCTTCTAAAATACCAGTTTTTATTTTTTCCCAGCTGCTTTGGATGTCATTGCAGCCCTGTGTATTTGTTTTCTTGTCTGTTTCTAGTTGATAGTGCTTCAGTGTATTTTCGTTTTTCAGGTTTGTCAAATCCCATTTACATGTACTTCTTCTTTTAACGTTCTTGAATTTTAGTCCAGTCGTCATCATAACGAGTATGTGGTCACTTTCCACATCACAGCCTGGATGTGATCTGCTGTCCTTAACTTGGTTTTTAAATTTTTTGCTTCACTAATATGAAGTCAATTTGATATCTGTTAATGTCACCAGGCATTTTCCAAGTATATCTTCTTCTTGGATGATGATTAAAGAAGGTATTTGTAATGCAAAGTTTATTTCTTTGGCAGAATTCTACAAGTTTATCCCCTCTTTCATTTCTTAATCCTAATCCAAAATTCCCTGCCACATCCTCTTCTTTGCCTTCCCCAACAACGGCATTCATATCTCCCATGATGACAAGGTTTTCAGCTCCTTTAATTCTGCCAATTACTTCTTCAAGGTGGTCATACATCATGTCGATTTCATCATCCTCGTGCCTCGTAGTTGGCATGTATACTTGGATTATGATTGTGTCTCTTGGTTTAGTTTCCAATCGGACATAAATTATCCTCTCACTATGTTGAACAAATCCTTTTACTCTTAACCCCATCTCTTTATTGAGGATAATTCCCACTCCTGCAATCCCGGGACTGTCTTGTGCTGTTCCAGTGTGTATGATTCTGTAATCCCCTGACCAATAGTCGCCAGCGTTTGGCCATCTCATTTCTGAGACTCCCAGTACATCAATATCCATTCGTTTCATTTCCATTTTCAAGTTTTCCAGTTTACCACATGTAAGAAGTGAGCTGACGTTCCATGTTGCTATCCTTCTTACATTAATGTTTTTGGATTTTGGTATCTCTTTAGTTGTCCCCGCCCGGAGATCCGAATGGGGGACTATTTTACCTCCGGAGAATTTAACCAAAGAGCTTTCCATCATAAGCTGTTGATACTTGGGATACCCGCCCGGATCTTTAATGGAGTGGTTTCCCGTTGCCTTCTCCATTCTATGCCGTTGGCCACCTTATGGCTCCTCCGCCTTTAGGAGCAGTTTCCCACCCCAAGGGCAAGAGAGTGCCCTTCCTTCTAGCCGCTCATCCGCCCTCCTAGAAGGCCGTTGGCACTTGATAGAAGGTAATCTCCTTATCCCGGGAGATATTCGGCTCAGTAGAAGTATAGGTTGGAAATGGAAGACCCCTAGCCCTCGAAACCTAATAGCGTCAGGGTCGGAAAAGAACAAGAGTTGGCCGAGGGTGGCCAAATAGGAAAGATAAAAGTGAGGAGCCTGGCATAAGTAAGGTTGCCATCACATCCCGTGAAAAATTCGTTTGTTTTAAATTAAGTTTCGTACGTCTCCCTTCAAGATTTATATGTTTTCTTTACGTCTTGTATTTGGCTTTTAACAGTTCAAGTGCCTTATTTGTACTGGGGTTAGCTAGTGAAACAGCATAAATATTCATCACTGATGCCTGCAAAACTGTTTCACACACAATCCAGAGAGCTACTTAACAATAAATAAGCCTGCCACATACACCTATTCAAACAAGCAACTTGCAATATCTGAAGGTTTCGGGTCATTTTTTTTTATGAAACGCTGCAAATGCCTGACAATATACAAATAAATTCCACCTACTAATCACAGTACTTTTCTCTCACTTCAAGTTGCAGCCATATTGCATGCATTTCATTGTAAAATATGAAATGCCTTACCATTATGTACAAACACCCACTTAAAAAATGTAGTACAGCGCAAATAACTTAGTATGCTCATGTCATACAATTCAGACTGTTGCCTCACTCTTCAATTAATCTTTCGTCATGTACTATAAATTTTAACAAAAGAAATAACGAAACGAAACAATTTTATAACAAATAACGAACCAAAACAAGTAACATTAACCACTAAAACCACATCCAAACGAAATATGGAGATCTGTGTATGGCCGTATTTCGGTAGGAAATGTATTGGGGGGGGGGGGGGGGGAGTTCCCTGATCAACAACGAACGGATGACGTCAGCCGTCAAAACTTTCTTGCCGAGAAACCTTAACGGTACCGTGACGTGACGTTATGCGGCAGGACGGCCAGTGTGGATACCATTTGAAATGCTTTGCTGAATGTTTCGACGGGACGAGACGTGACGTGACGTGTCGGCCAGTGTGACTTAGCCTATAGTGAACAGGTATTGCTGGGGAAGATCGCAGAGATATTGCGGCTCTCTTCTTACAGCGTCGCCTAACCTCTTCCTATAAAACACTGTCTTTGAAATACACTTCTTTCGAACGCGCCTGTCCTTTTTATGTAGGAAATTAGTGTAGTTACCTTTTGTACTGGTGTACGTTATCGCTAGAGGCCTCAGTTTCCTAGTTACTCAAGAAAAACACACGCTCACATCCACACTCAGTCCGCATCGGTCAGGATTTCTGATATATTCTTCGTAGCACTCCCTCCTACTTCTGTCCAAAAATTTGCGACTGCACAAATTATTTCCCAGATTCGATCATTTTTGGTCTTCACTGACTGGCCTTATTACGCCACCGGCTTAATAGGGCACTTACAAATTGTGAAATATACGTCTGTGTAAATTTTACTTAATCCATTGAATTTTAACAGCATAAAATAAGCAGTTAATCGTTGTATTCCTCAGGCCTTCTGACTATGAAACTATTGTGCTTGTAAAGGTTAAGTGTGGATCGAAATGTCAACTTAATTAGTTTTACAACAGTCGTTTTTCCGTCATTGCCCTCACGGTCAAATTTAAATCAATAATATTGACGAAATAGCCATCAATGCAGGTGGCGTAGTAGCCCAATGAATAGATACAAAAAAAAGGCCGAATATCGAGAATAGTTCTTGTAGTCTGAGATTTTTATAGTGATGGGAGGAACTGCCACGAGCAACATACTAGAAATCCTGACTGGTGAGGGATAATTGTGGAGTGAAAGTACGTTTGAAGGTCAATTTTGTACGTTTTCCTTGAATAATGAACAACTCAAAAACCCTGACATCCAGCGAATGTACAAAATTCAACTATATTAAGTTTTCTTCAAAAAGGGCCTGCCAGTTTTTTCCGTAGGACTACTAGTTTGCGAGTAGAACGCGAAAGAATAAGAAAATCTGGCGCATGGTTTAGGAAGCCGCATTATTATTGCCGGTTGCATAAAAGGACAGTGGCAGGGGCAGTTGATTACCCTGTATCTGAGGATACGTCGGCAGATTTTTTAAATGTGTCTTTTCTGATGTTATCTTTTCAATCGGTTTGTAGATGTCAAATCAACTGCTTCCTTTGTCTCAACAATTTGTATTAGGTCGCTTTCTTATTTGTTTCTCCGTTTGGCACAAATTTTGTAATTGAGTTCAAACTAACATCTCGAGAGCTAGTGACTTGAGAGTTTCAATTTAGCATAGCCCATAACTTGATAACAATGCAGTTTTGACTCAACATCCTTGTCTGGTGTGTAGCGGAGGATACTTTGCATACCACTGCTATTTCCATCTTTTCCTGTTCCAGTCATAAAAGTTTCGCGGTAAGAACGATTTCATGTAGGCCGTTCAGCTTGAAGCTCTCTAACTTCTACTTTGCACGCTCTTTTCGCGAGATATGCATAGAAGGAAGCACCATGCTGGTGAACACAGGTGAAGAGAAACTGAAATAAACCTGAAATTTACAGCACATCTCTGTTGTAATCTCATAAAAATGTTAAGAATCGTTTGAAAATCTGTGCTTGTCAATTTTTACTATGACAGCTAAAATGAAAAAAATGTAAGGCGTATGCAGTAGGTATTAGTAAGGAGATTAGAGAGCAGTTGTCGTGGACAACAATCAAACAACAGTTAATATAATAATAATAATAATGGCGTGTGACGAGGGCCTCCGGTCGGGTAGACCGTTCGCCTGGTTTAAGTCTTTCGATTTGACGCCACTTCGGCGACTTGCGCGTTGATGGGGATGAAATGATGATGATTAGGACAACGCAACACTCAGTCCCTGAACGGAGAAAATCTCCGACCCAGCCGGGAATCGAACCCGGGCCCTTAGGATTGACAGTCTATCACGCTGACCACTTTTTTTTTTAATTCCACAAAAACAGTAGCAAAAATGGCTACAATGAAATGACATAAATAAGGTGACAGATAATTGCAGTCATAAATTACAGCATTCAAAGAATGAGTCTTTAGCAGTAGCACAATTTAGCACCTTCACTGTCACCTTCAACTGGTGGCAGTTCAGCATGCACTTTTCCTTCTTCTGCAACCTGAGGTTCCTCATCATCATTTCCCAGACCCAAATTAATCATTCAGTAAATCCTTGATGTGTGTTCCTCCAAGAGTAAATTACGTGGACAGAAGAGCAGTCTCGAACAGCGACATCACAAAGTCCTTCACTACCTTGTTATTTTTGTCAGTTCCAGCCTTCTAAATGCATCCTTAGGGAGTTCAAGATCTTCCTTTATATCAGACACCAGATGTTTGTCGCCATATTCTTGTATCTACTGTACTACTGATTTATTTTTCATGTGTGACTTGCAGGAGATGTTCGGGTTGGGAACGTGACCCAACCCATTCCCTCTCTACTAGGAATCCAGTGCCTAACCTATACCCATTATGTTGAAGACAATTCGGAGCATGTTACCATATTTCTTATTGTGTTTCTCATATTTAAGTATTTTCTCGAATTTATTTTCCATATACATCTTGTATTCAATATGTTCATCGTTCCCAATATTGTGAAAAACTTAACTTGTATATTTGCCCATTAACCAAATCACTGCGTTATTTTTTGCCTGAGGGTAGTAACTTTCCTCTGGTCTGAAGAAAATGTTAGTCGGTACATTGTTTGCTGAAGTTCTTGTAATTAGAGCAATTTTCTCCCTGGCCCACCTTCAGTTGATAATCCGATCTCCACATGTGTAACGATGAGGCACACTATCAACGAGGTTGCATTTGCTGCAGAGGTTTGTGTCACTTAAACTGATGGCAAAGAGACGCTCATTAGTGCTGATGATGTTATTGACTACCTTGTACCACGCTGTTCTCACGTCAGACGAAAGAACATCACTACTGATGTTTTTCCAGACCACATTCCATGCTATTCCAGCATATTTAGTTTCTATGTTATTTTTCCTTTCATGTTTTCGTCTTTCAGCTAAAATCGCCTTTGCTGTAACATTTTTGGGGTTTAAAAGCGTTTTGCTGAGATTACTTAGTTCAAGATAATACTCCCTAATGTGCTTTAGCTTAAAATTTATTTTTTGTATATTTATCGGCGGCCCTACACTTTTTGGCCTGACAATATCGTATAGTTTTTCTGTAACGCACCCTGGATCATTACACATTATGCTCCATGTTCGTTTGACATACAATGCCATCGCTTTAGACTTGATGTCGGTTAGACCCATTCCTCCATTGCTTGGATCCAAAACTGCTGTCTTTACCGGCACTCGAAACGATTCCCCTTTCCACAAGAACTTTGCTAAGGTGAACATGATCGTCTTCGCCACCATTGATGGAATGGGGAGAATCTGTGCTACGTAGTAGGCCTTGGATAAAATATACGTGTTGATAAACAGTATTCTCTGGAACTGGTCTATGCTATGTTGACAGTTTTCAATCAAAGCTCCCTTGATTTTTCTTGCCACCTCCGCACCTGATGCGGAACAGTATTTCGCAAGTACCATCTCTAGTTGTGTCACATCTGTTTGGTCTCTGATGATGACGCCTACATCGTCCGCGTAAGCACCTACCACGGTCTTTGTTCCTTGAATGGTAATGGCTGTCAGCCTGTGCTGCAGCTGTCTCAAGAAAGGTTCCAGCGATATAACGAACAGGAGCATAAATAAGGGGCTTCCCTGGGTAACACCCCTTTTTATTTCAATTTGTTTTGTCAGTTGCAATAAAAGTGGTAATCACTTAAGTGAACTAGTCATGCATTAGTTATCTGTTGCACGAGTCGCACATTTTCGTTTTTAGTTTTACAAGTATTGTCATAGCTATTAAAAATTCACAAGCACAAATTTTGAAGACTATCCGTAAGGGATTACGAATCTATATGGTGCTAGAAGAAATTGTTTCATACCTTTTAGTCCTTTTTAAAAAGGGTTTACGAATTTTTTTAAAATAATTTCTTACGGTTTAGCAGTATATTTCCAAGCAACTCCACTGAAACGAAATTTTAAATGTGTTGAAGGAGCATATATCACAGAGAAAGCTGGAAAATAGGACCGCAATTTTGACCGTATGACTCGCCTTCAAATTTCTTAAATCAGTGCGAGGCGTAGCTGTTAACCTCCTACGTAAGAAATAGACGGTCAGTGCTTATTACAAGGAACTCGGTGTACCTCCCGTCGGCCGAACCTTATGAAGCATATTGCCGTAACGGTCTGGAATTAGTGTTAATGGAAGTACAACGCCTCCTAATTTAGTGAATACCCGCCCGGAGGGTTTATTTCAGCCAGTCCGCTTTTGAGGAAGTTACAGCCTGGGAACGAGTTACGGGATGAAAAACAGGTCGGCGGTTCGCGGTCTTCTATAATAGAGATGGCTGTGCGTTCATTATTAATAATTGCAGCAGGCGGAGACGAGAGTTAATTTGCATTCTGCCGGTGAAGCAGTTCGCCACTTAATTCGGTACTCGACGCAGGCAATAAATTTCAGACCACTAGGCTATAGTCTATTTGTGCACGCCCACAGAAGAAAATAAAACTCTATCCTATAGCTAGGAGAGATTACTGGGACGAGTTTCGGCGGCTGTTGTCATCAACTGCCGCTGCGTGGGATTCCTGAAGATACATGAGCACGCATTTATCACTTTCCCAATTCTAACCGTGAACAAACTAATTGGAATCATGCACTCGTAAGAAAGACGAAAGTAATTTTCGCGTGATGTGTCACTGCCAAGTAACATATCTCGATGAAACTTGGACGATACATAGAAACAGTTACTACAGTAGAGAACAGAAAGTAACTGAAAGAAATACGCAATGAGAGGAACAGAAATGACACTTATTCATTCCCGGAAGTCATCGCTATTGACGATGGTCCTCTGGACTTTATAAAAGACCGGACGTGGTTCTTAATAGGGTGTTTGAGGCCTGGTACCAAGGAAGGCAGGATTGGGTTGCGATTGTGGACAGGGCCGTAATCAGTTACTGTTGGTTAGTTTATTTTTCAATCACGTACACTTTACTTGGAAACAACAACCAATAAAAGGTGACAATAAATTAATAAGTGTTCCATGGCTGAAGGCCTCAATGACAACAAATTCAGCTATTTATCGGATGAAGGCCCCAATATCGATAATTTAAAACTGTTTCACGGCTGAGGGCCTGAATAGCAATCTTTTAAGAACCAGTTAACTTCTTCAGCTTGCAATTACATTTATTAAAATATTTTTGAAAGAACAACCATAAAAATCTCACTGCTGGAATACAATTGTCTAATTAAAATTTTAAGACAAGTAACACTCACGGCTGAAGGCCTTAATGACAACAAATTCAAACTACTTATCGGCTGAAGGCTCCAATAGTAATAGTTTAAAACTGTTTCACGTCTGAAGGCCTCACTAGCAATCCTTTTAAGAACCAGTTAAACATCTTCAAACTTGAAATTACAGTCATTAAAATATTTTTTTAAAGAAAACAATCATCAAATCTAACAAAACCAAGGGGGGAGGGGGGGGGGGCGCAGACGTTGTTCCAAGGATCGACCTGAGAAAGTCCCTCAAAACTTCGGAAGCGATGAGACAGGCAGCCTAGAGTTGTAGACACTTCACGAGATGGTAGCCTAACTCAGACTAGTGTCAGTTTAAACGCACGACCAACAATCTACCTAACGTGTGATGAGCAATGCAACTATGGAATAACACACCCAAGCCGAAACTGGTGGTCAGCACTACGTCTCAAACTCCAGTGTTTAGAGCATCCGGAAGCACAAAGGAACCACTACTACCAGAGTAGGAAAAAAATAACAAACACCACCAGGCCTACAAATAAAGGAAGCTGTCCAACTACACGCCTTACCGGACAGCAGCTGCAAGACGAGGAAAAGTACACTGCTGTAACATACACTAAGCTCCAGGGCAGGTAACTGGGGCTTTAGCGGCCACTAGGCAGGAAAAATACCACTGGTTGAACTTCACAAATAATAGCATATAGAATGCAACAATTAATAATAGTAAGTGGAGGAGGGCTAATTAGGTTCGCCTTCCCCAAACGGTCCACTCACTGCTCTTCGTCTCGGCGACACTTCGAGCAGCAACACGCATGCAAATGGCGAGATCTCACAGTGGTGGAGGTTTCACTACTTGAATTAAGACCCATTCAATTTAAAGTTCCTGGGTCCAGGTGACAACGAGGCTGTACCCATCGCGACTGCAGCCCTTCCATCCGGCAGTGCATGCGTACCGCCAGTGGTCCCGGCGCTGAGTGGACCTGGCTGCTCGTCCGTCCCCACCGAACTGCCGACTCACACGATACGGAAATACCACAACGTCGCCGCAAAGATAATACCACTGTTACTAGATCTCGATAATCGCCGCTGCTGCCACTGGCGGACAGACAACGCTTGCAAATGGAGTGGCGCCAATGAACACAAGAAGAAGAAGAAGATGAGAACCGTAACTGTACCAACTAAACGATGCCTACCAACGCGAGCCGCAGCACAGCTCAATGTTTGGTCACCACGAACGGCAACGCGTGTTCTGCAGCGTGCTCCTATGCTTGTCATGAGTTTGGTAGGATTTCTTGTGGTAGGGGGTTCCATTCATTCACCAACACTGCTGCCAACTCCTGAACGGTCGTTGGTACATGTGGACGTGTTGCGCCAACGCATCCCACGCGTGATCGACGTAATGTAACTCGGGGGAACGGACAGACCAGTCCATTCACCGAATGTCCTCTTGTTCCAAGAGGTCCTCCACCTGCGCAGTTGGACCTGTTGCGCGTTGTTGTCCATCAATTACCTTCTGTAGTACACTGTAGCAGTTCTTTCTATTTTGACCCAAGTCTCATCGACTACGTTACCTGGCAGCGACACATCATACGAAAATCGTCTAGTGTTGCATACCCGTGTACAATACGTGTAAGTAATCATTGCTTCCTTTTCATGATTCAAATTCAAATGGCTCCAAGCGCTATGGGACTTAGCATCTGAGGTCATCAGTCCCCTAGACTTAGAACTACTTAAACCTAACTAACCTAAGGACACTACACACATCCATGCCCGAAGCAGTATTTGAACCTGCGACCGTAGCAACAGCGCGGTTCCGGACTGAAGCGCCTAGAAACGCTCGGACACAGCGGCCGGCTTCCTTTTGATGGCGTTTGGCGATAATACATTGGGAATTATGCCCAGTAGTGTTTCTACATTTACTTGTTTATAATAACTAGTATCGCTTGTGGCCGAAATTCGACCCATTGAGTGACTGGACCTGATCTGTGATTAAAAACAAAAAAAATCATCTGTCTTGAAGTGATATACTGCATGTAAAACTGTAGTTCAAATAGTAGCTCCAGAAATGACCGAAACAAATGCTGGATTGTAGCTACGAGTATTCTTGAAATATTTCTTTGATTTCTCTTAAACTGTTCCATCATTTGAAGCGAGTCCTTGATGCAGAGCGTTGGAAAATAAATCTTATGTTAACGGCAGCAAATTAATTTTTACTTATGACAACACAATGTGAATCCGTTGTATCGCATAAAGTAACTTCAGATGCGAAATTATTTGCATTACAAAATCTGCGCTGTAAATTCATCAAACTGCCGTTCAGTGCACATTAAAATTGTCTTTCAAAACAGCAATGGGATTATCATTATCACCGTCCACACTTTTACTATTACTTTGTCTACACAGAAACTGTGTATTGTGTCTTACTGTTTAGAGGCACAAAACGCGTGGGTGTTTTCAGCTCGTTACTAAATGCAAATAAATAGGAGGCCGAGTTGATAGGAGCTGAAGGAGTCCCGGTTGCAGTAATATGCGGTACTGCACACTGTTAGAGAGAAGGATTATTATTCAAGAAACACATAGTACAATGAAGTTAGTTATCTTCAGTAGTTTGTAGGACTGCAGCTGCGGCTATGAATTGACAATCTCGTAACATGGAATACCAGGACCTAATACAACATTTTCTCAGGAACTAAGCCTGATGGGCCCTCCTCAGAGAATCAACGAAAACATTACAGAACTGGCTGAGAGCCGATTATGAAAGTGCGTCTGCCTAGGTTGAAATCTAGCTAACAAGGGAACCTCCCCATCGCACCCCCCTCAGATTTAGTTATAAGTTGGCACAGTCGATAGGCCTTGAAAAACTGAACACAGATCAAGCGAGAAAACAGGAAGAAGTTGTGTGGAACTATGAAAAAAATAAGCAAAATATACAAACTGAGTAGTCCATGCGCAAGATATGCAACTTCAAGGACAGTGTGAGCTCAGGAGCGCCGTGGTCCCGTGGTTAGCATGAGCAGCTGCGGAACGAGAGGTCCTTGGTTCAAGTCTTCCCTCGAGTGAAAGGCTTATTTTCGCAAAGTTATGATCTGTCCGTTCGTTCATTGACGTCTCTGTTCACTGTAACAAGTTAAGTGTCTGTGTTTTGCGACCGCACCGCAAAACCGTGCGATTAGTAGACGAAAGGACGTGCCTCTCCAATGGGAACCGTAAACATTTGATCGCAAGGTCATAGGTCAACCGAGTCCTCCACAGGAAAACACCTCTGATATATTCTATACGATACTGGTGACGGCATGTGCGTCACATGACAGGAATATGTTGTCGACCCACCTAACTTGTACACTTGGCAAATGGGTAAAAAGATTCTTCTACCTTGTCCGATTTAGGTTTTCTTGTACATGTGATAACCACTCTCAAAAAAGTGATGAAAGCATAAGAGTTTGTCACATAAACTGCAACAGTTTCACAGTCGCACAGTTTTATCTGTGCTCTGTCAGATAAATATGAAGATAAAAAATTAAACTTTTCAGTCGAAGGAGGCCTTGAACCAAGGACCTCTCGGTCCGCAGCAGCTCACGCTAACCACGGGACCACGGCGCTCCTGAGCTTACATTATCCTTGATGTTGCCTATCTTGCGCATGGACTACTCGGTTTGTATATTTTGCTTATTTTTTTCGTAGTTCCACACAACTTCTTCCTGTTTTCTCGATTGATACGTGTTCAGTTTCTCAAGGCCTATCTGAAACGTCCCCTTTGAACAATTATACATGACTGTGCTTAACCTGACGCACAATATTTTTGTTAGCGCAACGCAATCTGACTTTCAGAAATATCCCTACAAAAGAATGGCCCTGACTAACATTAAACTATACCTTTCACAAATCACTTACCTCACAAAAATCTTCGCTACTCAAGCTACTGCAATACAGCGAGCGCCACTACTGCCAGCTAAATAAAAGATTCAAAGTACTGAAGGCACTAACTACTGATAGGGATAGTTAGCAAATGAAAGATATTAATAGAGAACAAACAATGTATTTACCTTGATATCATCATATATAAATATAGCAGTTCATGACAAATTTCAAAACTCCGCCATCTCTCTCCCCACATCCACCACTGCTGGCGGCTCACCTCCAACTGCCCAACGCTATGCGCTGTTCACAGCCAGCTGCCTAACACTACAATGGCGAGTATTACAACAATGCAAAGCAGCCACAGACTGCACACCGCACAGCCAGTGATTTTCTATACAGAGGTGGCGTTACCAATAAAAAACCTAAACAGCCTACTTACATAGCCCCCATGCTCCCCACAAAAAATTTTACAAATTGGTTTGGGCAGTGCCCAATACAGATTTGAAAAAAATTTTTCATAATTACAATAACAAAGAAATCAAATGCACACACTTATTGATACAATGTTGGTCAAAAGCTAAAATTTTCTCACAGTCCATAAAGATAGTCCTAATCGTTCATCACAGTAAAATATCAGTCTTTTTCTCAAAGTCTGAGCAGTAAAAGAAAATGCACACGGAAGTAGTGGATTTCCATGCAGTATTGAAGAAGTATTGTTGTCCTTCCAACGAAAAGACAGTGCTGACTCTACATGCAGACAGGTAATGGTCCACAACAGAGTAAACCCACAGCGGAGTCAGTCGAAGTTTTGAAGAGTATTGGTGGGTAGGTCATCACAGAGCAGACCCACTGTAGTCCTGGTAGAGATTACGGTATTGGTGGGCCACCAAAGATGCAGACCCACTGTAGTCCTTGTAGAGATGGCCAGCAGCCATCTGTTGTGACTGTGCAGGTGCACAATCACCATTGAAGAGTCTTGCGGATAATATAGCAAGTCCATAACCACCACTTGTGCACTCACAAAGTTTTTGAATTGTCCTGAGAACCAGCAATGCTGTTAACCAGTCCCTTGCTGAATTATTAACACACGTGCAAACACTAACAGTCCCTACTTCTCACATATTGTCCATATACTATGACCAACAGAAATGTGTGCAGTGAAATGAATGCTTACAAGTTACTTAGTTTGATAAACTGGTGTCAATTACAATTTTATAACATGAGAATACAATTACAAAGGTACAAAATACATCATTAAAAACATAATAATACAGATAACATTTGTAGTAATATGGGCTTTACAAAAGAATAGAAATAACATATACATCAGTGTCACAGGAATTATGACATAAGTACATATACGAAAGATCAGAATAACTTTTGCAATATCAACTTCACACATGATCATTAAAACAAAACAGAACAAATAATGTCTAAGCATATTTACAGGGTAAATAACATATTATTAATGCCAATTATATTTGAGGATAACAGTATTCCTCATCATAGTGAATCTAGCTTAGTATTAGAAAAATTCTACAACATAAGTCTTATCAGATAAACATATAAATATAGGAAAAACATAAATACACAAGGGAACACAAACACATAGTGGGATAACACAAAAGGAAAGGACAGGGTTTGTTTTACTGCAGTATTTTGCCTGGAGATCTCCCTTTGTTCATCATTATTCCCAAAAGTCCTATCTAAGCCTGTTTTCTGTATTCTGTTCACATCCTCTGTCAAAAATAGTTTTTCTCCACTGTACAGTATCCTTTTTTTTTTTTTGCCAAACCATTTTCTGATCGCTTCTCAATGCATTTCTTATAAATTCATCATAGTTAGTTTCTTATATAGTCTACCCCCTCTTAAGCTAACTTAAATCTACTGAGCTCAGATATATATACCAATGGACGAGGCAATGCAGCATCACATAAAACAATTAATATAAACAGCAATGAAAAAAGACGCAGATTTGCGAAGCAAGCTGCATTAAGAAATTAGCAAAGCCATTGTAATATTACAACTAATCTAAGGCAATGTGCAACAAACAATAAAAATAAATCATTAGTAAAACTGGCTTAACAGAATAATACAAAGTCAAATTCAATAACACTATGCCTGGCAAACAGCAGCAACTTATACCTAAACATGACATAGCTCAAGCAGAAAAAAATAGTACACTAAAGATAACAATGCAGATAAGGGAAATGTATAATCACATCTTAATGTCTAAGTAATTAAAGTGGTGCATCACAACAACTTATTGTAAAAAAAATATTACCATGTACTTGAAAAGAATATTATGTATGCATTTACTGTTACTAGTCCCTCCTTATTGTTCTTTCCTTTCCAAGTGCTCCTTTTTTGAAAAATGTGGATCACAAAATTATTATTTAATAGATCTGTTGACAGAAAGTGTTCACATTAGCAAATGCATTTAATTTTATTTTATGAAACCAATGCTACAAGACAGCTGGAAACCAGATATCAAATGAAATAAGCAACTATGTACAAAGTAAAGCATAAAAACATCGTTCAATAGCCATGTGGCATTTCATAAGTAGTAAAAAAATATCTCATCTAGAAAGACAGTAGTCATAATCAGGTGTGTAGACAAACTATTTCTTGTCATTTCATTAGGCATTTCAGTAAATATCAGAAAGTACGATATGTTTCCAAGTAATGAGCGTGTCGCATTTGCGATGCTTTCTACAAAGGAACGTCAATAGCGAGGATAATGGCCTCCCTTTTTTTTTTTACCACCTAATGGCTTTTTCTCAAGGCGGCTGGCACATCTGGCCGCTCACAACGAATTACGTCACGGTCACTTACCTTTCTTAACGAAATATTTACGACAGCAGTTTCCGCTACAGTGGCAGTCTCATATAAAAAAAATTCACAGGTTGAGAATTTGGTTACAAATGTGTAGAAACAAAATCTTATGAATATAACAGTGTCCAAAAAATTTTCGCCGGCATTGTGATACATTCACGCATTTACACACATTTCATAATTCTAAAATACGATTCTTGGTTTTCAACATCCTTTTTCCCTAACCACTACTCATTATTCCTTACTTTATTACACATATACATATTCGTCGACACGTCTTCAATATTTCATCTTAGAAATCCGTAGCATAATCAAATTCCTCATATACGGTAGCATCATCTTATTGATCATAAACATATCTCAACAGCATAATACACATCGTCGTCGTAAAAATAACATCATAACACCTTAGTCAACTCTCAAAATCGTCGTAGCTTCCTCCAATAATTTCAAAACCTAAAAAAGATTCTCTGCTCATGTCAAAAGTGTCATCTACCTCAAATGTACTTTAAAATCATGCTCCCTTACCAAATACATCATTCAAAGCTCTCATAGTATCACAATGGTTCCGAAAAAATATGAACAGTTCACAAAGTACAGACAAAATACAATTTCATAAGTGTGAAATTACCCAACTGTGAAATTGCGTAAACATGTGTCACTGATGTAGTAAAAAAAAATGTTTATCTCTCAGTTAAATGATCAGATAGCTGTGTAATTTGTGTGTTAGAGAAATATGGTACCGATGTGTAAAGTTGTATAAGCAAATACTATATTAGCTAGGGTTCCTTGTGGTTGCCACACACATGGTACACAAAGTAAGCGTGTACCCCCCTGAGGATTAATTATACCCTCAGGTGTTACAGATTACACCAATGGAATGAAATATATCACGGAAAACCCTTGTATCATTGTACTTCAAATATCTTAAAAAATGCATGTTTTAAGTGCGAAATTAATCACTCAAATACGTGTCCTGTAGCGCTAAACTGTGCGTCTTGTTGCAACATAATCTCTGTGGAAGTGTCGTATTTATCATCCTCCGAAAGCTAAGTTCTGCAGAAGTCAATGTACTTACCTCATGATAAACAAAAGTGAAATACTTTGCGTATAGATATTGTAGTTATTATGCTTATTGGCGTGATGAAGAAAGTACTGTACAGTAACGTATTGTTGTGCCACGAAAAAGGCTGTCTCACTGTTGCTATACCACAAAAGTTGCTACTAAAACATGTTTTACTTTCCAGAATAATGCAGAAAAACTGTGCAGATATAAAACAGAAACACCGCAAAAGCAACATTGTAAATTGTCACACATTAGTAGCGTCATGATAAAACCATGTAGTTGTCACATAACTAACCACTGTGTCGTCTGGTATCTCACAGAAAATACTTTAAATCCAGAATGTATTTTCAAGTAAACCAAAATGTTGCATGTTAACAATTTCTAAGTCTGACAAAGCATACTAGAAATGTGAAGTGAAAAGTTTTATGGCAAAGACTAAGTTAAACAGCAGATTATCATTCAATAAACGGTTTTACATGTGAAATGTGGTGTAAACCTTTACTCTTCCTAGTACGCAGACTTTCAACTGAAAAGCAATTGTCATGTTTTATACGTCGGTAAGGAATGCTAAATCTTTTCTCAAGGTTAGCGTCTGTGTTATTTTTCTCTGAGCCAGCTGGCGCAAGCGGCTGCCTGCGGTGCGAGTCATTGTCTGTCTCTTTGTTGGCGTGCGTCGTTATTGGGATTAGGAGACCTCACTTCTACAAATTCGCCTTGCCGAGAGGGCCCAGCTCTGTTAGAATCCCGCCAGTTCTGATGAAATTCAGGTCTGTCGTTTTGTCGGTAGCTTACACAGTTTCTTTCTTGTTGGTCACGTGGTGAAGAACTTCTCCCTGAATCGTAACTGCGCGCTGAACTGTTGCGTCTGAAATTATTCTGTCTCCCTTGATAATAATAGTTCTGGTTACCATATTGTCTGTTTCTATGATTATCTCTGTCATATTCATTACTACGGAAATCCGATCTTTCTCTGTAACTATTATTCTGCCAGCAGTTGTCATAAGGGTGGTGTCTGTTTTGGTCACGATTTACGTTATAAGAATAGCCTTGTCGTGTATTATTTCTGTCATCGCGGAATTGTGACAAATGTGACCTGTAATTGTTGTGTTCCTGTTTCCGCATTCCGCGATTGTCAGTGTCTATTTCTAATTCTTGTAACAGTCCCTGAAAAGCTTCAATGTCGTCTTTGCAACGTCCTGCTAAAATAATATGTCGTAAATGTTCAGGTAATTTGATTAAGCAAATGCGGATGAGTTCTGAGGGGCTGTATGGGTTTGACAGGTACTGATTCTTGTGCAACATGTCTTCAAAATATTTCACAAGACTGGAAAATTCAGATTGTTCAAAGTGTTTCATCATCATGATGCTATGTTTTACTCGGTCTTGTGTAGCTTGAGACCAATATGCTGAGAGGAAGGCATGGTAAAATTCTCCTTCACTGTGGCAATCGTGAATGACCGATCGCATTCTTACAGCTGGTTCATTCTCTAAGTAGCCACACATAAATTCTAATCTGTGTTCTAACGACCAGTTGGGAGGAAAACAATGAGAGAATTGATGGAGCCACGCTTGTGGATGAATGTCGTTGGCAGAATTTTTAAACGTTTTGAATTTACGTGTAGTAATGAACAGCTTATAGTCAAAGTCATCATGTCGGCGAGTCGCATATCGGTCATTGTTACGTCGTACCGGCGGTTCCACTTCAAAATTCGGTGCGCCTTGCCAATTTCTGTCATAATTTCCGAAGTGTCCTGTGTTATTATTTTGTGGCTGTTCCATATTTCTAAGTCCCTCTTCCCGTATTGGGGCGCGAGTGTCCTCTGAAATACGTAATTCTTGTATTACCTGTGTCAGCTGATCTTGTACTTCGCGGATTTCTCTTTGGTGTTGCGTGTTAATTTGATTCAGATTTTGTTTCAGTTTCCTAATTTGTTCGCTCTCTTCTGTGTCATTAAAGACTACCGGTTTTGTGTCATTCAGATTATCATCTACCTTCGTAGATAAGTTAGTGAACTGATCCGAAAGTTCGGCTACTTTCTCCGATAGTGTACTTATTTCCTCAGTGTGTTTTTCTGAACCAAGTTTCAGAGTATCTACTGTGTCCTTTAAGTTTTCCTGAGTATTTGCAAGTTGCGTAACCGAATCGGTAGATGCAACTAAGTCAAATTTAGCTTGCAAGGTCTCATGATTTTCATGAACAGTAGTTTGCAGTTCTTTTATGGCTGCTTCGTGATTCTGTAGTGCATTTTCATGACGCGAAAAAATAGGTTGGAAATGCTCACAAATTTGTGTTTTTACGTCATTACAGACTTTTTGACATTTCGATTCAATGTGATGTAACTCAGTAGTTAAATCCTCACGTGTTTGTTCAAGAGTTTGCTCCAATGAGTCTAACTTTTGAAGATTTTGTTCCATTGTGTCTAACTTTTTAAGATTTTGTTCCACTGAGTCTAACTGTTGCTGTGTTTGTCTCTGGTGTTGTTCCATTGTGTTTAACTTTTGCTGTGTCTGACTCTGATTTTGTTCAAGCGTTGTGTCTAACTTTTGTAGCCTTTGTCCCATTTGTTGCATTAACTGTAATAACAATGCACTGGTGTCTGAAACACGTTCCTCAGTGCTTTTCGGCAGTGAAGTTGCACCGGCAACATTCACATTTTGACAAGCAGAAAATGTGTCTTGACTTATTTGAGAAAACGGTGAGGACCCAAATCCTGAATCCACAGCATTTGCGAGATTGTTTCCTGTCATTTCGGATTCCTGAGGCGAGCTGTCGCCGACCGATCGATCGATAATGCTTCCCTCTGCACTAATTGTTTCACTGTCCACGCCATTGTTTGACGCCCGCTCCATTTCCCTATGCACAGTTACCAAATTACTACTTTGAATGTCTGTTAATTCATTACACAGTGGTGCTGGCAAGCTACGCTCGTCGTCACTATTATTTCTCAGTTTACTTTGGAGCCTAGTATTACGTTTTTCACACGCCATTATTGTCACAGTATTTCACACGACAACACAGAAAAGCACAATTTGAAGAGCAAAAATAAGAGAACACATTAACATAACACTGAAAATAATATCTAGTTAATTGCAGCTGCTAAATACTTGGTGCAAATCTACATGCGTGCCACACCTGTTTTACTGTACAACAATGAAAAACTGAGACTGTGCTTAGACTGACGCACAATACTTTTAGCGCAACGCAATCTGACTTTCAAGATTCCCTACAAAAGAATGGCCCTGACTAACATTAAACTATACCTTTCACAAATCACTTACCTCACAAAAATCTTCGCTACTCAAGCTACTGCAATACAGCGAGCGCCACTACTGCCAGCTAAATAAAAGATTCAAAGTACTGAAGGCACTAACTACTGATAGGGATAGTTAGCAAATGAAAGATATTAATAGAGAACAAACAATGTATTTACCTTGATATCATCATATATAAATATAGCAGTTCATGACAAATTTCAAAACTCCGCCATCTCTCTCCCCACATCCACCACTGCTGGCGGCTCACCTCCAACTGCCCAACGCTATGCGCTGTTCACAGCCAGCTGCTTAACACTACAATGGCGAGTATTACAACAATGCAAAGCAGCCACAGACTGCACACCGCACAGCCAGTGATTTTCTATACAGAGGTGGCGTTACCAATAAAAAACCTAAACAGCCTACTTACATATCCACTGTGCCAACTTGTAACTAAATCTGAGGGGGGTGCGATGGGGAGGTTCCCTTGTAAGAAGTGAACGAGGCACACTCCAGTTTCGTCGAGCTGCACAGCCCGCTAGAGTGCGATGTGCTCGGCAGACGACGGGCTGCCAACCTTGTGTTGGCGCGGCGTTGTAGTAGTATCTGTGGCAATGATACTACACTGTGTTTCTCTAGCTGTTCGTCTTTCAGTCCGACCCGTTGTGTTCTTTTTCGGGGCATACCCTAAAACAAATATAGTTTCCCTATAATAAAGGAAATCGGAGCTATTCAGATACTGAAAATAGGAACATTTCAGATTTTGTGGCGTAGGCGGCACACGACCACAAAGTTAGGTTAATTTCCTCTTAGACGAAAGTAAGTGATAAAACAATGCTAATAAACAACTTTTGCTGCCCTCGACGGCTTCGTTACTACGTTTCGCTTTCCACTGCTGACAACATCAACGACGTAGCAGTTGTGGCATTGTAGCTGTGCGGCATGCGTGTGTGTTGCAGTAAATCAACTATCTGCAACATTTAAACACGAAAACCTTTAGTACGTGATTTCACGAAACGTTGTTATTTTCGTGTGTCATTTCTCCCTTGGCACCTAATCGGTACGCAGATCAGAAGTTGGTAGCACCACAATTTCGATGTTCAAGTATTGGAGATTTTAATGCGTGATAGAGAAGGTAGCATCAGAGTTATGAATGTGAATGCATCTAATACCTTTTACCACTCCTGATGGCTATATTCACACATGATTTTTTTTGTGCACCTCTACGGCAAAGTACCTTTCGAATAATACATTTTTCACTGAGCTCCTTGTATAATTAATTTTAAAAATTGGTACTTCAATTTTCATTTTCGCTTACTAATATCATGATTTATAAGGGTTGTGTTCATTTTTAAATTAATATACGTATAATAATAACGATTTGTTCTATTTGCCTGGGCACCATTGCACTTAGCATCTGAGGATCTTGCCTAGCAAGCAAGGCTGCGTGTTCTAGCCCTGATGAGCCAATCCGGACCGACTGAGCGTCGTGCCATCCTGTCATCCTCTGCCAACAGCGTCAATGGATGCAGTGTGGAGGGGCTAGGCTCAGCACGCCACACTCCCAATCGTTGACGGCTTTCATGATTGTCGGCATTTTTGACTTTGGAGCCGCTACGTCTGATTCGCGTAGCCCCTCTGATGGCCTCATGAAGCTGAGAGCACCTCGTTCTAGTTCTTATATCAAGGAAAAACTCCCTGTTGCAGTACCAGGAATCGAACCGGGATCATCCGCATAGCAGCCACACAGTGAGCAACAGAGGTGGATTAGCATGTCGTTCAATTATGAGAACAATTCTGTGCTTCCTGTGGGTAATCCTTCCTCTATTAATATGATAGTCTCCACTGTATTCTGCTCTCCTTGACATCAGTTTTCCTTATTCAGCAGCAGTTTGTCATTCCAAAACAAGCGGTTGCCAGTAATCTATAATCGCCCCTGAGGCATTTACGGTGCATTTATCGTGTTTACGGAGAACACCTCTTCGGAAGTATCTGATCGGAACGGATAAAGATTTTGGAACACTTTTTAGCAGCGAATGGTAACTAGAGAACGATATTAAGATTAGCGATGAATGATACTAACCACCATGACAGAGAAACTAAGCAGATGTAAAACTTTTATAAAAGAAAGTAACCATGCATCAAAATTTAAATTTAAAAAATTATATAATTTTAATAAACATAAATTCAGGAAACAGAGTTTACTGAATTATCTTTGCAAAAGATAATGTAGGGTATCATATGGAGAAATCGTAATGGCAACCCATGCATACGAAAGAAGCGCTATTCGTTAAAGCTAAAATTATTTCCAGAGTCAGTTACAGCTGACGCATTTCCCAGAAAATCTTAGTTCTTGAAAGGTGAAATCGGTGAACAGATCCCAACTGTTCATCCATTCTCTCGTGCATAAGCCTGGTGTTGTATTTGAGTCCACAACAAACAGAACTTCTGTTGTTGTTGTGGTCTTCAGTTCAGAGACTGGTTTGCTGCAGCTCTCCATGCTACTCTATCTACCCCGTGCAAGCCTTTTCATCTCCGAGTAACTACGGCAACCTACATCCTTCTGAATCTGCTTTGTGTATTCATCTCTGGTCTCCCTCTATGATTTTTACCCTCCAAGCTTAACTCCAATACTAAATTGGTGATCCCTTGATGCCTCAGAACGTGTAATACCAACCGATCCCTTCTTCCAGTCAAGCTGTACCACAAATTCATTTTCTCCCCAATTCTATTCAGTACTCCACATTAGTTACCTGATCTACCCATGTAATCTTCAGCATTCTTCTGTAGCACCACGTTTCGAAAGTTTCTGTTCTCGTCTTGCTGAGCTATTTATCGTCCATGTTTCACTTCCATACATAGCTACACGCCATGCAAATACTTTCAGAAAGCACTTCCTGACACTTAAATCTATATTCGATGTTAACAAATTTCTCTTTTTCAGAAACGCTTTCCTTGCAATAGCCAGTTTACATTTTACATCCTCTCTACTTCGACTCTTACCAGTTATTTTGCTTCCCAGGTAGCAAAACTCATCTACTACATTTCCTAACATAATTCCCTCAGCATCACCTGACTTAATTCGACTACATTCCATTATCCTCGTTTTGCTTTTGTTGATATTCATCTTATATCGTCCTTTGAAAACACTGTACATTCCGTTCAACTGCTCTTCCAGGTACTTTGCTGTCCCTGAGAGAATTAAAATGTCATCATCAAACCTCAATTTTTTTATTTCTTCTCCGCGGATTTTAATTCCTACTCCAAATTTTTCTTGTGTTTCCTTCATTGCTTGCTCAATATACAGTTTTAATAACACCGGGGATAGGCTACAACCCTGTCTCACTGCCTTCTCAATCAGTGCTACCTTTTCTAGCCCCTCGACTCTTGTAGCTACCATGTGGTTTCTGTACAAATTGTAAACAGTCTTTCACTCCCTGTATTTTACCCCTGCCACTTCAGAATTTGAAAGAGAGTGTTCCAGTCAACATTTTCAAAAGCCTTCTCTAAGTCTACAAATGCTGTTAACGCAGGTTTGCCTTTCCTTAACCTATGTTCTGTGAGAAGTCGTAGGATCAGAATTGCCTCGCGTATTCCAACATTTCTACAGAATCCACTCTGACCTTCCCACTGGTCGGCTTCTACCAGTTTTTCCATCCTTCTGTAAAGAAATCGTGTCAGTATTCTGAAACCGTGACTTATTAAACTGATAGTTCAGCAATTTTCGCACCTGTCAACACCAGTTTTTTTTTGGGATTGAAATTATTGTATTCTCCTTGAAGTCAGAGGGTATTTCGACTATCTCATACATCTTGCTCACCAAATAGAACAGTTTTGTCGTAGCTGGCTCACCCTAGGCTATCAGGGGCCTGGTTCAAATGGCTCTGAGCACTATGGGACTTAACATCTGAGGTCATCAGTCCCCTAGAACTTAGAACTACTTAAACCTAACTAACCTAAGGACATCACACACATCCATGCCCGAGGCAGGATTCGAACCTGCGACCGTAGCAATCGCGCAGTTCCGGAATGAGCGCCTAGAACCGCTAGACCACCGCGGCCGGCGGCTATCAGTGGTTCTGATGGAATGTTGTCTACTCCCGGGGCCGTGTTTAGACCTCGGTCTTTCAGTGCTCTATGAAATATAAAATTCTTCAATGAATTACGTATTCATGCATGAGGATATTCCCGCCGCACCCATTCAGAGCAGAAGGTGTACTGAAATATACCTCCAATATTGAAAAACTAGACTATTAAAAGCGAACAAGACACAAAATGCTGACAGAATTTCTCTTAGATTGTAGATTGAATACGTTGTGCAATTACACCCATTTTCTGCCTCTTATTTATGAACATACTCTCATGGAGTAAATTGTGCCAGGTGATAGGAAAATATTACAAGTCACTACTGTTTACAAAAAATAGTAAGTAATGCAGATACGGAGTCAGAAGCCGATATCACTGCTCAATAACCCAGATCGCAGATAACGTGGTGAGTCCAGACAACGTTGTCAAAAGCTTTCTCTGAGTCTACAAATGCTAGAAACGCAGGTTTGTCTTTCCTTAACTTATCTGACTACAAGTGTTGTTGACGATATCAAGACTGACAGCTAAATGACGATGCTGCCCGGAGGTCGATACTGGCCTGTGATCAGATGGAGGCAGGTGGTGTTGATCGAAGGCTGAGAGACTTAATAACACTTTGGCGTGGGCTAAGAAACTTGCAGCTGCAGCACAGCCGAGATTTTCACAGTTCCCTTGTTTCTTCGAACTCTTTGGGTCCTGGAAGGCTAATGTACAGCAGGTAGTTTTGTGGGCAGCGATCCGTGATGTTGGCAAATCTTCAATGCTGATTTCGATTTCGTTACTGACAATAAGCACTGATGGCTGATGAAAATCGACCCCAAAATATCGACGTTTTTAACATCGATGTTAAGTGATATATTTATAGAATACCGTAAAAAATCAACATATAAATACTATTTTTTTAGTCATAAGTCTTGTGACTGGTTTGATGCGGTCCGCCGCGGGTTTCCTCTCCTCTTCATCTCAGAGTAGCACTTGCAACCTATGTCCTCAATTATTTGTTGAAGCTATTCCAGTCTCTGTCTTCATCTACACGTTTTACACTTTACAGCTCCTTCTAGAGCCATGGAAGCTATTCCTCGGTGTCTTAATAGGTGTTCTACGATTCTGTCCTATCTTCTTGTCAGTTGTCTCGACATATTTCTTACCTTTTCGATTCTGCACAGAATCTCCTCATTCCTTATCTTATCGGTCCACCTAATTTTCAACAAGCGTCTGTAGCACCGCATTTCAAATGCTTCGATTCTCTTCTGTTCCGGTTTTCCCAAAGTCCATTGTTTCACTACCATACATGCTCCAAAAGTGCATTTTCAGAAATTCCACCCCAAAATTAAGGTCTAAGTTTGATACCAGTAATCTTCTCTTGGTCAGGAATGCCCTTCTTGCCAGTGCTAGTCTGCTTTCGATGTCCTCCATGATCCGTCCGTCACGGGTTATTTTACTGCTTACGTAGCACAATTCCTTAGCTTCGTCTACTTTGTGACCATCAATCGTAATGTTGCTAATCTCCTAATCTCGCTGTTCTCATTTCTGATACTTCACATTACTTTCGTCTTTCTTCCATTTACTCTCAGCCCATATTCGGTACTCATCAGACTGTTCATTCCATTAAGCAGATCACACAGATAACAATGTCATTAGCGAATTGTATCATCGATATCCTTTCACCTTGAATTTTAATTCCACTCTCTAACCTTCCCTTTACTTTCATCATTTCTCCTTCGACGTGTAGACCGAACAGCACGGGGCGAAAGACTACATCCCGGTCACACACTCTTTTTAATCCGTGCATTTCCCTTATTAACGTGTCTTTATATTAATTAATCTTACAACCATCATCGTCTGCCTCTCTGGTGCGTTTACCTTCCTCATAGCGAAACTGATCGTCACCTAGCGGATCCTCAATTTTCTTTTCCATTCTGCTGTATATTATTCTTGTCAGAAACTTGGATGCGTGAACTGTTAAGCTGATTGTGCGATAGCTCTCGCGCTTGTCAGCTCTTGCACTCTTCGGAATTGTTTGGATGATATTTTTGCGAAAGGCGAATGGTATATCGCCAGACTCATATATTGTGCACACCAACGTAAATAGTCTTTTTTTTTTGCCACTTCCCCCAGTGATTTTACAAAGTCCGACAGAATTTTATCCATCCCCTCTGCCTTATGTGATCTTAACCTTTCCAATACTCTTTTAAATTCTCATTCTAATATTGGATCCCCTATCTCTTCCCTGTCGACTCCTGTTGTTTCTTCAATAACAACAGTCAAATCTTTCCACTCATACAGACCTTCAACATACTCTTCCACCTATCCGCTGTCTCCTCTGCATTTAAAAGTGGAATTCCCATTCCTCTCAAATGTTACCACCCTTGCTTTTACCGTCACCGAAG